>NW_023416286.1:79788312-80413312 GCF_014176215.1 Rousettus aegyptiacus
AAGCACTCAGAGCACTATATGGAGCAATATTCTCCAATTATGAAAATTCAATAAATATCCTAAAAGTCTGTGTCATTTTTTTCTTTCATGGAATGTAATACCTTGTCCTATTTCATTTTAGAACATAAGACTCACAAACACGCTCTTTGGTGACTAATAAGGAAGAAATTGTGTGAGGACTCTAAAATTTTTTTTTCATAATATTCTGAGAATGGAATGGGAATGAGGAAACTGGCAAAAGTGCTTTGTATGAGATTTTATTGTATAAACATCGGACAACAGTTGTCTAGTTTGTTTTAAGGTGCATAATTTTTAGTTTGTTTTAAGGTGCATAATTTTATTTTCATCTTGCACCTTAACCAAATTTTCAGGTCCTTAATTTACTTATGTGTGTTTTCCAATCAGCTTTCATTTCTTTGGAAGCATAGGACTTGACTCAGGTTTTAGAAATAACAACTTCATTTAAAAAATATTTTTGAATAAATACATGGTGTCATGGAGTCCATTCTTAATTCATCTGATATTTTTAAATAAAATCTCTAATGAAAAAAATAAAGCTACTTCTCTTGCTTCGAATCTTGAGTATATTGCCTGGCCCACTTATCTGGTAATTATTATTTAAAAGAAAATTATATTTAAAAATATGGGGCATCTTTTCTAATCATGAGGCTGTAGCATCACAGTTTTGCGATTATGCAGTTCTTTGCAATATAAATCCTGCCTACCAATGATTTAGTTGATTAAAAAAATAATGAGGTGCATATCATCTGACTCTTTTTCATTTTGTAAATTTATTGGTATAATACACATTATGTAGGTTGTTGAATGTGGTGATTCACTAGAAAACTGCAAAACAAGGTCAAATTGGAATGCAGATAAGGTCATAAACTTTTGAAATAGTCAATAAAACAATTAATGTATCAACTGCATGTGCTATTAAGCAGCAATGTAATGATAGCACTGTTTACACCAGGGTCCTTTGTGTGTTTGTAAACAGGAGAGGAAGCTAGGCTCTTGCCTGCTGCAGAAAATACCAATGTGTCGCTTTGGAATCATTAAAAGAACTCTATTTTAAATGTTTCCAAGCTCCTCAAAAATACAGATGTTGCATAGCACACGTTTGAAGGAATAAAATGGCAACATACAAGTGTCAATCACAGCCCCCTTTGTAGTTTAACTTTTTTAACATTGCAAAGCAGTACATATTTATTGTAGTAAATTTAAGCAA
Source organism: Rousettus aegyptiacus (assembly GCF_014176215.1). Lineage (NCBI taxonomy): Eukaryota > Metazoa > Chordata > Mammalia > Chiroptera > Pteropodidae > Rousettus > Rousettus aegyptiacus. The sequence goes on from NW_023416286.1 coordinate 79,789,541, forward strand.
AACTGAAGTGCGGAAACTAAAATTTTAAATCTCTGCCCTCTCTAATACCATTTGTGGAGGACGTAGTCTCTGTTAATAGTTTAGTTTCAATTATCCTTCAATTTTCCTGCCTATAAAATATATCTACACATTAATATATAGATATAGCTATATAGATTAGATATATACCATGTATAATATATATGCCTGTATCGTGTATAGTATATACGCATTGATATTATAATAATAGAATCATGCACTATGTATTGTTCTTATTTACTTTTTTTCTATTTCACTCTATCATGTCATTGTTTTTATATTTTTCTTGAACATTTTAGACATCGAGAATGAAGCAAATCTTATGGAACAGGATACAGCTTAATGTTCTGGGCTATTGACAATATCTTGCTATATATTTTTAGGCATCTCAAACCATCATGATTTTAGTACCCCTGAAAACCTATTAGAAAATCACTATAAAGATTCACTATATAAATTTTAATAAAATGTTAATAAATTTAAATTCTTAGACTAAAACAAGTAACTGAAGGTCATTCCTCTCATATAAAATGTGTAAATGGACTACCTAGTATTTGTACTTTATATCCAATATTGCATCTTAAAGGTAGTATCAGGTTATCAGAGATTTTTTTCCTGCCCTGAATGAAAAAGATTATTCAGTTGCACTTGTCATGCCATTATTGTTTATCCATAAGGTGTCAAAGGAAATCAAGGAAATGTTTATGTTCCTGTTTTGGCTGATGTGAGGAAGAAACCTTATCAGTGAAAGATAGACAGTGTGTGTGAATTTATGAACTTTTAGGTTATGTTCATGGCTAAAGGAATAGATATAGCGGCCATTGACCAGATGAAGATTTATGGGTAGGATTGACTATCATTTTTCTACACCTTTTTTCCATCCCAGATTGTATGGTGTGCTGCATTGGATTGAAATGGAAGAGCATAATACACCCAACTCCAACATCTTAAGGAATATACATACACAGCTAAACATCTATTTTTCTAACTTACATGCTTTTATAGTAGATGTAAGCCATTATCTGTCACCCTGCAATTATTATTACAGAGCTTGAATAGTACAGCAGCTAAGCATCATTCAATAACTGAGTAAATTTTATAATCAGTTATGCAAATAAGCTATATTGATGCCTGGTAGAAGTATAACCTGTAAATTTTGATACAGTCCATAGGATGAAGAAAATAGCTCCAGTTTTGTTAGCACCTGAAATTCCAAATAAGCTTAAAGAGAAAACATGTATAATATTTAACTATGCATACAATGCATTTTACTAGGCAAAGCTACTAGTTAATAGGCGAAATTATGAAAACAATTTAAATATGTAACATAATTATAACATTACCTGTGAATGAATCAACATCATATTATTTTAGTGATCTCTTAACTTTTTATATGTTATAAACACCCAAATGCGCGTTTATACTTTTTGACAATAATAGGTTTCATTGCCAGGGACTCATCCTAGCACTAAAGTAAGGAAGACAGAAATATATATCTTTGTCAAGGTAAAGAAAAAACCAAGTAAACTAATACACAAACAAAAAATTTCATCTTGTAATAAGCACTGCAAGAAAAGATAAACGAGAAATAAGAGTAGAAAGTATAATATACAATAATAGCTAAACAAATCAGGGACACTTTCATGAGAGTATGAACATTGAACTAAGATCCGAATGATCTAGGCAAGTAATGATTTAGAGAAGATGTGTTTCAGGCAGAAGTAAGTGCAAAAACCTCAAAGCAGAGACTCCCTTGGCAAATTGTAAGAAAAAAGCTGATAGTCAATAGAGCAGGAACAGGAAGAATGAAGTGGAGGGTGTGCTTGTATAGAAGACCTTTTCAAGTCAGTCTTTAGGAATAGTATAGAAAATTACTAAAAACATAGTTGTGAAAAATAGTGTGAAATATACAAGTATAGTATTTTATGAAATAATGTGTCAGTTGTTATTTTGGTAAAAGAATACTAAAAATTTTTGGTAGAAATAGTTTTGATAACAAATTTCCATTATAGTTAAATTATTCCCTTCATAATTCATTATGAGTAGATGGATTTTATTTCTTATCATTTTCTTGAGTCCAACCAATGTGCGGTTCCATTTTAGAATTTAATTGTTTAAAAATATCTTACCTTTAATCATATCCAAATAATTCCTCTTCCCTTTCACAGATGAGGAAATGAGGACAGATTCAGTGATTTTTTTTTCCTTAGGTCCATCAAGCAATGGTAGGAAATGCTCTAGTAGTAAGTTTCCCTGAGGACTCAGGCCAGTATGTGTTTTCTTGCTGCACTGCCTATGAATCTTAGTTATGGAAATATGCAAGAGGTAGAAAAAATGATGCTGGTTTGAAAATGTAGATTCTTGATATCTTAAAAGCATATGAAAATTTTCATGGGTACTTAATTTTCTGATTTAAATAATTTTTCAAGCACCTTTATCACTCCGGCCATTTTTAAAGAAATAGTGACTGATTTCCTTGTTCTTAGTGTTATGGCATTACAATAAGTGGAAAGAGAGCCATTAAAGAGGTTTCTCTAAATCCTAGTCTAATATTTGGTAAAGTTACAATTTTATTTAATCTGTCTTCATGAAATTTTAAATTTGGTCAATATGAATATTTGCATAGTATAAATATATGGAAAGAGTCTAAGATTGTGTCAGAATATCTACAATTACGAGTATGTGTCTCTTGTTTAGTTGGTACTTATTAGACTGTGATGTTCAGGCTGAGAACTTTTGCAAAAAGTAGCTTTTCAATAGAATGAAATTTTTAATTACATTAGATTACATCAGCAAAAACAAGAGTGAGTATATAGTGTAAAATTTTATGATTTCTGTTGCCAGAGCACACACTAAACTCATGTTTTAATTTGAGAATATTTTTAAAGCCATCTGCTGCATCTCTAGTAATTCTGAGAATGCAATCAGTTCCCAATTACCTTCTCAAAAGGATAAAGTGAAGCAGTGAATAATCCAAAAACTATTTATATTTGGCTAATTATCTTTTACTTTTTGCCTCTCAAAAGTTTTCTCATACGTATACCTAACTTCTCACATACTCACTTTCTTTTCACAAATTAGAAATGAATGAAACTTTAAACTTTTTTAAGTGACCTAACTCTCCTGTATAGTGGAGAACAAAACATTCTGTTTTAGTAAAAACTCTGCAGATTTTAATCTACAAAGTGACAATTTAAAATTTTAGAGGTTTGCTTTTTTCTTTCAAGGTAGTGACCACTCTGAGCATAATCTGTAGCACCAAGGGAAAGAATAATTTGTAGGAATCAGAAAACATTCTGTTAAAAAACATGGGGTATTTTTTTTTTCTTTTTCTTTTTCTTTTTTTAGGTGAGGCAACCCTTGGTTGACCTCACAGATTGCAAGGACCTTGTCAGCTTACAATCCCTTATTTTTTTATGGTTTACACCTACAGCACCTGTTCTGCCTAGGTAGTCTCTCATCCAAGTACTGACCAGACCCAACTCTGCTTAGCTTCCAAGATCAGACGGGATTGGTCTTGTTCAGGGTGGCAAGGCCATAGACGGAGTATCTTTTTGTATGTATGAAGAAACACAAATGTGCTACTTTAGATATAGCTCTGTCTATTATGGACTGGCACTATTAACTCCAGCAGGATCCTACTCAAGATAGCCTGCAGTCCTGTAGCAATTTCTTAATTAACAAATTTTCGATAACATACAGGAGGTTATAGTAATATAGTAAATATTCTTGGCTGCCCTCGGCATTAAAACAACTCAAACTTTCTCAAACAAACAAACAATATTGTGTCTTCCATATGAAAGGCCAGAATGAAAAGACTTCAGTTATGACTTGATAGGTGTTTCTGCTCCATATTTCTGCCCTTTTCTTGGTTCATCTTTGCTTTATCTTACTATGTATCTTCTGGCTAGTTTCTCTCATGGTAGCAAAAGTGCTCTAAAAGTTTTTGAACCCCCTCTGCAGGTGCTACCTAGAACATCAAGCTCCAGTTCTACGCTTCCCTTGGATTAGACAAGCTTAATTTTTTTGATTCACCCTGAAACAGTCACTGGTGTCTGTGGATACCATATGGATTGGATTGTCTCAGGTTTGGGTTATGTATCTGTCCTTAAACTAACCAACATGTAAGGAGTATGTTTATGTGGATTGGTAAAGAAACAAGGGACCAGGAGTGGAGTCATCCTTCCTATAATTTGATGCGAGACTCACAAAAACACCACATGCTGTAATTTCTCTCATTAAATGAGTAAGAAACAAATAGAAGTATTTTTACAATGAGAATGAATGTAGAGAATAATTTTTTGTTGTTTTTGATTAAAATAGTTTGCTAATGGATATATATTTATATAAAATATTATATTTTTAAAAGTGCTTCAATTATCATTGATACTATTATATTAATTTTATCATGAGTGACAGTTTTATTTTATTTCTCAGCAGTATTTTTATAAATTAAATTTTTAATGATTACAAATTTTTATATTTGACATGAATATCAATACCTATACAGTGTTTAACATAGATGTTATTCAATACAGAATATATTAATTATATAGCCTATTTTATATTAATATTACTTCAATATGTTAATGTTATAAAATGTTTAATATTCACACTATACAATTAAGACTGTTAGAAGTGTGACTTTTCATAGAAGTTCTGTAACTATCAACCAACTATTTAATTGTATTTTAGCTGAAAGCATCTGCCAAATTCTGTTTCTGAGCCAGTGTAATTGGTGGCATTAGGATTTCTAACACCTTAATGCCAATATGTAGCCCAAAAGCAGTGTGAAGAAACAGAAAAAAAAAAACAAACAAACAAACAAAAAAACAATTCCTTTTCTCATTGGTCTTACATTTTATTGGAGGGAGACAAATAATAAAAAGATAAATATGTAAATAGTTTATCAAATGTTTTTAAGTTCCATAAAAATAAATTAATCAATAAAGCAAGGTGAGTGGATAGAGGCCAGTGTGGTGGGCGCAGATGTGAATTAGGTGGGTAAAGAAAGACTCTGATAAAATGAAATTCGAACAGATAATGAATGAGGAAGAAGTAGGTCGAGAAGGTGCTGGGTTAGTAGGGGATGGCGGGGGAGGCTATTGGCAGCACCGGTACTAATGTTCTAATGTTCAGTGTTTGGGAAAGAACAAGTGCCGAGTCAGGAGCTCACTTGGTTGGTTTCAGGAGCAGGGAAGGAGATAATTACGGGAAGAATTTAAATGTCGAGGTCAGACAGAGTCAGCAGGGTTTGGAAACTTGTAGGAGGTCCTTACTCAGACTTCGGATTTTATTGTGAGGAGGGCAGCCGTTGCAGATTCGACATGAAGGTGACATGATCTGACATTTTAAAAGGCCTGTCTATGCTGTATGTGAGAATAAGCTATGGGGGGCTGTGCTTCGTGTTTTATACTCAAACATTTTTTGGCTTTCAATGTATCACTCACTGTTGTAGCAGTTACCCATATCATCTCATTTAGTTCTTATAACTCTGAGAAGTAGAAACTTTTACCCTCAATTTACACACTAGCCCGTGACATTGTTAAGAGGTTAAGTAAATCTGATGCTAATGCAGCAGAGCCAGAGGTTATAGCAACAAGCGCCTCTGACTATAAAGCCCGAAGCTACAGCCACAGTGTGACCTTTTATCATGTACCATGTGGCCTCTCCTATATAGTAGATTAGGGCCTCATTAACAGCATATTGGCCCGGGATAGTGTAGATTTAATTAAGGGACAAAGGCAATAGTATTTATTTTAGTAAACAGTAATTTTTGGAAAAGCTTTTTTTTTTTAAAAAAAATAAAACAAATCAGAAGACTATACAAGGCAAACTTTTTAGCAATTCTGATTACCCTTATTAGTTTAGAATTGCTTTTTACTTAGAACATATAAAAAATGGAAAAAAAAATTGCGAGCTTTCTAATTTTGAAACAATGTTTACCTGTAGTTAAATAGCACAAAGTTAAACATAACTTTGTAACTAACATTAAACAGTAAACGATGTCTAGATCATGCTTAAAACTAGAAAATAAAATATAATTTTCAGAGAAAGCTAATAAAACATTTTTATCTGCATTCTTCTAAAGTTATACACTAATAAAATTATTAGACTGTGATATTTAAGCCAATTACTATTGTCTGTGGTTTAATTCATCTCAGAAAATATACTCTCTGCATCAGAGACAAGGGGAGGAAAATGCCACGATGCTCACATCTGCCCAGCTACCTTTTCAATGAAGCAGCACATACTTTTTGTTTCACATCACAGTTATGATTGCAAACATGCACTCAGTGCTGAGAGGGGTGAGAGATACATAGCTAGGTAGAAAGAAAGACAGATAGACGCTCTCTCCAACCATTTTATAAATACATATACACATTTTTGCATGAATGATTATGTATATATGTATATATAATATATGGGTATACAGTGTAGTCACATAAAAGGTTACGACTCCTTCTCCCCCAAATCTCTTACTGAATATAAAATTATTTTTTAAATGAGGAAAGTTTTTGACATGAATTATTTTAGCTAAAGTTGAAGGAGGTATGTTCTTACTTTGAAAAACTCTATTTCTGGTCTTCAAAAGTATATGTATGTATGTGCCCAGATAACCTATTAGGTAACTGAAATGCCAGTGGTGACTAAGGCATTTGGTCTTTCTGAGCGATTTTTTTGGGTCATCATTTTCTTGACTTCTATTGACTGTCACTAGCAGAAGTTGGAATTTAATTTTTTTAGAGAAATTGTAAATGTTCAGATTAAAACTGATATATATATATATCTTCTGATGTGATCATATACATAAATATATAAAAAGAATACACACACACACACACACACATATACACACATCCATAATAGTTTGTGAGTGTCTAGTATAATCGGTCATGTGCTACAAAGTTGAAAATCGCCACTGCATAAAAATATGTTTGAAAAAATCCTTTTTGAAAATCACTCTTTCATGCCAATAAAGAAATTGAAATGTACTAGATGTTGTGAACAGATGTACATTCTTCTACTTAGGCATTTGGTCAATTTATTCATGTAAAAAACCGAAAGGGAGAGAAATAGCATAATGACTCCAGTAAACATCGAATAGTGAGCCAATGATTTTTGAGTGCATCTAAGATCTCATTCAAACCTTTCAACAACCTGTGAAGTAGATTATTGCCATTTTAAAAATTAGGAAACCGGTTAACTTCCCTAAAATATTTTAAGCATAAACCTGTGTGACCCCAAAGGTATGGTTTTCACATCACCTAATTTAAAAGCAATTATACGAAGAAGAGAAGTATACCTTTTGGAAAATCCAAAGCGGGTATAACGTTCCTATCTGATGTGTTGTAAGCAAACAATAAAGGAAAAAAGGTTGTGTTTACCCTATTTGATTTATAGAATGCAAGAAATGCAAAAATGAACCTAAGTTTTCTGAGAAAGACAGGGAGGGAACAGCAAATTCATTTCTTTCCTAACTATAAGTTTCTATACTGAGTGGAACTCCCCTATCAGTTTACTGCTCTTTTCTTGGAATTTTTATAGAAATCTTAATTGATAAATATACTTGTCTCTTTTTACATTAAGATACCTTTTATTCTCTGATAACTTTTTTCAGTTTTAAAGTTTCAATAATAATGTCCCTCGTAAATAAATGGAACATGCAATACATTTAAATGTACACCGAGACCAGCAGTTCACGTTGTTATTAATAACAATGCTGTTTATAAAATAATTTTGTTTGAAATTATGGAATAAATATTGCCGGGGAGATTGAAGAATCCAAGTGTGTTCTTTTCTCCCAGATTTTCTGTTTAAAGCATACAGATTCGCTGTTTATTTACATGACAGGATTTGAGAGAGTGATTCTCACAGCTGGCCAGTTTAAATATAGGTGGTAGAAACGACATAAGATATTTCTTAGGAGGAGGTGGATGGGGTGAGTAGGTGGCATGGTCCTCCTTCCAGAAGATCCTGGATATAGGTAGTGCTGGAAGACGGCTTTCAAATATTTTATATATTTCATTGAAACAGAGAAGACTACTTCCAATCTTAGTTTTATAACTATTTAATCATAATGTAAATTTTATACTTTAATACTTTTGTTGACTTTTATATACTTCATTCAATTCTGACTTTTTTGTATATCTTGGCAGCACATTCTATAGGAAGATATATATTCTGTAGAAACCGATGCAATTAGATTCATTAATTTATTGTTACTGGTAGATAAGTTAGGACTAGCTTTCTGTTATAAATCATCTGTGTCATAAATTTTAGTTTAATGTTCCATGTTATTTTTCAACTTTACCGTTTCAGTTTATTTTAAAACACTTAATAATGATTACAATTAGTATTATGACAAATCAAGAAAGTAGATGGACATATATTGCATTCAGTAAGTCATGAGTTTTAATTTATAGAATAGCAAGAATCCTATTAATAAGTTAATGAAAAGAGAAGTTAAGAATTCAATAAGGGCAAATTGGATCAAGTTTTAGAAAAGTCATTATAGTAGTAATAAAAAAGCCTTTCTGAAGCATATTTGTTGAGTATCATTTACTACTTGTTTCCTTTTTATGTCTTCATCTTATTTTACCCTATTCTGGAAATTTCTTTAAGGTCAGTACTTTATATATTCTGTTAATAGGTTTAACAACCAGTATAAAGCACATATTTAAAATAGACCATTAATAGGAAAGACCAGAGCTTAGTGTAATAAACATTGTACAAAGGCTGACTATGATGAAGCAAATATAGCTTACAAAACAGCTTGGAACCAGCATGTGTTTTTATGAACTTTTTGTTTATTTTGTCCTTGATCTACACTGAATTCCACCCTAATGGTCTTTACTACTGAAAGGGTTTTGCTAAAATATTTCTCTGGCAAATATTGATTAAGTACCTGTTGAGTGGCAAAAATTAAGCAAAGGTTTAGATATAAAGTAATAAAGCATAAAAAAAAAAACTTTATGATTTTTTTTAAGTTAGTGACTATTATAGTTTTAAATAAGTGATCATTCAAAGAAATATATGATTACAGATTACGATAAGCTTTATAATGGAAAAACTGAGGAGATGAGAAAGGGTAAAGTGACTTACTGTATATCAAATCAGGAAAATTATCTTATTGGAAGTAGTAGTATAATTGAAATCTGAAGGATGTATAGAAATTTCTAGAAAATGGGATAGTGGTTGAACTGATTAGAAACCATAAGGATATGTAGACCAAGATAATAAATATTTATCTTGTTTTAAATTAAAATTATTTTAGATAGAGGAGGGCATGATTCCATTATACTTTTATAATGTTACTCTAACTGTGTTGTATGAAGTGGACTTGGGCTTCATTTGGATTGTGGAGGTGAAGAGGGTGTGTGTGTCTGTGTGTGTGTGTGTGTGTGAGAGAGAGAGAGAGAGTGAGAGAGAGAGAATGAGAACGAATATGTGGGACAATCAGGTTTGTCTCTTGGTGGATTGGATAGGGATGGTAAGAAAGATGGAGATTTGAAGAATGTCTTCCACTTTGGGAACATGAGTAACTGAATAATCAGTATTGCCATTGCTCGTGATGAAGAAATGAGGTAAAAACTAGTTGTTGGCAGTATCAGAAGTTGAGATAGCTAGATATAAATGTGGTAGATATAGATGTAAAGACATAAATGTGTGTATTAGTATTACTGATTGATTGATTGAAATTGTTTAACGTGGATATCATCGCCAAATGAATGGCATTAAAAGCAATAAGAATAGGAGGGGCATTGCCTTGCTGAGGAAATAGAAGAGCATCACTGCAAAGTGAGTTATTAAGAGATTCAGTAGTCAGTAGTTAAATAGAAGAGAATGATATAAGAAAGAAAGAATTATAGACAGGCAGAGGGATAGGAGAAAATAACTAGCAGTCCAAGAGAAAGAGGGAGAGGGAGAGAGCCTGGGGAGGAGTACAGATTCAAGTATAACATGATCAAATGTGTAAAATAAGCACTGAAAAGTATGATTTGACAGACAGAGGTTTTAAAAATATAGTTTTGGGAGTTATAAGGGAGGAGATTTGATTAGAATTGACAACTCAAAAACTTCAAGCATGATTGAGAGAAAAGTTGAGGGTAATTTGGTGGAAATGGTGGAATAAAATACTATCATTTGTGTTTATTTTGAAATTAGAGTCACTGCGGAACACTTGTATGTTGTGAGAATGACCATCGGGGAGGGGTGCTGACGATTCAGGGAAAGATGTCTTCGAAGATGAGGGGAGTTAGATTGTTTCCAGAACACGTGGTCATATCAGCTTTTAATAGGAATATATATATATATATATATATATATATATATATATATATATATATATTTCCATCATTCTTAATGAGTAAGATAGTGGAAAAGATAGATTCAGGACCATGTGGATTCAAACTTTTTTGATACAATAAGAGGCAGTTTCTGCCAAATGGCTCTTATTTTCTCAATGAAATGTGATGCAAGGCCTTGCTTGTTCATTGAAATATACATAAGTTCATTTTGTTGCTAAAGGAATGGATCCAATTATACGAAAGTTTGCCTAGAGTCAATTTTTACATAAATTGCAAGTCTATACCACTCAAAGACACTAAAAAGTCCGAGACTTGTAGTTTTATTCATTTATTAGGCTTTAACTTTTTGCTCTGATGAGGACATTCGAGATCAACTCAACAGTTTAAACATGTAATTAAAAAAAAGTCATTCTTCTCTAAATGAATGCTGATTTAGACCACGAAAGATAATTTTCCGTAATTCTTTATAAATAGAAATGTTCGTTATTTATAAATACAAATATGTATGGTGTATTAGTCCTTTACACACACACACACACACACACACACCCCACAGAAGTAATCTTGCAAAAACTGCAGTAACTTTTAGTTTGCAGAAAGAAGTCCATGTTGTTTTTATTTCCCATATTTGGTTTGCAGAGCAGTTTTACCATAAATATGTTATAAGCTCTATCTGAAAATTATCATTTAAATGAGCTTTTGAATTTCAGCATCTGAAAATAGGTCTGCTGTTTCCTCATGGCTAATGACAGCAACCGTAACATGACCCAAAACTAATAAAAATAATATAAGACAAAAAAAGTCTGAATGCATACATCTAAATAATTACTTCTATATTTGGTAAATTAATCTTTAATGTTAGTTTAATGAAAAAAGTTGGACAATTTAGGATATTTTTTCCATTTATATTATTAAAAGTTTGTATGGTATTTTAAGGGTTCGACAGATATAAACAAAGATTAATTTAGCCTATTTTCACTATTATTGACATCTTTGTAGATTATGTGCTTTCTTCGAATATTGCAATTTTGCCTTTAAAATCAGAATTCTTTTCATTGTAGCATAGCAATTTTTGATAGGAAATCTGGTGGCATGGAAAATCTCCAGTGAGGACATCAGCTCTCACCAGAAGCACTTTCTCCCAGCACTCCTTTCTGGTAGAAGCTGGGCTCCTGGTGGAAATGATGCCGCTATTAGGATGATCTGAAGTACTCTGGAGAGAGACCTTCTGCTCAGTTACCATTCAGGCTGGAACCTGCTATGACAGTTGTCAACAGTGCCCTTTCTGATGTTTCCCAGTTGTGTTCCATTTAGAATAAGTACTTAAAGAGACACCCACTAGGCAAGCCAGAATAGAGAAGCGGCATGGTTCTGGCAAACATATGTAGACAATAATATCCCTTTCCTACCTTGGGCAATAACTTAATAAAGCCTTAAAGACAACAGTATCATAAGTAGTCATCCTTTTTGTTGTTGATGAGAAGGAGGGAGATGAATACCAGCATCAAAACTTTCTTTGTGTGCCTACAGCTGTGATCTGGGCACTGCCACGCTTTCCTGCTGCTATGACTCTCTAGCCATATGCTGCCGTTTAAAGTACAGCCTATGATTCGGGCTGCAACCTTGTGAAATTGGCATATAGGCTGTCATCACTGTACTCCAAACGCCCTACAAGCCAGAATTTTTCTTCTTCCTATGAAGATTAGACAAGATCCTCCAAATGTCAATCATATAGATGGCATATATTCTAAAGATATAAAGAGAAGTATGCAATTCAAGAAGAGTGAAATTTATTCATTTTCTCCCTAGGGAAAAGTATAAAGAAATTTATTAATAGAATGAGAAATAAAATAACATATCCTAAACCTATTACAAGTTTTCAGTGAATAAAGAAAACTGATACTCCCAATACATCATCTAAATATGACAGATTAGGTATTTGGATCACTGGGTTGGGGCGGGACATGGTCTACCTTTCGGAATCTGGGAAGTATTGAAATGGAAAACGAAAATGAAAAATTAGGTTTAAATTTCCAAAAGAGACATTTTATGTTTTTGTCTTTATCCTCAAGAATTGTACAATAAAAACATGGTAGTGCAGATGAATCTACAGATAAAAGTAAAATAAACTCCTTTTACTCCCCCAAATGTCATATTTGTTCTTTTTCTATTATTTGATTACAGATAAAATGTAATATCCTGGACTGGATATAGGTCATAAAAACAACAGATGACAATTTGTATTCTGTTTTCTCACCTTCTCTGACTTCCAGCTCAAAGGGACTTGCCCCTGACCTTAGCACTGTGTGCCTTGCCTAAATATTGACTCCTATCATCCCTATTGGTCTTGAGCAGTGTTGGGTTTACTTAATTGCCACTCCCAGTTAAATATAGTATGCATGGGAATAAGGTGTGTTACTTGCCCAGGGGGATCTGCAATTTATTCATGAAGTCAAAAATCATTTGAAATTCAAAGAATTATTTTACTGGTAAAATTCCAGGCACCTAGAGAATCCATAGAGGAAATGAGTTTTAGCCAAAGAGACTGTATATATAGTCCTCCACAAACATTTCTATGTAAGAGCTGCCTAGTGGAACTTTAAATGCATCACTAGTTTATGTTCTTTAAACTGACTGTTATATATGTATTCTATACAGTTCTGTCTGTTAATTCTTTATGATGAATAATCAACATTTTCCCCACAATATTTAAAACAAAAAAAAAGCGGGAAAAATAATTGTTTATAACTGGAATGTAATGTACTAGTGAAGCAATTTTAAGATTAAAGGTTATTCATTAGATTGATTGAAGCAGACAGTAGACAGTAGTCACTTGGCACATTTTTTTCTCAAAGGACATATGAAATATCTCCTGTATCACTTTGTGTACATGCCTGAACTTTTAGAAGGAATATTTTTCTCGTTGCCTTCTTTCTCTCTCCCAATCTTAATTCCTCATCTTTTTTTATGTAGGAAAACTCACCTCTTATAGACGGTTTCATTTGATTAACTATCACACTGATTACTGAATTGCTCTTTCACACAGTTTTACTTCAAAATATATTTCCTCCACTGTAAAGTTGCTTTTGGAGGGGGATGATATCATAGCACTTGGTATATAAATAAATTGCCACTTGCCGTATCTTATTGCAATTATTTTATTTCTTCTGCTATACTAAAAAATATTCCCTAGGTCAAGTACATTGTTTTTGTATTCCTGGCACCTGGTTATCTAGTTAGTTCCTGGCACATAGTGTGCACTTAATAAAGGTTTGCTGAATGAGGACATTCATGAATACAGAGATGCTTGTTGAGTGATTCTTTAATTTCTCTCCTCTCTTCCACCTACCTTTGTTTTTTACTGCTTTAAGACATGTTCGACATTGATTAGATTTTTAAAAAATTTTCATAAACACCTTTCAGCTTCCTAAATTTCCTAAACATTAGTTATTCCAGATAAGCAGAGGGGTTAAATCCATGCCCCACTAGTTGGTTGCCCTTGGGCAAGATACGTTACCAGCCTGTGCTTTTGTTTTCCCACCTGTAAAATGAAAATAATGGTACCTATCTACCTAGTGAGATAGTTTTGGATTAAATGACTCCACACATATAAAACATGTAGGACAGTGTCTAACGCATAGTAAGTGTTGGTCAATGTTAGTCATTATTATTATTTCTTACTTTAACAAAAAAATAATCCATTGAGATAATTTGATGATGTTAGAAAAGATTGTCTGTTCCTCCCCTGAAGAATTTGTATTTCATCGACATCTCTTCTGCTGAGAAAACTTCATGGTATCAAAAATAAGTCTAATTGTTATAATTCAATAATTTGAGGTAATTTATATTTCTGCTTTCTATAGCGTGTCCTAGTCATGTCTCTTTTGTTTATTATAGTTTTTATTGATTTAAACAGAACTACTTTATAGGCATTCATCATGCTAGTTCATAGTGAAGATACAGACTTTTTAATGGAAATTTTAAACCCATAATTTTCTTTTATTAGTTTAGTATAATGATTAATATTCTCAGAATAAACAATGGAGTAAAAGCCGAGGCATCTCTAATATCTCTAACAAGACAGGCTTTTATTAGTGTCATATCAAAGTCATTTAACCACTATGTGGTTAAAACTGTCTTATTTAAACCAGGTTATGTCACAACACTGTTGCAGATAAGGTGAATAGTTCACACTGTACTGAATGTTCAGTCTCTCATAATTAAACTTTGCAATATGAAATTTCACCATAGAGCCACTTTAGACTCTCAATTGGCATAAGACTTGAAAATCTCTACATGTGCAATCTGTCAGTTATGAATGGGGTTTGTTTTCCGAATGTATGATTACAGGCAATTGTTTGAAATTAGAAAGCTGTATTACTACAGAAACAATGTTTTTAAGAAGGTAGGGGAACAGGCTAGCCCACAACAATTTGCCTTGAAATTACCTTAAGAAAAAGTTCTGTAGAATATTACTAATATATTACCATTATATCAAAAAAAATGCTTTTATAAGTTCATCATAGTATGAAAAGACTGTCTTTCCTTCAACTCTTGACTATAATTTCCCTGCCAGTTGTCTAATCCAATTTCTGTACAGAAGGATCAAGCCCTCCCTCACCTCAAGTCTTGGTACAGCAGAAAGTTGAACAGCGTAGGCCTTAGAATGACTGAGAAAGAGATTGTAACGAGAGAGGGAGGAAGAGAATGGAGCTGATTTAGGGAAACAGAAATGGGATTTGTTTCCTACAGTCTCTCACAGCTACTCCTTTACATTAGTAGCCTCCAAAGTGGGGAGCATGTTCCCCAAGGGGTAGTTGACATGATGCATCATAATGGAGGGAAAAAATAGAAACTCATTGTAGTTTTTCTTATAGAAAATAAAAATTAACCTTCTAATATTTAATCTGTGATTGAAGCTTCATCCCATAACCACGGTCGTTGCGGTTATTTATCCCTTTGTGAGGTATTCTGCAGGAGGAGGGGCAGAACCAGTACATGGGCAGATCACAAGTGACATCCTTAGTCACACATTCGCTTTTGCTGTAATATCTCAGGTTCCATATTCACTCCGTTATGTGAAATAACAATTATATTATTCCGTTAATAACTAAACTAAACCTTGATTTTCAAATGGACAAAACACAAAACTGCTAATGGAACCTAATACAGTAGATGCCAGCAAACATCAAGAAAATGACATTTCTACTCCCAGAATAAACTTTACATCAAATACGTTATCTTTTCTAAACTAACTGAAGATCTTTCTTATGTGATAGGAAGTTATACAAAATATTGAAAATGTAAAAGATATTCGAAATCAGATGTTATGCTGTCTATTATTAGTGATGCATTTTACCCTAGGTATTTATTGTGCCTCGATAAGCTAACAGTGTAAATAGATGGATATAATGGAAAATGAATAGATAGTTACATATAGTAAATTAATGTTTACATCTTAGTTTTTAAACTGGTCGACGCATATAATTAACATAGCTCGAAACCCCTGGCCTACACTGCCCTCCTGTTACCTCTTCGTTTTTCTTCGAGGACCTCCACATCAGACTGTCCTTTCCTTTTCCACTGCTCCGCCTTATGGCTCCTGAGTATGGTTTTTCTCCTTTTGTAGCTGACTGTGGCACACAACCCAGTCTCGTGTGCATTTATTTTAATAAAACAGCCATGGCATGGTGTCTTGTTGTTTGGGGCTTTGCTTAGGTTCTTGCTTGTAACAACTTATATCATGAGAAGAGATTAAAAAAAAAAGAAGAAGAAGTTGAGATGAACTTTTAGATTTCAGGACTAAAGTAATATTTCAAAAGATACCATAGCTTTTAGTACTTGAATGATGGGAATTAGGAAAGGAGGCAAATGCTAAAGAGTTGGATGCAAGGACTATGCCTTGGGCAAGCCACAATGAGGAAAAAATGCAGAGCCCCTCAGAGGACTAATTCCCCCAATGATACTACAATTCAGTGAACTAGGGCCTGAAGCAAAAGGTAGTAAAGTAGAGGTTTTAGGGAGTGGTTGCAGCCAGTAATGTTAATTTTGATTGGAAAAAAGATGGGTATACTACCAAGAAAAAATAGGGAAAGAAAGTTCTTGAGGCCACTTGTCTGTTTACTTGATACCAGATAAATTTTTATATATAAAGCATGGACGAAGAAGTTTTATTTCCTTGTCTTATTTTATTAATTTAAAGGAAGGTTGTTAGGACAGTGTAAGTCATAAAACTTGTTTCTGTTATAACTACCAGTGACTCAAGTTGATCTTGAGATTTTTGTTTGTCAAAATCGAGTTTTGAATTTCTGTATCAATATAGTAGAGACTAGAACTGTGTCAAATCATTCTTTTAAAAAATAAGTGAGAATTTCTAATGGATATTTTTGGAAATGGCCATAGAGCTCAATAACTAGATTGCAAATTAGTGATTTCAGGACTTATTGTAACCTATGCTCTAGTAGTTTGTGTAAAACTAGATATTGCACATATGCTCAGAAGCCATTTCTTAAAAATAGGAATGACAAATGACTGCAAACAATAATTTGTATGACTTAAACCAAGGCCCTTTTTAGGATTCAATACAAGGTTATAGTGCAAGGTCAGCAAAGACCCACAAAAGAATAGGTATGGATGGTACACTTTAAAAACAAATTCTTATTTTTTCCTAGGTTTTATGGCAACTGTCTCTCATCTTCCTTATACCACTCTTTGTGTCTGTGATTGCATTTAGGTATTTGTTGGGGAAATATGATTAGTCGGTTTACCATGGAAGAGAATCCCAGTTTGGATATCTTTTAGCAACTCTATTTCTAAAAATTAAAACAATTGTGTGTGCGTGTGTGTGTGTGTGTGTGTGTGTGTTGGCAATACATTAAGGTGGAGTTCTTCATAATCAGTGTGGAATAGCATAAAATTAGGAAATAAATAGCTGCAATATCCTGATATAGTTTTCTTCCTTGGTATTAAGAATGTTTGCACTCAGTGGAAGTTCTATACCTAAAACAAAATTTATGTTAAATCAATCGTATTAAGATCATGTTTAATGATGCAATGTTATCTCTTGGTATAGCACACTATTGTTTAAGGGTAGCCTGAAGCCTTAACTGTAGTGTAATTAGAATGATTCCTTATGAAGTGTGAAAGAGCAGAGAGCTATTTATTTTTATTCCATTTTACTGAAGTATCTTTTGCATTCTAAGATCTCTTGGATATATTATTTGAATAGGCTTTTCCTATTTTATTATTCTTGTTTTGTTTCTACTCTTCATCAGGACAAGCACATGTTCAAGGACACATCTGAAGGATGGAATTTATGGGCTGCCCATTCCAGTTTGCATTAGATTTGCAGTCATTGAATAGATTAGTTTAAGCAATTAAAAGAGACACCATATAAACCTTACACAAGCATATAATGATGCCAGGAGGCAGTAATGGCCTTGGGAGAGTTAAAATCAAATAATCAGAATAAGATTATATTATGGTTCTTTTTTAAAAATGCAAGAGAGAAAGCATAAACTTTTCTATGCAGTCATCTTTGATCTTACTTAATATTTTTAAAAAGACAGGAAAAATGTGGCTTTAAGAAAGGATTTTTAAGGACACATCAGTAAACATTATTCTGGAGGTTTGTGTTTGGTTTGGTTTATATTCATTTGCATATTATGAACTGCTGTTTGCATAATAAGACCACTGTTATTTCTAGTCAAGCCACGGATGATTACACATATGAATAACACAATTGTGTATCCTTTGTGATATACGTTATTGTAATCTATGAAAGTATACTGACAAGTCTCTGCACCGAAGACCAGCAAATCATGCTACAGAGTATTAGATGACAATTCCACAGTATTACACTGCTATTTAAAAGGAATAAGATTCTATAAACACATAGAATTTGTCTAAATGCACTTCAGATCTTCAGCGCTGTGATGAGAAAGCTGATCTCATGCATGGTCAAAGATCTGGACAGCTTGGCCCCCTTTGATCAATATCTATCACTGACACAATTATGCAGTGATCTGCATAGATAAGATGAGAAAACAATTAGACTGAGTAGGCAGCAATTCTGACACTGATCATTATAGGCTAGACGGAAGAATTCAATATAGGCCAGCCTTTTTTTTTTTTTTTTTTTTTTTTTACCCAAGTAAAGACACTCTTAGAGACTTGTAACCATAATGTAGAAGAGGGGAAGGGTGGGGAATAACATAAACCTCACTGCCTGTAACACTCTTGTTACCATCTGGAAATGTTAAGTTCAGTCTCATGAGCCAGAAGGGATCCAGAATGAGACCTTGGGAGAAGAAAACTGGACATGTGTGAGAAATGGAGCTAAGCCTTTTTTAACTCCTTAATATTTCCTTAAGGGCTGACAAAAAAAAAAAAAAAATGCTTCTTGTGCTTGTCGTTCACAGCATGTATATAACTTCAGATAACACCACACTTTTTAAGAAATTATTTTTTAGGTCCTTCTGCAGTGAAAATTATGTGAGAGTAATAATCATCACACTATCTCTAGTTGTTATGCATCTAGCTTTTCTGAAATTCTAATCAGAGTTTCAAAAAGCATCAACCTGGAAGAACTTGTGTAAGTGTCAGATAATCTAGTTTTCCTTTGCAAGAATATCTGAGGCAGGTTTGATTTTTTATTTCCTCTCTTCAAAGAGTCTGTATAATTGAAGAAAAGAAAAACAAAGAATTGAGTCTAAAATGATATCTTAATGGCATACCTATATACATACTTTGGACACATAACCAGGAGCTAAAATATCATAGTTATCATCAATATGATTATTTTAAGACCTGCGGTTTTTTTCAGGAAACATTTTGCAATTAACTTTACTCTCAAAAATGAAGTATAGCTAATTAGGCCTTAAGAGGATGCACATGCCCCATTTCACGATTACACTGTAAGAAAACTCGAATAGCTGATATTCAGAATAGATTTAGCTTCTATAATTGATTCTGTGTATAGTTGTGCAAATACACTTTTGATACAAACATAATTTTAGATGCTTTAGGTCAAAGCACCAATATTTCTGAGATTTTAGGGAACAATTGCTAGAAAGTGAATCAATCAATGCTTGTTATTGACAGCAGTTTGAAACAGAGGGTATTTAATTAATGTGCATGATCCTGTTTCATGTAGAAAATGCTGGGTAAGAGAGCAAAACTGAGATTTCTCAATCACAGTACTGAATTTGAAGGGTACATCATTCTTTCATCTGACAAGATTATGCTATGAACATAATTGTAAGCACTAGACTGTAGTGATTTCAATTTATTATTACTTTATAAGCTTCTGCATATAAAAATGAACAATAAAATGTGAAATGGAAGTGTCTAAATATATCATTTGCTTTTTTGAGGGGTGTCTGAAATTCGAAATGGTTTAAATTATGGATTTAAAAAAAATAAAGATTCATAGACTTAACTGTCTATGAATACGGGATAGAAAATTAGGTATGTTGCAAACACTTAGGAAAATAAATGGAATTACTAAGAAATTTTTTACAATACTAAGAATGCCAAACAAGTTCATTTTTAATTTTAAAGAAATAGATTGACAACTTTCTGGAATGCTATAAAAATAAATTAGCAATGTCAGTTGGCTTTCCAATGTATTATATTTCAGGGAACAGACTACTTAAATATGGTTTAGGAGTTCTAAGGAGATCCAGTTGGACTTGAAGAGAATCATTGCGTCATGAGGTAATAGGCAGGCTTTGGACCGAGAAGGCCCCACATGGAATTCTAGCTCTGCCAGTGTCTAGTTAAATGCTCTTGATAAAATTATTTATATTTTCCATTTTTTCCTTATACAGTGTGGGTACTATATTAAAGGATTGTTTTAAGACTTAAAGATTATATATGTGTGTTTCCTAAAACTTGTAAGTGAATTAAAAAAATTAAAGTATGTGAATATTGTCTTAGAAAGAAGTTTCTGATGTTGTGATATGGGCATTTGACCTTGGACTCTGTATCAATGACTTTGATGTAGCACATGGTTTACGCCTATCATATTTGCACTCAATGCAAAGCTGAATTGATAGCTAATGTATTAGATGATTAACAGAATCAAAGTTTAGAAAATCTTGACTGATAGAAACAGCATGCCTAAGCTATCAGCATAAAATAAAGTCCTTCACTTAAATATAAGAAACCAACTAAAAGAACTAAGGACGAAAGAGTCATGATTTGACAACATCTCTTCTTAAGGACTTAGGAACACATAGTTGATTGTAAGTGGACTATGAGTCATCCTGTGATGAGAATGCCAAGAAAAGCTAATGGAACCTTGGGCATCGTTAATAGAAATATACTGTACAGAGCCATGGAGGCAATTCCCACAATTCTCTGCACTGATCAGAACAACTGGTAGATAATGTGATGTTCTGGACATTGCACTTTCAGAAACTTAAATTTAGAGGAGGACAAAGAAGTATCTGGAAATGATGCCTTACAAGGAGAGTTGGTAGGGTAAATGTTGCAGTTACGTGCAAGTATTTCAAAGGCTTTCACATAGAGAAAGAAGTAAATTTCTTCCTTCAAAGTTTACCTGATAAAATGTAGGATTAATAGAAGTTATATAAGCAGGTAAATTTGGATTGTCTATAATTAAAACAAACAAACAAACAAACAAAAACAAACAAACAAAAAAAAACCACTTCTTTCTAGCCGAACTGTTAAAAATGGAATGCTTTCCCTTATGAGGTGGTAAATTCCTTGCCAATGCAAGTGTTGAAGCAGATGCTGAATGAGTTCCTGTTAGAACTGGATGAGAGTCTCCCTCATTCTACAAACACGTCCCGAGCGCGTGCTGGATACCAGAGTGACGAAGATGATAAGCAGAGGCTAGTAAATGGCAGATGGTTTACAACAAAAATATGTGCTAGGTTACCATGAAGGAGCACCTAACCCACCCCAAGACCTCTAATTATCCTGAAAATGTGAAATTCTATAATTAAGTTTAACAGGTAAAAACAAAGTGATGAAATTAAACCCTGATGTCAAAATATTTAGTTTGATTTAACTTTTGATTTTAAACAACATGTATTATGAGGGAAATTGTTGCATTTTCTTTGTATTTATATTTTTTTGTTTTTATATTGCATTTGGGATTATTAAAATTATATATTGGGCTGATTTATAATTTTAGACGGCCCTGTCACATGTGAAATATGCATCTGTGTTTCAATATTTGGGAAAACTATATTATATTTAAGCAGTGCTGTCCAAAATAGCTTTCTACAATGATGTAAATATTCTATATCTATGCTAACTGATATGATAGCCATATGTGGTTCCTGAGCCCTTTAAATATGGCTAGTCTGATTGTGGAACTAATTTTGAATTTTATTTAATGTTTACTAGTTTAAATTTAAATAGCTCATATGGTTAGTAGCAACAATATTGGACAATGTTGCTTTAAACAACTGGATTAATTTGATATGAAAAATAATTGTACCTATCAATCAGCATACATATATAAGACTAAAGGAGCTAATTATTTTTTCTAGAATTATGAGGATTTAAATTCATTCTACTACTTGAGGTGATGTTTTCATCCCACATAACTTGAAATCTGTCTTATCTTTGACAAAGTACAGTACTTATACTTGAATCTTTAAATCTCACTTTTCTAATATCAGATCAGAAACTATATTGGGATAGTCCTCCTGCCTTGTTCCTTTTCTTTCACATTGGTCTGTAAGTTAGGAATTGAGGTTTGCACTTCATATTTTTATCTATCCATGTACTTGGGGACCAGGCTGTGGGCCACTTTTAGTTTATCCATTTGCCTTTATGCCTTTGTATTTTACTTGCTGACATTTCTACATTCTAAGTTATTAACGATTCTGTACAGAAAATATTTCCAGTTTTCTTCTCTCATTCATACCAACTCTCTTATTCTTTCGCCTCATCACCATAGAGTTCGTTTGTGAACGTTCCACTGAACGCACCACTGCATCTATGAACACCGTCATGGCCTCATAACCCCGCAGCCGAAGACCTGGTGCACTAAAACCATTGTGAATAGTTTTACTTCACTTGGAAGGCAGCTTAAAAATTGTCATTTAAAAAATTACAGAATCATAGCAATGTAGAGCAAACCTGAATTTAAGAAATATTTGAATCTCTCTACTGCTTTGAGATGAAATTGCTTTTATTCTTGCGTATATTCTAAGAAATATATCTCAATATTTCCTAATGGATGATTCTATTTTCCAAAGAAAACCATCATTATTGACAGTCTATATCATTATAACCACCTGTTTTGTGAAAAGGCCATGTAGGCAAAGTAGCCCCCCAAAATTCAAGTTGATGGGAAGCCAAAGAACAAAGCAGATAAGTCCAGCTTGTCAGTTTAAAGAGTTCTAATCGGTAATTTGCAGAAATGCAGTCTTCCACGGCAGCTGGACAAAATGGATCCCTCACTGCACCATTCACCACCACCCCCAGCCTACCTATTTTTTTTTTTTTTTTGCCTGCCTAAGAAATGGACCAACCTACTTTGAAAGGAATGAAGGGGTAATTGAGGGGGACGACAGGACCAGACACTGGGTGCCCTGGTGCCTGGGTGAGTTAAAAGATAGCTAACATTGAGTTCACCTTGCCTGGAGGAAAGATTAGTGGTAAAGGAAGGATTAATGGTAGATACTGACTAACCAGAATCTCTGGTTAGTCACCTGTGGGGGAAAAGAGAGGAGAAAGTCAAGGGTTCCAGTGGATTAGTTTTAAAATGGAATCAGCTTTACCTGTACACCATCGTAGAGAATAATATACTGAAGAATATATATGTATACCTTTATTTGGCTGTCTTAAACGTTGGATTTTCTGCTATGCTGTATTAGTTGATTCTTAGTCAGATAAGAACTATTTTACCTTCACACTGAAGATACAGAGAGTTCCCATATACCCACTGCCCTAACACATGCATAGCCTCCCCTGTTATTAACATCTCCCACCAGAATGGTACATTTGTTATAGTAGATGAATATATATCAACACGTCATAATCAACCAAAGTTCATAGGTTACATTAGGGTGTGCGGAATATTGTATATTCTGTGAGTTTGGACAAATGTATAATGACATGCATCTGTCATTATAGTATTCCACAGAGTATTTTCACTGCCCTTAAAATCCTGTGTGCTCTGGCTATTCATTCCTTACAATCCCCAACTCCTGGTAACCACTGATCATTTTATTGTCTCCATAATTTCGCTTTTTTCAGAATGTCATATTGTTGGAATCATGTGTATATTCCCTTTATAGATGGCCTTCTTTCACTTAATAATATGCATTTAAATTTCTTCCATGTCTTTTCATGGCTTGATAGCTCGTTTCTTTTTAGTGATGAATAATATTACATTTTCTGAGTGTACTAGTTTATTTTTCCATTTTTCTACCAAAGGACATCTCGGTTGCTTCCTATTTTTGACAATTATGAGTTAAGTTGCCATAAACATCCGTGTGCATGTTTTTGTTTGGACATAAATTTTCAACATCTCTGGGCAAATACAAAGGAACATGATAGCTGAATTGCACTATAAGTATATGTTTAATTTTGTAAGAAAGCTCCAAACTGCCTTTCAAAGTGGCTGTACTATTTCATAGTCCCATTGGCAATGAATAAAAGTTTCTATTGCTTGACGTTATAACCAACATTTGGTGTTCTAGATTTTGACCATTCTAATAGGTGTGTTGTGGTATCTCATTGTTGTCTTAATTTACCTTCATTTTTATATTAAAAAAAAGTTTTTCTCTGTCCTCATTATCTCATTTGATACTTGGAACAATGTAGAAAACAAGCGGAGTAGGCTGAGCAATCATTACTATCCCTGCTTCTAAATGAGAAAAACAAACCTCAGAATCATGAGTTTGTGTGTTGAGTGTAAAGATGAGAGAAGAATTAGACCTTATGCTTACTACCCCTAATTCTTATGTAAAGAAATAAGAAGTACCATGTGAATATATGATAAATATTTTTTAGATGTGGTATACAATTAGCTAGTTCCTCATTCATGTCATAAATTAGTAATGAGAATACTTTCAAAGAATTTGGATGACCTGACTTTTCTTTCTTGATTTAAAATTTGACATTATTTTTATTTCGAAGAAATATTTCTAAAATATGTTTATATAGGAGTATATATTTTTTCACATATTTTATATTTTCTTTAGTGGAATAACTATAGCCGACATTAAAAATAATCAGAAATTATTAATATGGTAATAGTGCTATCACCTTCATTATGTTATTAGGGCATAATGAGTTACTTTGATTAACAATAATCATTCATTCATAAGCATTACAATAAATAAATTATGAAACCTTCTGCAATCGATTAATAATAAATTTCTGATCTAAATTATGATGGCCCTGAGGCGGGAAAGAAATTGAACAATTTAATATAAATAGAAGAAATAGAAATTTGTAAAAGGTCACAGTTGGAATGTTCGACTGAACAGGTTGCTTTTGGGGAATATATGGAGGAGGCTGCAATAGCTTGAATAAAGTAATCTGGAAAGGCTTCCTAAGCATATGGAGTGGTGAGAAAAAGTGGCACAGAAATGCTAGTGGGGAAAGATGAAAATTGGATAAATCAAGGGAAAAGCCTGGGGGAGGGAATTGCCTGAGGGAAGGAGAAGAGAGCAGATGCAGGGATGGTCCCTGTATTTTTCGACATCATGAGATTATTCTGAATATGCTCTTTAAAAGAATAAGCTACGATAATAATTCAATAAGAGGCTAAACAAGCTAGGATGGTTAAAGAAGGTTTATATGATAGCAGTTTCCAGTTTCAGCATGTTGATTAAAGTAGAATTTAGATTAAGTATGTCCAGTAATGGGTAAGCTGTAGTTTTTAAATTTATGCTTTGCATAGCATTATAATGGCTGTTTTACAATGTGTGCATCACTTTCCTTCTGAATACAAGGACATTTACAATGTATGAAGGATTTCAAATGCTTTATTTTTCTTTTATGTTTTAAAAGAAACATTTAAAATTTCTCCCAAATATGTAGGAATTTACTCGATCACTCTATTTAATGCGTTATCTCTAGTAAATGAAAAAATTCGTATTTAATAATTTTTAATTCTTAGTTAATGATCATTAGGCAGATAGCAGGTTTATAGTTCTATGATGGCCTTGTTTTTTTCATTTTTCCCATCCAAAAGATTACTATGTTAATTAACCTTGAGCATACACTTACTTTAAAAAATATCTACATATAGGTGCTTGTTCCAGGTAATTGAAGGAATATTTTTGGAGTGATACCTCGTCTATTATTTTAAAAAGTGGACAGAAATTTTGCCAAGAAAAGAATCAAGAGATTAAAAGGAAAATTCCCTGATTATGATCCTAAAGAACATATATGTATATATATTTTTTTCACCAGGAAAGAAGCCATTATAATAGACTGAGCCATTAAGAGTATACAGAAGGTCCACTTTACCATAGAGCAATCAGTCTAAGTCAAAGAGTTGAAGTAGAGAATTTCATGATGACCCTGTTGGCCAAAGCAAAGTCATGTGGATACAATTTATTTGCTTCTTGGCTAAAAGTATGCAATCACCACAATCCTTTTTTTTTTTTTTTTTTTATAACTTCGTTGTTTTGTAATATTGTTAGATTCTTTTTGTCTGTTTTTATCTGGTATGCCTAGTCTTGTGTCAGGTGAAGAAACATATATAACCACCATGAGAAGTATTCCATCTAAGCATAATTTTTAAAGGCACCAGATAGCACCGTGTTCCCCAGAAAGTGAAAGAGAATAAGATTTCATTACCTATCTGTTCTGTACTTACCTTGTTGCCAGTAAAGATATACATGTTACCTTTGGTTTTCTGAATATAAGCAGCAACTGAGTTTGTACTATTTCTTTCATTTCATGCTGTTATAAAACTCACAAAATATCAGCCCGAGAGATAATGTATTATTGTTTTAATTATTAAATTTGGAAACTCTTCATAATATTACTAGTAGATTTAATATTTATATCATTACATTTTAATGTTAGTTAACATGTCACATGAACATAAACTTTCTCTGAAAGAATGTGTATTATGTCATACCTGTTTCCTAAAACTGTCACTTTACTAAAAATCATTACTATGTGCAAGAGCAGGAACATACAAGGTCCTCTGGCTTTAGACTGATAAAACAAATCCATATGTCTATTGTACATTTATTTATTAAATCATGTTCTTTATTGACTACCCTCAAAAGAAGAGTAATGAACATTTGAAGCTTTCACATAGAGATGCTGCTCCCATTTTCACTTAAAAAAATCTTTTACATAATTTTTTAATTAGCTTTATTGAGGTAACATTGGTTAATACAATTATATAATTTTCAAGCGTACACTATCTTCACTTTTGACCAACCAATATGTTCATAAGATTATTTAAATATTTTTAAATCACATCATCTGTGTATTATTATTAAAAAAGAAAGAAAATTAAAAAAGTGCCATAAAAACAAAGGTTTATAAATTTAGTACACTTAGTATGAGAATTATTAAGAGTATCTAGTGAATTTTTTCTCCTTACTTGGATTCTTGCTTGATTTAAATCCATCTACTGAATATTTACTTATGAAAAGACACTAAACCAAATAGCAAATATAAAATGCTGAAAATAAAAGATTATACTTAAGAGCCAAGTTGTAATGTTGGAGTTCACATGACATTTTACTCTTCTGAATATTGAGTCTTCTCATAGCACACCAATCCAATGCTTGATTTTTGCTGCAATTTTATATATATAAAGGGATCTGCTTATAACTGAGAGTTTCTTTTGGTGGTGTCTGCAATACTTGAGAAACTGTTCTGCCTCATCTAATTTTGCAGGTTTTTGCAAACACTTAAAGACAACAATTTCTGATCCCTATCTACTTTAATGTGGATCTAGGAGAGCAAGCAATACTTGTTTTCATTTCGAATATTAGAACTCTACGTGAACCCGTCACCAAACTGTATTCATCAAAGATCCTTTTCATCTTCTGTTTCTCTAATGGAATAAATTTTATCTAATGCATTATTAATTACTTGCCTTACAATTTTTATTAACCAAAAACATCTACACTATAACCAAAGTTTTTGATCAACATAAAAAAATCTAATGGTACTTTTGTCAGTTCATTCATTTGTATCCAAACAAAAGTATATGATATTCTAGGTTGTAAAGCCTTATATTGGACAGTTAAATTACATTAATCTAATTTAAATATTTCTTAAATTTTGAAAAGCCTATAGGCTTCTATTTCTTTTAGAACCTTCTTAAGGATTCCTTTTTTGTGGGGGGGGGGAGGAGTCAGTTCACTCAATTATTTAACATCAGTCAGTGCATCTGTTGGGGGACAATATGGATGCTGAAGTGACTTGTTTCTTGCCTTCATTGTGCTCACAGTCTAGAGGACTTAATTTCAAGGATATAATTCCCATGTTACGTAAACAATGAGCTCTTTGCTTGCTTTTATATAACATTCTTTAAAATCATACACCAATGGAATATTTGACCTTATTCTTTAAAATGTATCATAGTGTTTCTTTTTTAATTCTATTTTAAATTATATGGTTGTTTAAAGAAACATAGAAATGGCAAACTTTTTTATACTAGAGTCATATTAATATTGGTGCAAATCAGTTGAAGAATAGGTAGAAGAAATACAGAAATTTTAAATGTATATACATACATTGTCTGTGTCTGTATCTATCTATCTGTCTGTCTATCTATCTATCTATCTATCTATTTATCTATCTATCATCTAATCGATCTACTCTATGTCCATCCATTTAAACATTTTCCAAAGCTGCTACTTTCTAGAGAAGATTAATCAATAAATTATGTAATGTTTTGCTTGTTTTAACAATTGATATTCTATACAGTCTACCTTCCATACAAACCAAGCCAGCGATGGTTAAATAATGTATAAAATACATTATTCAAACAATTTGATAAAATAGCATTGTTTTAAAAAACTTTATAAGTTAAATGAATATTATCATTAAGAATTGATTTAGTTATTCTATATCCTTTTGAAAAATATTTTCTTCATTCTATGAGATGCATTAAAACTGTAATTGAATGATACTATTTTCTGTTTTCTTAACTACTAAATTATAAATTCTGTTAAAGTAATAATTGTAACATCAATGGCTAGAATATTATAGCTTATGAAGAGAAAATGTAATCTTAACTTCATGAAAAACTCAAAAAAGTAAATAATGTGAGAATGATTTTTATTATTTCTTGGGCAGAATTTAATTAACAGGACACCATCTCCTTCCACGGACCCATTCTGGGCATTTGAAATTCTTTGGAGTGATTGAATTCTTATAAGTTCTTTACAAGATTTTCAAAATTATTAGAGGAGAGAAAGTAGATAAAATAAATCTAGATGTATAACTTTGATGATAGTCAACAAAGTCCTCTGATTCACATGGGGTCCAATGATATGGCATTGTTTGGAAATAATTACATGTCATATTTTAAAATTAAAACCATTCTTTTGTGATTATTTTCTTTTAAATTTTTAGAATAATATCTTTATAGAACACTGACAGCTAATTTTGGCTGATGACCAAAAGCCCTGTTCGTAATTACATGCATTTTTTAAATGAACATGAGGTCAATAGAGGTATTTTGATTTCAGTGCATTTGCAGAAGTATAAAGACTGATCTTTATTGTTTGTAAGTCAATTCACAATCAAGACTTTAAGATAATTCTCTGGAACTTAATTCTTATGGTTCCTAGTGTCAAAATCACACCCCAATAAGTACTCTAATATGTTAGATGCTATTTCAGAGTACTGAGTCACCTAGGAAATGATATGAAGATCTTCAATAATTTAAATGAGTTTAGAACCATGGACCTCTTTTGACATAGTCTCAAGCATTTCAGAAACTGTAGCTTTTTATTTCATTGGTTGAGATTTAATGACTTAAAGAGAAGGGTTGCCTAGTTTGTTTGTTCTAGCTCTTAAGACAAAAGAATACCTTTTCTTACTTAAGTGATTTCTTAATTGATGCAATTATTATGGACATTTACAGATAGTCAAGTATATTGAGACTTTCTTATTGAGAAAATGTCCTTGGGGTAGTACAATTATGAGTCACTCTATAGAAATGGGGAATTTGGATGTTGTTTTTTATTTTATAAAATCAAACTTATTTCATGGCAACTGCTATAGTATTTAAGACTTTTGTAAACTCTAATGCCAGCTCTTATATATTTCCCCATGTTATGTGAAGAATACTATATTCATATGGGTGCTTTTATCATGCTTTAAAAAATATAATTTGAATATTTCATGAGTTTTTGTTAATTTAAGGATGCAAATCTGTTATTTAAAATTACATTAACCCACACACATACATTCTTACTCTAAAGTATGTACTAATGTGCCACAGATTAGAACATTTGTAAGTGATCATTTAAAATGTAAGTCCTAAAATTAGAGGAAAAGATAAAGGCTGAGTTTAGGATAGAAAGAACACCAAGTTTCCAAAGAAAAACTAGTCAAAAAATATGATGGCAAATTTAAATGTTTTCATTTCTGAGAAGAAATGTCTAAGTATAAAATACAGCATGACGAATTTCTGTAGAGAGAACCGCTGCCTGGCTAGCGTGGGTACTCCTCTGAGTGACACTTCAATGGGCATGGGGAGAGCTCCTATTTATGTTTAACTTAGCTTAAAAACAGCAGCAAAGCTCTGTGCCCAATATAGAAACGCTCTCAGAAGATTTAGTTCATTTCATGAAAAAGTTAAAAAAAAAACCCCAAACTTAAAATACATCAATGAATAGCATGTCCTAGTTGCGCTTGTAAGGGAAAAGAAAGGAATGGAGATATTTTTATTTGTAACGTAATATATGAGAAAGCAAATATGGGTTCTTAAATATTAACTTCTATGTAGTGCATGTTTATGAAATTAAAGACATTTAAATCCATGTTACTGACTCCTTGTTTTTCTCTATTCTGTTTATTTCCCGCCCCATACAATGTAAGGCATGGCATAAAAAAAGTGAGCAATCAACCCTCCTGCTATATCAGTGCTACTTCATGACTGTTTTTTTTTTTTTTTTTTTTTTGTCATTCGGAGCAATTCCTACTTCCTTTGATCTTATTATTGCAATCTGAGAGATTCGTCATAGAGTTCTGCATTTTCATCCAATTTACCTCATAATTCCAACTTTCTAAACATTCCAGTCACAATACTTTATCTTCAAGATTATTCTTTTTGTTATTAGCTTGCATTTCAACCCGTTGCTCTCTTTCTGCTATGTTGACCCTTTCCACCATATTTAGTTTTAGTGTTTTTATTTCTATTGCTTTCAGATACAAGGAGATCTTTTAAACTCAAATACACCTTCAAGTATAATTCTTTCTTTTCTAAATGTGAATGCTGCAGTTGGATTACATATAGCATATGCTTTCATTATCTTATTCTTACAAATTTTATCATATTAACCCATCATCATAAGTATCATAACTCCTCTCAAGTTTACTAGTAACTTCCTTTTTATTTACTTTATATTAATCTTCTTGGGCTGCCATAACAAAATGCCATAGACTGGGTGGATTAAACAGCAGGATTTATTGTCTTACAATTCTGGAGGCTGGAAGCCTGAGACCAAGTTACCAGCATGGTGTGGTTCCGGTGAGGGCTCTCTTTCTGACTTGTAGACTGCTTCCTTCTTGCTATGTCCTCATGTGGCAGAAAGAGAGAGTCAGCAAGGTCTCTGCTATGATCCCATCACCAGGGTCTTCCCCTCATGCCCTCATCTTGACATAATTATCTCCCAAAGGCCCCATCTCCAAATACCATCACACTGGGGATTAGGGCTTCAACATACACATTTTATGGGGGATAGAATTCAATCCATAGTGACTTTTCTGAAGTATTTAATATCTCTGACTGGTGTTTCTTTAGGAGAGGATCTGTTTTTAAATTATGAAAACCCACCAATGCATCTTCATTTGCTTCCTCTCTCAAAAACTTCAGTAAGGTCACAGATTCCTAATAGGCATTACATTTGCAGGTTATGTGAAACTTGGAGGTGTAGTACTCTGTTAGAAGGCTTTCTCAAAAGCTGGACCAAAGTAAGGGTGAAAATAGAGTTCAGAACAGCTAACAGCCCAAGTATGGTTGGAGGATTATGAGGCTTATCAGCACATGTCAGAAAGATGTTAGGATTTTAGTTGCGGGAAGTCTCAATATTAGTCAATAGTGTGATGTGACTGCCAAAGTGCAAATGCGATTTTAAGCTACTTAAGTCAGGATACAGCTTCCAAAATAAGAGGGAGAGAAACCTCACTCTATGCCGTCTCTAACTACAAAGCACTGTTTCACCGGATTCTGGGTGCCACATATTCAATTATTTATTTCAGGGCAGTTCAAAATTATATCTTAATGACGATTCCTTGTAGAAATATAGAAGATTCAGTCTAAAGAGTCACTGACTGGAAACCAAGGCTTCAGACTCTTCATAAACTGGAAGATAATGTTACCCCAAGTGAAAAAAAAAAAATGCCTGTTTTCCTGGAAAAACAAACAATGACCTACCAAATATATAAATATTTAGAGATATAAAAGTCAAATTCTACTTGTGATATTTAAATTATAGCTATTGCTTTTTCGATATCACATTACATTAAACTTTTTTAAAAATTAAATTTAAGCCACATCATTGGCATTGTCACCGTAATCTTTAATGTTACCTTGGGGGCCCTCTAACATGTCACCTCTATTTTCAAGTTATTAGAGAGATAGTACCTTTGGTAGTTGATGTTCTCACTAGAAATGTTAATTTCAAGCCACAATTAATCATATAGCCATCTATTCTTTCAATCAGTAAATGCGTTTTGAGCACCTTTTAGCCTCTACGCACTGTTACAGGTCATAGGGCTGAGGAAGTGAGAAGAGCAACAAAGCTGAGCCTTTATTTTCTTACATTTGCATAACTAGAGAACAATTAGGTTTTCATTTATTAAGTGTAGATATCTTATTGCCACAACAGAGACATTTTTTCCATTGAATTTTTTAAGTAGTCTTTAAAATGTGTTATTATAAAGTAATGGAATACTGGAAAATTTTAGTTCATCCCTAGACAAAGTACTGTACTTTGTCACTTCTTTTTAAATATTGATCTCTGTAAGCATTCAAAACAGAAGGAATTGATTCATGTTTTCAAAGGCTGATGTGTCTTCTTCAAACAGAGCTCATAACGTGAAAGAATCATAAAGAGGCCCAACAGTCTGGCTCCTTTGTTCTGAAGGATAGTTTTATTTTATTTTTTTTGGAGGGGGGATATATATACACACATATGTATATGTATATATATATACACACACACACGCATATATATAGATATAGATATAGATATAGATATAGATATAGATATTTCACCTTACATTCACACATGTATGGTATTTGATGAATCTTAAATAGGGAGAATTTGGTGGTCAGAAGATACAAACTTCCATTTATGAAATAAATAAGTCCTGGGGATGTAATGTACAGCATGGTGACTGTAGTTAATCTGTTTTGTATATTTGAAAGTTACTAAGAGAGTAGATCCTAAAAGTTCTCATTACAAGAAAAAAATTTAACTATGTGTACTGATGGATGTTAACCAAGCTCATGATTGTTTTGCAATATATCCATATATCAGATTATTATGCTGTATGTCTTATGCTGATATAATATTATATGTCACTTAAATAAGAATAACAAAATGAGGAGTGACAAAATCTCTCCAGCAACTAACCAGTGTTTGGGTGCAGATTTAAAATAATTTTTTTCATTTGAATAATATTCTAATAAATATTTCTAAATGTTTTAAATAATCGAGATAATTCATTAGGAGAGCAAATTTACTATCTCTGTAAATCCTAACATGGAGCTGGATGATCTCATTCATTCATTCATCCATTTATTCACTTCTACCTCTCTTTCATCTCTCTTTGCCTTCATTCTTTCCCCCTTCTTTTATAGTTCTACTAGTGAATATTTAATTCCCTCCGAACTCTTTTAACCCAGTAAGGAGCTTTGAAATAATCAGACTGTTGGTAGTCAATGACATGCTATCGATTGAGGAATGACAGGTAGCAATCAGAGTTGTGATTTAAGATGTTTGATGTGACGGAGAAAGAGGGTAGGAGGGAGTGTTCTGAATTTAAGTGTCCTTGGTCTGTGTGAGAGAGAGGTTGCTGTTTTGGTGTTGCACTTTGTGCCCAGAACCTGAGTGGGGTCCATGAGTTGAGATCTGCTGTAATCTACAGCTCAGAGATTTCAGCAGTCAATGGAGAGGATTCCAACTGCCCATTTGCTGACACATTCCAACACTCTTGATGCGTCCCAGTGATCATTCAAGGTAATGTTATTTTTCTAAGAAACCAGAAACTGCTATTTCCATCACCTTCAGCCTATCCAATAGGTCAAAAATTTGTAGGAGGCAGTGCAGTGAGCACAGAGTAGTTGACCAAGGTCTGAATCAGTTTCTCCAATCACTGGCAATGTGGCCTTGTACAAAAGACTTAATTTCTCTGAATACCAATTTTATGAATAAAGCAGAGAAGATAGTTTTCATCTTGCAGAATTGTAAGATTATATACATAGAATATATGTATCATAATTTTGTACATATATAATTCTATATGTAGAAACATAGTCCACACACAGAGTCATAAGTGTCATAAGGGATGGGATAGCAGCAGCAGTTGGGGACATTAAGGAAAGTAGGTATTTCAAGGTTGCAGCAGCTCCTGTACTTGGCAGATGCCACTACCCCACTCTATTGTTCTAGTTCATCAGCCCAGAGGTTTCCTCACTGGATATTTTATCCTGACCAAATTGTACTGTCAAGTGAGGGCCATCCTAGTTGTCATATGTCCTTGAAATGGCACATGTTTTTCTGAACTAGCAAACTACTATATTCCGCTTGGAAGCAAAGGGGAAAGGTTAAGTAAAGACGACTATTATGCTTTCCAGTATCTCTGCAGAAAATAGACTGTTTTTTTTTTTTTCCTTCTATGATTCAATTCCCTTATTCTCTACTTAAGCTTACCTGGTAGAATTCTGAACCCAAGGAAGAAATGCATATATTAGATACACTACTTACAATTACTGTGAGGAAAGGCATTTCAAACACATACTTCATGTGGAGATTGTTGTCAAGGGGAGCAGAAATGGTAAATTAGCCAGGAGAACTTGGTAACAACACCCCTCATCATGGTGCAGGGTAGAGGGTCAACTTGTGATGAGAAAAGAGCAGACAAGAAGCAAAGGATGGACGGAGACACTGACGTAGTTGGAAATAATTTATGCAAACTTTTTGCAACTATAAGTCTGTATTCTAGAATATGTGCCAAGAAATTTTAGGAACAAGTTTAAGAGTGTGTGTGTGATTATATATATATATATATATATATATATATATATATATATATATATTATTTTTTTTTCTATATCTATCTCTAGGAGATGATATAGATAGATATAGATATAGATGCTGTACAATTAGATAGATACATACATAGCAATGCTTAAACTTGTGGCTAAGAGATATAGTGGAATGATCAGTCATTCAGCAAGTGTTTTTTGAGTGTAGACTGTGTTCTTCTAGGCCTATTAGGCACTGAGAACACAACAGTGAACATATCCTACTAGGTCCTTGACTGGAGAAAACATACAGCAAATAATTATAATATTGTGGCATATGGCTTCAATGTTAGTGTTTTTAGGTAGAGGTTTTTACAAAATAAATGACCATATATTGGTAATTATTCTTTCAGTGAAACTTTGTTAAGTCTAGTCCCTATAGCATTTATTTATATGTGCATATTTGTTCTGAGTGGCCAAGACATAATGGAAGTTATAGCATATAATTAGAGCCCTCAACTCTGTGACCTTACATCCAATACCTTACATTTCTTTGGCTTCACATTCCTACTTACCTTCTAGGTATGCTATTTCACTCTATTATGAGAAGGACTTTATTTTGGATGAAATGAATAAAAAAATAGGATATAAGAACAAGAAACATACTTTTAGAGTGCCTCTGGGGGTTACCTATGCTAGGTGTTCCCATGTACTTGGAACAAACCATTAACTTAATTTTTTAAACATGTCTGCAAGGCTGTCAAATAACACTGCAGTGGAAATGTCAGCTGACTAATTTGGAGAGTGTTGTTATAGATACAGGAGTTTGAACATCACTCAATAACTATAGAGAAGCAGGATTTGTATAATTTATTGCCTGAGGTGCCTTCCGCCATATAGCACTTTTGCTGGAGAAGTGTTTGTGCCTTAAAATGTTCTATCAACGTCCTATTTCACAAAGGAGAAACTATCTCTCCATAACTGTGCAAAATACTCATCTATAGGAATGTAAGTTTAGAAGATGCAACAAAATTCTGAGGAAAAAGCCCTGCAGATTTACCAGGCCTTTAGTAAAGCCAGCCTGCTTACCTCAGCACAGATGCTCACCCCTACTTTAGTTAAAATCATCCCTAGCAACAGATGAAAGAAATAATTACAACACACTCCATGTTTATTTTATAGGAAGAGGATTAACATACAAATTCACCTTCTCCTTTGAAATTTTCTTTTAAACAGTTAGATCCCTGCAGGCACCTAGAAAATAGAAACTATCTACATATAAAAAGGGAATGAGGAAATTAAGGTTGTTGTAGGAAAGTAAAATCCCCAAACTCCCCTCTGTTTTGGCAAATGCCACAGAAAGTTCAACAAGGAAAATTTAGACAACACCATCAATTTCGTTTGTTTTTGTTGGAAGACATAGCTTTGGTGTTTTGACATCTGTGTCCTCAAGGATACTGACTCTGTTAGGAAGTGACGACACAGGGTGACCGACCATTTGCCCAGGAACACTCGTCTTTGCTTTTTTTTTTTTCAGTTCACTCCTCCAGCATTTAAGTCAAACATGCAGGTTACTTATATGAAAACGGAATCTTTGACTAGAGTTTTATTTGCGACTGCTGCTGATTTCTTGTTTGAAGTTATGAGTTCAATTATGTCAGTCTTCATTCTTTGTTATGTGAAAGGAAACTCCCTGTGGCTCAGTGAAATACACTCCCTTTCCTTTACTTTCCCTAGACACCTTTCAATCCAGGCTGCTTTGGGAGACTTTCACTCTCTGTACAATTGGATATGTCCCTATACATCTTCACCTCACTTGTAATAATATTTGTTATTATCATGCACACATGGTACATATTTCTGGTGCACTGAAAAGTGAAAAAAAAGAGAGGACTAATTTAATACTTAAACCTAAATTCTTCATCATTATAAAGTGTTTGTTAATAACCTGTGTGTGTTGCTGGACTAGAGACATTGCAACATTAAGTAAAAGCTCGTTGCACTATGCACTGAAGCTTTACAGATAACCAAGAAACAAGGCAGCGTAGAAGACATTTCACCCAGTAAATGTTGAGAGAAATAAATTAAATGATGAAATTCAAGCCAAGGGTTAAGTGTATCTGATAGAAAATTCACATTCGACCAGCTGTCCTTAGTAATGAGAAAAAATAAATACACAATGGGAAAACCTGTCCCATGCCATATGACAGATGGATTGAGAGATAGCTTGTGGAAGCGGAGCTGTTTGTTGTTAAGTAGACGTTTTTAAGCTCTTCACATGGTTTTAAATTGTTTTAAAAAGTTCACATGATCACCTGTCTTGAATGTTTATTTTCCTTGTCAAGGTCCTGGCAGTGCTGAGTAGATATTTTCTAGGAAATTAGTGTTGATGTATACATACCTGTGATCACCTGTTTTGTATTTTAAAATTCTGTCACTTACGATGATTAAACATTAGGAGGACTATTTTTTTTATTAAACCTAATATATAAAAATAAAACATTTTTCCAGAACAAAAACTAATATTTTTTAAGTTATATTTTTAAGAGTGAAAAATATCGGAGGCAAATAAATAACCTTTACTGTGAATCTACTATTTTCCCCAAATTTAGGTAATCTACATAAATTATCTCAATTTTTTTTTTTTGAAGAGAATCCTACATGACATATCATGACAGTAGTGATTTTATAGATGAGAAAATTAACGTTTGTAAAGAATAAATAAAGTGTCACAAATCTCACAACTATCGAGTTATAGAATCTGGATTCAAATCTATTTAATTTTACTCCAATGCTGTATGATGTCACAGACAAAGGAGAGAGAACCATCAATTTCTGAGGAAATTCTGTGGATTAAACAGGAGCACGCACTACTGTTTTTTTAGTTATAGCTAAATCTAATTTTCTTTATTAATATAGAGTTCTTTTGTGTCACTTTATATGTAACCTGATTTAATCTTTATAGGAAAGCTATGGTAGGCATTATTTTCACATAATGTGATAATCTTGTTTACTGAGCTTAACTAACATTTCCATAGAATTTTGTAAGTAAATAGACATTTACCTGTCAAGGTCCAAAGATTTTTCTGCTACAATTGGTGAAAGTTGCTTGAATAACATTTTAATTCTAAGTCTAAGAGCCTTTCTGTGTCTTTTTTTTTTCTTCTATATACATGTACCCAGTTTATTCAGAACTGGTGCCAGGCGAAATTATGAAATATTTCCTGTTTCCAGGTCATCTCTCTCCTGACAGTATCACTTTCTCCTTTATCTTGTTTCTCTACTCATTTTTTCCAAAGCTCTATTCTATTTCTTGTTTCATTGTAACTAGTCCACTAAGATGATAGTTGATAAAAGATCTGCATCTCCCTGGAGTATTTACATTTTAATGGGGGTCTTTTGCTGATCAAAAAAAAAGCCTCCAAGATGCAGAGGAATAAATTCTAAAGGTAACAGGCGCGCACGAGATATTTTTAGATAGGAACATCTGGCTTGCCCCTCTAATCACATCCCATAAGCTGCCTACTCCATTTATTTGTAAGACCTTGGCTTTACTGTTTATAGTGAGAAGGTTCTCTGTAATTGCACATGTTTTTTCAGAGGGTTGAATCCTGTCTCAGAGGTGGTGTGATACTGGTACCTCAATGTTTATTTTCTCTCCTAGTTCTGCATTTTCTGATGAGTGGAACAAATTCTAAAAGGCTTTTTAACGATGGTGTAAGGCCTTCGACAAAATGAAAATCTGTTGTTTTAGCATGTTTGGAAGAGAATAATTCAGCTGTCACAGGATGAAAGACTTGTCTGGAAATGCATCTTTCTTTCGATGTGTTATGATACACACCTAAAAGGGAAATACTGTTTTGTAGAAATGCTAGAGTCCTCTTAGATATAAAGAGAAGAATGCATAATAACGAACCCGGCAAGCTTTTGTCAGTTCACCTGCAGAACTCTCTCTTTAAGGCATATTTAGGCAAGCTAGTACTCCTACATGTTTTATCAACTGAAAGAATTGAAAAGGTTAAGAGAAAGTTTTTTTTTTTTTAAGCATTGATTTAGTATCTATGCTAGTTTAAATTGGGTGCTCTCACATAGTAATTTCCTATGCAAAAATAGAAAAAATGGTCAATCATTAATCCCCAGCAATTTGTTAAAGTTCTACTTTATGCTAGAAACTATACCAGTGTGAACTACATCTGTTTCTCCCCAAATAAATACAACACTTATGCATTTTGAGGTCTCTACATAACCTGTTAACATGTCCTAATGAACATGGCAAACCAACCATTTCTCCAGAATTTTTAATTTATGTCAGTCACTGCTATTTTCTGTATCTTACAACTTCACCTTTCGAAAGTATCTTTGAAAAGTCCACTAACCTTCATCCTCTCATATTTGTTAATAAGTCTTGTGAATTTTAATCCCATAGTATCATTCACATCAATGTCCCCTATATTTTATTCCCCACCATATTCTATTTCCCTGTAGGATAGCTGGTTCCAGTAACTGCTTGACTTTTTATTCAGTGCCTGCTACTCAGTCCATCCAACTCAATGAAGACGGATTCACCCTGTTAAAGAGTACCATTAATTATACCAGCCCCCTCACCCTACTGCTCCCCTGCAAAAAATATAAACACACTAGCCTGGCTATGTACATAGTATGGTCATGTACAGTTTCACACCCCCACCTACCTTTCTAAACTTATTGCAATGTTTCCCTCAAAAATAACCTAATTTTAAGGCAAAGTTAATTTTTTTTTTCTAAAAATATTCTATACTTTTTCACCTCTAGACATGTGCTCATAATTATTTCAACTATCTGAGTCCAATCCTTTAATCTTCATTCAAATCTATCTCCATGAAATTTTTCCCGTTGAGACCCTGTCCACCATGAACAAAAGATAAAAAATAAATTGTCAGAATGCATTGTTCTTTAAACTCTTCAGGGTTTTATGCTTATCTTTCTAAAATAATTATAATCTGCCTTGTACTGCAGTAATCTTTGTATTTATTATAACCTTCATACTTGGAAGTATGATTTTGGAGGAAGAATATGTTTATCCATGTATTTTTATAGAGGTTTTTTGTTTTTTTTTTTTTACAGTAGAGTTTATACTAACAGCTACTATCTCTGACTCTTGATTTTCTCATTTCAATAGATAAATAAGGTTAACACTATGTGAAAACACTTTAGCATAGGTATGTTTATTTTACCCCTCATTATGGAGTATCAGAGGTTGATATGTATGGGATGAAAATTTCAGATGAATTGTCTGACCTTGAATTTCTGGCCATTACATACTGGCTTGCTGTCTTGCCAATCAGCTGCCCACTGAAGAGATGATTCTTTGCAAAACAAAGTTACAATTGAGCACAGTTGAATTATATGCCCTAAAATGGATCTAGTCAATATTACTTAACTAATATTTTATATCCTTATACTAAAATGTGACTACTATTTTTCTCTTTTCTTTAAAGTTTAGGGGATGGTTTTTATTAAGGATAAAAACATCATGGAAAAAATGCAGCACATTTATTGAACATATATTTTGTTCAAAGCATATATTGGCTTCATTTTACAGAAAAGCATCATATTTTTGGAGCTATTTTTGAATGATTCATATTAACTACACATTATCCCCTCCAGGCTACTATCATTCCATTAGGAATTATTTCTAAAATATATAAGATTTCTGTTAAGGACAGAAATAATAGATAAAGTTTTTTTTTTTTTTTTCATCACGAAATCCACAAGGAGTTTATAGTTTTAAGAAGGTCAATGATGCCTGGATTTTTTTTTTTTTTTTTTTTAGTTTTCACAAGGGGTTATAATTTAAGAATATATATTTAGAGATCTCACTAATTTTTTTTTTTTACCATTATTGCTATTAAATACTCAGTACCATAGTGTGTAGTCTTTTCACAAGTGTTACGTATGACCTTTTGAAAAGTATTAAAGCAGCAAATTAAATGCAATATATATTTGTAAATATAATAGTATAATATTATTTGTATTTTAGTATGTCTTTAATGTGATTTAATTATACCAACGTTTAATGAGCATCTGTTTTGTACTCAGCCCCTCATTGCTCTAATTATGATCCCTTTGCTTAGCATTTTATATTTTTATGCTAAATGTGATCCTTAAATTTTTCATATCTTTTAAAATAAGGAGGTGGTTGCATTAAAGGAAGAAAGAGTAATGAGAATAATACAGAATATGCATTGATATGTGTTTCATGTAAAAAATACAGTGACTCAGTTGTTGAATTTTTTGTGATTTTCAGCAGTTCTTGAATTATTCATAATGACTACTATAAATATTGCTTAATAATTTTAAAAGTAATTTAATAGCCATTATTTCATTAGATTCTCACAATAGCGCCAAGATAGAGATGCAAAATCATTATTATTATTCTCTAAATCTGTCATTAAGAAGGAATTGCTAAGTTTTCAAGAGATAGATTCAGTGTCTCGCAGAGCCAATTCATTAGTCTCTGCAGGTCACATTTTGTACATTATCTCAATCAGATTTTCTGCATACATTGGTGCAGTCAAAGCAAAAAGTTGTTCAGTCTCGTTCTCCTGCTCCCCCGACCCACACACAGTAATTGCCTGAGGTCTTCTCCTATTTCTATATTGATAGAAAAAGTAATTCAATAGTCATTTTTCTTAGAATGCAAATCATAATGATAGATATGGATAAGTGCATAGGTCTTTGGAGTATAGAGATCTTGCCAATCTCTAAGAGTCTCCAGAGAAAGCTATAACATGACAAGTCTGTAGTCAATTTAAAAAAAAATTAATAAATAAAATAAAGTAGATACCTTAGAGTAATTGCATTTGAATCTAATGGAGGTAATTTTCATGTAATTTTAAAATTTCTAAGTTAAGTAAACTAAAAGTTTCAAGAAACAAGAATCGCCATGGGGAAATTATTGGCAATACTGGCGTAGAATTTTCCATGATTTCTACAATCCTTGATTATCTACCTAGAAAATTTGGGTGGGACATCCAAGTACTCTTTATTAATCTTCTTCCATTGTCTATTTCAAATGGACAACTGTGCCTATGACCAAAATAGGTACTGCAATTAATTCCACATGTGCGTAGTGGAGAGTGCAGGGTAGGTAAAGGATGGAGTTCATGATGAATGAGAAAAGCAAAAGCACAGTGTTTTGAAATTACAGACCATTTGTAATTTAAAGGTAACGACCTAACTCATCATGATTTATTTGGTTTACAAATGCATAAAAAGAGTGTTGTGATAACTACCTTTAACATGAATCAGTACTAGGAAATAATATTTAACACATTGCCTAATGTGAGTCATAGTTAATGCTTCTCCAATTATCAAATAGGGTCAATTAAAACCCCTGAGAAGTTTTTTTGTTGTTGTTGTTGTTGTCGTTAATTTGATTTAATAATAAGGGATATATCAGATACCGTTCAGGGGAGACTGTAAGGTTGCAAACACCCCTCTATCCTTTAAGATTTGCTCTCTGGGCATTGTCAGTCAATTAGCTCAGTGGCCAGTTTCTCTAGGGGTATTCAGACACTTGGCTCAAGCCACTTGAAGATTAAGCCAGAAAATTAATTTTCTTATTTAAATTACAAAGTTCAAGTCTAAAGGCAAGATAAAAGCAGGTGTCTCACTTTGAAGATCATCAGACAGGAGTAATTCTCTAGTCCTCTACTACTTGGGAGAGGATCAGCCTTTCCATTTTATTTAGGCCTTCAAATGATTGAATGAAAGCCCTCCACATTAGAGAGTACAACTGTCTCAGTCTACTAATTTAAATGTTACTCTACTCCAAAAATACCCTCACAGAAAAGCCGCAAATAATGTTTGATAAAATATATGAATACCCTGTGACTTAATGAAATTGACACCTAAAATTAACTATCACAGTCATGATCTATTACCCTGTTATCGCAATACATTTGCTATATTTTTGTTTGAAATTTTGGATCTAAGATCATAGGGGATATTGTTTTTTGGTTGTCTTTTCTCATAATGTCTTTCGATGGTTTTGTATTAGATCAATTCTTGTCTGGTAGGTGAAGAAATATTCCTTTCAAATTTGCTGTAAGGGTTTCCATAGAATTTATCTCATTCATTCTTTAAAAGTTTGGTAAAACTTGAATTTATTACTGTAATGTGTTTTCACAATATTTTATTATTTTTTTTGACATCTGTAAAATCTGTAGAGATGTCACCTCTCATCCCTGATACTAGTAAATTATTTCTTTTTATTTATTGCTTTTCTTTATCAGTCTTTCTAGATGATTCTCAGTTTTATTCATCTAAATGAATAGATAAATTCATCCAGTCATTAAAGAACCAATTATTTGTTACCTTGATTTTTGTTTCTGATTTCTATTAAAATTATTTATTTTGATCTATGTAATTTTTTGTGAATTTTGGTTTACTTTCTTATTTTGTTTGTTTGTTTATTTATTAAGGAGGAAACTGTGGTATTTGGTTTGAAGTTTTTTTTTTTTCATTTCTAATGCAGGAATTTACTGTCATAAATGTCCCTAAAATAACTACTTTTGAGGAATTCTATAAAATTTGATGTATTTATTTCCATTTTTATTCAATTCAAAATAATTTCTGATTTTGCGTTTGATTTCTCCTTTGACCTATGGATTATATTGAAATATGGTATTTAATTTATACATATTTGGGGATTTTCTAGATGTTTTTATGTTATTAATTTCTAGTTTAATCCCAATGTGATCAGAGAATATAGTTTATGTAAGTTGATTTTTTTTTTCATTTGAGACTTGTTTTAAGCCTCAGAATATCATCTATTTTGTACATACAGGTTCACATAAAAAATGTATATTCTACTTTTGTCAGATAAAGCGTTCCTTAATAACCATTAGATCAAGTGAGTTGATTATGTTGTTAAAGTCTTCTATACTCCTCACATTTTCTGTTCACTTGCAGCTTTGCTTTCATGTCATGTATTTCAAAGCTGTATTTGGTGCAGAAATATTTGGTATTGTTATGTTCTTTTAATTAACATATCATTATGAAATGTCCATTTTTATTTCTGGGTAAATTTTTTGTTCTAAAATCTATTCGTTTTTAGTGTGCCTAATCTAGATTTCTTTTGAGTAGTGCTACTATAATATATCCTTTTCTATCTTTTTACTTTTAAGCTATCTATCTACATTTGACATAATTTCCTATAAGTAGCATGTTAGTCAGGTGTGCTTTTATCTATTATGACAACTTCCGCCTTTTTATTAGGATATTGAGATTGCTTATACCTATGTAATTGTTTATAATGTTATGTTTACGTATGTTATATTACTTATCTATTTGTCCCATTTCTTCTTTTTCTCCCTTTCTTTTTTAGCCTCCTTTTGAATTACTTTGTATGACTCAGTTTTATGTTCATCGTTGGATTATTAGCTATAAAATTTTGTTATTTTTCTTGTTTGCTTTATTTTTTTTGTATACATCTGTAAATTACTATATTCTACAATAATACAATATTTACAATAATACCCTACCCATTCACATGTAGTATAGGAACATTACAATATATTTTTCCATATCATAAATATTTTAAATGTCAGTTTTATGGTCAAGAATTCTTAAAAGTAAAATTTTATTTTATTTTGAATCTTGGAGCAGTTAATCCACTGCTAGGTAAAGTATACCCTCTATAAAATTTCCCTTCGAGTATATGACGTGTGGATGAAATGATTATTTTTCTATAATTTGGTCAGTTTGTTCCCAAGAGCTTCTGGAATCCTGAGGGACAAAGGAAATCAATGTGTAAAAATATTTCCTCAGTGACATATAAATATTACCTTTTGATTATTACAAAAGAAAAATACATATGAGAATATTTTACGACTAAGAAAAATCGCTTTTTTCTTTTTTGCCAATAGAAGTTCTACTTTTTTAAATAATATACTGTGGAATTTTTATTATCTTAGTAATTGTGAACAATATCCCTTACAGAAAATAAATTTATTTCACATATGCCTATAGAAATTTATTTCACAGATTTTTGTTTTCATTAGTAGTTTAACATACAGATTTTCCTTTTCATTCATTACATTTATTAGTCTTTATTATTCAAAATTTGAGCATGAGATATAGGCTACACAAATTCATTTGAACACCCTAATAATTACAGTTATTAATAAGCTACAAGAATAATGAAAAATTACAGAAAATCCTTTTTAAATTTTGTTTTTTCACTACCTCAAATTACTGTGCACAAATGTA
Source organism: Rousettus aegyptiacus (assembly GCF_014176215.1). Lineage (NCBI taxonomy): Eukaryota > Metazoa > Chordata > Mammalia > Chiroptera > Pteropodidae > Rousettus > Rousettus aegyptiacus. The sequence goes on from NW_023416286.1 coordinate 79,834,523, forward strand.
AAAAATACTTGTTGGTTCCTTGAAAGAATTATTTATAAACAATATAATGTTTTTGAATAACAATAAACATTTGGGCGGAGGAGTGATAGTGGCTAGAAATGCAGCTTATAAGATGATTTTTACTTTATGACTCATTTTAAAACTAAATGATAAGAAACATTTGAATGAGTGGCTTTAAATTACTTCAGTTTGTGAGAACCAGTGAATTTAAAATGGCACTTAATTTGGAAGAAACATGGAATTAAAGCTTTAACACAAAACATTTAAATTTTATGCAAACTGAAATTAAGATGAATTGTAATCATTTGCTGTCCTTTTTAGCCTTCCTTACAAGCAGGCTTATTCTCCGTTTTACCAACTATGTATTATGATTTATCAAAAAGCCATATTTAGTATTCAAATTAAAGAATGTAATGAAAAAATCTTTGTAAAGGATGCTAAGAAAATTCTAAAGAAGTTATAAATCAAGTTGAAAAAGTAAGAATTGTTAAATAATAGTTTTCCCTCACTCCTCAACGATGTTGATTCACAACTCTAAAAATAAATATTATCTGACTATATACTAAATACTACCTCTACATAGAGCTTCTGTAGTCTTATATGACCTATTTTCATCCATAATTTTTAATATCTATTTTGTTTTCAATTTATTTAAATTTTAAAAATGTAAATTGACCTCACTCTGAATATTCATTATCAAAAATAACACATACAGTTATGAACACATACAGTTCATAAATCTGTGTTATTTATTACAGTGATTTAAACTTGACTTGATTCTGTAATCATGATTGGGGAAATTTATTATTAATAAATGAAATATTTATGTATTAAAACAGCATGTAAAGTATATTTTTAGTAATTATAATGAATTATCTAGTTTTATAAAGAATTTATACATTATAGATGTCTGTAAGTATATTTTGAATAACTCAAAGTTAAAATACAGGATAATTTGAGAAAAAATATTGTCCCTAAACACAAGCAAAATCTATGATTACAGTAGCTAACTCCTCCCATGCTAATTGAATAAATAAATCTACCCATTTTATGTTTTCTGATATTATACCTTAATACCAAAAAACATAAACTTAAAGGATTTCCACAATTAAGTTGAATAATATACATGTAAAAATAAGTTTTATATTCCTATTAGAATTATCTCATCATATGTTTGCACATGCAAATCAAACTATAGTGATTTTCATATATGAAATTTGCATAAATACCTAGACTCAAAGTATACCTATATATTCCTGAAAATTAAAGCATAAATTAATATATTAACCTAACAAAAACAATTTCCTGGCCTTTCACTTTTTCTATTATGTTATGATGATGAAATTAAAGTGAAAGAAAGAGGGATAAAACATAACATAAAGAAGTAAATTTCTCTGTCCTTTATTTAGTATGATGGTAGTTTCTGCATAAAGTTAGGAATTACTGAAGAGAACCTTGCGAACACCAAAAAACTGGAAAATTTATGTCTTGTACTTCAGTACAGTCAAGATCCTTCACTCAAAGAGTCATGATTCTGCTTCACAGAAGTCTAGATGTAAAGCACTACAGCTAAATTAATGAATTATTCCATTTTGTAAATGCTATATTCTAATTCTATGGATTTTAAATATCGATGTTTTATTCTTGTTTACCAATGTAAAATTAATTTAAATCTCAACTTTGTAACTATGATCATTTTAAAGAAATCCTACTGATATTTTTCTCCTTTATTTTTCCTAACAGTAACTAACTATGCCTCTTGTAGTTGAGGACCTCTAGTCTAACCATCAATCATCTCTTAGCCTTAAGGCCAGGACTCCTGTAGTTTCAAAGACTGAAATGTCTGCTACTTATAGAGGTTGGTAAAATCTATTCTGAATCATAGGAATGAGCCATGCTTTTAGAGCATCGAAGGATGATCCATACACAGTTCTGCACCATCTGAAAATATTTTCATTTACATTTTTATTTAATGAGTATTGAGTTCCTACTACTACTAGGTTTATACCACGGGTGAGGCATAAAGCAGTGAGCAAGCAATATATTTCCTGTCCTCATGGAGGTTAGAAGCAAGTTGGGGAAGCTGACAGAAACAAGAATAGAGAGAAAATATGTAACTTCGCATAATTATAAATGCTATGGGGACAGAGGAAGTTGATTTTGATTGTGAAGTCTATATGTAACAGTTTTAGATAAGAGCTTGTGATTTAGAATCACAGGTTCCTCGATCTGAAACCTGATGCTACTACTCTGCAAATTTCTGCAAGTTAAATAACTTTCCTGAAGTTGAAATTCCTCACCTATATGGTAGGTTGATAAAACCAACCCCATAGTGTTTCTATGATTACCAAATAGGATAATGTATGTAAAACACATTGCCAATGTTTAGCACATTATCCGTATTCTAAATGATTATTGTGGTGGTAGTTGTTATTACATGTATCTGGCAAATACAGGCAGATGACAAAACTGGAAAATTATATTAAGAACTATAACAACTGTAACAAATATTTATACCCTAGATCTTATTACTTAAGAAAAAAATTATATAATCTGAACAGAAATTGTTGTTCTGTCTTTCCAAATTGTGCACCACACAATTTTGTAAAATGGCTTATAAAATTTGATCTATAGGACATTTAATCTTTGATACAATACACAATAGTGAGATGAAAAATATGTCAAACAGTTGTTTAACAATGCCTTAGATTTGCCTTAAGTAGAATAACTATTATCCCCATTTTCTAGATGACATGATTAAGGTTAAGGAAGATTAAGGAATTTGGCTGAGAGCTCATTGTTATTAACCTGTAAAAAACATTGCAGTGTAAACTCAAGTGTCCAAATACAAAGATATTACTTCTTTTATTATGTTATTAATAATCTTTCTCCCTTATTTAGTAGCCGGTTAGTGAAGGAGCCAGATATTGCTTTAGGTTTCTTATATCTATATACAGAGGATTCTTCCCCAAGCATTATTTATTTTACTTTGGTTTCAACCAATCATTTCTATTTGTCTAAATTTCTTCTGAATTTTCACTTTTGTCATCTAACAGCATGGCAAAATCATATTAAATTTCTTCTTCCACAAATCTAGCTCAATATACCTTTTAAAACTTAAAAAAAAAAACTCTTTAAATAGTCTTTAATTACTCCCTACATACACCTAGTTTGTATACCCACGTTATTAATTAGAAAACCAAACTAAACAAAATTGAAGCTCAGAAAAATACTATGTTATGTTATGAAAATGGTTAAGATTAGGATATATGGATTCTTGATGTTAAGCCATGACAAACATACTGTCTTAAAATATATTCCAAATGATATTGTGTCTGCTAACACCTCCAAGTATAATCTGCATAAAATATTTGAGAGAAAACAGGTATCGTTTTAGACCCAAAGAAATGCCTGTTCCTTATTAATTTTACAAAGTAGATTTCATGATACTTCAAAATATTGTTCTGTAACTAACTTTGAGAACATTCGGATTTATTTTTATCATTACTTAACATTTTTTTCTGCTTTATTTATTTTTAGTTAAATATTCTTATTTTTCTATTTCTCTGTTAAGATCTATATTGTAATTAAAACAGTGCACCTCACAATTGTTGTATAATAATTATCCACAACAGAGATTTTGCTTTCCATTATTTCACTGGAGATAACTATTTACTTCAACAAAACTTCTTTCTTCAATTTTTTTAATACATTGTGTCACTCTGTTTCTATTCGTACAAGACACACCTAGTTTATTGCAATATAAGTAGGGAAGCAGAGAGACCCCTGAATTGAACTCATTGCCAACTTTGCAAACCTTTTGCAAACTTTAAGTGCTCAATTAAAAATAATTGAATAAATTAGTGAAGTGTAAAAATGCAAATACACGAAAATTGAGCACAAACATCAAGAGGCAATGTTACCAGAAAATATTTACTAAAAACTAAGCATACAACTATTATGCTTTTTGCTTTACCTGCTTTTCTCTCCTATGCTTCACTAAGCTTTTACATTTTTTTTTTCTACATGGTGTAGATAGGTGAAGACAATCGCATATCAGTCAACTTAATGAAATATATGCAGTGCATGTTGTCAAGTCACTCAGCTGAGTCCGTGTCAGTTGAATTCTCGGGCAGCAATAGCAAGGCAGGGTAGGAGAAGGCAGACTTTAAGGACTTTGAGTGTATTTATTTGTCAAACATGATTTATATTTATGTAATTTCTAACATTTTAAAATTGATTACTTTTGGTTGGGGTGATTATATTGTAAGTGCATCTTTATTTTCTTTTCTTAGTTCAATTGAGATATAGCCAAGATTTTCTTCCTAGCTTGTGTTTTTATAAAAATTACTGGATTCTGAATGTTTCCTATGAAAACCACTGTCATGTTTTGAACTGTTTAATTAGAGCTGAGGCAAATTAATACAGATTTTCTAACTAATATTTACAGAATCCAAGACACTTCACGGGATTATAAGATTTGATTGATGACACTTTTTCTGCCTTGTTTGCCTGACATTCAAATTGCTGAAGATCTAAACAGGAGAACTGAACATTTTGTCTTGACAGGAAAACAACAACTGCAAATATCTCTTACCCTAAGTTGAATAAAGTACTTTTATAAATCTAATCTATGAAACAACTAGGGCATTTTTATTCCCAATTTAGATACTGAGGTCTAATAAATCTACTTTACTCTTGTAGCAGTACCAAATCTCAAAAGTGTTTTTCTCAGTGGGTGTCAAATTTGGCTGTATTATTTGAATTATGAAAAAACACCACCTACAACATGATAATATATACTGCTGACAAGTCATCTTAACCTTTCCTATTTAGTTTTACAAAATAGTTACTAACCATATTCAACTGAGAAACTAAGAAATATATTTTCTCTAAACTGATTCTTTAATACTATATTTGTCGACAATTCAGAAAATATACTGATGTCATAGAGAAAAAGTACTTTAGATCACAAATTATTAAGCAAAAAAGTTTTTTATAGAAAGAGAACATTTGTTTTCTGACAAAGAGAGACTTACACACAATCGGAAATGACATATCTCAGGGCACAAGGGGTAGGACCTAGAAAGGCAAAAATATTGTGTTAGTTTACTGTGAAATTAAGTAGGATTGAAGTTCTCTGGGTGACAGAATATAAAGCATTTACAATATTTTCAAAACTTTTGTTATTAAATAGACCTCTTATACAACCCCAAAAATAAGTTTCCTAGAAATGCAATTATTTTCACTATTTCTATATTAATGTATTATATAAAATGTATATTTCTTTATCAATGCAAAAACTGTACTAACTTTTTCTAAGCAACTATTTTCTAAATTTTAACACATTATTATATATTCTAGTAATGGTTTTGTAGACTTTATTCCTCTGTTACACTACTATAATTTTACTAGATTCTGAATTTGCAATATATAACTTCAAAGAGCCTTATAAGTCTACTCTAAAAAAAATGCTAGAATATTTACACATTTGAGCCTGGCCAAAAATAGTTTTTTTTTTCTTTGAACTCTCTAAGGTCAATGATGTGGTTTCTCTTCTTATGAGTGTGTGTAAATAGTGTTTAATTAGAGCATAATACTATGGAAATTTTTTATTAGAGAAGTCTTTTTTCTTCTGTTTGCTCATGTGGCTTTTGAATATTCTCTAAGTTTACAATTATAGCAGAAATATTTTAGAAATCACTCTGGAATCAAAGAAATATAAAAGGTATGAAAATTAATTTCATTTAAAAAATTAGGAGTTAAAGGATGTCCTTTACTAAGTCTGATTTTATATGGAGGAAGATACTGAGACATAGAAAAGCTAAGTGAATTTATTTTAATATTAAACACCTAGCAAGTGCAGAGCCAAGATTTTTACTCAAGGCTTCTGCATCCTGAGTCAGAAGTGCTGTGCTACTCTTTTAAGAGGGATCATGAATTATTCTTTGAGGTCTCCAGAAAGATAGACTCTTCAAATTTCTTTCCTGTTATGATAGAGAGTACTGATATTTTTTTCCAGTTGATTATTGACTTCTCGCCTCTATGTCTCATATACTTTATTTCTAGTAATATAAGTTGCATTTAAACAAAAGGCAGCAGACACATATACCCACAAACACACACACACACACACACACACACATATATATATATATATATATACTCTAAAACTCATTCTGTCACATAAATTCTCTCAGCCACTCCATGGTGCTTTGGTACATAGTCAAATATTTATGGAGAGAGGGATGTTCATAGGCATATTCTGTCACTTGCAGAGACATCTTCATAAAAATTGAAATGATTAATACCATTAAATCAAAGTATACATACTTGGATGAAATCAATGGCTGATGATGATACCAGGTGGTAAGGACTTGATAAAGCAAACTTCTCCATCTCAGGGATATACCCAGTTGCTTGATTCTTCCTGCTCTTGAAAGGACTGTAAATACAACACATTCGAAATTTAATGAGTGACAGTATTTTATTCTTTGATTTCCTTTTGTATGCACGTTTGTGTGTATTTGCTTGTCCCACCCTTCTAAAACCCATTAACTTTAGAATAAAATTATATAAATTACAATTTTCTTCTACATCAAATATATCCATTTATACTTTCTTGAGGATACAGCTGAATCCCTCTGGTTGATCATAGAAATTTATGTTTTTTCTTAAGACTCCTTCATAATATTTTATAAACCACTGAGTAGGGTAAGATGCTTAGAGCCTGGATTTTTTATTATTTCTCATTCTTATTATTTTGTTAGGTAGACACCATATATTTTGAGAATATTTTTATATCTTCTCTGCTTTACTATAATGTGGTTAGCTTACTTTTGAATATTAAATGAACAAACAATGAAAAGTCAAAGTAACATTTATTATTGGAATTAAAGTCATAAAGAAACTTTAAATATGTAACATTCTATTCATAAACTAATGCCATTTTGACAAAGCTCTAAACCTATCTCTTTTTGAAATAGGTAAGGTGGGATGGGAGTTTAGAGAGCTGTAGTCAACAAAACAGAACTGGAAAACATTGGTTGATGTGGGCAGAAAAGATAGGTTTCCCTTTTGAAAATTTTAAAACCCTGGGCACATTCAGTGTGCGCTGCCACTTAATGCATTGTCCAAGTATTTCCTGCACATCCAATTTTTATGAGAACCTTAAAAGGTTTCTAGTAGACAGTTTAATCACATTTCCTCTCACCACTTGAAAGTGGTGCTTCTTATAAGGAGGTAGGTCATTGTCATAAAAAGGAAACTTGTTTGGTTTCTCAGGGTGCCTTTTCATTTTTATTTTGGCAGATGGGGGGCATGAGGAAGCCTGATCAGTACATCAAACAGATAACATTTACAAATACATGACACTCCTTGATTTTGTTAAATATGAGCTCTCATTAGTATGTACAAAACACTCATTTGTCTATAGACTTGGCTCCGCCTTCTTGCCTGCTCTTCAAAAAACAACAACAGCAAAAAGACCATGTCATTAATAGATGAATGACAGTGGACAATTGCTCATTATTCCTATGACATATGTGTAGTCAGATGAAATAATGTTTTAAAAATGACTTCATTAAATTTTCATGCTTATATTTCCTTGATAGCTTTTACACTAGATAGTCTATGTATTTGGTTGTTCTACCCTTCTAAAATGTACAGACCAGAAGCTATGAGAGGTGAAAACAGCTCTGAAACAGAAAATCAAGCAGTGTCCCCCCCAGGTCTCATTTCTACCTGCAAATATTCTTTAGTTGAAGTTTTCCCTGCTCCTGTCACTGACAAGGCATAGGAAAGTACTAGATCAAAATTATTCTTCTTGAGAGAGATTTTATAACAGGAACAATGGAGAAAATAAATTTTGGTCATTCTGCGAAAACTACTCAAAATGATCTTTAAAGTCACAAACGGTATTACAGTTTTGAGTGATCGTATTCTTGGAATGAAAGGAGAATGCTAAATAACACGGCTTTTAGGTAAAATAAAATATATATATATATATATATATATATATATATATATATACACACATACATACATACCATTGTTTTGATGTAGTTATCTCAAAGGCTATGTAGGACTGGGGCGTATCATAGAAATGAAATAATTCTGGTAGAAAACCATGCCTGCATTTTATAAGGTGAATACTGGTTTCTTATTAATATACATCATCAGAAGGCAGAGACAAAGTACTTGATTTAACCAGATAACTGTCGATTTATAGTGTGAGAATATAAGCCAGACTATGTCACAGGGCTAGGTTATACATCACTTAGAAGCATGGTGGAGCACACAAATACCTCTTGGTTTTCCGTTTATTCCACTATGAGGAATTATGAAGGTTTTTGCATGATACACTTAATGTAAAAATTTCCTGAATCATTATATTCTTCAACATGTCTCATTATTTCTCTGAAAATTAGATAATATAAAAAATACATACATATATATATATATATATATTTATGATTCCAAAAGACATTCTACCCTATTTTACCATATAAATATGTTTGGTGTACAAAATTATTAAGGTATAGAACAAAGTTTAAACTATTAAAATATAAAGTCTCTAAAAAGTTTTACATTTTCACATAAAAATAAAAATAAAATCTCAAATTAATATGAATTATTCAATTTAATAGTAAAGATAAGATTGAAAAGTTTTTAAGGTTATTAGACACGAAAAATGTCAATATATCTAGTAAATATTGATTTTTAAAAATATTAAGATCTATTTTGTGAAGTTTGACCAAAATATTTTGTAACTATAATTTTGATAGCATGACTTTTTAATTTGGGGGGATAGAGTATTAAAGAGGAAAAAGAAAGAAACCAGTATTATTCTTTGGTTGAATAGTAATCTGCTTAAAGGTAAATACATTTAAAATATAAGAATCATGTTCTGTTGATGTAGTTAATATGGAAATTAATCTTTGTCCAAAAAATATTTTTAAGCATGAAAGATGGAGTCAAAATACTTTTTTAACTGTACATGACTGTGAAACTGTAAGCATACTTCAACTTGATATGGAAAGATTATGAACTGTGGAAACACAAAACCATTTCTTTCCAGGCTATGTGGCTTTAGAAGATTTCTTTAGTATTAAAGCCAATACCAAAATAAAAATAGCTTTAATTTCTATATCATAAAAGTGGGAATAATAATATTCTCCTTGTATATTGTTGTGAAAACATGAAATTCTGTACACAAAGAGCCAGAGAGTCTGAGCCTTATACTCAATAAATAGTATCAGTAAGTACCATCCTCATCACTGTCATGATCCTACAAACCTGTTAAAATAGCAGGCATTTAAGATTGCTTTAGCCTGGAGAAATTTCAGAGTACTTCTCCTCCAAGTTTTACATTTTAAAAATGACATAACCAAGACCTCAATATCTGACCTTCCAAGGCCACACAGCAAGTATACAGCAAACTGAGAAGTAACCCTTGGCTCATGACTTCCAGTTTATTGTTCTTTTCATATGAATATATGCTTTTTTTTCCCTAAAATTTTTCCACCCCTACTCGTATATGGCAGGGATGAGGTTAAGAGAATCTAATCTCAACTAAATAGGAATTCAAATTAAAGAATTGATTGATGATGATTACTTTGGCTACTTAATTTTATTTTCTAGCTAACAAATGTGCATTTACCAGGTGTTATGAAGTGAATCATGTTTCTTCAGAATGAGTATGTTGAAGTTCTAACCCCTAGTACCTTAGAATGTGAATATATTTGGAGACAGTGGTCTTAAAAGGTAATTCAGTTAAAATGAGGTCATTAGGATGGGCTTTAATCTAATATGAATGGTGTCCTTAAAAGAACAGGAGATTAGGGCATAGATACACGGAGGGAAGTCTATAAAGATAAGAATATGATGACCAGCTATAAGCCAAGGTGAGAGGTATCAGAAGAAAACAACCCTGCCAACACCTTGATCTTGAACCTCTAGCCTTCAGAATTATAAGAAAGTCAATTTCTGTTTAAGCCTCCTAGTCCATGGTACTTTGTTCTAGCAGGTCTAGAAAACTGGGCACTAGGCACTAGTCACTCTTCTGGAAACTTTATCTACATGGAGCCATTCAGAGCTGAAATGCAAAACTAGTCATTTTAACTCTCCTTCAAATGTTAAGATCTTTTCCCCAAGTGGAGACTTTATTCTCTTTCTTAAAATAAACAAACAGCAAACATCTGACAGTCAAGGGAAGACAGTGATATCCAGAACTCTCTGAATTAGAAAGCCATTGCAATGCTCCTTGAACATACTTTGCTAGTCTAGCCCTATGAATTTTCTTTAATACCTTTGTGTGAGCTTCTCTTAGGAAATTCTTTTTTTTTTTTTTTAATTTTATTTTATAATTAGTTTCAAGTATACAGTACATTGGTTAGACATTTATATAGTTTATTCTTTATATCGTGCTTTCCTGATTCTTTGTATGTCTAGCATTCCTAAAACCTAAAATGTTGGCTCATATACAATAAAGGCTCTATCCCCAAGCACTTAGCACAGCTAATTGTAGTGCATGGCACATGTAGATACTTGGTAAATGCTCACGGAATTACACTGAAACCTCTTCATAGTGTTGATCTGAGTATCCAGGCTATGTTTGCTGACAGCCTTGTTGGTGAAACAGTCTTATAACATGATCTCTTGAACACCTCGATAATTAAATATGCTTGGATGTTGTCCAGGGAAGACTAACTCATGCCAATGTTATTATAGCAAAATTCCAGAATGGTTATTCTGGCTCTTGGTTGTAGAGATCATCCTTGGTACCTAAAGCTAATTAACATAGCAATGCAAACCTTAATTCATGCAGCTTACAAAGGGAAAACCCAATTAGAGTGATGTGATATTAATTAGAAGAAAATTAGAAGTTTGGATTAAGAGCCTGGTGATTCAGTATGAGTTATCAATATGGAGCGTGTGTGAGAGGGAATGAAGGGGATCCTGTCTATACAGGGCATTATAGCTTCAAAAGTTACTGGAGATATTGTGAGCATTCTTTTGAGGGTTTTTCAGACAGCTTTTAACTCATATAAAGAAAGAAGATACAACAGGAAAAGGTGATGATTTATTTTATTTTTTTCCCAGATACCAGACAGTAGTCAAGAAAGAGAACAGGAAAACTGTATTTAGGAGAAATCAGTGAAGGAGCATCTGCTTCCCCACTGCTCAGGTGAAGTGGGGGAGCCACTCATGATGCCGAAGCCTGTGAGAGGTCTGGTTTCCTAGAGGAAATTCATCATGGTGGTTAATGACACTTCTCTAGGCAAATGCAATTTGGAAAGCAAAATAATCTCTAGGAACATAACAGTGTGATTCACATATTACCATTGCCATTGCTATTTTATTCAGATGATTATGTGTAGATAATAAATAAATGAAACCCTGCAAAGAATGAATAATGATTAAATTATCATATCTACAGGCAAATATTTAAGAATTATCATAGAAAATTGTTAGGAAATATTTTTATCCTCTTCTTTTATTTTATTATGTGCTATTATAACACTTTTTTTTCTTATAAAGGATTTAATAAAGGGAATATAAGTAATTTTAAAAAGGAACCAAATATGCTATTAAAGACCGAGACACTGAGTGTGTAATAATAAGAGAACACATGACATTGACTTAATGAGGTTAAATAGAAGATGAGCAATAACAGCTGATGGCTACAGGATCATGTCAGCCTTGAACTCAGAAATGAGCAGGGAGTCGAAGCTAAAGACTCTGGTTTAGGGAAAAAGAAACTTTTAGTTTCCATTGTGACTTAGTTAAGACAAATCTATGCATTGTGGCCCCTCAACCTAGGGCTCCAAAAGGAACATAGAGTTCTCCAAATATTAAATGATCGTATATTAGGGAAAAGATTTTATGAGGTATATAATATAGATGCAATAGAGAGACATAAATGTGACTGAAGGCTTTTAGGACTCTGAACATGAGAAAATGAGTTATTTTTATCACTGGAAACAATCTTTGATTTGTAAAAAATGGCTTGTGCAAAGAATATTTGGTAATCATTTTAAAATTTCTGAATGAACAATCACCTGTCTATCTTAACACTGTATTTCTCAGTCCACTTAAAATTATTGATAGTTGAATCTAATTGACAGAGGATAGATTTAAAGTTTATTTGCAGGCCATTTAAGCCTTTAGTTTTATGATTGATATTCTTTCTATTCCCTACTTGACATTTTCAGATAATTTGCTGATATCTTTAATGTTTCTTACAAGAATTTATGTTTTTATCTGTGCCATTCATTTATGTATTGATGCTACTTTGCAAGTTTGAAAAAGTGGTAAGAACTTATGTACTGTATCCCAAGTGTGCCAGTTTACCTTCTGGGATATTGTGTTCCATTAATCCAATCCCTATAGACTAAAATAGTAATATAACTATACAAGTCAACTTGAAATTTTAAACTCTAAGCAGTGAAATTCCTCTAATAGTTAACATAACCGTAGACATTTCTTTTAATATTTTCTTCATGTGTGTATACTTAATATATGTATATCTACTCATGTATGTATATTTTTCTCTTCATATATGTAGTAATAATACATTTTGCAAAATATTTATGAGACTGACTACATACATTTCCAGATTATATTTTATTTGTTTTTTAAATCAGTGAGTGATGAAATTCCTTATAAGTTTCTTTAAGTGAAGAATTTCCCTAGTACATTTAAATACTTGTAGAATTTCATTTTAAGTAGTATTACTCAGATCATCAAATTTCTTACCTTGTGTTCAGAGCTAATTATGAAAAAGGAGTTGATTGAGAATATGTACAAAATGCAGACACCACATTTTTTACATTTTGCTCTTCACATAAAGTGTCTACCTGAGTAATATATTTGCAAACAATAACATGGTGGGGAGAGCACTATGAAATAAGAATATTTTATTATATTTAAAGTGTTACTATCTAATAGGGTATGTATATATATATATATATAGATAGATAGATAGATAGATAGATATAGATAGATATACACACACACGTATGTATGTTTGTGTGTGTGTACACACACACACACACACACACACACACACATATATATATATATATATATATATATATATAAAATCAATCCTACTCTGTCTATATTTGAGGACTTTCTGAGGTAAGATATAAATATATCTTAAAATTTTACAATACCAATTTGTTTCTCTAAGGGCTAAGAAAAGTAGCTTATAAATTACAGGAGTTTTTAGATGCACTTCCCATGAGACATAGATGCTACTTGTTTATGGATTGGTGGCTACAATTGAATCTCAATCAAAGGAATTTTCAGAAAGTTTTTAAATAATACAAGTTGCAAATAATTTCAAAAACAGAATTGAATAAGGGAGAATGTAGGCAGTGGTGAAATATGTTAATGATAAAATAAAATTTAAATAGGGTTATTAGGTTATAGGATTGGAGAGTAGGTGGTCTTTTTATTTGTCTTTCACTTCTTTTTATTGGTCTTCCTGCTTCCTTTTCTTAAATCTGTGCCAACATGATTATGTGCTTTTGGAATCTGACCTATGGTTGAAAGCTGATTTCAGGGGATAGATAAAACATGAGGATCCTATATCTGTAAAGCCATGTTTAAACATGAAATTACTAAATTTCATTGATACATTGAGTATTGTGTTTAAACACCAGACAACAGTTTCATGAAAAATTTTGTAGCTACTAGAATAAAAAGAATTGTGGATATAATTTAATAATGATTCGTTGATTCCTGGAATCCTCGTCATCATCATTAACAAAGCACTAACAGAACAGTGTGCAATTGCCAACATTCAGGCCCTATAGCATGCCAGACTATTCACATTTGGATTTTTTTAACCTAATTACATTGTAACATTAAGCAAAGTACTTAGTCTCTCTATACCTCAGTTTCCTTATCTATTAAAATGAGAATGAGACCGAATACATTCTATCGGATGGTTATGAAGATTAAGAAGAAGAAGAATAGTTTGGAATTACTTAAAACTATACCTAGCACATAGTTATTAATGTTACCTGTAATTATAAGCTTTTGATTTTACCTCAAATATTAAAATAGTCTTGATCATGTAGAACTAGATATATTAATTGTCTTAGTTAAGATAGAGTATATTTAGTTTACAAACTAAAACATTTGAACACAAAATTTTTAAAAATAACTGTTATGGAACCAAGTTTACATACATTTATGTACGCAGCTAAAAGATGTGCCGGGCTATGTTTTTCTCACTTCACTTATTCTTCAGTCAAGATTTGGTGCATATAATTAGCTATCAGACATGCGCCAATTAGCTAACTGCTTAGGTATATTAGCCAGGTGTAGCATATTAAATGTTAATTCTGTGAATCTGAAGAAATTATATGAATTATGCCATTTTCTATTCTTCAGGTAATGGACATACAATAATTTATTCAGCAGTAATTTAATCTTTCCATATTTTTCAGTTATCTGAACCATGATACATTAACTATGTTGTAGCCTCACTTTCTGACTTGAGAATAAATATTCTTCTCTCTTGTACACTGTAGTGACGCCAGAAGAATTTTAGATAAAATATAACTAAAGAGTGATAAGCATACGCTGCTAGTTCTATTTTTTTTTAACATTTAGTAGTATAATGAGGGATTATTTTTAAAGATGAAAAATAAATGAGTTAGGAAAACATGAGCATTACAATGATAGCTATCTTTTTTCCCAGCGGGAATGGAAGGGAGATGTATTTTGATTCGCTGTATCATCTGTAAAACCGAGAACTGTCAAGTGTCTTATATCTAATACAAGAGAGGCAAATTGCAGCACTAGCAATAGAAACTGATTGTATTATAAATCATCATTCATTAACAGACAATTGTATTCAGAAGTTTTCAAGCATCAGGTGGTAGCAATGTTTGTCCACCAACAAAGTTACTCAAGCCATCAGCTCAGCGAGGATGTGAACATAAGGAAGTTACTTCTGGGTGAATTGCTGGAATTTATTTCTCCTGTTATCTCCCTTCCCACAAATTTCCTCTAGAATCCTGAAAATTAAAGATAGAAAATGCTATTGGCACTCACTGAGTTAGCTCTCCTGCCCATTGAGAAACACCTCCAACGCACTATATTTCCTCTTCCTTAGCTTTGGCAGTCAGGAGGGTGGGTCTTCATAAAAAGAAGGCAGAGAAGTCATTCTCCAGAAGCTGAAGTAGAAACAGCCAATCTTTTATTTTAATTTTAAATGTGCATTTGACATTTACAACTAAATATGTATTTTATATATTCTAAAACACATTTATGTAAAATGTTAAATAACAATTTTTGGTAAATTACGTTTGCATCACATTCAATTCTGCACAATTATTTTACTAGTGCATAGTCAATCACAAGACCGAGTGTAATAAATTGAAGAAATGGCACAGTTTCTCTCTATCAAAGGAAAACAAATATTGGCATTGCTCACAGATGCTACAAAGTTAACCCAAGTGGTAAATTGTCTCAAGGCATAGTTGACAAAGTTTATATAATATTTGCAAAGTTTCAAAGTTTACGTAAACATTTTTGTTCTCTAAATAGTGATATTTATCTGGCAATAGTTTGGCTTTAATTGTTCTACAAATTGGTTAGTTTAATGAAAACTGCTACCACTAAACTGAATAAATTTCAGCACAGTTTAAATGACTGTTAGAGTTATTACTATTAGGATAGTTTTGTATGTTTCCCCAGAAATTTTGCTAATCACTCAATTCATGTCCACTGCACTCACAATAGGAAGCATTCACATAATCTACCTTGTGTTAAGCTAATTTTTGTACATGTGGTCTTCCCTTGAGATCTGAGACTTTGAAAGATAGATGCTACATTTTGTTTAGTCTTCTCAATTCTTCCAGTAGATTAGAATATGTGCTTTATGTTTGCTTTATGCAAAGCACATATTCCTGTAATATGTAACATGTGACAATTTTTAGCTGTTAGGTCTTACACTGAGATTGACTTTGTATTTATATAGTTTTGGTAAAATCAAGGTTACTTACCAAATGTAAGAGGACAAGATGCAATAAATAGAACCCTTCACCCTGGTTTTGTCAACTGGATAAACCAATAGAAGTTGTTCAAGATGATTGAGCTGTCTGCCTTATAGAGCTCAATTAAGAATCTAACTCTGGTTTTTGTCTTTAAAATATATCCTATTTCTTGTGTACATACAATCTTGCTTCTATAGTTGCTCTAATTAAAGGTAGTTTAGAATGTTGGATTTTAAAAGACTTATCCAGTATTTTTAATTTATTTGCTTTGATAATATACCAAAAATATACTGAAAATATACTATCTGAAGCCTTTTAACTAACATTTTCTGGTTTACCAGAGAATTCTCTAATATAACTCTACTATCTGCTCTAAGATTATGTTTTTCTGGTAGAGCTCTTTTCAAGCTAAACTAAGGATTTATGCCAGTTTGTTGGGTATATATGTTAGGGTCTTTATGCATAGTGAAATTTAGTACAATCATGCATCAGTCTTACTCAAAGAGGAAGTCCTATTACTGAACTCTGAGATTCACTTTTAGATAGTTTTATGTAAACAAAAATCTTGTAGGGTCCAAGAAACCCTGTAATCTGGCTTCACCTGCTGAGGCATTCCTGTGAAGAAGCATTTTTAAAGACTGATAGAAAACATACAAACATTCAGGAGGTTATTGTTTTAGGACGCCTTTGATTTTAAAAAGGAGATATTTTTCTTCTGAAAATTATGGCTCACTGAAAACAGGAATTCACTCAGTAGAACTGATCTGGAACACAAAATGCCACGTAATTTTCAATATATCCATGTTACATAAGTGTAGAAGGCTGCATAATTTTATATTACATGGGTTGAGGATTGAGGATTTGTGCTTTGTTCTGCTTCAACAATTGCCTCTAAAAAAGGTTGATGAATTGTGAGGTGGTTACAGGCTTTAATTTTTTGATTGAATGAAGGGATTGTACTTATAGAAGGTCATTCAGCTCCTGTGAGGAAGGTTATTAATATAAGAAATTATGTGCTGAGGTAAACCACCTCAGTTAGACAGTGAAATTCATCATTCAAGACTTGTTTAGGGACATGCAAAATACACTGTAAATTGAGTGTCTCACTTTCAAGGAGATTAATGCTATATATAGCTCAGGAATTTTCAGAAAACTGTGATAAGAATCCCAAGGATTCATGACAATGAGAATACAGTTAATTTTTTTCTTTATTTACTTAGAAATCAAATCTATTTGGGGATATTTTTTTATTCTTGTTCTATATACCTTGCTCAAAAACACAGGGGGAAATTATTTATTCCTGTCATTCTTGAGTAAAAGTTAAAAGTACACATCTTAAAAAATGTATGTTCATTAGTCAAATATCTTACAAGGCAAAGAGTGTATAAGTAAATGCAAACGGTGTTTAGATGTATCCTTCTGAACAACAGCATGCCAAACTTATTCTTGAAACAGTATTGTAGGGGTCACAAGTAGCATGTTCTTTAGATTATTCTACAGGGGAGACATATAATCAGGCATATAAATATGTTTATTTTCTTTTTATTTTATTTTCTGAATGATTTTCTTTTTTAAAATTATTTATTTATTTTTATGGTGACTTTGGTTAATGAAATCTGGTAAGTTTCAGCTGTACATTTTAACAGTAAGGCATATATATATATATTTGCATTGTGTGTTATCTTCCATAGTGAGATTTCTTTCTGTCACCACCTATTTGATCCCTTTGATCCCATCCACTTCCTCCCTGTCTCCTCCCCACTACCCTCGGGTAACCACTAGTCTATTGTGAATATGTTTAAGAAGTGAAAGAATGTTAAAAACTTTGCCCTAATCTGTTATAAAACAAAAATTGAAGATCATGCTACTTTTCAAATTTAATGAGGAATAGTAGAAATGTGTTATATATAATTTAAAATTTTAGTATTAATTAACAGAATCTGACTTTATATAGTCCCTTATACTTTTCAAATTCTTTCATATCTAATTATCACATTTAAGTCTTTTAGCCACAACGGTGCTGACAGGCAGGGGAGGGGTTATTATCCCTATAGGGACATAACCACTTGATTGTGGTTTTACAGTGAACCCAATGTTTTGTCCTCTGAAACGCTCAAAAGATTATGCCTGCATGCAACTTCTCTGAACAAAACAATCCAAATATTCAATACTTCCAATTAGCTGTAGCCAATCTATGGAGTTATGTGAATACCAGTGAATTGGGTAGGTCCAAAGCTGAAGTGGAAATGGAAGACACGGAATGCAGTTATTTGAAAACACTTTTAAGAATTTTCTACCCGTTAAAGACTATTCACAGCAGTGGAACATCAAAGGGGCAAATAGACTCAAAACACTTCATACAGAGAAATGAATGTTAGAAATATATTTGCTAGGGATGCAAAAGGAAAGGATCCAATAGAGTATAAACCAAATTGTCACTGTTGGGGTTGATGGGAGTTGGGAGTTGCCCCAACAGTAGCGGGAGGGAGGAGAGAGAGTGACTGCACAGAAGTGTAGTTACTATTTTTCCTCGGTTCTTCCTCAAATGACAGCAGTGAAGAATCACAGGTCATTGAGATCTAATAGTTTTATTAAAAACATATTTTAGAAAGACAAACAATACCCCAAAGGAGGCACATGGAGAATGAGCACTGTAATGAGCAAAAAGGCTACATACAAAAAAGCTCAAAAGGTCGGAAAGGAAGGGGCTTAAAGAAGAGGAGCCCAGAAGGGCAAAAAGGGGGGCAAAAAGCGAGCCCAGAAGTGGGAATGTCTGTCTTCTATTTGGGCTGTGATGGGTGCCTCCAAAGGCATTCCTAGGTGATTGGCAAGTGAGGTTGTTTTGATTGACACTTGGCTGCTACAAATCTCTTTGCCTAGTGTGCTTGTGTATACCCAGAATTCTACTACTATTGGGGTGTTCTTTAGGCTATCTCTAGGATGGGCCTCTAGTCCTTTGTCCCCCCTGTTGCTCATATCTGACTAGCTGCACAACAAAATGACATGAGCATTGGACAAGTTGGTTTTAAGATGCATAAAGGAATCTTAGATGGAATATTTAGCAAACATTTAAAAATTCAAAATGAATCATACATAGAACAGTTGATTCTGAAACAGTAAATGTCAGTGCTATTCCTTATAGGTATAGAGAAAATAATTAAAAGTATGAAATTGCATAAAGTTTTCCAAAGAAATAAATTAATGAAAAGATAAGCTACCCAATAACATAGATTGAGAGGCATAAATATAAATTATGTGATGGGAAAGGATCACTCAAGGACACTGAAATACAGAGAATGGCTGAGGAGAAGAGAGATTAGAATTATGGAAGAAGAAGGAAAGAAAAGTGATGCCTTTTCAAGAGTAATTTTTTGTCAAGTTTGAAGGAAATCGAGGCATAACTGAGAAGAAAGGAAGTTAGAAATCCTCTTTCCAAAGTGCACCATGAGAAAAACATGTGGGAAACAGAGGACAAAAATACCAGGGAGGGATTAGCTAGAGGTGCACTTGTTTTCCCATAATCAAAAACAATCCTCATAAATCTTTTTGGGAGAAGGGACAAATTTATATCATTTAGACATTAATACATTTGGCATATCGGGAGTATTTTGTGCTCTTGTTATAATACTGACATGGTAGAGCATCCTTTTGATACTTGGATGTCCATATACTACTTCTCTGCTTTTTTTTTTTAAGGGAAAAATTGTTGAACATTATTATTAGTGATTATAAAAACTGTTAAAATGGTAAATTAAGACACTCTTTTCTTTTTGCTTTAGAACACTTGAGTCCCATCTCAAGGAGAACAGAGAATGATAAATAAGTTTCTCTGCAAGTGTCTTTATGTCCCTAACTTTCGGTCTCTGTCTCTCTGTCTCTCTTTCTTTCCACTTGGTACTTATGCATTAAGTTCTCTGTACTGTTTTGTGCATGACTACTGCTGGATCCTTGCACACTCCAACCTTTCAATTTCAACCGAGACTTTCTTTCCTCCTCCTCAGCTTAAATTTCCACAAAAGCATTGTGGGGGAAGAACTCATCTTTGCTTGAATATCATCATATACAGCAGTTTTAACATGACACTGGTCATCTTAGATTCTGCTTGTCTGGGTAACTGAGGAACACCACGTGCCTAATGTGCCTGGTGTGGAAGTTAGAGGGAATAAGAGAAGTGATTATGTCTTGTACATTGGGTTGTCTCTGTAGGGATTTGGGTATAGCAGAGAAAGACATCCTGAGTAGTTTGTCATTTACATAATGTTAAAGTGAAAACAAGGCACTTTAAATTTGCAGAGTTGTTCATATAAAGAAAGTTACTACTCTGCAGGCATTTTAGTAAGGGGATATTTATGTATTTGTTTTACCTAGTAATGGAATTAAAAGGGATCTTTGGTAGCTTCTATCTTACATACTTTCTTTTTGTATTGGACACTCTCACCACGTGCTTGTCACTCTTTTACATAAACTTATTTTACACTGAATCACAATGAATGACTATCATAAAAACAAATAACATGTCAACATATTTATTCGACCAGAACCCTCTTGAGATGATGTCTGAATTTTCATCAAGACTGTAGTGATTAGTGTTTCTGATTATGATAATCAAGTAACTCATTAGTGGCTATGTTTCAGAAAGGACTTAAAATTAAAAAAAAAAAAAAACTATTTCTAGAATACAGTGATGCACTTGACTCAAGCTATTGAAAGATGAGGAAAAATAAAAGTAAGAGGCAGTAATTGGTAGTGAAATATATGTAAGGCAAGGGTACCCAGCTTTTATATGCAACATGTTCCCAAAAGCCTAGTTTCATGAGAATTTATTTTAAAGTGTACTCTTGTTTATTTATGAAGAATAAATTGAACAAAGATTGCCTTGTCTAACTTGACATCAACATAAACTATCAAATGAGTGCATAAAGTTTTCAGCAAGGAAGTATGTTTTATTAGTTGATGCTCAATGTATGAAGTAGGCAATTGAAGTAAATGAAAGTAGTTTGTAACTTAATTTTTCAAAGAAAAATTTATTCGCAAGTTTTTTCAGCTTAGTGAGCAGCAGAAAATAAGATTTTGTTCTTCCATATGTATTTTGTATAGCTTGTTTAAAAATATGTAAATATTTACTGAGTGTGCCTAGGTGTATGTATGCATTTTCCTTCCTTAGACACACTTCCCTCATTGTGTTTAGCTATTTATTTTAACGAGACTGTAGACAAATTCTATACTTCTCCAAGCTTTAAAGAGCTCACTAGGGAATAATATGGGGATGAATGTTCTGTATGTTGAGAAGATACATACAATATCGATGAACTAAAACCGCCAAGTACAAGTTACTAAAGTTCAGTCAAGTCTTACAATCAACCATTAATACAATGGTTCTTAGCTATATGTATAAATTACATATACAGTCGTTATATTTAGGCCTACACTCTTGACCACATTCGGACACATATTTAACATGGTATTTAGTTTCAAACTCATTAGAACTTCCTTTTTTGTAGATGTTTCAGAATATCTGGTTGGCCTTTTCAATCTCCCAAATTCTGAGCATGGAATATTTTCAGTTAAACTGAGAAAGATGTTTTTTATATGAATTAATTTGAATATTGAGTTAAGCAGATTGTTTCTTCAGATGTGGTTATAAGTCTCTTCCAGGGAAAGTATATATATATATTTTCCTATTAAACTGAATGGCTATCTGAATTGAATGAACTAGAGGCTCTAGTTCTATTCTAATGATGGGTCTTTGCTATTCTCTTACAGAGCAATTTGTGAGAATATTAATGAGCCAAATACAAAGGTCACTTCAAGGTCTGCAAGCACATAATTTAAAATATGAGATTGAAAATATGGCTGAATTTCTTTTTGTTTCAATTACATTAAAAGGAATTCAAATAATTTCTACCCTATGTCACATAAATAAAGTTCATCATTCATTGATCAGTCTCTGTGACATATCCTCAGTGATAACAGAGGTTAAGGAAAGAACCGCCCATGTTTCTTTCAAGTCTAATATTCAATGAGTCTATCAAATGTTGAAGTCACCCAGAGGGAAGGGAACTGCTACAAATTCTCACTGGTAGACACAAATTTCAAGCCGAGATCCCAAGCTTTTAAAAGATTTTTCAGTGCCACAGAGAGGAATGAAAATGAGACTTAATAGAATTTAAAAAGAGGAAAGGCTGAAAAGAAGGCAAAAAGGAAACAGAGCTACTGAGCTCAGTGTCAAGAGTATAAATTATATTTACTCTGATTTCCTGTTTCTTTTTATGTGGCGTTTCAAAAGCATTCAGCTATTTTATCTGGTTGTTTCTTTCTGCTTACACACACACACACACACATACACACACATACACACACACACCTCCTATTCAGGCTCCTACTCCTTAGAAGCTGGAGAAAAGTTATACTTTCCTTTTTAAAGTGCTCCATTACTGTACAGATTATTACAGAATATCGTGGACTATAGGACTAATTTCAACATCTTTCTCTAGTGATATACAAAAACAAACACAAATTAGTGTTGATGGTCTCATTCCCTGTTTATTTTAGGAATCCTGGTAATTAAAATAGTGAGAAAAGATATTATAAAAATAGTCTATTAGAAATTCTTTTCATCCTTCATTGAAGGGCAATAAAAAATTCTACTCATTTTTGTCAGATCCTTATTTTCTAATGTTGAATTTAAAAAATATTTCATAAAATAACTTAAATTGTAATAGAATGCTAATATAAGATCACAAAGAGCCGTCCGTGCCTTAACAGTATTGAATTTTAAGAGGCAATAATTAGAATATATAAATATTTCTTTTTCTAAAATTACTTTCTTCAAAAAAAATATATTACCTTAATTTGAAAGTGGATTTCTATTATCAATATTATTAATATGAAGAGAAATGTTTTATAAAATGTTCTTTAGATATTGTTAAACTATTTTAAATATTGCCCACCATCTCTACTTTATAAAGCTATCATGAACTTAAATATATTAATCCTTATTTAATTGGATAAATATATTTTGATATCATTGTAGGACAAAAATATGTTATTATCTGACAAGGAACTATCATTCTGTATTCTTCCGAAGAAAACTATGTAGGGAAAAAAGTGTATAAATGCCACCATCTGTTCTACTCATTACATTGTATTCTTTTTTTCCCCTCTATTTTGAAATATTTACATATGTTGCTGAATACATTTGAGAGATATACAAAATTTATCAAAATGACCATAATTAATACGCTGTCAACTTTTTCAGGACAAGGATTATCTCTTTTTATTCTTTTAATGAAATCATTATCATTAATGAGTATTTAACCCATAGGAGGTTATTAAGAAATGTTTGTTGAATGAGTGAATGTATTTATTTGTGTGAATCTTCATAGACGATACATTTAATATGCTTCTTGAAGAGAATACTAAACCATATGTTTTATCATTTTCTTCCTCAGTAAAGAAAGGTTTCCCAGATATTCTTCATGTTTATTAATATACCTTTTTCAAAATAGATTTTTGTATATGTTCCTAAAATCTATTTCTGGTTAATCTTCACCAGGGGAGCAACTTAATAAGGATAAGTCAGAGAAGTGTGAGTGTTTTAGAGAGCTATCTAAGTGTTACAGTTCTATGACCTCAGGATTAGAAGATAAATAGTAAAGTGGTTTTGCCAAAGTTATATTAGCTAGAAGCTTGGGGACAAAGCAAGTCATTCAAGAGATAACTCTATTAGCAGTGACTTCATCTACAATTGTTTGCTGTATGTTAATGTACATTCCTTCTGGTAATCTCACTCCAAACCTATGAGAATAACCATTTTTCAGACTTTAAAAGCGAGCACATTTCTCACATGACTTGGTTTTGTTTCCTGAAAGACACAGAACTTTAATTTTTAAAATAAATTTAAAAAGACACTCTAGCCTTTTAAACATTCACAGCTAAGTAGATTACAGACTTGCTGAATGGTTGCTATCCAACATTGCTGTGATTAGTTTAATTTGGACCGAAATGCTATGTTTCAGAAGGTACTCAATGCACTAATTCTTTTTCTAAAGAGAAAGTAGAAGTAGAGTCAATAAATATCAAACTTTTGATAGCGTTTTTCTCTTTATGAATAAAACTATGCATATGAAACAATGCGTTAAAACGAGATGTTCGTTTTAATAGAGTAACACATATTCAAAACTATCAGCAAGAGCACATGAGTAGAACAGTCAGTAGTGAAGTTCAGCTTTCCTGAAGTCTCTTTATCAACTAAATTATTTCACCATTTTACGAAGGTCTAAAATTACAGATTGATATTTGGGTCAAAAAACAATGTTACCTTAATTTTTAGGGTAACGTAGCTGTATCTCACAGATAGGCTGCATTTTGATGGGGAGGTGGAATCTAAACTTCCTGTCTTACAGACAAACACACAGAGATAAGAAATGACAAGATCAGTTGGCAGAGCTGAGGTTCAAGTCCAGGTCCCTGAAGTGTTAATTGACACATTCTAGTATATTCTGAAACATTCTTTTTTATTCCAAGTCGTTAATTAAAAAGTCATAAATTTTTACTCACATTAGATACATTATGATTTGAGTAATCAATTTAAATTAAAAATATGAAATATCTTATAAAACACATTTTAAAAATTATGTATTCAAGGGATACTGTTTGTTATTAATGTACTGTAAAAAAACAAAGCATGCTCTCTGTCTTTCTCTTTGTGTATGCTATTAATAGATTCAAGCTTCAGGATCTGTTTTAGAAAACTTTCCAGTAAGAAAAGTATAATAATCCACTGAACTATTTAAGAATTTGCTTTGAAAAGACAGTATTGAAATAACTGGCACAGCCTTGAATTTTGAATTCACTTTGAAACACTTTAGATTTCAATCTCTGAATTTGTGACCTGATTCCTTTGACTGGAGGTTGACTTGCAGAGTGTAGTTAAAGACTAGAAAGGCTAATATGTTAAAAGTGTATTTTCAGAAAGCATTTTTTTCATAATATAAGAATATAACCTTGCAATGGAAAATTATATTCAGTTCGGATTTTTTCTTCCCTTCTTTACCACAGAAATTTTAAAATATAATCATGATTTTAGATAAGATTGTTTTTACAAAAGTACTTCACATTAAACTTAAGGGTGCATTTGTGTTATATATATATATATATATATATATATATACACACACACATATATACACACACGTACACACACACACACACACACACACATATATATATGCACAAACACATACATATATATGCTATTAATATAGTATAATATGTGGTTTATTTTTAGAACATTTAAAATTCTAAATAAATATTTATATAATAGAATTTATCTGTATAGTTAAGGGTGAAATATTTTTTAAAAGTATACTTTTTGATATATTATTAATAAAAGCAATTCTTCATAAGAAATACTTTTTCATATACAAATATATGCAGTCATCTATATGAAAAAATATATGAATCACTACATGAAACATATGTGAAAGCATGGTACTTATATGTTTGCATGTCTGCACATACATATAAATGCAATTCATAAATGGCCACCTCTCCATAAAAAAAAAAAAAGAATATTTACTTGTGAAGAGCCCATCACTGTATACTTGCACTCACATCTTAAGCCTTATGCATTCTTTGCATTTTAATACCAGTTAATGGAACATATAAACCAATATGGTGTTCTCTAATAAGGTAGTGTTAGGACTATGTATTTAGCTCTGTTTCAGAACTCCTTGAAAATTTTAACCACCTCAAAAGATGCATTGACTTCTTAAGCATCAATTATCTGGAGTGAAAATGAAGCTCATCGTTTTCCTTCCCTAAAGTCTTTCAATTCAACCTGGAAATGTAACAAAAGACTTTATCGTCAAATTCTAAGTGAACACATCTAAAACAGGACCTCTTTCTCCCTTGATGTTTGAATTTTAAATATTTTTAGACAATTTATTTTTTGTGTGTTGAGAAAATTATTGTTTTTATTTCTCTTCAAGGTATAAATACAATTAAGTAAAAAATATATGAAAGTCTCAGGGAATTTATGAGAACAAAAAAATAACATAAACTTAAATGAACTACAAAACAATTGTCTTAAATTAAAACAACATGCATATTCCTGATGGACCGTACTAAAAATACCTCATATTGTATTCCTTGGAATATACTCGGACAGAAGTTAGTACCTCTCCTTAAGTGTCTGTAAAGTTGCAAAGGCCTGTATTGCCTGTGCCTGTATCCATTTATTTAAAATGCAGAATTAAGTTGCAATGTGCAGTGCCTACTGGCATTAATAGAGCTTTGCCCAAGCAATATAACATGTAATCCTTTTGTAATTTAAAACCTTTCAATGTATTATTGCTCTTGTGAAATGGCTTTACAGTAAGATAATAATACAAGGAAGGGAACAGTAGAGAAATTGTAAAGTATAGAACATTAGAGTTTGAAGTACACTTTCGGAGGGATTTTATTTCTATGCATGCCCATAGCAGCTGGGTCAAAAAAGGTGCATAAAACAAATAAACCTTCCATGAACCATTTAAAGAAAATATTGTAATGTGCACAGAGCAGCTACGATTTGTGGTCCTCATAAAGGTGGTTTTGCATAGCTCAAGGAATTCCTTGGTGAATAATGACCTAAAATTGTAACGTTTACCTGTATTAAGTTAGAGAGTTTAGTAGTAATTGCTTATGAAAGAATTTATAACTGGATGTGGGAAAATATATGCGCTTCTATGTGTATTATTTATTTAGCAAAATCGTGCTCACCCTTATGGACCCCACATCCCAGAACCTCTGTCTAGAGGACTCTTTGGCACACTCAGTGTTCAATTCACAGCTGTCTGCTCTGTTACCGCACATTTAAAGGAAACTTGCTGAGAAACTTGATATAATAGGGTGCTATCGCGACTTTCTTAATTACAAGATTACGAAATTATTATTTTTTCTTTCTCTTCACTCCCATTAAATATTGCGTTGAGAAAAGGAGACCATAACAGCCTAATGTAAGCCCTCTCAAAAACTGAATGATCATGTTTTGAATCTCTCTCTCTTTCTCTCTCTGTTTACGTATTTAGGAATAGTCCCTAAAGAAAAACCTTGAAAGTCATTGCATAGAAGGAAAATCAACTGAGCAAGCATTCTCTGGAAATGAACAATATACAAAATTGTTAAAACTGTATGGTTACCAGAGATATTTATAGCAATAGATTGCTCTCAAATACCACTTAAGCAATAACACTTTGAGAGAAAGCTATTTCTTGGTTATGGTATTTGGCACCTATACATTTTATTGAATTGTTACCATTGTTTGAAAATGTCAGCCAGTCTATAATAGAGACCATTAAATTTTGGAATAGCATATGCAAGAGGAATACCTAAACAAAGAAAAAATAAATAAAATGTTTCATCTGGTACTTCAGATTGAACCACTTACTAAATTTCTTCAGATATTAATTTCATGTCCTCAGATATTTTTTCCAATCCTCTTTTTTTTACTTAATGTGTTAAGATTGTTTCCCTGATTATAAAATATTCTGCATATCTTAACTGTTTTGGAACAAATGGTTTCCATTTAGTGTATCATAACATAGTAAATTGAGGTAAATGTTATACTAATGCTTTAAAAGTGACCTATGACTAAAAGTGCACAGTAAGAAATACATCTTTTTATCTGTTAATATCACTTGATCACAGGGAACTATAATTGAGAAAAGCCAACTGGCCTATTTAATGGACTGTGCCAAAAGACTGTATAAAATTAGCTTTTGTTTTCTCATAAATCCCTTGTGGCATGGTCAGCTTCTCTCTGTTCGTTGAGCAGTAGTGGCTACTTCCATCTGGCTGGTTTCTCTGCAAATCTGAAACAAAAATGGAAAAGCTTGTTGGGGCAGAGTAGAAAGAAAGTGCTATTGAGGAAGAGAGGAAAGGAGGTATGTTTGGGGCTTGAAGAAGGAAGAAAAGGACCCTAGCCTTAAAGGAGACCTGGAATGGGGATTGTGAAAAGGATAGAGGAGATTTTACACTAAGTGAGATGGGTTAATGGTCAGTTCAGGGCATTTTGAAGGTATATCCTAGTCAACTTGCATACCAAGGAATCTTGCTTCCTGGAAGAAACAATAGGGTTGACTTGGCAAAGTCAGCTGTCTAGAGAAATGTTGCCTGTCCCCAAAGTTGAACAGGCGTAAATTTTCTTCATATGTGCAGTAGGTAAATGAAATTTATCCACTTAGGTAACATATTACCATGAGTAAGTTGCTTCCTACCATGAGTTGCTAAGGAGAAACTAAGCATGATGACCAAAGCCACTGGTTTGTTTAATGTTCCTACTACAGATACTCTCAATCTTTGGTATTAACGCACTTGACTTTTGTGATAGCATTTGTGATGCAATGTAGTCTTGGGAATGCTAATTTCACAATGAATTTGTTGGGGTCAAAACAACAAAAAAGAAAACAGGAACAAAGAAATTTTCACCCAGAGAGTTACAAACAGAGACGATCTAGATGGATGTGTTATTGTAAAAATCTTGCATTTATTTATTTTTTCATTTCACTTAAAATTTTTACTTAAAATATAAAATAACTAGTAATGCTGCATGAAATGCATTATACACTGGAGATAAATTGTCAACAGAAGGATTTTTTCCCTCATGAAGTGAAAGAAAGCAGAATTTATATAAAGGAAATAGAAGGACTTTTGAGCTGTATTACTATAGAAGGAAAAACAAGCATGGTCCTTACCTAGCTTTAGAAAAACATTTTTTGCTGAAACAAGAGGATTGACCTCAAGCCAAATCAAAAGGAAACTGACATCTATGTGGTACCTTTATTTCTGAAGATGCACATTTTTAAGATTTTATGGTTAATAAAGCCCTTTCATAACTATTATCGATAGACTTGAGGTGGATGAAGCAGATTTTTAACAAAGTTATGCTCATTATTTTTCTATGTGCTTATTTTTTCCAGATATTTGAAAAATTTAGACAAAAAAACAGAGAAACAAAAAATATCTGTGTCCCTAGTACCCAGAGTTAACATATGTTAATATTTTGTAATATTTATGTCTCTAATTTTTAAGAAAAATACTCTTTTTAAAGAGAAAAAATAAATAATTAAAAAATAAACATATTCCCTACATACTACAGGTATAGTTATTGTTACTTTTAAATTATTTTACCATTCACTCTTTTATTCTCATTCTATATAAGTAATCTATCTGTACTTTGAAACTGACATATATTCTAGCCATTGATATTTCTGTGATTTGCTTAGGTATTTATATGCTATTTGGTTTAAAAATATATACTGCATTTCATTTTAAGTCAAAATATATATTACTCAAGCTGAATACTGATGTGTTCATCACAGTTCGATGAGTATTTTTGCTTTGTTTTGCAAGCATATTTAATTATGACAGAAAAATGAACCAATGGAGAAGGGTACATAAAAGGCAATAGAGAGAAGACTGTAGATACAGACCTGAGGCTTCCTGATTAGAGACAGAATAAGTTTCAGGACATTAAAAGTTTGGAACAAATTTTCAGAAATGATAAGAACCTACTTTATGGATGGACCCCTAAAATATAAATGTTAACAGTTTCTAGAAATACTCATAAATATGTGTGCTTTAATGTAAACATATTTAGAATCATTCTAAGAGTCTACTCTTGTCTTCTTATATTAGGAAATTAATTGTTCATGTGTCTGAGTGAGAAAATATTTTAGAGTCAGGAACCATCAGGGAACATGCTTTCTGATAAAGTACTCAGGCCTCATTTTCTCTAGGCTTTTCAATTTTAACAATAATTCCAGAAAGAGAGCATGAAAGGTTAGAAGACATCATGAGTGTGTATTGTCCTGGAAGGCTAGTGACTTAAATGCATCTAGAAAGAAGTTATCAGTTGTGTCAAGAGAGATAAGGCCTGAGAGTTGTCCTTTTATTTACTAATGTGGAAATCATTGATGATCATGATAGAGCAGTTTCAGAGGGCATGGGAATGGTGAAAACTTGGTAAATGTGGGCTCTCCAAGGGAATGTATGGAGAGAAGTTCCAGACACCAAGTATAGACCATTCTTTAAGTAGTTTATTTTCTGTAATTGTGAATTTCTTATTAGCCTTTAGGACTTTTGTATCAAAAGTTTTAAGAATATTTCACAATTCTTCATAGAAGGAATTCTTAGTTCTTTAAAATGCGTAGGAAAAACATATTCAGTGGGAGTTTTTAACAAGTAGAATTATTATTTAATGAAGCCTATACCACAACGATGCAAGGCTACTGCCTCTATAAAGTTTGCACAATATATATATAACACCACCATTCATTTTTAGCAAACAACCTTAATTTTGTAAAGTAGGAGGAGTAATAGAATAACAGGGCATATTGCTACTACTATAGAGTAAGCTGGAAAATGTAAATAACTATACCTCATTTTTAGCAAAGAAAACAGCTATGTCTTATCATTATGTAATTTTTCATAAAACTTTTGTTGCTTTTGCTACTGTTGATATTTTTCTTTTGATACTATGGCTATGAAATGCTTTCTTAAGAACTTGTGTCAAAAATGAAGCTAATATTCCTGATTATGAGGCAAGTTTAAGTAGTTATTTCTATAGGTAGTTTTTTAATAATAGTTTCTCAGAAACTATAATGTTTTGTGGAGGAAAAATTTATCCACATACTAAAAGAGAAACTATTAATCACAGGTGATGAAGAACTTCACATTGATTTTAAAGTATAAAACCAATGTATTTAGAGTGATTTCCACTTAACATGATTGTTATTGTTGAGCTCTGGACCTCTCAAGTTTGATTTACATGTTTTCTACAATATTAAAACCAATTAAGCAAATCTATCTTAATTGTAATTAACTACATATTCATATCAAATCTGGGAAACAGAAGAAAATTTTTGTGGGTCATATCTTGAGACATTTATTGTTAGGAAGGACTTGTGTTTAAATTCTTTATTTTTAAGGCCTTATTGTCTTAAAGTTTTATCTCTTTAATGTTTGAGCTCAAAATTTTGCTTACACTGTTATTTTTTCTTTTCCATTTTTTTTGCTCTGACCCATAGATTTATAATCCCCAGAGGCTATTTACATCACAACCCTCAAAAATTTTAAAAAGTGAGGAAGTAAGAATGGGTTAAACTTTTCCTTTGATGCCATCTACTGTTTTGTAAATAGAGGCGGCTCCAGAATTAGACACAGGAAAGGCTTATAGGTAAAATCTTATTGGGATGAAGGGACTTACCTAAATTCCACAAGCATATTGCAAATGCACATATTTTATTTTCTAAGGTAGGTTAGGAGAAAAGGAATGATATTAAATCTCACCCAAGGTACTGCCATTGTTTATAAAGCACCTATCCCATCATTTGGTAGTTGTTACTTGTATTAAGTCCAGTCCTATAACTTCTCATCATTGGATCTACTGCGAAATTTAACACACTAATAACTTCTGTCCCTATCCTCAAATTAATTCTCATATATTTCATGATTAAAGTACTGTCAAACTACTCACAGCTCACAGGCCAGGTCATGAGAATTCATGTCTTCTAGACTTTGCGTATGCTCTTCCTTCTGTCATGAAGTTATGCTAACGTAATTCCCTTACTGGCCAATCTTTCAAAACTCTGCCCATACATCAAACCCTTAGTAACCTGTGCATATGTTTTCACATTACATTTTTACATATCAAAGTAGTTGTTTCTAAGTTTGATTTCGCTGCTAGAGTGAGGTTATTGCAGATATTAAATGCTATATCTGGATGAACCAGTAATATTTTGACATTGCATGCACTTCGGCAAATGACCGATGATCAAAAAAAAAAAAAAAAAAATGAGCAGAGTGAAATATGTGAATGGATGAGGAGATAAATGGACCCTTAAGGGAGATATGGAAGAGTAGTAATAGCATGAGTCTTGACATTTAGGAGTGCTTTTATTGGGCAACTTCTTGTACAAAGAACATTGAATACATCTGAACCTCTGTCTTCCCCACCTGTTAAAGAAAGTATATTTTCTAAATCTCTGCAAAGATTTCTTGTGGATAATACACAAAATATTGTATTTATAGGTATAAAGTATTATACAAACATAGTTGGCTTTTTTTTTTTTTTCAGGTCCAGAGGCATTATGATATAGCCATGAAAAAAAGAATTATCTATTCTATGACAGGTTAAATAAGGATAAGCAAGAACAAATGATATAGAGCAAGTGAGCAGATTGAAAGGAAAATGAAGCCAAAATACACCATAATGTCCCGAGGGCTAGACAAAGAAACCCAGGGATTCTAAACTCTGGCTGCACATTAGAATTACCCGGATATTAAAAAAATATCTTTATATGAGCTATAATTTATTCAGTGTGAGGTGGGGCTCAGTCACAAACATTTTTTTAAAACTCCCCAGGTAATTCTAATACAACTAGGGTGAGAATGGCTGCTAGACCACAGGATTTGAGGAAATGTTTCTTGGGAGAGAGACTGCATAATACATGAGATGTTTTTAAAAGATTAATCAGCATGAATAGATATGAGGAGAGGCCAGGGACAGGAATTGAGTGATTAAAATGTCTAGGAACATCAGGGATGAAAATAACTGTTGTAAGGTCTAAACTTTTTTTTCTTTTCCTTTTCTTTTAAAAACCTAGGGAAGCTGCTGTGGAGAGATATCAGAGTTAGGCCTTCATAATTAACAGTGAAGTTGTCCAGACAAACTTAGGCTCATTTCAAGAATTAATACTGGCAGAGCAGCATTTTACAAACTAGATCTAAAAGTTGCTTAGGTAGCAAGCAGAGGTCAAAATGGCAATAGCCATTTGTTTAGTTACCCCTGAAGGGTTCCTAGGGAAGGTTACATCTTGAACAGGGGTGATTGATACTCTTTGTAGAGAGACCAGGCATAAAATAATTTTTTTATGCCAAAAATTTCTAATACAGATTTGAAAGTCATCCTTCCCAGGCTTCCATATTGCTCTCTGTCTTAAACAAACAAAAATAAATTAGATAATTAATATCTTCAAAATGTAATGAAACATTATGGAATTCTATTTTGTATTTTTGCCCCTTTTCTGAGTTTATGTGTGTGTATGAGTGTTTTTAAATGTATTTAATTATATAAAATTGTGGTCTTGAGAATATACTTAACTTCATATACTAAACTCAAAAAACTCATTTGCTTTTTAAGATATCTTTGATAGTAATTTTCTAAAAGATTGTTCTTCGGGATGGGAAAAATATAATTTCATTAGTAAATCAAAAATGTTTGTTACAAATTTGAATCTATTTTGAAAAAAATACATTATTTTCCTTCGTTTTGTCATAAAACTCAGCACATGCTATAGTCTCATGGGAGATAAAAGATTATATGCCAATAATAAACCCTTTGTGGAGGCACTATAATATCTTTTATTAAAGTAGAAATCTTAGAAACCTCAATATTATGTTTAGTAAATGACCAAACATCAATACTTATAAACATTCCTTTCTTTGACTCTAACACAAGATTTAAGAACGAAGGAACCAATGATAGCAAGAAGTCAATAATACCTTATTTTCACATTAAAAACAAAAACAAAAACAAAGGAACAAAAAAATTCTTGTGAGGAATATGGAAAAGAGACATTTTAACATTTTTAACAGAGAAAGGCTAAGTCATAATTTAATATCTTACAATTCAAATCTATTTCTAAGTGAATTATTCTAGTTAACCTCTTTTTAAAAATATATTTGGGTGAGAGAAAAAGTAAAGTAATATTTTAAGTCTTTAAACTTTTAGTTTTAACTATTTCAAATGTATCATTTATAAAGGCCCTGATTATAGTAAATAAGGTACAGGACATGGTCCTGGAAACCTGGGTAGCAGCCCAACCTTGGGAAAAATATTTGATTCTGCCTCCTTTTTCTCATCCGGGGATAATAATAATGTCTATGTCACAGGTCATCTGTATTATATATATATATAAAGCATTTAAATAATATCACACATAAATAATAATGCATTAAGTTTAGCTACTAAGTATGTTTTAGCTACTAAAATCATAAGCATAATAAATATTGCTTAAAAAGAGTAAAAATGAAATAACTACATTTTAGATTTTTTTAGTTTTAGTTAAAACAATTTGACAATATGTTTATCTTGGGAATATTTTTTAGTTTTTTTGTAAAAGCTCAATATTAATGCATGTACCTGTGAGGGTAGGAACCTTGATTCAAATGGTAGTCCTTAATTAGACTCTTAGCAAACAGCCGTGTCTCTCAGAAGACACTCTAATGTGGAGTAGTTTGTCACAATTATTTGGTAATCTCTTTCAGTGTAACTCACACAGCAAAAGTGACAATATTCCTGTCACTCCTCAGAAATGTCCCAGCTCTGCGGGTTTCTACATTCAGGAAAATGAAGAAAGCCATTATGAGGTATGCCATATCTCTATAGAGACATACTAGTACTGAGTAGTTTGCATTTTCCTTCTGATTTTAAATATTATAAGTTAACTATTATAAATATTTTCTTTGCTGACCTCTTTTATGTTCATATCTTTATACTAGTACTTTTTAAAATAATTTTAAGTAAACAGTTTTTAGAACAAAAGCAAATAATAATCTTTTCCTTTTTGGTAATGGTCCAACTATTAAAAACAGTTTTATGTTGTTGTCATTGAATGCAAAGTGTTGATGTTAACCTATTTTTGGAGAAAGTAATAAGCAACTTTTAGACTTATATGTGCATAATTCATTCAACTTTAATTGTTGAGCTAAAAGATACAGAATTCCATTTGTTGAAAGTTTGGTTCCATCCCCTACACTCAAGGACAGTAAAGAAGACAATGCTGTTTGATATAACCAGGCTAAATTGTAATTTTCATAAATCTTTTCCTTTCTTTACTTTTTCTCAGCTTGATCCTTTATTTCCCTGTGTTTTGAATTTAAAATAAAAACCTTTTTTTTTTTTAATGAATCCATCTACTGTGGAATGTAGA
Organism: Rousettus aegyptiacus; assembly: GCF_014176215.1. Classification (NCBI taxonomy): domain Eukaryota; kingdom Metazoa; phylum Chordata; class Mammalia; order Chiroptera; family Pteropodidae; genus Rousettus; species Rousettus aegyptiacus. The sequence goes on from NW_023416286.1 coordinate 79,869,516, forward strand.
TGATTCCTTTCCTTTTTTTCTTTCTTTCTTTTCTTCTTTTCTTATGTTGAGAGAGCTATTCCAGTATCAATTATTCTAACATGGCTAGATGCAGAAATCCGTTATGTTTCAATTTTTAAAACATATAACATAAAATTTATCATTGCATTTTTTAAAAATTTTAATTTATATTGATTGAGATGTGTAATCATTATAAGTGCATAGTTAAGTATGTTCACACAGTGCAATACAAGATCCATATTTTTAAGGAATTGTGCTCAATAGTTAACTCTAATTCTAACACATACGTATTTGTTTCATCTATTTTCCACAACTATAACATAATGTAGATTGATGATGGATAGGTAGGTAGATGATAGATAGATAGATAGATAGATAGATAGATAGATAGATAGATGATAAATAGATAGAAAGATAGATGATAAATAGAATGATAGATGAATGAATGAATGAATGAATGAAAGAAGAGAGAGAGAGAAAGAGAGAGAAAGAAAATACATATATGTATGTATACAGGTGTCTGTTAGTGTGTAGTGTGTGGTCTGTTTTCTCACCGAAGCTAAGTTTTCCCCTATCCCATTAAAAATATTCAAAACATTAGTAGTAAGGGACTTTTTGTACTTATTTTAGCCAACTAAAGGAATATCATTTTCAAAAGCCTCAGTAGTAATATAAGTCAGAAAAGCTATTTTGATAGAAATTTTATTGATAAACAACTTTTCTTTTAGACAAACCATTAACTGAGGTAGAAAAGGGGTAAAGTGATAACTTGGACAGCTTTATCCCATAATTCATCCTCCACATGTTTTTCTTCTTTTTCTTTATGTGGATCTAACAACTCAGAAACATCCTTGAAAACTACAGCATATATTCTTAAATTACTTTTATTTTCTTCTTTATCTCTCTTTCTTCAACATCTTAATTACTTGACATTTGAGAGAAGAACCATAATTTTTTAACCTTTGATTTTTCATAATCGTTGTGCACATTTCAAGTGCCGAGAACATAGGAATTTCTCCTATTAGTCACCCTTATTTCATCCAATTATGACACAATAACTCTTACTCTATGGCAGAAATGAATAAGTTTTATTCATAAATAAAGACTCATATAAATATTTTAAAAAGCTAACCAAAATGTTCTGAAAGCCATTAAAACCCAAGTGGATTTCAAATTTCTAAGAATTATATATGTATGCTGTAATATTTTTATGTCCGTGGTTTTTGAGTGAAGAATCTCTAACTCTCCAGAAATCTCTTTGATTACCCAAGGGAGTGAAATGGGAAATTGTTTACTGAAGATTTTCTTATTTTTTATGGAGACTTTAAATGATCTATAATTAAAATAATTTCCTACAAACCATATGCTTTTTATCCCTAGATATTTAATAAGGCCCAAAGCATAAGAGCACAATTTATACAGGGTTTATTTAACTAAAGTTCTAGGGAATATGAACAAGAAAAAAGTGATACTTAGAGCTATGATGTTAATTTATATTATGACTCCAATTATCAAAGAACAGTGAAAATAAAGCTACTGTGCTGTATTTCCAGAAAAAGGAAAGGAGACAAATAATTTTGGAAATATCTTATCCCATGGATTCTCATTTAACCATCATACTCCAGGCCCATGGTAGTTTGAATGGTTTCAGACTAGGCTATGTGTAAGGGAGTGGTCTATGATACTAAATAAAGATGATGATAACAACAACCGATATGTTTGTAGCACAAAGTCTCTGCCAGGGTCTATTTCAAGCTCCTTGTGTGTATATTCAGCCATCGCTTACATTTGTCCTTGATCAATTCAAATTGTTTTTGACCATAATATACTTAATGTCTTACATATACTTTTTTTTTTTTTAATACAGAAAGATAATGTCTGAAGTTTCTTATAAAATAAAACTTGAAGACAGGAATGATTCCAGTTTTGAAATTCTATGAAGTATTCTGAGAGATAGAATTCCTGAATAAATGCTTAATATCTGCAGACCAATAACAAAGAGGATAGTTTCAGTAACTAGTGCCTTAAAAGTATTAATCTAGTAATAATTTTTCTTAAGAATTAATAGCAAAAGGTGATTATAACCTACAAATCGGTACCTGTGATACACTGTTATTATTTTTTATTTTTATTAAATGATGCACTAAGCTTGGTAAAAGAACATTTATTACTAATTTTTTTTATTTTCTCACAGTTTATATTCCTCCCTATAACACTTTGCTAAAGTGAAAAAGATGCTTGTTCTTTTTATCACAGAAATATTTAATTGCATAAAACTATACCGTTGTTCGAATAGAAGGTCATTTTTTGTGTCAGTTAATGTTGGTTAATCTGAATGAAGTTATTAAATTTGTATTATGACATTAGAAACAAAATAAAACCAAGACTGTTATGACTAACAAGATTTTAATCACTCTTAAAGCATTATACTGAACCTATCAGTCTTAATTTGGCTATAACAATTATTGCTTATAGAGGAATGTTAATATCAGTTATTGGACAATTTTTGTATCAGATATTATTCTAAGCACTTCATATGTATTACCAAGTTTCATCTAATGTAAGATATTATTGAATATAAAACATACTACAAATTCATGTGCCATTAGGAAAAATAGTCAGACTCCGTTAATTTCTTCTTTATGATTTCCTTAATATGTGTCCTGCTTTAAGACATGTTAAAATGCAGAAATATTTTGTTACAGTTGATAAAATATAGTTTATTTAACTTGATAACAACCTCATGAGGTACGTACTATTATTACTCTTTTTTACAGATACACACAGTTTACATAATTTGCTCAAATTCACGCAAATAGTAATTAGTAGAGTTGGTCTCTAACCACAGTAAAAGGGCTTCAGAAACTGCAAGTTTAACTACTCTGTGATAACATCTAAGTGAAAACAAAAACAAACAAACAAACAATAAAAACTAAAACACAGTCTATTTTACTGCCAAGGACTATAGAGATCATATATTTATATTACTGATGCATAACTTAAAGACAATATGGAGTTGCTTGCTCTAGGTCACAGAACGAGCTAGTCATAGCACTAGAATTAGATTCAGGTTTTCTCATCCTGAAGTAACTACTCTTGAGCTGAATTAAAATTTTCCAAACAAATGTCAAAAAATTGTTCATATTTGAAATTTTTCTTAAGTTAGATTTCAAATAAGCTGTGGAGTTTAACTGTCATATTTAAGTTTTCTCTTTCAGGAAGGCCTTTTGTCATTGGACACAAAGAACACTATAATGGTTAAAATAGAAGTAAAGAAATGAATAAGTACAGCATGTTTTCATACCATAAATGCATATTACCTTTACCAAGCATCTTTAAGCTATAAATTTTATTGTTGTTTCTTTCTGTTATATTCTCAAATCCCTTTACCCATGAAACAGTATAGAATGTAAGCAGATAGAACTGTAGTGTCTATATTCTACAATCTGTAGGAAAATGTCTCCATTATTGGAATTCATATTGGACTGCATCTCAGTATGAGTAACTGTTACCTGTCACTATTTTTGATGCTTGAGCTAAAGTATTTTTACAAAATGGTCTAGTGTGCAGTGTATGAATTTTTGAGATAAGAGTTTTTTCCTTGTAGCAATGAAATCCAAAAATCAATGTCAGATGGAAATCTTAGCTCTAAGAGTTAGGGAGATTGGTGGAAGAGCTTTAAAATAAGTGTGAATTTCAGCCACCAGATTTTTAAAATGCGGCAGTTATTGCAAGTACAAAATTCATGGGTGTAGATGGTTGATTAAGTTGATTAAGATATCCTAGGAGGGACCACTGCTATAATTCTCAGACCAAAATTGGGAAAACTATTCTAATAAGGGGAATATCTGTCCTTTTACATTATTTTATAGCACAGGTTTTACTGGATTCAGAAATTCGTAGATGTTAAATTATCATCAGTTTATAAACATTCCAATCATATCGTCTGATAGAACTATTTAATAGTATGAAATACATCAAATGGAGAGTGAGAGGAGCATGTCAGAAGAGAAAAGAACTAAATGTATGAATCTTACATTTCACATTGATAACCTTGTTTAGGACAATTGTCTTTAAGTATTATTCCTGCCTGCCCCCCCACCCCCACTCCCGCACACTAAAAATGGGTACACATCAAGTTTGATTCATCAAACCAAAGGCACACTGAGAGGTATGAATACAGTGGACTCTACATTTGTAACATGACAGAAAACTCCTGTTTAAATGAACAATACCAAATGTAGTAAGAGCAAAAATGGTGACATTGTCTAGTACTTTCAAGTAAAACTGGAGATATAAAGCCAAAAACACTTTTGATTTTGTCTTACTAGGTCTTGGTCTTTTCTTCTCTTTTCTTCTTTGTTCTCCCTTTTTTTTCCTTTTCTATTTCCTTTTCTGCACTTATCACAGATTAACTTTAACTTAACTAACCAAATCTAAATAAACAGGATTAACATGTGAATTTTCTAATACATACTTGTATTTTCCTTTTCATGATATATTATGTAGGAATGTTACACAAGGACATTTAACTTTAATAAATAAATGTATTCAGTACTTAGGATAGATATTATAGTATATATCAGCTTTTAAATGAAAATAGTTAATAGGTTAATCTTTTAGTGATAATTTTTTGTGTTATAATTTTGTGAGTAACAAATGTTATGCAATTAATCAAATTTCACTAATGCTAAATTAATATACAAGCCAGTTTTTTTTTCTTCATAAAAACAACCTTTTCTAAACAAATGGGACTGTGTCAAGCTAAAAAAAAAATTCACAGCAAAGAAAATCACCAACAAAACAGAAAAGACAACCTACTGAATGGGAGAAGATATCCGCAAATGATACATTTGATAAGGGGGTAATATCCAAAATATAAAAAGATCTCATACAACTTAACAGCAGAAAAACAAAACAATCCAATTAAAAATGAGCAGAGGATCTAACTAGACATTTCACCAAAGAGGACATACAAATGATTAATAGACATATGAAAAGATGCTCGATGTCACTAATCATCAAATAAATGCAAATTAAAACCACAATGAGATATCACCTCGACCTTATACCTGTCAGAATGGCTATCTTAAATAAATCAATAAATAAGCACTGATGAGGATGTGGAGAAAAGAGAACTCTAGTACACTGTTGGTGGGGTTGTAAATTAGTGCAGCTGTTATAGAACTAGCAATTTCACCTCTAGGTATTTATCTGGAAAAAACAATAACACTAATTCAAAAAGAAATATGCACCCCTATGCTCATTTTTCATTGTAGAATTACTAGTAATAGCCAATATATGGAAGCAGCCGAGATGCTCATCAATAGAAGAATGGTTAAGGAAGATGTTACATACATACATGTGTGTGTGTGTGTGAGTGATATTATGGGATATTATTCAGCAATGAAAAAGAATAAAACCTTGCTATTTACAACAACATGTATGAACCTAGAGGGTAATGTACTAAGTGACATAAGTCAGACACAGTAAGAAATACTGTATGATTTCACTTGCATGTAAAATGTAAAAAAAAAAAAAAGAAAAAAGAAAAAGAAAGAAAAAAAGAAACAAAAGAAAATAGGAACAGCACCAGAGATACAGAGAACAAGCTGATGGTTGCCAAAGGGAAGGGGTGCAGGGGGGAATGGGAATAATTAAAAAAAATAAAAATTAAAGAAAATGAAAGAGAAGTGAGGAAATGTGGAAGCCCAGTAAGGATCAATGATAAAGAAGCATGAAATTACTTTATAAATGCCATTCTTACTAAAATCATCATCATAATCATCATCATAATCATAATCATTATCATCATCATTTTCATCATCACTACTATTGCTCTACCACTACTAGCACTACTACTACTACTGCGATTTATTTTTGTGTTTTATAAAGCCTAAAGTAATCTAAAAGATTCTATTTATCCATGAGAGGAGGTGCAGTACCATGGATTGATAATAGGCCTGTCATAGAGATTAAGATCTGAATTCTGGCCCGACATTCAATATTTATGTGATTCAGAGCAAATTATTTTAGTTATATGTGCCTCAGTTTCCTTATCTGTAAAATGGGAATAAAAATTTTAGCTGAGTAATTCCACTTCTGGTCATTATGGAGTAACTTGTCTCAGACTTTTCTTCCTCTGTAAAAAAAAAAAATCTCAATCCAAAAACAAACAAAAACTTGTGGAATAAATGCACAGGCAAAGATCAGCAGGCCAGTTTTATCTGAGCAGAGGCTGTTACCTTATGACTACTATAATCCCTACAAAAAGTGAAATGCAGTTTATCATACGTTTTCTGATTCATTGTATATGTGCAACTGCTTATTAGCCTTGAGGCTGCACCAAATATGACACTTCTAAGAAAATTATCTGCTGCCCAAGACAAATGAAATAAATATGTAAAAAAAGAACAACCTTTTCTCTATATATATACACATGCACACACATAGGCACATATGTACATATAATACAGATACATACAGAATATATATATACATACATATACACATATTTGGAGAATAACTTCTAACATATCAATTTAAATTATTGGTAACATATAGAATTGCTCTCCAAAATGCAATAAATTAACAAAAAATGATGAAAAATATGTCATACCTTAGTAAGTCACTATGAAACTTTGCGTATATAACAACCAGTATGGAAAGCATATCTGGCTCACTCACCTGTAAGGACTTATTCCCTTTTTCATCCTTTTATCATAAAGGATCCAAATCTTCATTCACAAAACTAACAAAAAAATACACATCATGGATTTCAGAGTTGTTACATGCCATTTCATGTGAGATTGGCCTTGCAAATAATTTCTAACAAAACACGGGACAATTGCTGACTACCATTCTATACACTATTTAGGAATCTTTATAATGACTGGTTGACAACTCTGCTTGATAGTATCTGTCATGTAGAATTCGTAATATAGAGTCGATTTTTTTTCTAAATAACTTTTTAAAATTATTTCATAAGCTCCTATTAGCTGACAAGTAAGCATATATAAATTTGAAACAAATTACCAAGAGTTCAAAGAAGTTATCCTACAGTAGTATTTCAACACTACATACATTCATGTCTAATGCCTATGTATAATAATATTTTCTAGAAAAAAATGTGAATTATTTTTTATTTCACACTATTAAACTTAAGTTTGAAAAATTTAGGAGGCATTAGGGATGTAGGCAAATATAAAGGTACATATATCTGATCAGAGACTCTAAGTTATTGTATATGCTAAATACATCATGCGAAAGAAGCATGCAAACGCGATTCTTTGTATCTCAGATATTACAGTCTAAAGGAACACACATTTAATATTACTATAAAGTGTAAATAGTCCTAAAAGATGTTCAAGTTTCAAGAAGAACACATAACAGGAGCAATTTATCTGTTAGAGGACAAATATGATCATGTTAAAATAAGGCCTGAAGGAATCTACCAGGTGAGTTATCAGGAGCGGTGTGATGTGTGGTAATGGAAGAATGAAGATGTTTCTCAAGTAGACCACATAGATGAAGGTCAAATCCTAGGAGAAGGAATCACGAGTTTGAGGAAGTTCCACTAGTCATTTCCCTTCGCAGTTCAGAGCTCTTTCCTGGTTCCATTATTAAGACCTCGTCCTGCTTCGGAATGCAGCATGACGGTAGCTATCAATCCTCATGTTCTTAATTAATGTGACATCTACACACATTTTTAGTTAAGAACAATGACTATTTAATATTTTTCAGTGTATATTTAATTAGTTACCTTTAAAACTTTTAATCACTTAATTTTAAACCCAGGCATGTATATTTATAGATATATTTCTACAGAGCAAGATTTTTAAAACAAATTTCATATGTAATAATTGCACATATACCATATTTGACCATATGTAATTATTAATATAACAAATCGGACTTGCACATACACATACAGATTCTGTAAATAATAATTAATAACCCCTTATTGAAGAAAATAGTGTTTTCCAGAAGCTTTATATATATATATTTGAACCATATGGATAGCCTTTTGAATTAACTCCACTGAAAATTTATGAAGAAGCTTTCAGTTATATTCTCTGTATTTCAACAACAGATATAAATCAGCTATCAAATTTTCCAACAGCTCAATTTTTTTCAATTACTTAACCCTGTATAAAGGGTGGCCATCACCTTCTTTTAGTTTTTATTAAACACATTCTACCAATTCCTTCTTCACCACAAAACAAGTGGGCTTGGTTTTATTCACAGGAAGAGCCACACTTGACAGATTTACTGAGAGTGTCAGCTACGGTCACAGGCTTGATGGGCAGCACCAAACCTTGCCGTGGCCCAGCTCCCTCTAATTAGTTGTTTGAAGCTACTCTGTGTGCCACTGGCATAGGCTTATCATCTGAAGACATCTTTGCCATTCAGAATGACAGATGTGGTGCAGCTGTTTGTGCAGAGAGAGGAATGTACAAAGAGAGAGGGGAAGAGACTTTCAAAGTGACAGCTACAGTACCTTTCACTGAAAGACTCTGAAGATATTACAAACCAAAATGTGGAATATAAAAAGCTATAAATCAATTATCTGTTGGACCGGTGTGGAAACCACACATGAAATGACAGTAAATTTATCAGACTACGAGAATGAGAGAAAAATATAGCTACCTCACAGATCTTTTTAAATCAACTGAATCACATGTTCTCGTGATTAATACAGATCAGACATTTTCTTATGGAATTAACATAAGCGTGTGGAGTTTTCAGTAGATTCTGTACATCTGTGGATAATAATGAGGAAACCTGCCAGAAGCCTCATGTTTAAACTTAAACTTCTATAGAGTACATGGTCATAAAAATTTGTTGAGATGCTAAATATCTCAGGATATTGAAGACACACTGAGAAGAGAAAAGTAATACAAAAAATGAGAGAGGTGTGTAGAAGTGGAAAAGATAGAAACATAGGAAGTGATGACTTCTTTTTAGAAAAGTGTACATATGTTGAAGTGAATAAAATTCTTTCATACTTACTGATATGTGTAAACTATGAGATCCTTTTTTAACTACTCTTTCAAGAATTTGGAAATCTAAAAGTCAAAGTATCTATCATTAGAAGTGTGAATGACTAATTAAGTTAAATATTTTTCACAAAAGCATTCGTGAAAAATTGCCAAATATCTACCAAGAATAATGTTTTCGTAGATGTCTGATGTTTTATAAAACAAATTTAACTGAATGTCTATATTATAAAATGTATAAATATATTCTAAATTATAACAGAAGCTACAGAGATTCTGGTAAATTGTATGGAAATTTGAAATAGATTTTTGGATGTTTGCACTGGCTTGATATATTTATCTAATATAAATGTTGCTATTATACTCTATAGACACATACAGTGATTTATCAGAGGGCTTATGAGATATCGATTAGTGTGTCATTAAATTCTGAGAGGAATAGAAGTAGAATTACAGCTAGTCTTATCTGTTCCATAGTGCATAAAATTCTGAATATAGACATAAGAATGTTTTACCTATTTAAAACACTTGAGATATACTTATCTATACAAAATATACAGAAAAATAATACAGATAATATAAACTACATAATTTTAACTTTGTCTTGATTTTAGCTTTTATTCTAACTTTATACACTTCTGAGTTTTAAAATGTTAAAACACTTAAAAATAGAAGCTGCATAAGATCACTCTAATTATTGAGGAAGAGTTACCTGGACTTATTTTATTCCCTAGGTAGTTCAAACAAGTGATAAATATATGTTAGAATGTATGTGTGTTGGTGTCGCATGCATTAAATGCAGATTAAATTTACAAAAATAATTAAGCAGAGACTTTTTCTTTAAATGTCATTTATTTCTTTAATTTTAGAATTATTGGAAATATAGAAGGTCGATCAGTGACTACAGCATGTTATAAGTAAGATAGATAGATTCTGGGGTCAAATCCACCAGGAGATCTATATTTAGCAGGTAAGGGTTGGAGTCTGAATTAGAACTTTTGAAAAAAATTCAAATTTTATGCATATTTAATAGGCTTTCTGTGTAAGGTGATAAGATGGACTGAAGGTAGGGTCTAAATAATGATTGGTAAATAGGTCATATCAATAAATTAGTGTCTTGCAATTCGAGGGTCAGGACTAGCTTTTCCTCAACAGAATAGAAAAAGACAGAATAAGATAAGTTTTATTAAATGGAATAAATAGATTACAGCAAAATAGAATGGGGAAACAAAGAAAGAGAATATGGAAAAAAAAAGAAGATAATGAAAAATATTTTGAGTGTGTGGCATATAAAATAGTATTTTTTCACTTAACTTTTATTTGAAGTGTATATGTTTGTATATGTTTGAGTCTTTTACTGTCTGTGTAAAATAGGTTGTTTATTGTGGGTTGTGCTCAAAGGTTAAAAAACACTGATAAAAGTAGCTCACACATACCACTTATTTATCAATGACTCTTCAAAACTGTTTTGATTATGTTAACTGAATGAACAACTCCTTGGAATAAAATCTACGACTCTCATATACAGATTAATAAAGGAATAGTGAGGCAAATGACTTGTTCACTGTTATACAGCAAATTAGTGGTCACGGCAGAATTCACATCCAGAAAATCTAGTGTAGCTTGTGCTGTTGGCCACAGCCCTAATGCTTTTGATAAAGATGGTGGAGGATCTAGGATTTGTGACCAGCTTCCTGACTCAAAGCATGATACAACGCTCCTTCACTTTATCAGTTACCTTTCATTTAGTCTAAATCCTAATCATAGGTCAGAGTTTATTGAACTCATGGATCATTTGTCCCATAAAATGTTTCATGTACAAAGAGTATCTAGACTGAATGAGTTTAAGATGTTCTTTTCTCAATAACACCTCTTGGTGATTTACAAGGGAATTAATATGTAATGTAATGTATAATCAATCTATTTATATTTGTTTAACCCAGTCACTGGTAAAATAATTTGAGTATAAAATCATATTTATAGGACACCTATTAATATTATATCCCATATAACTCATTTTAATAAATACTGCCTAAATCATAAATGATAGTCCATGCTAAAATTAATTTTCTTTGTTAAAATTGACTTGAAATTTAAGTAAGACCTTAATTTTTAAACAAAATGCATATCAGAAAATAAAACAAAATGGAAACAAATGTGATATCAAAGGTTTGCATGTGTATGTATCATCCAAATGCTTTTTATCAAAGAAGTATTTTTTTAAATTTCAGATTCTACCTTGGTTTTTAGAAAAAATCCTTAATGATATATGTCTAACATATTTTTTAAATGATACCCATTCAAAAAGCAGAAGCCCTTAGACTTTCTTATTGATATTAAATTCTTGTTTGTTTGTTTGTTTGTTTGTTAAGGAGATATATTTGTCTTAACACAAGCATGGTGTCTTCTGTTTCTTCTGTTTTTTTCCATTTCTGCTAAAAAAAATTTAAATAAGAATAATGAAATTAATTTTTCTAGTTTCTATCTACTTTACAAAATAATAAAGGCCAAATACTATAATATGCTGAAAAAAATACACAAACACAGATGCACAGTGAAGGATGACAGAAAAAGAGCTAAATTGTGAATGGCAGGCAACTCCAGCTTCTTTGTCATTAATGTACAAAGGTTTAAATTTTGCATACGACAACATGTTCTCAATATTAGCATATGGAAAATTCGTAATTACTTAATACTTTCTTACTATATTTTATTTTTTAATATTCCACTGTAAATATTTGCATCTTAATATTGATGTAAAAGTGAGAGACTGCCATTACATTCAAAATTTCTTTTAAGATTCTGCAAAAGGTGGCAGGTCCTTGATGCCTGGGCGTCACACTGTCCCAAATAATTTCACTCAGTGTCAGTTAATGATTAAAAAGGTGAGGAAAAAACCCACGATGCATGTTGATTTGATAATGAGTTCTAAAATAATGAAGTTCATACATCTAAAATATATAAGTATGTGGATTTAGCCCACATCTAGCAAAGAAAAGTTTTAATAGCCTCATTTAGGTAAGAGGTTTATATTTTTTCAAATCGATCCCATAGCCTTCTACTATCTAATAATTCTATTGTTGTATAATTATTTCCATATTTTTGGCTAGGAAGCCGAGCTGCTTTCAAGTGTACTTTCTGGCTGAATTACCTCAATCTTGCCTTGAATGGGTATTTAGGACATAATATCTATCTAAAACAAATGGATAGTATAAAATTTAAGGATATCTCATATTGATATTTAATTTTAAACAATTCATAGACATACATTTTACCAACATTTTATAAGAGGTTTAATATCATTTTGGAAGTGTTCTGGTTTATTTATTTAATGACATTGTTATTATATAAGAAGTTTTCCAGTTGAGACCATGGAAAACATCTGCTCAACTTGGGAGGGAAAAGCAAGAACACTTTGGGTGGGTCTAGTCTTAATTTATCATGTATTTAGAAAAACACAGCATGATGAGTATCATCTTAGATAAAACAAGTGTTAATACAATAAAAAGAGCAAAATTTAAATTCTAAATATGGATTGAAAAAATAGAAAAATTGTGGTAGTATACAAAGTCACACTATGCAGCAGTGAAAAGAAGAAACCACTGATACATGCAATAACATGGATAGATCTCAACAGTATCATGTTAAATGAAAAAAAAAGACATAAAAGGCTATTTACTGTATGAGTTGATTGCTATGACAATCTGGAAAAGGTAAAGCTATTGAGACAGCACTCGGGTTAGTGGTTGCCAGGAACTTGGGCTTGAGGGGAGGATATTAACTACAAAGGGGCTCAGAGAAAGTTTTTGGAGTGATAATAAGGTTCTGTAACTTGGTTGTAGTCATTTGTCAAAGCCAATTGCACTGGATGGAGTTCAGCTGACAAAACAGTTTATTAAAGACTATCGCCTTAGGGGAGAGAGACAGGACTCAACTCCTTTGAAACAAATGGAGGCAAGGTTTTGTGTATTGGGGGAAGCTAGTGGGAAAAGATTGGAAAATGGTAGGTGGGAGGTTGGTGATCAGGCTGTCTGTGTTTACTAACAGTAGTTAGAGAAGTTAAGCTCCTCCCCTCTCAAAGGGAGAGGAGACATGGATCCTATCCCTCTTGATGAATACATTTTAAAGGGATAGCCACCAGGTCTTTGAAAAAGACATTCCTGAGCTTTGTTGTTGTTTTTATTGTTTTTAGCATATGCCCTTGGAAAAGGAAGTCAAGGCCTAGAGTCAGAAAGAAGACTAAAGTTTAGTCAAACTGAGGTGAATGTTTGTTAAGGGCAGCTTAGTCAGGTTCTGTGACTGTTAGTGTTTGTTAGAACTCATGAGACTCTACTCCTAAAATGGTGAATTTCACTATATGCAAATTATTTCATCTTATTGTCAACATAAGAAAAATCCAAACCTATAGAGAATTTTGATGAGTTCATTTGAGCCAAACTGAAGACAATTGACAGGAAGCAAAATCTCAATGGATTGAGAAAATGTCTGGAGAAGGGCAGTCGTGCAGCTTGTTTTATATATTAGAATCAAAGGAGGAGATGTAAGGAGGGTCATATAAAATCCACTGGCGGTACATTAAGCGGGTAGAGGAGAGCAAAGGGGGGGAATCTCTGGGACTGGATAAAAAGTAAAACAAAAAGATACTTCTTTCACATTGGTTGGTACACTATAGTTGTAATTAACATTTATAGTACATAGAGATGGTATTTGAAGAACAAAATGACAATGATGAATTCTGTGGTCTTGTGCTGTGGTGCAGTGGGGGTGCCCTGAGGGGCGCGGGTGAGGAAGGGATTACTCCGATATTCCAAAGGTGTGTTATCTTAGATGCTAAAAGACAATAGTCTTACTTAAAGTAAAGATTGACCTTTGTCAAGGAAGTTACAGGCCTAGAACTTGGCTACCCTTCATGACCCACCTTAGCTAAGAATGTTTATGCTCACACCATCCGCTGTGGTTACTTACAGTCTCTGAGTTTGTGAGACCTTCCTTGTAGGTTTCCCCTGAGCTTGTCGGGTTTAACATGTGGCCCCTTTTTTATCCACAGTATACTCAGTAAACCTGACCTTAAAAAAAAAAATGCGACTATGAAAAATGTCATCATTGGTGTAGAATGAGAGCAGTAAAATCGTGATACCATAAAAAAAAGAAAAGGTAATATTCTGATCTCACAGAAAATAAGTCCCCTTCTCTTCTATGTATAGGACGTCAAACTTATTAGTGATGTGATAATTCATAAAGCTAATATATTCACGAGATAGCAGGTCTCTGTTCAGAAATACAGAATAGAGACCCTAACTGCTATAGATAAAATATGGTTGCTTACATATCTGCCTGTTTACCAAATTTTTAAAAAAAAAAAAAAAAAAAAAAAAAAAGAAGCTGTTACTTAGAGGAACATATTTGATTAAAGTCAATACACTGATGTATCCCAATGTTATACTACGCTCACTGTCCCAGCTTCATAGAATTGGAGCGATTGCCTATTCTTTCAGCAACTGATGTACATAGTAATGGTGAAAAGCATCTCAGCAGGAGTGAACTTTGCTTTCTGTCACTGTGCCTCTTTCTCAGAATACAACAGTGTAGTGGCAGAAAAGAAGAGTTTCTCTACGTTGACTCCTACATTACATTGCTGGATGCTTTATATTAATTCCAGAACCAGAGTGTCTACTCTCCTTGTAGTGGTGATCAGAGAGGGCAAAGTTCTCATTTGTTCCAGGGAGTAAGTGACAAGGGACTAGGGATGCAGGGACCCAGATCTCCAGGGAACAGCATGCTTTATACATCTTGTTAACAGGATTCAAAAGTCTCTCCCCACCCTTTAGTCACTTCTTTGAAAATACAAAAGGCTCATTTAGCAGCACCTGTAGGCGTAAGCATCACAGAAAGGATCGATCAATCAACACAAATATTTGTTCCGAGTCTCCCTTGTGACCTTGAGAAGTATGACGAATGACTTAAAAGATGGAACAGACCGAAGTTTCACGATAAACCAGAAAATTATATTCTGCTGCATGATGAAGAGAAATAAAATAGAGAGAGCCAGACATACATTTAGTTTAAATAAGACTTGATAAATGCTGTGACTGCTTTGTGCAGCCTTGGCCCCAGATCAGAGGTACTCAGCCTGCTCAGTAATCAGGACTTTCTCAATAAACCTCAGCTTGTTATGGTTCTAACCACATTTACTTTCTCAATACTGTAGTACTTTACAGCTCTCTGCTCGATTACGGCCAGAGTTCCTAGCACTTATTGATAACCATACCACAGGCTTTATATCTCGACCAGCACAGGCAGGGGGAAGGCAGTCAGCACAGTGAATTTCCTAACCTGGATATATCTCTCTGAAACACAAAGATGATGACTCAGTTCTACAATTGAGCCTGTGATTCTCACTGTGGCGAAACTTCTTATGTCATTTTTATTTTTAGCTCCTTGGCACAATTATAGAAAATTATTGTAGGAAAATCACAGCTTCCATGAGGAGGAGTACTGACTGCTTTTAAGAGGTTCTGAATGTTGGGAAAACTCATAAACACCGTGCAGTACATTTCTTGGTTGGGATATGCAGATAAAAATGTGTTTACTAAAAGAATGAAGCAAGATTTCGAGACAGTCTCAGTTTATTTTTCCCATTCTCTTCCCTCTCTTTCTGAACCCTGTCTTGTATTGCCTTTGCTGTGGCTGCTCCCCTAAAGCTCCACTGTCTCAAGGCCTATTACATTCTCTTTAAAAATCACCCCTGTGCGATTCAGGTGTCCATTCCCTGCATCTGTAGCAGAACCAAGTTATGTAAACACGCAGTTGATGAGAATGACAATTTCAAGTGGCTACTTTCTCAATTCCCTCACCGAGATGCAAGTGAATAAAATGAATTAGTTTTATAGCCAGAGGCATTTGCAAGCTTGAGTTCAGTAAAACCATGTCATAGTGGTTTGATACATCAGAATGACTTTAATACCACAGAATATGGGTCCAAGTTTCAGAGTGCCATCTATATGACATAATGTATCATTATTAGCCACATTATGTATGTAATCACTCCTTTATTTAAAAGTGGTATTATGACATTTAGATCTGCAACAATTGAATTTTGAAAATTCTTGGTATAGATAAAAATAATATTTGGATTTTACAATTAGTTTTTTTAGTAGTTTTAGCAATATGAGTATGCTTTTACTTCGAAGCCAGTGACTAGTTTACTTAAAATAGCAGATATGATGTGAAACAATTATATGAAAGAAAGATCTACATAATATTCTACAACATGGCTATTCTATGTCACTTACGATATAGTTTATTACTAATAAGTATATTAGTATTAATGTAGCTAGTACCAAAGTATAGCAGTAGCTAGTATTAATAGCACTTTTAATGATTTTATATTTTTATAAATGGATGTTATTTATGAGGGTACTCGAGAGTTGCAAATCAGAACATTATTTATTTGAAGGTTTTAAATGCTTTTATTAACATCTCCCTATTATACAAATATTCTCATGCTTCCTTTCCTACTTTATGGTTGTTAAAAAGTATCTGCTGTAAAAAATAGAGAGTAGCACTTTTTTCCCCATGGCAGAATGCACTTCGTTTTTAATGCGTGAGCAGGCAGTTTGGGTCATTAAGCTCAGTGGCACTGATAGTAAACTAAAGAGGGAGGAGACGAGAGGAACTGAAACACCATCATCCCACTAATACTGCTGAAGCCTCTCGGCTTTGTTGGGAGATTGCCCAGACGTCCCCCAGTAGAAGATATGGTTGGGATGTGAACTTGGTGTTGGAGTGCCAAAACGACAAGTCTAGAAAAGAAGCATTGCCTAGAAGAATGTCTGAAATAACATAAGGATATGTCCAGAACTCTAGGGTGTGTGTGTGTGTGTGTGCGTGTGTGTGTGTCTGTATTTGTTGATGGGTGAGTTAGAAAGAGAGAGAGAGCACAACAGAATAAATAAATAATGGAAGAAGGGAATATTCAATTACCTCAAGACAACATTGAATAGGGAAAGTAATTCTATCACAGGGATATACATATCTGAGGATGAACGCATCGGAGAATATCCAGATAGCTCGGTGTAACTTTGGGATTTAAAGGATGTAGCTCCTGAATGTTAAATAATTTCTGAAAAAAAAATGTGCAGTTTCTTGAGAAGGGTCTTGAATGCATGGCTTTTTAGATACCCGTACACTTGCATATCATGGTGCTATTTAGATATTTACTAACACTCAGTTATAATAATTAATACTATAAATTTTTTTATAAATGAATATTATTGTTCCCAGTTTACTCCTGCACGTGAGGAAGTATACAGAAATGTGCCCTTTGAAATGGGGGAAGAAAACTGATTCTCTGTTTAAACTGGGCATAAGCCCAATTTGAACAGAGAATCAGTCAGCTGGGGATGGCAGCTTTTGTGGCCTCTGGCTCACACAAACTCCTCAGTGGCTTTTCACAGCCACTTACAATCAAGTCCCAGCAGGCTCGAAGTGGAAGCTGCAGCTGCGGACACTGGGGGACACCTATGAGGTCCCGAACACATGTTCACAGGCATGCCCCCTTATGATGTTAATTCTGCTTATGTTTTGTGCAGGAGGTTGGAGGGCAGGTCCAAAATGGCCAACCCTCTCACCCAATTTTCCCTTCTTCCTTTGTTAATCCTCAGACAGAGAGAGACGTTTGGAAATTTCTCAGGTGTGCTCTCTGAAAAACACAGTTCAGAAACTGTGCTCAGTGACATCTTCGCCCTTTGAAAAGCACGGAACTAAACACAGACGTCCCTTTTAGAAGTTTAATAGTCCAACAAGGCAAATGAATCAACAGAACAGGAACTGTAAGAAGGTCAGGTTTGATAACTGTTCTGAAGCTTATGCCGAACATGTAAACCTGGCAGGAGAATTGATCCCTGGTTAAAGCTTTTCCTACGGAGGACTTCCCTGAGAAGATAATCGGATGTTTTATGATACCAAAAGGATAATATATGGGTAGGACATACAACATATGGAGGAAATAGAAGAAGTCCAGCAGGTCATTCTTAAATAGAAATGAGTTTCTAGATAAAAGAAAGACTTTTATGAGAAAGAAATGTAAGCTGCTTCTGGGTCCAAGGCATTCACAGCCCAGCAGAAATCTCCACGAACTCTCAGAGCCCGTAACTAATTATGATATTACAATTCCCACAATTATTTCAATTATTATTCCTGTATGCTTCAAAGTGACTACAGAAAAGAAGTTAAGGATGCTTACCAACTAGGAGACTAAAAGGCCTTGATAAGACTAAAAACATCTTAGAATTAAATAACATCAACTAGTGAATTGGAATCTTAGTTGGCTTGGCGATGTAAATGCATAATCCCTGTTTTTACTTCAATCTCCTTTCCCACCACATTCTCTTCCATTATATGTAAAGCCCCCAAATGCCATATTTTTTAAAAAGATAATAATAAAAGAAACATCTTTAATCATAATGAAAGCAAATTTTTGAAGATAGTATATAATATAAATTGTTATTACAGAATATTATGACTCAATAGTGAGTAAATGCATTCAATTCAGGATAGCCTATTAAGCAGTCTTTTAATATTCACTTTAACATACAGATATTAATATATTGCTTAAATATAACACATAGATATTTTTCTAAGCACTTTGGAGATAAATACTTTAGCCAGTTCTTAACTTCTATACTCTAGAGCTTGAGACAAATTCTACGCATACATCAATATTGCAAACTAGTTTGAAATATATGCTATGATGTTGCACACAAGTTGGAAGAAAGATGGAAAGTGAGATTCATTTAGGTGGACATCAAAAAATTCTTCATAGAAGAAGTAAGACTTGAGTAGAACACCAGAGCTACCAGGAGATTGGGGGACTAATTGGGAAAGAATATGGTGGGAGTAGAGCCCTCTAAGCAAACGAGGGAGCCAAGTGAGGGGCAGAGGATAGGAAAATTTAGGGGATATTGTGGTACAGGGCGTGTACTATCAGGAGAGAGAAATTTTTATACTTGACCCTGGCCAAGAGTCTGAGAAGAGAGATAAATTTTAGTCCATTTTACTGCTGATATGAATTTACAAACCAGAAGTAATATTCTGACACTAAAGACTTATTGAGACAGGCAGCAATAGACTGCAAGAAATGTTTTTGAGAGAAACAGCATGTAACCTGTCATTTTTTTTTTTTAATTCACAAAATTTATAATAATGGAATGTTCTCCTTTCAGGCAGTAATGTTTTGGGAGATGGGACAAAAGAAAAAATAAAAAAGAAAAACATTTTATCAGTTACAGTTATGTGGCATATCCTTCTTATTTCCTTCTCCACTTCTTCAAAGACATTTCTTTTATTTGATGACCTAAAAACATTATAAACTTGGTCAGTCTATGAAAGCATTTATTTTATACATGGTCTGGTCAGCTATTAATATGATGTCATCTAATACAAATATTATAATGAGGGAAAGCTAGTTTAGTTTTGGGATCCTTTATTTAATGCTATTTTTCCTTTTACCTTCTTCTCTTCAAAAATGAACATAACCACCACCAACCCACTCTCCCAACACACATTCAGAGAAAATCAGCCGAATTCACAGGATTCTTTCGATATTACAAACATTTTAGATCACCTAGTGAATGCAAGGCATTATACTTACATAAATTAAGAATCAGAGACAAGCATAAAAGAAATAGCAATGATATGATATCTACTGTATCGTAGATACTGTGAGAATGCAAAGACACAACTAGATTCTGATAGAGGTCTAGTGAAAGAACCAGTCAGAAGGTGATATTTAAGATCTATCTTGAGTGAATATTAGGGATTCAGTAGGCGAACAGTTAGGAGCCAAAGCGGCCAAGGTGTGGAGGACAGCTGATTGGAAGGGGACAAGATCAAGGTGTAAGCGTGTGGTTGTGTTACAGGAGGCGCGAGCTGGCCATCTGCAGAGACTGGCACAGCACCTCCCAAACTGTATCCCATGAGCTGGTGTTCTGGGGAAAATAACAAGGCAACTGAAAATGCTGGCATCACAATAGTAAATATTTAAACCTCCAGATTTCCTTCTTGAAGGACTTCTGTACCCCTTTAATTAGCTAATATGTTTCATTCCTCTCCTGTAAGACACTGTCATTATTTCAAGAGCCATCTAGCGTGACTTGTGTTCCATGCAAAGCAACTTGGGAAAGGCTGAGTTAGAATATACTCAGTCGGTAAGTAAAATGTGCCTATTTTGTTAGAGGAAGGAAAACGGAGGTATTTAAAATTCATTGGATGCTCGAAATTGGGACACATTCTTTTAAACAAACAAACACACATACACACACATTAGTAGTGATTATACATCTGGCAATATATCTATGGCATCATAAGCATTAGAAAGAGATGAACAAAATGCAGCGTAAGTCTCTAAGTAGCTGACAGTGGTGTTCCAAGTTTTTCAAAGGAGTTTTCAATCGTTGGAATAGCTGCACACTCCTGAAGCAGGTGCATTGGATCAGAGTCTTGGAGGTGATGTAGGTGTACACGAAGGGCTTTCTAGGCAGAAGGGAAACAATGTGGACCAAAATTCTGTGTAGAGCTCAGGGGATAGCAAGGAGCCCTGGGTAAACTAACTGTGTGTAGCATGCTTTGGAGGAAAAAAAAAAAAAAGATGAGAAAAAGAATTTAATCTTATCTAGATAGCGAATACATACTGAATAGCATGGTAAGGAGTTTGAAAGTCAATCTCTAGACAGTATGAAGTTGTAGATTCATGAACTGTGACATCGTAATGAGAAAGAAGAAACTAAGGACTTAACGAGACCAGCATTATTTATATAACTTATACACTCAGATATTTTGTTGAAGATGATTTTATTTTATGGGACTTACATATTTTGAAATCATGTCTTCTTATAATTGGACATTTTTCCCATTAGTTAGAGTCACAGTAAAAGAGTAGTTGCCAATATTTAGTATCCAAAGCGGTGAACAAATTGCCATCACGTATCTGCTCTTTGTGTACATTTTTAGGGCATATGAAAGTGACCAAATATTTGTTAAATGTTAGTCTCATTGAGGGATGCCATATTTGCACATATGACATTTTTGAGGGTAATTTAACTTATACGGAGTTAAAATGTAAATACAGGACTTTAGAGCACAGCAAGAGGAATGCGGGTTGCCTCTCTTCAGTAAAAGAAATGACAGGGCCAGGCTCTGATGAATGAGGACAATATGGAAAGTAGAGAGGAAGTGTTGAGTTACTTTGGTAGGAGAAAACATGAGCAAAACTGTACTCTCAAGTTTTGTTAAAGCATTTGCTTGGTGTTTGAGAGGAGTAGGCAGGATTTTGACAAAACAAATAAATATTGTTTGTGGAGCAGAAGTACACTAAGGAAATATAAGGCAAATTATGACAGCCAAGAGGTTCAATTTAGAGAAGAGCAGAGTATTTTTACATTTTGTAAAATGTTCACTAGAGTTTCCCCATGGTACATGAAATAAGTGTTAGTTTCAGAAATAATTATATTGCCACCAGGAGAATTTCTGAGAAACCAATGTTCCATGGAGACAGAAAACTACTTGTTTTTGAATTTGGTGACTTGGCTTTCTACTCTAAATAGGCGATGTGGCAGTAAGTTGTGTTTCAGAGACGTGTAAATTTGCTTTTAAAAGTGCATTGTGCTACATATAGATTTAATAGATAATGCTGTAAAATACAACTGCTGACATAAGAATAGGCCATGCATTTTTAAAGCCTTGCTTAAGGTTGTCTTAGACAAACTTGGGAAGCCATTCTGCTTTACCCACCTCTAGCCCTGTGCTGTTTCCTGCCTCATATTTCACATATGCACTTATTTCTTTTTTCCCCATTTCTGGGGTTATGAATTCAATAATGTGTGTCTGTGTGTGTGTGTGTGTGTGTGTACATATATACGTATATATATGCACACACACACACACACACATATATATATACATATATATACACATATATATGTGTGTGTGTGTATATATATATATGTATATATATATGTATATATATATATATATATATATATATAAAATACACACAACTTAAATATTTATAGAAAGCATTGGAAATAATCCTGGAGTTTTAGGACTAGAATGCTTGAAAACATGTTATTTCCTATAAATAAACATATATTATAAAGTGTATAACATATACACATAACACATATATTATCTTAATTCTGTACAGCAACCCATTTTTAGATGCCTATTGTTATTTCCTGTTGTAAAATATCTTCAAGTAACATGCTTTGGAATTATATTATTGTTATATATTTCTTACTAATATAATGTTCCCTAATCAAAAATCAAATTTGCGAATTATAATATTCTACCACTAGTTCAGTTAGTTGCATTAAGTAGATAAATATTACATAGATGACCTAATTACTACTAGTTGACAAGTATTCTTATCAAGTAAGTCTGAAGTACCTTACATGAATTATTTTATATACAACTCAACAATATTAGTATCTCCCATTTTTTTTCAGGGGAGACTACTAAAGTGTATGTAGAAAGGTTTAACAATCTGTCCCAAGTCACATAGCCAGGGTTAGGGGCTGCATGTGAATTGTGTCTCCACAACATCAAACTCAATATTATCAGGAATTTATAAGCAGTAAACAAGTCTTTGAATGAATTTGTTGAATTGTGGTAATATGTTAAGGGAAATAACCAAATATATTCTGTGCCCCCATTGCCTATTACCTAACATATATATATATTATGTCAATTAAATAAATACCCTGCCAGTTAATTCTTCTCATGTGGCAGATAGGGAATGTTTTTCTTGTATAGAAAAGGCAGCCAGACCTTGAATTTGAAACCGCCATCACTCTTATTCATATCAGGACTATGAGACATTAAGTACAATAGAGCCTGCGAAAGATCCGTGAATAAAGTTTGATTTTTTTCTTTAAGTTTATGTTACCGTCATGCCCATTAATATAATTATTTGCTTTCCTAATATTTTTTGTGGTCCAATGAAGTTTGAAAATCTTTCTGCTCATGGCTACCAGCTTTCAATTACTGAGAGTGGACCATCCCGTTTGAAAGGCACATATCTCATCCCTCATCAGTTTTCCTCTTTTCAGGCATTGTTGCTGTCAGAAGTGATGATGTCTGATGTTTTAACTTCATAAGATGATTGTACCCAGGGGCTTTTTAGGCAGCTGCGTTTGGTGTTTCATGGACTTTAAAAGGAATGCCCTCACCATAGCTTCCTAACAAAGTACTAGTCATATAGTAAGTACTATGAATGCACCCAATGTTTTATAATTATTGAACTTACTTTGATTTATTTTTTAGTACTGTTAGAGCACAATACAACCAATTTCTTGTTTGTTCTATTCATTGCCACTATACATCGAGTCGAGTGCTTTGGAGCTATTTTTTTTTCTTCTATAATGACATCTTTCGTATCCTGTATCCTGGAGCATTTGTTGGATTTGTTTTTTGGCTTCAGGATTTGTTTGCATTCATTTGTACTAAATTGCATTTTTTTTTATTTTGTCTTTAAGCCAAGCCACTTAAATTATCTAAATGTGTCAGTAAGTTCTAAAGGATGTCTTATTTCATTTCCTATTCTGCTTTATAATTTTATAGTATCAGTAATTGCAAAACCTATTGTAAATCTAATTTGAATAATTTTTTATTCTATTAGTACTTGATGTGTTGTCTCAAAAATACATTTTTGAGAATTCCTGTCGTGTTCTCTTCCTATCTCTAGCTGTGGGCAAAATGAGTAGAGCCATCTTTTGTCAAAGATGCCTTTTAGTTGAGGTTATTTTTTAAATGAGCAAGGTGGGAAAATGAACTTCTTATATACTCATATCATTTACACATGATTAATTCTCAATTGCCGTTTAATATTTGTAAGTGCTTTTTCCCCCCCAAAACTACCAAGTTATCTGTAGGGGTATGAATTTGTATCTTTCACAAAAGAAAATAAAGAATAAAAGAATGGCAATTGATAGCCCACCACTGGGATCAAGCAAGTTTATTCTGCTGGTCTACCTTCTTTCTAGGCGTTTTGTTTTTTAACTATCTATTTTCAATATAAGAATACATTTTAGAATAAAGGCTGGTCTATGACTGTTGCCAAAGCAATTATATAGCCAGCTGTAGAATTAGCTTAAGATTTGTACTTGTTTGTTTTTCTACCACCCTCGAGAATGCTTCCACTAGTGGTTTTGATGACGGAAATTCCTACTATTCAACATGAGAAAATTTCAAACAGGAGAAAACATGCTTATTAATTGTGTATTAGATTTCTTTTTCATTTGACTTGAGACTAAATCACTACTCTCTACTCTTTTTAAATTAGCTCCCAGCAAATCTGCTGTTTTCCAAAGTGACCGTCTTCTCCATGGGAGAGGCATAGCTTTTCACAAACAGCTTTGCTGTTTCTATAGTGATGCCTTCTCCTTGCTACGCTGAATGACAGAGTATCATAGTTTTAGGCTATCCACATTCATACATACATTCCTTGGTTTCATTGTCTTCTATGTACATGATGTCCTGTCCAATTCCGAAGTGGGTATCCGTTAGAAAAAAACAAGAGAAAGACTGAAGCTATCCTTCAGGTGTTCTTGCTTGTGCTATGTTCTGTTCTTCACCTCTGTTCTCTGTTTTATTTTCTCCTGCTTTTATTCTCTTTCTTTTTATTTACAAATAGATTTTCCTTCTTACACTTCATTTTGTCTTAAGTCACAAAATGTATAATTTACCAACTGTTCCTCATTCGACTTGCCGGACCACGGATGCTAAAACCTAGTTGTTCATTTTGCCTCTCCACCATGATACCCAGTATCATACTCCTTAAAGGTAAAATTAGGCTTTCAAGGCCCAAACCTGAAAATATTTTTTTTTCTTTTTAATTAGTACCACTATTATGTTTAGCCTTTTTGTGAATTTAAGATTGCCCTTACACATCTCTCTTCTTTACTGTCCGCATCTTCCCCTTTCTTCTTTAGAACACGGTCTTTATTTTTGCATATTTCATTATCTGTAAAGCTATTTCTGAAGGTATTTAAAAATTTCTTGGAATAAGGACTGGGTTCAAATGCTAATCAAGGAAAAGGAAGTTTTAGATTAAAAATGTATCTTCTCTAATTTGGGGTCTGTGATTAGCAAGTAAAAAGTTAATTTACGTATCCATTCAGGTACAAAGGGTTTGTGGTAGTCATTGAAATATGGAAGTGTTTCTTATTCTTAATGAGGCTGGAATAATACAGTTCCAGAGGGAGTATTTGCATTACAGGAGCCACTCCACAACAACAACAACAACAACAACAACAACAACAACAACAACAAAAAGAGAGAGAGAGAGAAATGGAGGTTTAAGGAGTTGAAGAATAATCTTCCTTTTTCTCTCAGCATCAAACACCACATACTTGAAAGGTGCAGTCCAATGAAGACGTTGTTTTGTGACTAAGGTGTTGGTTTAAACAAAAAACTAGCCATACCATGCCTA
Source organism: Rousettus aegyptiacus (assembly GCF_014176215.1). Classification (NCBI taxonomy): domain Eukaryota; kingdom Metazoa; phylum Chordata; class Mammalia; order Chiroptera; family Pteropodidae; genus Rousettus; species Rousettus aegyptiacus. The sequence goes on from NW_023416286.1 coordinate 79,895,001, forward strand.
GGGGGAGAAACTGGAGTGTAACTGATCTGAATGCCTTCGTAAATATCTGAAGCTTCCAGTGGGCAGAATGCAGGAACATTTTCCCAGAGGAAACACCTAAAAACCTGTTAACTGAAGCAGATGACTCCAAGGCTTATAAGCTTTTCTAGTTTTTTGACCACTTCTGATTTGGGATTCTCCTTGAATTTAAAAACACTTTAGGAAGCTTAAAGAGTTTTAGGGGTAAAGCAAAAGCTACCAGGAGAAAAAGCAATCCAATGGTATTCAGATTTACAGTTCTATAAATCTTTCTTTCTATTATTTTAATACTATTATTTATGTATAGAATATAGTGTTGTTTGAAATAGAAATCTATATTTTATAATAAAAAGAGCATGTATCTACTTTTCTGTCTTTCAACTAATGCATTTTTTTTTCAGTTTTCAATTTAGCTAAAAATAAACATCAAACAGTTTTAAGTTCTATATACATTGTCTTATTTAATTTTTCACATCTGTGAGGTAGGTATTATTGTTTTAATATTTATATTATAAAATTAATACCATATATAAGAGAGATCTACTATCCAGTGATAATCGGAGTCTGAATTATTAGACAGTGTCACAAATATAGATAACACTAAGAAATCGGATAATACTATCATATTAAGAAAAATAGAATATGTAAAACAAATTTTTCTTTTATTTATGTCATATTATGCTTATGACAGTTTAAACATTTGGAGCTTTAGAAGTCTCTTTTCTCTACTGATTTTAAAAATAATTCCTCAAACACTGTTAATAATACCTATTTTTATTTTCCATTTTAATAGTTACTGCTTTAACTAAGCACACTAAATTTAAAATCCTCATTGATGTCCATGTCCATAAAACAAACACAAAAATCAAGTAACGTCAAACACTTGTTAAAAAATTAAGTTTCTTTTTTGGCATGCTGAAGGGCAGAGAAATGCACTTGACTTTAGAGATAAGAAACCGGATTTGAATTAACAATACGAAATGATGTTTTGTAATTTTTTTTTACTTCACATCTCCTGAGGCAAAGTTATTTGTTGTGCCATGCTTTCTTTCTTAATCAGCAGTAACCGAATATCTGATCTGTAGTCATGCTCTCATTTTTATACTGGAAAGACAGATGCACTGTAATTGAGTAATATATATTTTTTGATTTCCTTTCTCTCTGATTCTTGATGATAGTATTCACTTTAATTCACAGTAAAAAAAAAAAAAATCTAATCGATTTGGTCATTGGTTTAAATAAGTCCTGGCAATATTTTGGTGAATAACTTTATAAACTACTTAACACTGTGGTAATTCACACTAGGCATTAATCAATTCATTATCAATTATATAGTGACAAGAGAGGAAAACAGAATTTACAATGGCAATGTTTAATACCTTGATGAATTGTTTCTGTGGTCAGCAATACCTAAATTTAAAATTTAATCTCAACCTTTTATAAGAAATAGACTTCTATTAGAATTGGCTGCCTTTCAAGAGGAAGGTAGGAAGTTAGGACTCGGCATGCTGCCTGACACATAACATGTGTTTACAGTATTTGGGGAAAATGAGAGAATAAATTCTAAGTTCCCACAAATTTCTCCACTGACTGCAATAATATCTAAATACCAGTATTAACAAATATGAAAGAGCCCATTGGCCTCATAGAGTCTGCAAACATACCTGTAAATTGTTAGCAGTAAACTATAAATAAATTGGAGGCAGATACTTTTTGGAATGTAGATAAACATGAGATTACATTGAAAAGACAGGGTCACATGTGATGCTTATGGTAAGTGGAAACATTTCCCTGGTTAACAAAAATGCGAAGTGCAGTTCTTTTCACTGAAATAGACACTGGAGTGGAAACTACCCACACTCTCATGTGGAAAAGCAGGAACCTGTTCCATCAGCCTCTCACGCCCTTGCTTTGTATGCTCTGTGTGTATGGCATCCTGTGCAGCCAGTGAGAATCCAACGTGTTGATGTTTACTAAACAGCAGGGTGCACAATTTCCTACCACCGTGCATGCGAAGGAAAGCAGAGCATATGCTTGAATATTCCAAATAATTTGTTAGAAGATGCATGTGGATCTATATCTAATATGAAATTAATTTCCCACACACACACACGCAACTCTGTAACCAGATTTTTACACAGTGGGTTGTGATATTGTAATCTCTCATTCACGAGCCTGTGTTTGAATTATACTACTTGAATTATCAAAGTTATCTCGCTGTTTGAATGCCGCTGGCATCATATTTGAAAATAATTTTATAATCAAGGCTAGCTCCTTTAGGGGAGATGTTGATATTGCCCCTGTAGGTGGTACAATACATGTTAGTGGCTTGAAGCTAATTTTTCTATTTCTTGTATTTATGAAACATTGTTTCTTCAGAAGATACCAGAGTTCTGATGCGCGCTCTCTCTCTCTCTCTCTTTCTCTGTCACACACACACACACACAAACACATATGTACACTTTTGTACACACAATCTATTACCTTACTCATCTCTAAACTTCATTGAGGAAAAAAATTAATTTGATAAACTAAAAGTTTAAAATATTTCAACAATGTCATAGATTTGATACTTAGGGAAGTCTTCAAACCTCAAGATGCCCAGTTAAATGAGTCTTATCTAGTGAAATGAAGCTTAATTAATGTTTAGCCTCAATAGAATCATACTAAGTATATTTTACTGAATACCTATTCTAAGCCAAATATTTCCCAAGACATCCTCACTTATCTTATTACTTCTGGCAGCTCTAAAATATTATAATTGTTTGTGTATGATAGGTATGTAAAGATGAAAGATTTCTATATATTATTGTGTAACACAGTGCTGCTCCTGATCCTAGTTTAGGCTGGCCTTACTTTATTACTGACTTTAATAAAGATCCAGAAATAATGTGTATCATATCTGCGTGTTGTGCAAAGTAAAATGTACAAGATAGATGACAACATCAGGGTAAAGAAAATTTCTAATTGAGAGAAATAATAAAGACAAAAAAATAACAGTTTTATGTTTGACATTCTACATATACATTAGAGCTAAAGAGAAATAATTGCTTTTGACCTAGCTTCGCAGTGAATCAATGATAAGATTTGGACTCCCTAATTAATTATAATTCATTGTAATTTAGCAATGATAAAATTATAATATTATCTTAGACAAGATTAAGAAATATTCTGGGTCTATTTTAACAATTTTAATGATTTGATTCTATACTGGGTTGATCAAATCATGTTTAGAGTTTTACTTTCAATTCTGGACCCCAGACTTTCAAGGATGCATTGCTAGAGTGGAGTGTATTCAAAGACGGGGAACTGCACATTGGTGACCAGGACACCATTTCCTATGTCAACCAGGGAGAACATATCCAGAAAACAAGAAGACTTGGAAAGCTGGGAGAGATCTGTGTATATTCCAAGTATCTTCAAATATTAAAAAGATTATTTCGTGATAGATTATTTCAGTAGAGTGAAGCAATATATGGCATTGAACTGGACCAATGCATGGAGATTAGGATAAAAGCATGCCACGTGAAAAGAAAATTATAGTGAAGAAAAATGTCCCGTAATACGGTAGATCATAAATGAGCTTCTTAACCTTGGAAAGGCATTTTTCATATTAAAAGATAAATTGGACTCTTTGGCATTTACTATTCCTTCTATTTTAAATGCTTACGGTTTTATACTTAAAATGTAGAATTTAGTAACGAGAGAAAATAGCTTATACATACTTTAAATATGTAAAGAAATGGCATTCCTTCTACTTTTTGACACTTTTTATAGATATCATGGTGACATTTCATAAAAGGACATAATAACACAAAATATCAGAAGTAGATTGACTCATGAATGTTGTTTACCAAGGAAAAAATTATATTCAGACACTTGTTAAGTTTACTGCATTATTATTATTTTTTTTACCAAGGTGATGTTTTTCAGAATAAATGGGAAAAAGGGAATGCTTTATACTGTTGTATATATTTAACAGCAACTTTTATGAATGTATCTATATATACATTTAAGATATTAGATGTTATAACTCAAGTTTTAGACTTAAAAATTTAAAATGAGAAACTACCTTCTTCCTAAAATCATCCATAAAAATGGCATGATGGATCTCTATATTTAATTTGCCTCTTAGTTGCCATCATCTCTTCATCTCCTCCCTACCAAGATTTACAGATATTTTTGTTAGAAATATTTCTGTCATAAGAGCTCGTTCTTTAGGTAGGTTGTGACTAGAGTGAAGTGTGGAAGAGACAGCATTGGCCAACATATTTGAACATATTTATTTTTAAAGACTTCCAAGTTGGATCCCGCGGAATTTGATTTGTAGCTGTGATCAGATACCACATCAGCTTTCATGTGAGGCTTTCACTTGGTCTCACTGAAAAAATGTGATATAAGAAAATAAAAAATAATATTGAGAATAAATATATATAAAATGTTTGATTAAAAAAGACTTATTTTGATTTATTAAACTTCTTTTCATTCTATTTGTGGGCTTTTTTCAGTTTGCGCTACCAGCATTTTTTTTTTTTTTCTGGAACTATGTGATTTTATGAAGTATTACTGCATACCTAAAGCTGTTCCAAACATTACAGCTATGCTAGATGTATGCTGGGGACATGGGTCCAGCCACGTATGGTAAAATTATTTCAGCTTTGTTCATTAATATTCAAATTGAAAGGAGCAGATAAACATTCTAAATTAAAAAAATAGAACCTTACATTTCTGTATGAGTTGATTCACTAAAGCAATGAATATAATTAAGTGTATTTAAATGTGTCTAGATCAGACAATAAAACAGTTGTGGCACATAGGGAAAGGCATATTTTACCCTCTTGAAATCAAACATTTACTATAGATCAGCAATATCATTAATTTTGAGACTTTCCTAGATTTGGCTTATACTTTAGTCATATGTCCTTTATTGAGATTTTTTAATATCTGGCACTGTTTAAGACAGTTATATAAGAATTCAAGGCTTAGTAGTAGATAGAAATGTTAAACTAATTAAAACATAGTTTTGCAAACACACACATACACACACACACACACACACAACTGACACTCATCTTGATTGGCAGCGGGGCTTGGAGAAGTCATTAAATAGAAATAATTTTGGTCTTGTGTCTGGAGAAATTTCCTCTGCAGTGAAGATAGGTCAGAATATTTCAAACAAAGAGAATAATAAATTATTTTAAAAAGAGATAAAATAACGTTGAGTAGAAAAATGTTTGGTTTTTTATTGGTTTTTTATAAGTGTCAGGAAGTAGGTCTTAAAAATTGTATTAAGGCAAATCTAGATATGCTCAATAGCAATGATCAATATATGATCAATACAAATAATAAGAAATTTAAGCTGATAGTGACATAGGCATACAAGTATGGCAGAAGACCACTCTGGTAGTAGGTCATAAGGATTAAAGTATATCTCATCCTAATTTAGAAAGATAAATTGGAAGACTATCACAAAAAATTCTGCTGTGAAGCAATGAGGAACAGAGTGGCAAAGGCCATAGACCATGATGATCATTATTCGTATCCTTTATGTGCACAGAGATATCAAGAGAACTATGTTTTAACTGGAGTTCAGTTTCTCTCTGTAGACTCAAATTTCCTTTCCATTCTTTTTTCTTTTCATTAAAAAACATTTTTGAGTTCATAGTCTATCTTCAGTCTCCGAGTTACTAGATAAATAGTAGCAAACAAATTAGGGAAAGGTGACACAAATGTGTGTAAGTTTGTGTGTATTTTGGGGGGTGAGTTATCAAGGTTTTGCACTTTTAAGTGGAATGAACAAATACTTGACCAGCAACAGAATGTCAGTCCAGTACATAACAAGTCTTATATAAAAAGTAAACATGAAAGTATGCAGAATAAATTCTCAGGTTTTTACAATATTATCACTGTTCAGAAATATTTCTATTAGAATACAGCATATGGACAAGAAAAATATGTGGGAAAGTAAACAGATAGAAATGAAAAATCCCAGCCTTTATAGCACAAAATCTGTGTTCAAATCCCATCTCTATTGCTTTCTAGCAATAAAATTTTATGTAATTTAATGGACCTCTCCATGTTTCAGGTTTTCTTTTTCTCTTGAAAGTTTGCAAAGGTAAAACAAATAGTGTATTCAGTATCAGCTCATTGTAGCCCTTCAATAAATGTCAGTTATGATGATGATGATTAAGGCTGTGTTAGTGTAAAGACACTATTAAAACCCCTCATTATTGATATTATTGTTAATTATTAAATTCAGCATTAATTTTGTCATCTCAAAATCACCTGTTCAAATGTACTGTCTTCAGCAAGAGAGACAGAGCTGTGATGAAAAACATAGTGGGCAGCCTCGGACTATGACTGCCAATTGTAGGTCAGACTTAGAAAAACCACAGGATCTATTCTTACTTTCATCTATTAAACTTATGAATAAAAATCTTTTATTGTCTGATTAAATCTAAAATTTATTATGTAGTCAAATGAGTCAGACCTGTTTAACACACTTTTTTCCCTCATGGCATAAAATTCTTGCATTTATATCTATCATCTATCTACCATCTATCTATAAGTATTCTTTAACACAAATTTTAAGTGTATATTTACCATACTAGCTTCTAAGTTCTTCAAAGAGAACCAGATTTTTCTTACATTTTTAAACTCTATAATTCATAGCAAGGGGTCTGTCACATGGTAGACATGTAATAAATACCTGTTCACTAAATCAGATATAAGCTTTATTGTTCCCATCTTCTCCTTGAAATGAACAGAAGTTACCAACTGGTGTCAATTGACTCCTGCCACACCCTTATACTATGTCTTCTAATCATTGTATGTCACAGCAAATTTATTTTATAAGTGGATTTCAAATGTTCAGTCTCCATCTTTGCTTCTTTTTCACTTTGGATTCACGTCTGTGGTGTTTTACATCATGACAGAAAAGTACTACAAATACCTTGTAGAAAACTCAGTACATTTTTGTTCCAACAGGTTTTTAAAAAAATTTTACATGGTTAGTGTTGCTCAGATATTTATTAAAAATATGTAAGAGGAAGGCACATTGGTATATTTGGGTATATTCTTTTACACGAGAATATGAAACCACAGCTGATGATTTTAAGTGATTGTCATATTCCATATAATTGTATACTATCTTCTATAAAAAATTTTGATGATGACTTGAAAAGGAGTCAGTATTATTAAAATTCACCATGTAAATAAATGTAATTATAAAACTAATTATAGTATTTTGTCATGGTAAAATTACCTAATTTGCCCAATTGTACTGTTATCTTCATAGACTAATATTGAATTTAGCCATGCTACATTTGTATTGCATATTACTTTTAGCAGCAGTTTCAGGAACCCATTATTAACTGTCAGATGTCATATTATATCAGCAAAATTTGAATCACTCATTACATTTTGACATTTATATTATGACAGTAAATCAGTCTAGGAAACCTATTTAGGGAGTGATTTTAACATTAGCTAATTTATTATTTAAATAATATCATACATTTCAGCAATCTCCCAATAACATATGTGAATGTATATGATAAAGTAAACTTTTAATTACAATCAGTTATAATTCACATTTATTTATTCAGCAGTTTATGAAAATAGCTGAAGACTTTTTATACTTGATTTTAAGAGGAAAATGAAAGAAGAATAAAAACTAGTATTTGGATTTTCAAAAAATTTATCATGCTTGGTAGAGTCAGAAAATAGTTATCTCAATGTTCTTTTCTTGATCCCAACAGATTTACTTTATAAATGATTTTCGAAATTCTGCTTTTTGTCAATAGCAAAATCCAAGTCATCAAAGAAAGCTGATAGCTTTCTATATATCACATGATAATACATTTTGGATTTTTTTTTTTTGAGTAGCATGACTTAACACATTCTTTTTCCTCTCAACTTTCAATTATTCAGTATATTTCATGTTTCTAAACTTTTTAAAAAGATTATAGCTCTTCTCATCACATATTCATATCTCTGCCTTTCTTTTACATTTTGTGATTCATAGAAAAATAGTAAATTATGTACTATTCAGTAACTCTGCATTGTACTCTGCAGTTTCCCTAAAGGGAAGAAATGCTACTTAGAAATAAGCAATTATGTATTTTAAATATTTAGATACCCAAGTATCATTCTACTACTAGCTTAGGCACTCTTATTGAGACAAATTATTCCCTGGGTCTGCATCCATAAACATATCCAGAGAGGACATTAATAATCATTAGGTATGTGCTTCAATAGAAAAATTGGAAAATAGTTTAATGGGATTTTAACTTAAATGACGATCAACCGTAACACTTACTTTGCAGTACATCCTCAGGGTCTGAGAAATAACCACTAACAAGAAAACGATCACTTACTTTTTGGTTTGCTGTTTCTTCCTGTGTTTTAAGAATAAAAATCTCAAATAATTAAAACCGGGATTGTAACCAGTCTTATGAAATGTTGAATACAAAAATGCAGCACAAGAAACTGATTTTATCATTAACATAAACCATTTGAGAACAATACAGATTTAGTTATTGGATTTCTAATATTGATAACTATTGTCAGAATAACTGTGTTTTGCCTTAAGCGTCCTGGTTTTCAAAACTGTCAGAAACTTAGTATATCTCTCTATTGCCAAGCGATAGTCTCTCTGTTCATGTGAGCATACTTTTTCCCCCAAGATTATATATTTTCCCCAAAGAGTAGTATCTGCAGAAATGTTTAAATAGAAATAGCTTCTCATTTAAGAAATATATTTATTCCCGTCTTTCATATATATATATATGTATGTTTATATATATATAATACATATACAGATATTTCATATCTGTGTATATATATAATATATAGATAAGATATATCTTAGTAATGAAAAGGTATAATTAAAGGCCCTCTTTTAAATAAAAATTTATTGTAAATGAATGAACTTAAAACAACAAAATTTAGGGATAACCCTTAATTCTGCATAGACAATAAATTTATGGCTCAATTGTTTAAAAAACTAATAAAGGTGTGCATTTCAAAGAATATGTTTTTAAAAACTTAACCACTTAATATTGTTACATATCAGTTATCGATACAGCTGCCATAATTCAAGAGTTTACCGTGGAAGTAACTTGAAGCATAAAGTGAAAACAATCTCTGCCACACTGGAATGAGGTTGTACAATAGTATTTTGAGAAAAAAATGGACACCCCCAACACATCCCATGTCCTTCTCTGTAATGTCCATCAGGCATTTCTAAGCAATAGGGAAGATATTCTGTGATGAGTCTTAGGAGAGACCCACTGAAAATTATCTAATCTTTATAAAAAGCTTCTGACCTATAAGGAGCCAAAGAATTAAAACTTTTATAAGGGATAAAAGAAAAGCTAATAGGGTCAGAAGACATTTCTTTTTTCCCATCGGTTCTAATTACTCAAAATTATTCATTTATTTTATTATATAAAAATAATTGCAACTTGTAATAACAGTATGTAAACAAATATTTTAAATTGTAAAGAAAAATTTGACTGCATACAAAAATAATGAGAGAAAACATCATTCTGGATCAAATACTCTAGAAATGTATTATTAGTATTATTTTGTGAGGCAAATGCAGTCTCATATCTGAAGTGACCATTAATTAGCATAATGAGCAGAGAGGGTTTTAATGTACCTGTAACACGTGTAAAGGCAAATAATTTTAATCATATTTTAAAATTAGTTTTAAAGTCCTTTACCATGTCCGCAAACAATTCAGGAAGTAATTTCTTTTAGGAAAAAAATAAAACTAAAGGAATAAAAAAATGTATGAAATTCTATTTTAGGGATACATGCTTTTATTGTAACGTATTTGTAAAACAATTGAAAGGATTCATTTTTAAGGTCTTGGCTCATTCCTTTCCCTTGTATTTGTTCTCGTTCTGCAACACTTGTCCTTCCTCCAACTTTCCACCATGACGAAGTGACTGAGAACATGTGTTGCGTTTTCTTCCTCAGCACTTTTGTTTAGCAACTGTTCTTTTTTGATACTTTCCAGGCAATTGGTCAGCTTTCAAGTTTATTTGCATTTTTAAAAATGACACACAAAATAAAACACTGTGGGATCTGATTAATGCTCACAGTTTAACTTCTGAAACACAAACAAACAGGCAGTCGAGGCCAGCCACCTGCAAAATGCTCAAGGAATCTCATGATTATTGAGAAAGAGAACATTCCATGAGAAATTTTGCAGGCAGGAAAAAGTGAGTAGAGTTAGCTTTAGAGAAAATGAGTTTGAGAGTAAATCGTCCATAATCATTTTTTAATTAAAGGACTTTAAGTATGACAACAATGACAAAGAAAACTACATAGATTTTAGAATAAAGTTGATTGTGTTTCACATCACCTAATATCTGGTTTTCTGCCTTCCCACTCCTCTTTTTGAGGGGAGGGAGGTGCCTGAAGTGAGCCTCAGAAAATGAATGGCTCAATGACCAAAGAATCTCAGAAATGGTCCCATTGTTACCAAGAAAATGAGAAATACTACACAGAACATTTGAAGTATAATTTTCATACTATTAGGAAGTACTTTGTGTATTACAATTTCCTATAATGTCCTATAGTGCTAAAAGTTTCCTAGAAATTTTGCTTGTTATATAGTTGATAGTATGACTTATGATTTGTCGTTGTCATTGTTGTTTGGAGTTATCCCAATGAGTCAGTTTCAGAATGTGTTTAACCATGTATTTTATTTTGGAAAACTGAAAGTCTAAAAGCTGATTTTCTGGGATTTGCCTCAGTGATCATTTATTATTTGCTAAGCAGTACTGTATAGGAAGTGCTTTTCTCTTCCATTATCTCAATTCTCGAAAACAAATCTGAAGTGGTTATTATTATTACCACTGTTTCACAGAGGAGCAAAATGAAACCTAGAGAGATTAAATAACTTTCAAAAGGTTACATGACTAGAGAGAACAGAGGCATAGTTAGAATCTAAGCAGTCTTTTTTTACACTGTTTTTTTTTTTTAAACCTTATTCCAGCCTTGTGAGACAACTAAATTAACCTCTCAGTAGGAATCTTTATACATTTGAATGATACCGAGCACTTTTAAAGAAATAAGATATTGTGACTTTGAAAATGCAAGTTTCAATGTCTTACTGTTAACACAAACTATTATGTAGATAAGAGTTTCTTACTCGTGATGGACTTCTAGAAATAAACCCCACAAAAGTTATATTTCCCAAATGTCTAAGAATATGTACTGATTTTTTTAATGTTTAGTTTTTCATTTATAATTATATGTCAAAATGTATTTGCTGGTCACCATTTTTCCTGCTGAGGTGTGCTAGAGAATATCAAGACAGAGTGTGAGTAACAAATGCACATTAATTGACAACCTTGGACAGAGCAACAATGAGAGGCGCAGGGGTTCTTTCATGATGACGATGTGCTCATTTCGTGAATCTGGATTGCTCGATGACATATGATACAGGAATAGTTTCTGCTGGCAAATTCATCTTTTTTGTTAAAAGTTACCGACTTTAGGGATTTACAGAGTAGTTGGGAAGAAAAAAGTATGGGAAGAACATTAAAATACAGAGTGACAAATGCAATGAAAGCTATAAAGAGGATACTCTGAATACAAATGAACTGACCCAGTCTGGAGCATCTTAAGAGACTTTTTGAGAAGGGAAAGCTTCAGCTGAAACTTAGTAAGTTTGGAAAAAAAAAAAAAAAAGGACTTCATTTTCTTAACAGTTTATGTTTCAGATAGTTTAAAACCATTAATGAATAAACAACTTTTTCTTCCCCACAGTACCATAATAAAAACTATAAAAGCTAAAGACACCTTAATATTAACTTTCAGTAGAAAAATATACATTTTTATAGCCATTTGGGTGCAGGCTCTCTGAAAATATGAGAGTTTCATAATAGGCAATAATATAGTGATTATAAGTCCTTTCTTTCTCTGTAATAGAAAAACATGTATTAACAGCAAAAGTTTTTTTTTTTTTCACTCTCCGAATCACTCAACTTAGTATACTATTACAATCATACACCAACTCGCCATAAATACGTGCCAAGTAGATTCTTTCCTGGCTTAAAATTAAAGGTTTTCAGTAGTCATTCTTTATGTATGCACTCCTTTTTGAGCTAATAAAATACCTAAGAGATATGGAAAAAAAAAAACTGCCATACATACACTATCCCTTTCTCTAAAAATTGTTAGGTATCAGTAATTAATCAAATGGCTACAAAGCTAATGAAAAGGCATTGGAGCAATGCTGTTAATACTGTTTAGAATACTACTGTTATGACTAATGATGGCATACTGCTGTAAAGTTGAATACAAAACATACAATAGTGGAAACGTTAGAGTCCAGAATTGATTATAGAATTCTCTTTCTGTTTTCACCTTTGCAGTTCTCCTTTTACAAAATGAGAAATCACAAGTATTAAAAAAAAAAAAATTCAGCAACATTTGTTAAAAGTGGTAAGGCAGACTTTATTCAGGGCCCTCACCAATGGTGCAGGAACGGCTGACATAGATTTTCGCAGTGGGGCAGAGAGATTGGGCTTAACTCCAAATACAGCCATGGAGAGTGGGGATTTTTAGACAAGAGGCAGGGTTGGAGGTGAGTGGATGAAAAATTACCAGGAGGACACATCCAGGTATATGGGAGAACTCTGGATAAATCCACAGGATTTTGCTGAAAGCAGACTAGGGCGATAAGACATCACCTGGGGTGATGGTGGAAGATTAGGAACCTGATCAGATATGGAGGGTGGAGGGTTCTTACTAAACCCACTTAGCAGGATTCTTGCTAAAACCACATTTTACGAGGAAGTATACAGATGGGCTTAGGAGAAGGTCCAGGAGCCTAAAGTTAGTCAAGCAAAGTATCCTTGTGGTTTTGTTAATGATGGTGTATAAAGAATAATGTTAACACTATTTTATTTATTTAAAAGCAATGACATTTTACTTGTAGATAAGTAAAGCTCTGGAAATATTAAAATATTTTTCTAAGCATTGAAAATAATGGGTGAATTGTGTGTAATGGAAACAGCATGGCTCACTGGAGGCATTCAGTGTCCAGAGTGGAAGGGCCTTTGACTGATTAAGTGGGCAGACTTTACTGACTACATTATTAAATATGAAATCTATTAAACTTAAGTACAACCTTTGCCCCCTTCAAATGTTAACTTCAGTGCCAATGTGAGAGTAAAACTCGTGACATTTAGAAAGGAGAGAGAATTGGATGAGATTTACCAGAAAGAGTATACATAAATAATTGAATAGGGATGTCTGTAACAACGCAGCTCTTTGAGATAATGTGTGACAAACTCTATCTTTATTTCTGATGGGCAGTTTCTGACGGAGGGCTCATTCAGTCGTTCCTTAGCCACTGTAATCAGGGAAATTTGGGAGGCTTCCTTCCAAGTTCTGATTTATCACCCCAGTGTCCCAAGGGCCCTCCATGCGATTGCCTTGGTACTGATATTTATGCTGGATGAAGTCAGAGTGCCGCACTTAAGTCGCTATTATCCTGCTTTAGGTCACACGAGCACTACCGTTCAAGCTCATCCGGGTGGTTCTCACACCATCCCGTATCTCACCAACACTACAGGTATCTCTTCTTTGAACTTAGATGACATCTACCAGACCTGTAAATAAAATTCAGCAAGTCTCAGTAAACATTCCCCTTCCCGGCTGGCAGGCCAGTTCGCAGAGGAGAGTAGATGCGACACAGCGGGCTGAATTAGCGTGTTGGCTCCTCACACTAGCTGTGCAGCTATGTCATGCTTTCCTTTAGGGATCTAGGAAAATGTGGCTTTTCATGCCTGGTAAGCTTTCTATTATTATTATCTATCTTCTTCGGAGGTGTAAAGAAATGACCTTTCCCCTGGAAATGCCAAACCGATTCTTTCAGAGAGACTCGCCGTTGCTTCTGAAGAGACAGGCCTCTGTTTCAGGCTTTTGAGGCATGTGCCGCTGCAGTCACAGGTAAAGGATTTAGCAAGAAGAAACAGCGCCAGGAGTCTCCAAGGTGGGCTCGCTCTCACGTCGGGGCATGTGAGAGCCTCACTGTCTTTAAGCTACCAGAGTGCTCCTTGCATGCTGATATCTTTAGATAGCAAGACCTTCACTGTCCTTGTTTACATTCTTAAAGAAAGGCTTCTCTTTATGCTCAAACTTTGTGAGCTGACAGCTTTAGAATGTGAATTTTTCCATGTCTTTTCAGATCAAGTACAGTAGCACTGACAGCAGCTTCCCAGAATGCCTCCTGTTAGTGTTCTGCAAAACTCGAGCTGGAAACTGGTGTCAACTCTGCTTGCCAGCCAGTGGGCCTTCCCCAGCCCAGTAAGGCTCGGAGGTGTCATCGTGGCTCGGGCTGTTGCCAGTGCTCATGTGTGCTTTGATATAATGAAGTCTTATGAAAGTGGGTTTATAGACGCAGCCCAAGGTTAGCAGTGACAAGATTCTCCTTTTTGATCCCTTGCCAAAGATAGATGCCCCTTAGGACTTACATTATTAGATTGGTTTAGACATTGGCATTGTGGGGAAATGGAAATGCTTTACTCTGAGAACCTTGACATTATCATTTTACTGTTATTTGCGTAACATTCCATGGTTGGCCAACTCTTGATTTCCGTATATACTTCTTTGTAATCGAATCTAACTTCTTCTACTGAAATAGACTGAGGACCTAAAATATTTCCGGACATAATAATAAAACCAGGCTATAGATGTTTGTGAGTTTTTAAGATTTAAAGATCCATTACATTTAAATGACTTTGAACGTCTTTAAGCTATAACACAGCCACATTTTATTGGCAGGAATGTATTTCCTTAAAGCCAAGGGCTGTGAAGCAGTCAACAATTTCAATAGTCCCCTCTTGTCTGCAGTTTCACGTGCTGTGGTTTTATTTACCTATGGTCAACTACTGTCCAAAAATATTTAAAACACTTTCAACTGTAGAGGATCCCCAACCATCAGCATTGCCATGGCTTCATGATCCTCCTTCTGGTGTATCCTCAGAAGGTCAATAGTAGCCTAATGCTACATTGCAATGGCTCTGTCATTCCTCTCACTTTATCTCATCATGTAGGAATTTATTATCTCACATCATCGCGAGAAGAAGAGTGAGTACAGCACAATAAGATACATTGAGAGAGAGAGAGAGAGAGAGAGAGAGAGAGTGCGAGACCACATTCACATAGCTTTCATTACAGTATATTATAATTGTTCTATTTTATTATTAGTTATTGTCAGTCTCTCATTGCTGTGTCTTATTTATAAATTAAACTTTATCATAGGTGCATATGTATAGGAAAAAACAGTATATATAGAGGTTAGTACTACCTATGGTTTCAGACATCCACTGGGGCATCCACTTAGAAGGTGTCCCCTAAAGATAGGGGGGGCTGCTGTATCTGACAATGACATTAGCATGTGTCTCTCCATATACTTTCTTCTTGGATTATACAGTTTTCTAATACTGTATTTTCTGAAAATAATTTTGAAATTCCTCTTTAGAAATGTTTTCACTATCGGGTTGGTAATTAACACAAGAAGAAATTACTTTCTATAATTGCGTTCTATTATTTCACCAGAAACAGTATTACATACCAGTTTAATCACCAGATTTCTTCTCTGAACTTGCACTCAAATGATTTTTGTTTGTGCCTGAAAACACACACAGGCATGCTGTTCCTGAGGGCACTTAAAGACTAACTGTAAAACTTAAAGATAGTTTTTATGAGATATTGCATAACACTAACTAATCTACCTAATACAAATTTTCCCCTTCAACTGTGTTTTAAGCTAAAGAATCGGTGAAATATTGGCACTTCAAAGGCTCTTCTCATTCAAATGTGGACAGTAAGACAAATTAATATTAGAGGATACCAAGCAAAGAAACAACAGATCAGGGTGTGCATTTACTGTGCCCAAACAGAAATGTTAAGAAAGCTCTAATACTCCTACATATAGAAAGTTTTCCAGTAAATACAATGTAATTAAAGTTTAGATATTAATTAAAAATTTGAAGGATGAGTTTTGTTTTTTTTTTCTACTTATGAATGCACCAACTAGCAAAACAGCCTTTTATTGTTCTTCAGAAAAATCATGCTTTATTGAGTTCACCATTCAAGAAGCTGATATTGATAAAAACGTATATGAATAACTTTGTTTTGAAAAGACTTTTCCAAGTATATTCTATTCAGAGCACTGTGTAGTAGATTCCCTAAAGCTCATCTTCACCAGTAACTACTATAAAATATTAAATAAAACCATGCAATGATTATGTAGACATAATAAGATTGCTGTCAGAGGAAGTAGGAGAGAGAATGGGAAGGGTTTATGAGGCACTAAGTGTCTGCTCTGAGCCAGACATTCTAAGCACAAAAATCAATGGAGGCATGAGAAGTGGTTACCTAATCAGGAAGGCAGACATGTAAACAAATAATTACAGCTTGTGATAATTGTTAAAATAGAAGACAGCAGAGAGCCCTGGGAACATGCAGAAAGACTTGGCAAACTCTATTTTGTGGCGATTGGTAATGTGAAAGTGGCAGGGCAGAGAAAACTCGAAAAGTATGTTTAAATTTGAGCTGATTCTTGAAATATAGAAGAGGGGTCAGGCAAAAAAGGAGAACCTAGACAGAGGGAAAAGTGTGTGTCAGCACCTGTAGATTTAGTAGCAATATAAATAAGACAATGTGTTTGGACACGATGGTGTGTGTGAACATGGCAAACAATGGATTTGGAAAGATAAGAATATAGCTCACACACAACCTTTGTGTCATACTAAGGAATTTGGACATTTCACCTATAACAAGAAAAGAATGAAAAATTTTAAGCACATAAGAATCAAATTTTATTTCTAAGAAAAAAAAAAACAGTCTAGCAAGTAGCTATCTTTTTTTAAAGTAACTATCCTGTCGTTTGTTCAGGGTTATGGAGCAGGATAATTAAGGGCATACTCTTCAAAATATAATCTCTTCTAGGAACCAGAAAAGAAAATAAATCAAGTGAAAAATAAATAAGTTTACTATATTTAAATTTTACAAAGTGGCAATGGCGACTTTACTTGTCCTATTCATCTTGTAATTATAATTGTTTTAAAGGAACATTAGCTAGCTGGAAGATTTCTTACATTCTAGTCATCCCAAGATTTCGATGGTGTGATGGTTCTTCCGTGAGGTACCAGATAAGGGATTTGCAGCTCTTATACAGGGAGCCTGTTTTTCACTTTGCCACCCACTTTGAGGTCGTGGGACTGCTGCTGTAGACAAGGCAGATATTATGAGCCTTTCTATGAGTTTAGAGGAGGAGATGTCATTTCTTCAGTGTATGGATCATATTTTCAAAGATATAACCATAGGAGAAAAGAACTATTTGTTTTTAATGTTCGCTATGCTTCTTTTCCCTATCAGATGATATGTAATCTGAAATCATCATAATAATATGTAATCATATCTGGTTGGAATTGGACGGTGATAAGTAAACAAAGGAAGAGGGGGAGAAAAAGAGGAGAAATGAATATACAAATGAAAATGAAAAAGGAACGTGTTTAGACTTCTGATGCAAAGCCTGTCTTTTATATTAGGGCATAAATAAAACAATGCAAATAAAGTAATAAAAATATAAGTATGTGTTCCCTAGTTACCTGCAAAAGCAGCTGCTTTAACAGCACAATTTTCTGCAGTCTACAAGTCGAACAGCTGCTTTTTGACAGACTGTTTTCTGGTTACCTAACATTCTTTTCCCTCATCTCTGCCATCCCCATACACAACAATTGCTCATTAATAATAATAATAATAATAATAATAATAATAATCTTAACTGCTCATTTATTTTCTATAGGATTTCAATAAACCAAATGCACCAATAAAATAATGCCTATTGGCCCCAAGGCAAAGAAATCATTTGAACTTCAAAACTTAAACACAGATTGTGAATTTTTGGTAAAGCACAAGTCTCTCAATAGCTTCTGACCTCGTCAAACACTTTAAAGTAAGTCCTCGCTCTGACATCTCAGAATTTAAGACCAATGTAGAACGAACTTTCGTGCTTGTAGTGAGGGTGGGGGGCGGCGAGGGAGGGGGGGGGAGGGAGGTGAGGGAGGGAGGAGGGGGGAGGGGGAGGGAGGGAGGGGGGAGGGGGAGTGGAGGGAGGGAGTGAGAGAGAGAGAGAGATAGAGAGCGAGTAGGTAGAGAGAGAGCGGAAGGAGGAAGGAAGGGACGGAAGGAAGGAGCGAAGAGAACAGGAAGAAAGGAGAAAGGCAGAATGGAAGCAAGGCAAGGAAGAAACTTCCTCACCCCAGGAAAACTTCCCTCCCTTCCCCTTTTCACTGTCCCTCTCTCTCTTTCTCTTTCCCCCCTCCCTCCCTCCCTCCTTCCCTCTCTCCCTTCCTCTCTCCCTTTTTTCCTTCCTTCCTTCTTTCTTTCTTTTTTTTCTCTCCTTCTTTCTTTATTCTTTTAGCATCTAGGCTACATGAACTTAATTGAAAAATTAAATTCTTGAAAAGTAGAAGTTTAAAGTAAAAAAAAAAATTGAAAGACTAAAATACTATAGAATTATTTAAACTTGATATGGTTGGAAGTTTAAGAAGTTGAATGTTTATATAGGGGGACTGCTATTTTTTTTTTTTTTTTGCTAAATTCTTTATATTTAATTAGCTGAAGTTTTTTTTAAAGGAAGAGCTTTATTAAGTTTTATATAAAAAATGAATAAATCTTCAAAAGTATATACCCCTCTACCCCAAGATAAACCCCTCCCCTACTAAGGTTAGGGTGCAAGTGCCTCGATTTTAGGGGAAGATGTAATTGTAGCACACCTTTTGGGTGGTAACACAGATATATGGAGAAGAGCAATGAGAGTGTATGCATATCATCCTGTCTCTAAAGAGACACCAGGAAACATTATCTTTTGATTATTGTTACTACAATTTTTAGAAAATACTTTCCAGGCATATCACTAATATTTTCAGAAGAAATTGTTTGTTGTGGTTGATAACTTACTTTCAGATGATCAGAGAAACTAATTACTACTCTGTTTCATACTTATCCTCTAAGACTAAATGTCTTAAATTCATTTGAGCTCCCATGGCTTTCATAAGGCAAAAAAAAAAAGATTACCTTCAACTTTCTCACATTTCCCCTGACATGCAGTATATTTTACTCTTCTTTTACAATCTCTAAAATGCTGATAAAACATTTATCTTAAACTAATCTGTCATCTGTCAAACCTGCTTCAGTGTGCTGGAAAGTAGCAAAATGGTATCACTTTTTATGTTTCTATTTATACATGTTACTGAACGAAGTTAGGAAATTATTTATTTATTACTGCGAAAAGTCAAAGGACTGACGGAAAAAATCCTGTAGTCTTGAGTTTGACAGCAAAACAGTGTTTATTAAGCCAAAAATCCATACCTATCATGTATTTAAATGATTCACTTTTTCCAATTTACCTCTCTGTAGAAACTGATGAGCCATTGTCATAACTATTTTGAGATTTGTGATTTCATCTCTTTATTTTATTCATTTTTCAAAGAACTTACAGAATTCCTACTGTTTCACCCATTCGATAGCTTCTATTCATAATAACTTGACTCACTTTTGCTCAAGTAGATAGATGCATACATATATATTTAAACCTATATAAATAAAATGAAATTTCTATACATGAAATTTTACTTTCTGTAAAGTGAACAGAAAGAACAGTAAATAAGTACAAAAACCAAAGGTTTGAATTCCCTGCTCATCCACTCACTCACCTTGCAGAAGTTACTTAACTTTTCTAAGCCTTTTTTTTTTGTCAGTAAACTGGAATAATAATAACAACAACACTTAAATTATAAAGTTGCTATGAATATATATCCTATTTAACATAATATCTGGAATAATCTCCGAATAAATGTTAGCTACTGTTTTAGTCCTGTGTCAGTTGAAAAGTCGTTTATGTTTCAGAAAAAAAGAAGTCTAGCGAAATCAGGAAATGAGAGAAGGCAACAAAAGCATAATTGTACTCTTTAACAACAGTCGTCCCATCACAGCAGATTGGGAGATTTGCACTTTGTCAGCACTCAGCATGTATTAAGGAAACAATCAGTCAAGACACTGTTACGACAAGGCAATCCCTAATCCATTATTCATTTCTGAAATACTAGTTGTAAGGCAAAGGTCTGCATGTTAGCACTGATTTCCCATCTTCTCACATGTTATCATTTTTTGGTGAATGAGAGGAGTGACTTTTCTCTCACGGATCAAGTCATCTAGTGCTGACTATTAAATACAATCAGAAGGACACAATCCCGTGGCACAGACTAGTCATCTTCTCATTAGCATTACTTCATAATGCCAAACGCACTCTTACTCCTTTATAATCACCCCATTATTTGTCACCTGTGAAGTAGAAGAAATAAAAGTTTAGTGTTTTCTACATTTTCAAGTTTCATGTTTATATTTCTATTTAGAAAGGAATACATTCAGGTTCTAATTATTTGCAGTAGCCATATTCTATAATATTGCCTCAAACATTGAATTCCTGAAGACTTAATTATTGATCTTAGAAAAAATATATAGCATTGTTTAGGTTATAGTGAGCCCTTGGTAACATTTTAATATATTATCAATACATAACTTTGTTTCATGTGTGTTTCTGCTTACAGACACCTTATTTAATACATATTGCTGATTCGTTAATGCCGAACACATGGTCAACAACACTAATTCTTGAACAAAGCTTTATTTAAAACATGTTTTCTCTGTAAGGCACGTCACAGCCTTTTTGTTCTTAGGACACTAGATAGCACTTCAGCACTGTACTTAGAGTCAATTTTAAATAGCAAATTCACTAATAAAAAGCACAAATATGCAAACAAAATGGCTCAAGATAGCCAGCAAAAAAGATGCTTGTTTACAGCATCTTTTGATGCTGAAGCAAGAAGGCAGGGCATCACCCTATTTAACCTCAGCTGGAATGTGCATTGGGCAACTCAAATTTTTCAAAGCTCTGGGCAAATCCACGAATGACCAAGGAAGCATCATGGTTACTGAGTTAGGCATTACAAATAGATTTTAACATGTAGGCAAATTCACAAATATGGAATTCATGTATAATGAGGATTGGCTGCATCTATGAAATAATCTGCATTTAAAAAATTTTTATCTTTACAGTAGGATAACAATGGTACAGAGATGAATTATAGTAGTAAAAAATAAATGCTTATTGAGTCAATGTCAGATCAGGCTCTGAAATAAACACTTCATATTAATTTAATAACTTTTACTGTACTACTTTTTTTATAGACAAGTAAGTAAAGGCTTACAGAAATAGGGCAATGTCACACAGAGAGAAATGGACTAGCCAGGATTCAGACAAGCCTGCTTGAGTCCAGAGACCAAAAGCTGTTAACCATTATGCTTTATTTCTCATTATAAGGAATACAATATTCAAGTATTCACTACATTAATAGCTAAAAGAACAGCATGTTCCATTTTAGTGCTTCTTTGATCTTTGAATCTCATGTTCAAGACTTCACTTCTTACCTTTGAACATTCTATTGTAATGTAAAATAATGTTTCTTTCTTTGTGTATTTTGAGAGGACATATACCTCTCACTTTTTGATCATCTAAACAATTTCATATTTTTTCTCTCTATATATTCCCATTAAAATGATTCATGTATGAGTCACGTATCCAAGATTTATTTGTGAATCATTTGGAAATTTCATTAAACATAGTGGGTAATGTCCTAGACTAGCGCCTCCAATCCCGTTTATCCCATA
The DNA here is from genome assembly GCF_014176215.1 of Rousettus aegyptiacus. Taxonomy (NCBI): domain Eukaryota; kingdom Metazoa; phylum Chordata; class Mammalia; order Chiroptera; family Pteropodidae; genus Rousettus; species Rousettus aegyptiacus. Next base: position 79,916,787 of record NW_023416286.1, read on the forward strand.
GAGAAACTAGACTAGCCAAAGAACATCAATAGTACATTTGGAACTACCTTTTATAGCAATGTTTTGTTTTGTTAAATGATTTTCTGGATGACATGAAAAAAAATATATATTTCTAGTACATTTAATTAGGGACTCACATTCACTTGATAAATGAAAAGTATGGCATTTACCCCACCTTGGAGGCATTGCCAAGGTCTAAGAAAAGAACTAAAAGGATCTCTAGAAACATAGGAGCTGGAGAGAGTGACGAGTAGGAATCAAAAGGAAATCTAAAGTTTGAGAAAAGGGAAGTAACTGAGAGTAGGAATGAGCAGACCAAAAGTGCCAGTCCTTTCTAATACCCTTTCTCCCAGGGGACCATCTTCAGGCCAGGGCATCTCCCTACCAAAATAGCATCTTTACCGCTACTGATCTCAAATTTTGACTGGTAAGCTAACTTTTTTCTCATTCACTGTTTGTTGCTTTTGACCAGTCTCTTTCATCTCCCTATTACTCTGAATAATAGAATTCTACAGATTTTCATTCATATTCTTATCTCTAAAGTTCAAAATTCACAAATAATTGATGGGTTCTTGGAGAATTACTGCTAATAATGAGAAAAATAAGTTTTGAAAGCATATTCTGTTCTTCCCCTACCCTTCTCCTGTAATTGCTATGTGTTTCGTATTTTAATATAAATAAAAACCATCTAGACCTGTGTTTTACCACACACACACACACACAGACATACACATGATTTCACTTTCAGACAGTCTATCTGATCAAATTGGTTTGCAATGGCGTTCAGGAATCTGCATTTCTAACATGTATGCCAGGAAGTTCTAAAGAGATGATATGGGACCATCTTGAATGCTGTGACTTAGTGCTTAAAAAGAAATCAAGTTCTTACATACAGGTTACCAAAGAATCTTTATATACACATATGAAAAAGTAAATGGGATCAGCATTTTGGAGAGCCAAGAAACAAGCTGTACACTACATTTGATGATGCAATTATACATAGGATGTTGGTAACAATGGTATAATCTTTTGGAAAGGAGTGTTGAGAATTTAACCTGGTAGAACTTTGTCTTCTTAACCATAATGATCAAGAGAGGAAAATAAAAAAATAATAATAATAATTCATGGAAACGTCTTCTTTTCGTGCTTTTTCCTTGTCTTCCATCACTTGCAATTTGGTTATCAATTGCCTTACTTGATTAGGTTTAAGCAGAAAACAAAGAGAGAAATTAAGATTGGAGGAGGGTGATTGGCCTATATCAAGTGCCTATATCATGAGTTTAAGAGAAAAAGAAAAATTAATTAATTACATTTTGTCTACCAGGTGGTACTTTCTGGAAGGATCTCACTCTATTAATGGGTGAGCAACATTATCATCATCATCATTACCATTATAATAGCCATCATTATACTTTGCAACCATTTATTCAGGATAAGGACTAATATGAACTGAGCTGTATTCCCCCCAAATGCATATATTCACCCTATGTGATTGTATTTGAAGATAGGCCTGTAAAAAAAAAAAAAAAATCAAGGTTGAGTGAGGTTATGAAGGTAGGACCCTAATAGAAAAGGAAGAGAAATCACAACTCCCTCCCCCCACTCCCACCCCCTCTATCTTTCTCTCTCTCTTTCCATGTCCATGGACCTTAAAAAAGCCGTGTGACAGACACAGAGAAAAAGTGACCATCTGCAAGCCAGGAGGATAGCATTCACTAGAAACCGAATCAGGCAGAACTTGATTTTGAACTTTTCAGCCTCCAGAACTATGAGAAATAAATTTCTGTTGTTAAATTGCCCAGTCTATGGTATTTTCTTGTGGTGGCCCAAGTAAACTAAGATAAGAACTTTTAATATATTCTCATTTTGTTGTCCTAAGAATTTGAAAAGAATTAGTACGATCCATTTGTAGTTGAAGAGCCCAAGTCTAGAAAAGTTAGATAACTTGTTCAAGATCACACAGCTACTAAATGGTGTATTTGTTTGCGGGGTACTAGATATAACTCAGTCTAACACCAAAACCTAAAATCTTCACAATGCAATCATACATACTTTATATACAGATGTATGTAGTTTGACTTTTAATTTTAATTAGGGATAGATCATTTAAAATTTTACTTTCTTATAAAATCACTTTTCATCTTAAGTAATTTATTTTTTAGAAAATATAGCATTTCCTATAAACCTACTGTCACATGTCGAATAGATCATTTGTTGATAAGTTTATTATTATTTCTTTTTCAAAGTGTTCGTGATTCTTTATAATGCAGTCAGGAATTTTGCAATCTTTTCAGAAAAGCATTTTTTTTTCCCCTAATAGTTTGAAATATTTCTAGACATTAATGCTTCTGTAGCAGATTTCAAAGGAAAGTTGTCTAAGGGCATCGTGTATTTTAGAAGAGTTTCTCAAATGCTTTCCTGTCCTTTGTTGCACTTTGTATTTTTAAGTTCTTTGAAAGTAGGTACAGTGTCTCATATTCAAAAGATGATAGAAGAACCTAAACTGGATTCCTATTGGTTTAATTCAACATGTCTTTGAAAGCGTGCAAGTTGGCAGAGACAGAATTTCCTCAAGGAGGTCCAAAATTTCAGTTCAGAAAAGACTGGTCTATCAACACACTCTTTCAAAGCATTTAGCACTGTGATGTAACTTTACAAGAACACAGGGCCCCACATAAGATATCTGAAAGATCAGCTGGGCGTATTTTCAAACAGAAGAATTTCCTGTTAAGATTGACTCCCTGTTTGAACTAAAAGTTTCTAACATTTCTGTTCAATGTACAATCACATAAGAATTTGCAATCTTTGCAAATGGAAAAATCAACAGATATGTAGATTATCATTGGAATTAATTTCACTTAAGGGGAAATAATCATATGTGTTATCTTTAAGTCAAGCTTCAGTAATTTATTTTAATTTAAGTAACTTCTTGAACAAATGAAATGATAACCATCCCTTGCTGTTTATGTCTTCTTCCTTAAGTTTGCTATTTTAAAATATATTCTAACAGTTGTGCCTTACAAAAAAAAAAAAACTGAGTTTCTGTAGTGGTGTCACTCTAACATTCTCTAGCAGTCAGCCACAATTTCTGCCCCTCCAGCTTTACCACTGTATTTAGCGGTAGAAAACCTTTGTCTTTCCTTAATAGGTGGTGAAATGGAAAGAGCAGCTATGTCTAGGAAGGAGAACTTCCAGGACATTAAGTGCCCATTAGAGACTGACTCCTCCCTGAGAAGTGACTCAATGCCAACTGCAAACCTGGGCTTCTACCCAGCCTGGTCTGACTTTCCGTTTATGTTCATGTTCCAGCACCATGGTCAGCAGCACTTCTTCGAAGTTCCTGTTAGCTCTGTCTCTGGGAACTCTTGAAGACTTTTGATTGCAGGAAGCAGCATCACCTGGCAGCTCCTTATGTCACCAGATTTCTTCCAGTCTCATTTCTCTTTGGCAGTGAGTCCTAGTCATAATTACATAGCTCTGATTCTTACTACTTTGCCTCCTCCAAAGGACTCAATCACACACTCTTCCCTGAGGCTAGATATAGATTTGCTCTCTCAGAATCCACTACCTTAAGGTAACAGAGCTCCCTCATCCTACTTATGCCTAAAAGGCATCGCCAGTTAAGGCTTGAGAGATTTGCAATATCTATCTACCTATCCATCTGATCTCTATTGTCATCTATCTGTCTATGTGATGTTATCCCTAAATATCTTATTATACAGGTCCCCTAGAACAGTAACATTCATATTAACCAAGTGCGAAATCATTCATCAAATTCGGTGTACCCTGAAAAAGGTGTCTTTCAGGCTATATTTTCATAAAACTACTATCACTGCCATACATTGCCATTATTAAGTATGCTGTCACACTGAACTGAACAGATGAATGTCGGTGTACTCATATTTTATTCACTGGTAGTAGTAGTAGTAATATTGATCGAATCGTAATAAATTAACAAACTATTACCATGGAATAAAAAAAATGAGATAGATAAATTCATGTATATCTAATTACTATTACTTAAACAGATGATAAAGGTAGCTTCAAGTGCATAATAAACTAAAAATGCTAATATATTAGAACTTACAACTTACAAGAGATTAAACATCGAAGAATGGTAGTAAAGTTACTGTAAGCTCTTTATAACAAATAAAAGAAAATCTAATTTTCTCTCCTCTCATACATTCTAGAAATTATTTCCTCAAAGTATGTAGAGTTATTTAAACTGCATACTTATGAAAGAATTTGAGCTAAAGGGTGCTTTTTATATTTAGCATTTAGTGCTAGAGCATGAACATTTATTAACACTCCCACATTAAACTAATTTAAATTATATACCTCAAGATCTGCTGTTGTTGCTTTTTAAGGGTAAACGTTTGATTAACGATGTCTCAGCAAAAATGTTAAAATGGCATTAGTTTTTCTTTGGTTGTGTAAGAATAGCAATAAAATGTGATTGACCATTTGATGTCTTACTAGGTTTTGACAAAAGCAAAACTGAAAAATTCAATTTTAAAAGTGTATTAGCTATTTTTAAATTATAAATGTTTCATTCTAAATATAGCTCATTTTGATTAAGTTTAATAACTTTAATATTAATTCATAATATATCCCAATATAAATAAAAGGGAAACACATTTTTAAATAAAAATGATAGATCTTCTTATTAAAATATTACTTGCTTTTTAGATACTGAATTTTGTAGATATGCCAACATGCTTACATGAGATTTGGGTATCTGGCAAACCACAGGTGGTAAGATATTAAAGCTGCTGGAACAATCAAATCAAAAACATGAGCACAGTCACAAATTCATAAACATACACACAAATATGATAATCAAGTTAGATACAGGAAAATAGAAATACAGGATAAAAATCTGTAAGCATGAAATAGAAAATTGGCTACCTAAAATGGCCTATTATTATAGTTGAAAGGAAAAACAACATATTGTGGAATCAATTTTATTATAGAAAAAAAGTTGAATCCTTTAAAGGAATATTCAGGTGTATCAAAATATTTTTTTATAAACCTTATTTTGAATACAGCATCAATGCAAATCTTTTCTAAAGGCAAGAACTCCTTAATACATTTAAAGTCTCAATCTTAGAAAATTTGTCATTTAGACAGATTTTATTTTTATATGTGCTGTTTATAATATTTATTTTTTTTACCTTTTTAAAAGAAATGGGAGAAATTATTTATTGAAATTTTGAAATCTGCTCTTTTAAATTGTCTTGTTTATCGGAAAACCACCAGAATGTGGCATAGAGTATATTTACATGAAAGAGAGAGATATTGGTGGAATGCGTAAAGAAAGATCCTGCTCTTTTTCATAGCATCTCTCACTGTTATAATGCTTGCATGCAAACTCATGGAAAAAGAAACTTTAAATATTTTTGCTAATTTGATTTATTACTTATAATTTTTTCTTCATTGTCAGTAATATTCATACATTTTTCATAGATGAAAGTTCATTTGATATAAAGGGACTCCAGCTGAGTAAAGTGGCCAAAAATTCGATTTGTGAAAAGAAAGGCAAGAGAAAAAAAGGAAAAATAAAATGGAAAAGACAGAAAAGAAAACAAAGGAACATAACTCTCACAGGAATATGAAATGAATCATTTTTGTAAAAATTAAGTAGAACTAATAATCCAAATTATTTTAGATGATATAATTGTTTTCTATTTATTGTATTTTGGGTGAGTAATAATAATAATAATAAAAGCAGTTTTAATATGGTAGTGAAAAATGCATGCATATATTTTATCTGTCTGCATTATTAGAATCTACTTAATTATTTATTTAGCAAAATATGTTGGCCAACAATTATCCATGTTTGAGATTTCTTTGTATATCTAGAGGATGTCACGAAGTTAAGTTTTTCTGTTGAAAAGGTGTTTAAATGTTTAGTGATACTTTTTGCAAAGGCATTTAAAAATTATTTTCTAAATGTATACCTAGTGTCCTGTACTTTGCTCCCAGAAATCTTTAATGCACTGCTTCCCACCTCGCATGATCTATATGTGTTTACACTCTTCCTATAATGGTCTCCAGAGGAAGTATTATGGTCCATCTCATAGACAATCCATGTGTTAAACTCTCTAAATACATGGATGGCATTATTAGCTATCGTTGTACTGATCTCTATTTTAAGAAGTATCTAAATACATATTCACCAGCTTAATCTGTGTCTTGAAAGGTCCCCAAGTGTGTGTTTATATGATAAAGTGTACTGATACAATGCAAACTGACCTTTTATGCATTGTTATTATTTTTTTTAATAAAAATAAAACAAAAAGCGATAGGGAACATTTAAAGGACACACAGAGTTGCAGAATTAAAATTTTCATTTGGGGAAATTTTAAAACAATCCAAGGAAAAAGAAAGCTTTGGGGCTTTCTCTTAATTTTTTATTTTGTAAGTGTCTTAGAATCAGAGAACTTTGAACAAACTACCTAAAAACATATAAAAATTGATAAATGCTCTTCTTCTTCTTCTTCTTCTTCTTCTTCTTCTTCTTCTTCTTCTTCTTCTTCTTCTCCTCCTCCTCCTCCTCCTCCTCCTCCTCCTCCGACTCCTCCTCCTCCTCCTTCTCTTCCTTCTCCTCCTTTTAGATTAAATTTATTTTTCAAATACCTGGATGTGTGTGGCAGGGCAAGGTATCTGTTTCCCAATAACAGTGACAGCTGTTGGCATATAATAAAATTTTTAGATATTCTCCATTCCACAAAGAATGAATACTCTTGACTAGCATATGACTTAGGTTATGTGATCTTTAGGGACCTTTATTTTGTTGAGAGTGTTTGAAGGATTTTCTCCAGTTTTATTTCTTTATAACTTCATCCACTGATTCAAACTAGAATTAGTGTTGAAAAGGAGAAATTTGGAAAACAATTAAATAGTAATACATATATTTGTTGTTTTTTTCCCCCCTAAATTAACTAGACTGAAATCTAGTTACAAGGCAATCTCTGATTTTTCACCCCCTTCATTACTCTCTTTGTCAACTGCTCTTGGAAACACATATTGGAAAATAGACTACTGCTGTGTATTTTAGTCAATTCTGTTAGTTCCACCACACATTGGACATCGCTGAAGTAAGTTTGGGGGTTTAAGCCTCAAACGGATGTATGTACAAGATATCTCTACAAAAGGTCCTCCATAAGGACATTGGCTGACCTGTTCTTTGGTTGTACATACATTTAAAATTCAAGCAGTGGTATCAGCTACCTACCATCCCTTAATCACTTTCCTCTGGGCTGTCCACTGACAAATACCTCTCTTTGTGATCCCAGAAGTAGGGCCAGCTCATCTGATTTTAGCACACTATCTTGTTCAGAAGTTTCCACATTGATCTGCTGGGAACCCTATCTTACCTAGGAAAATCGGTCACACTCCCATCCCTGAACACATACCTGTGTCTGGGAGATAGAGGTGTTGTTTCGAATGATCTTTTCCTTGGCCTTAGTTTCAGGGATTGAAAATGAGGAAGGTGTGTCCAAAGCAAATCTGGGCACTATTACCAAAAGAAATGGAAGTGAATTCTAGCATGAAAGGAATGATAAATATCTAATACATGTGGTCTCTGATATTTTAATATGTCTAGACTCTAATAATGTTCAGCACACAACATTGGGCGGTGTGTGTGTGTATGCTTCTCTAATAGACCTGGTATTCTAGAGGAAGTTCAACTAAATCAGGTAGTTATTTTTGCTGGTGATGTTAGAGGTTTGTAACATTTGGGTTTCTCCATCTGTATCTGTCTACATTTAAAACATAACCACTTAAAATCTCCTAGCAGTGAATATAGTAGCACTCCTACTTAATGAAGGTCTAGTCAGAATTATTTTTGCTAAGGGCACACACCTGTGTGTAGCTGGCTTCCCAAACCTAGGTATACCTGAAGTTCACTGCTGATAGTAATTGATTTCTTCAGTCAATTGAACGGAGATCAAGAGGGAAGTGGCACTTGGTCACACACACAATCTCAGCAGCTGTAATTTTGCTGTTGCTGGTCAGAGTCCTTTTATAGTTTCTATAGAGGCCGAACATGTTTTAGAATTTAATTTTTTGGCACTGACTGATTCTTCAATATGCATCTGAGTTAGGGAGACATCCTACACTACCAGAACTAGAAACAAAATGGTCTCTTTTACCATTATCTAAAGTATACTTTTCCCTCTTTATTACGTGCTTATAATAGTTTTATAATATTTCACTCTCGTTACCCAAACATTGAGAAATAATGTTTTATTAATTCCCCAAATTTTAGGATCAACAAATGAGTAATATTACCAAAGCACATGTACTGCATATACAAAATTGATCCTGTTTTGTTGTTTTATGTTCAAGTTGGAATTAGCTTTATGCCATCCTTAATTTAAGAAGATAAAGTTTTCTTATATTTATGACTTGAGGGAAATAACATACAACCTAAGGGGCAAACAAAGCCTCCAAGAGATCACCTAGTTCCTTTTGGAAATGACATCCAAAGCCAAAAGTTGGGGAGCGGGGAGTGGCCTAGAATGGCCCTTCACTCTTCAACGCAGGTGGCTTTAGGAGACTTGGAATTGAATCACATTAGGATTAATTTACTATGCATATATTGGGAGAAGTAAGGAACATATGTTTTTTTTTTCTAGAATAATGTTTAAAATAAGACCCAGGTCATTGGTAAATTGTTTTATTGTAGATGCCGCCCTGAGCCATAATGGTAACCGAGGATTTATTGGTTTTCAAAAACTATCAAATTCAGATTAAACATAATTTTAAACTATGAAGCGAAGCCACATTTGATGTTACCCAGGCATCACATTGTGCACCTGCAAGAGTCCAAGGTAATAATCCGCTCTGATTTTCCTCCAGCTGTTTCCACTCCTGGTTTCTTTGGCTGGAAATCTCAAGAGTCATTTCAGTTTCTCCTTTTTCTCACCCTCATCTTCAATTGTAATATCTGTCATTCCTACTTTTAAAATGTCATTATTTCCTCCCCATTGTCCTAATTAAACCCCTGATTATCTTTTATCTGAATTTTTGCAATGATTTTATATCTACCCACATATATTTCTAGTAGGAAAAATAAAGCAACATAAGATTTATGTTGTGGATGCTCCAGATAAAACTTCAGAACTATGTTCAACTCTCTCTAACTTTGATCGCGAGTATTTGTGAGCTATGGGGCAAATCTTGGGGTGTCTCCATTAATATTTATTAAACTAATCATAATAGTTTTTGTTATTATTATTTTATTAAACCCAGATGTGTGAATTCCCAAAGAAAGTGAATGGGGTGGGTTATAGATCAGGCAAGTTAAAAAGACATGGTTCTAAAATTGTTGATTGTTGTTTTCATTATTGTTATATGTTGATTATGGAAACTACAGGAAAAAAATGTGATGTTCTGTAGAGTGCTAACATTTTATAACCTGTGGCTAATTGTTAACTATATTGCTAGATTATAACTATGTTAGGGAAAAAAAACACTTTATTTTCAATAGCTTATTACACTGTTTTAACTTACACTGCTTATAGCTTATTTAATTAAACATAAGACAAAAATCATGTAATTGTCATGCAGTATACATAGTAGAAGAATCCCTGATTTTTTCCCTAAGACTAAGATGTTTGTCAACAAGACTTTTATATGTGCCTATATTTATGCACTCTTTATTTAGGGAGCTGCAGGCTATTGTAAAACTCGTTATCATAAATTTTCTTCATTTTTTTTTTTTTTTTTACTCTGCTACCTCTTAAAGATACCCTGTCTTTTAAAAGTATTTGGATATGATGAAAATGCCTAGACTTTTTCACAATGAAATTTTAAAAATAAATTATGTTAAAACAGTAAGCTATTTTTATGCTAGAGTTTTTATTTAATCTGCTCATGAGGCAGCAATTACATGAGAATTCAGACTGAGACAAGCCACTGAGGTACTGTTTTCAGTACCCAAATAGTCTCTACGAAACAGAACATCTAGGGGTATATTTTCTTTTAACTTGACTTCATTTCTCTCTAATTAGTACTGTGCAATGTACCGTTGTGATGCCCGCTTCACCCCCTTGGTTCCTGCACCTCCCCTTGGGGGTTTCCCAGCTGTTTTGCTCTCCTGTTGTAATTGAAATCTTACTTGTTCCAGCCTGTAATTGATAGTGAACCCAAGCATTTTATGTTTGTCATGCAACAGATGTACAAGAGAAACACTCAAAGTGGCATATGGAAAAACTGCCCGACTCAAGTGAAATCAGATCCACTTCTGTATCACTGTTCCGTTTTCTCAACATTTTGTGGTTTTCTCCTCTTCGCAAGTATTTTTTGCTGCACAAGTTGATGTAAAATCATACTGTTTGTGGGCTATATGGTGATTCTTCTCTATCCTTGTTACCTGATTCCGCATTCATATAAAGGCTTCGCCAAATAATGTAGTTTAATTAACAAATATAATATGGTTCCTTGTACACTTTTGTCAAATCTGATCACCAGCTTTAAATAAAATAATTAACTTTTCGTGAACACATCTATGCCTGTGAATAAATCAAGAGATATTTGAATTAGTTAACTATTTTCCTTAATTTGAAAAAAACTACTTGCAAGTATAAAATGAAACTCCAAGTCAATTAACTCTAATTATAATTATTTCTGTAATTCAAGAATCAAAGCCTTTGCTTCAATAGATATATTATTTTTATAATACAATATAAAGGACCTTTGAGTAATTGACTCCATATTATAGGGTATTTATTTTCAAAAGATGGTGCTAGATGCTTTGTGTATTGTTTGATAGGCTTTTGTGTGGATATGTTAGACCCTCAGTAGCTTGAAAAAAGACAGGGCCTAGACTGAGCATATCAGAGTCTGGGGGAATTTACCACATCCTAGGACAGCAACACTCTCTGCAGGTAGAATGAGGTATCTAATTGTGGTTCCCGTTGCACTAAGACATTAGGTAAGTACTTAATAAAGTTGAATCCAGAAAGAAAAATATGGAAATAAAATGCTTGGGTAGAGCTGTATCAGAAATATAATGAATAACAACTTCACATTCCAGGCATTATTTTCAATTTTTAACAGAACCTCAGCCAATCTCTGAAAATGGGAGGACCAGAATAGGAGGGAGAAATAATTGACAACTGTTTAGGGATGGGCTAGAAAGGGGTCTTAGAATCCAAAATCAGAGCTCAGAGCCCCAGTGGAGACTTGTAGGGCTAATTAGCTAACTGGGGCTGGAGACTGATCGACTAATAGTATCAGAGGGGTATTTTTGGAAAATGATGATGATATAGCTGGTGGATTTGGGGATAGAGAAGTAGAGGAAGGGAGATGAGTTGAAAGGCTACTGAAATATCCTGGTAACATACCAGAATTGGACAGATGACCTGGGAAGTACCCACGACATAGGAAGACATTTCGGAGTTGTAATTGGCATGCCATTCTGTGAAATGTAAAGAAAAAAATGTGGAAAATACCCCAAGTATTTGTAGCCTGACAGATTGGAAACTGTTTTAATTTTGGTCAAGGGAATGGAGGCAGAGAGCGGGGGAGGGGGAATACTGGAGAAAAAAGGAGATAAAGAAATTAGGTACACGATATCTTAGAAATTCTGATGACATATCTAGATGCAGTATAAAATAATTAGAAGAAGAGATCTGGAGAGAAATTAGTTTAGACATAAATATTAAAGTGTGATCTTTGCATATTAACCAGTTATGTAATATTTTAAATATGTTTCAGATTCTTCTATACGAGGTCATTGTGAATGTAAATATACTAAAAAATTAATGACATTTAAAATGTTTTTAATATCATCTTCCACTGAAATTATGTTTACTTAAGTTATATTAGGTAGGAAAATGATTAAAATCTTATTGTGTTTTGTGTTTACAACATCACGGATTGAGTAATCATCAGTGAAGGTTAGTTTCCTTGAACCTGTTCAAAATTTATTTGCAGTGCCTTTTTTTTTGTTGTGAATTATTCAAATGAGTGACATTATTTTTAAAGTGATCACTTCTCCCTTTTGAATAAAAGTCTGTTACTAGAGATTAGTGCATCATACATTATAAACAGAACAGAGAAATGAGTTGCTCTAAATAATTCTAGTACCACATATTTTCTATTTAAGTGAAAAAAGTCTAGAAACATGGTACTTACATTTGGCTATGTTTGTAATAAGACATGGCTACACACTCATACATTTTATTTCAATTGTAATATTAAAATGCAAACATTCACATGGCTTTTTATGCACTATAGTTTTTCATGCTTGCATGAAAAATTGTGTTAACATTGGTTTAATTTTAATGAAGCAGAACAAAATGTTGTAAAATACATCAAATACATTTTAGCTATTAATATCAGAGCAAGTTTTATGCATTGCAAACCTGATTAAATTTTGCATTATTCTTATATATAAATAAATAAGAATATATTTATATGTTCTTAATGTATATATAAATATGTACAAAGAATGCATTTGATTTATGATAAATTCAAAACTTATTTTTTTTCCCAAATCATCAACACAACAGTGAATATTTTTTCAAATGTAAAGATTTTCAAAGATTAAATTAAATCAAAATGCTCATAAAACAGAAAATTTATTGTGCTTGTTACTGCTGAGTTGAAGTGCACCTAGAGAAGGCCTTTAAAGGAGAAGATGGAAATATCTTCCTGGTTAAACTCTAATGCGTTGTCAAGATTTACAGAAGAATGAAAGATAAGAAAAGATAATGCGGAATGAAATATATGTTCTGTTACAGAATGTATATTTAGAAACTTGGCAGTAATGGTCATGAGTACAAAACCGGAAAATTTGGCATAGTAGATTAATTTCATTTTGAATTTTTCATGCTTTAATTTTAATTTTTGATGCTTAATTTTTTTCCTTTATGTTTCAGTGAAAATTTAGTATTCAGTTTCATTTACACCATCTTCCTATTGCTATTGCGTTTTCTGGCACTCCGATTAAACTCTTGTGGGTGTGTATTTGGCAGCCTTAGAGTGTAACTGTATCTATTGCCTGGGGGATTGCCGTTATCTTCTTGAAGCTTATTTGATGAAAATGTTATCAAACTTTGTAGCTACACAAAAATGGAAGATTGATATTTATAGAGAAAGTCATTAAGCATAAAAAATTAAAACATGCAATACTTTGTACATGTTTTTAGTAGGTTGTAGAGAACAGCAATATTTGAAGCAAGGATCAGAAAAATAGAAAGGTTTCCACTACATAGTTTTGTTCTCTTCCACCATTCTAGGCACCAATGAAGCAAAAAGGGGAAATAAATGAGGTTTCCTAATATCAGTCAATTTTTCTTGGATAAGACAGATATATAAGCAAAAATAACCACTTAGTGAAATAAGTGCTGATGTAGATGCATAGAGAAGAGAGTTAAATTTTCTGTCTATAACGTGGGTTTCAGGTGAAGATACAATAAAGGAGGGAACTATGAATGGAGCTGCTAAGAAGATGAGGGAGACGTTTGATAGGCAGATAGGACGAGCTGTCAGGGTGACCTTCCAAACCAAAGGAATAGTATGTAACTTAAAAAAAATTATATACTTTCTAAAATTTGAGTAACATAAACGTTACTGAAACTCCAGTTCTCGAACATAACTAGATTATTAGGGAGATCTTTTCATACTTCCAGTCTCTTTTATGCCTAAGATATGCAGAGCCAAGAAAGAGGAGACAAGGGTGTAAAAGAAATGGCTTTTCATTTTGAACTTCAGTGTTCACTACTGTAGACAATAACAAATTCAAACAGGTACACAGTTTCTTTCAAGTTTGTTTCCCCATGTGAGTAAACGTTCTCTCACTTTTATTCTTATCTATTCTGTACACAAGCACTGTTTTCTTTGTTTCTGATGCTTCAACTCACTTAACATTATTTTTATGATCAACCTCAGGATTTCTCACACCTGGACACAGAATGATGTTTTTTTTGTTTTTTTGTTTTGTTTTGTTTTGTTTTGTTTTATAGCTCAAAAGCATATTGCTTTTTATTTTCAACTTTTATCTCAAATTAGATGACTAGAGTTATATTAAAGTTTTTTTCTCCTGATTTTTCATAATCGAAGCAAGTAATTTTTTGTCCTTAACAATTTTATCAAATTATATGTATTAAATAGATTGAAAGGAGGAGGATAATCAAATTAAAAGCAAGCCTGCCATTCATATTTCTAATATATGACTATCTTCTAATATTTTCTGTGTAAAATAAATAAAGTCTATTGATTTTTAAATTATTCAAATGTGTGTAGGCATTCTAGTATATATAAAAAAAAAAACTTGTAGTGATAGCCAGGTGATTAGAAAAGCAAATTTTGGAGCACCGTAACAACCCCCAAAGAAAAGTTAACCCAGCACATAACAGAATCAGCGGGAAAAACAGAACTGCAACTCATCCATCACTTTTGTGTGTGACCTCTGCTGAATCCACTAGCAAATTCTGTGTTATTGAATCACAATGACAGACCCAAATACAAATGTCACGACTTTGTTATGTTCCCTGGGTTGTACCACATCACCATCACCATTTTATATTCCCTTCCTGGGGACACTTTGGAAGATTTAGAGGCTTTTAACCTAATCTGACTGGCTGCACACAAACAGCTGGAGATTTGCCAAGAGCAGAGGCCCGATTATGTCAACGAGACCGCCTGGTCCACAGGGGAGCTCAGCTGGTTGTGCGGGAGCTCTGGGAACCTCCATGAATTAGCTTTATGTGCTCCAAGAGGCAATTTCCTATAAAAACAAACTTCAAAAGCTGCCAGAGGAAATTGTTTCCCATTGGAACCAGGCCTAGCTGACAATTGTGTCACTTAGGTAGTCAGTCCTCAGGACTTACCATGCTTAGTTAGCCCTTGGACTTTGGTTTCAAGGTAGAACCAAAGGCCAGTTAACATTGCACCTGCCTCACTTCTCTAGTAGTTGTGGAGCTGCCGTTCTGCATCCAATTATTTAGGTTACCATTTTTAAGTTTAAAGGCAGCTAGCTAAATAGGTGTTTTTGACCTCCCCTTAAAAAGGAGGTTGCTCCTATAACATTGAAGAAGTCATTCCAGTAAAACTAGCATCCAGATGAACAAGAGATACACAAAGCACTCTGCAGTTTATTGTCCTTTTGGTGAAGTGTTAAATGGAACAGTAGGAAGCTTCACTTACAGATACATTTAAATACTAGTGGTATCTAAATAAGGGTTATGACTAATTCTTTGTTATATTTCTTTCAACTGGGAAGGTTAACTCTTGGATGGCCCAATGTACTATGAGTTTGGCATTTTGCAGCAATCAGTTAATGTGTAGTAGCTATGTATATGAGAAACACAGTATAATGACCTTTTGTATTTTCTGTAAAGCAAACACCTACAGGTTTGGGAGGATTTTAGTGTTCTTATGGGCTTTTACAAAATTCAAAAATATCTGTAAATCATAACTTTGGGTATGGTGATATAACATGTATACATCCAAAAGTTCACAAATAGATATATAATAAGTATACTCAGGACAATGAATTGGCAAACATATGTTAAGGGGATAACAAAATATCCAAAATTGAAGAAGAATTTGTTCAAATTTTGTATTTATGAAAATGATTTTTCTCTCCTTATCTGTAGTTTTAATTCGAAAGCCAAAGGTTGTGCACTTATAAAAGCCTAATCTGCAAACGTTACTTGATGTTATTTCACTCATACAATTGTGACCTCTTTTCTGTATGAAATTGCTGACTTAAACTCAAAACTATAGATAGAAATGTAATAATAACCATTTATTGAATCATCCACCTATTAAAAATGTTCTATCAAGTACCCTAATTAAAATAATATTCCAGGCATTTTGAAGAATATAAAGATAAAACAGGGACTACCCCAATGTGAGTAAATTTTGTAAATAGGAAGGACAGGTACACAAGTAGGTAAACAAAAAATATAATTTGATGCTGGCCAATAGGAGAAACAGAGTTATGAGGAAGACCAGATTCCGGTCCCCTCTGCCTTGGCATGGAGGGAGGATTAGCCTAAATGTTATGGAGGAATTGGCATGTCAGACAATGCCAGCAAGCTGAATTTACACCTATAAAATCGCAAGTAAAGGAAGGAGAAAATGCAAAGGGATTAGGGTAAACAAAACAAGAAGTGGGCCACAGAGAGGAATTTCAGTTTGGTTTTGTTAGAAAGAAGGAAGAAAGAAAGAAGGTGAGGCATATTCCCTGAATGGTGCCTTGAGAAATCCGAGAGGACGGTAGAAGCTCGAGGTGAGAGCATCATGGCTCTCTTTTGGGAACACGTACCTGGTGCTTCTGTGCAGGGTTACTGGCAAGGGGAAAAACTCATTGGCTGAAAGTCTTCAAGGTACATGTTTGATTTTAAAAAGGGCAATGAGAGTGAAAAGAAAGGAATACGCTGAGGTACAAAAAGACTTGATAACTGATTCTTCCATGGTGTGAAGAGGCAGGGCATTAAGAGTCCGAGGCAGGATGGCTTGGGGCATGTTGCTTGCACCATGAGCATAGGAAGCAGAAGAAGAATACTGCTGGCCTTAGAAATGACACAGTGTTGTGTATTAATGTAGTACTGACAGAGCATCCCCGAACTAATTGAATGTCTCTGAGTTGTTATCAACAGCTATTTTATGATTCTAATCATAGAAAAAAAACATGCATCTTTAATTTTGTTTGTTTGACCATTTGGGAAAGACATTTAGGCATTATAACCTAAACTAAACCAAATGGGATTATCTTATATATAGAAAAATATATAGAGCAAGATTGAGAAATGGATAACTATTATTCATATCTCTATATACTCATCCATGTATGGTGCATATTATAATATGCCTGTATCAATGTATGTAAAATATTTATCTAACATATCCAGATTTTCTGTAGATTTGGTTTTGCATAAATGTCTATAAAATATTAATAATAATTTATCATCATTAAATTTAAAACAAAAAAATATATAGTATTATAGTGAATTAAACTGTTGAAATTTCTGTAAGATGTTTTAGATGCTTCATTGAATCCAAAGACATTCTAATTCTGTTTTAGTGATCAACCACCTTTAAATACACTAAATTAAATTCTATATAGAATTTTATATGTCATAAATTTATTATAAGTTCTATTTCTGAAGAATATAATCAGACAATGCAATTTTTTAAAATACTTTTTAAAGAAAATGCTTTCGTATCTTGGGTTGGACTATACTCCTATACTCTGTGTACTGTTATAATGCCGAAGAGAATCTTCTTTTTGAGATAGTTGATCATTTACTGTCATCCTTGAACTTTTATGAAAATTGCAGTGGCCCCCTGCACTTCAGTCTGACTTCAAAAGCACAATCAACTGTGAAAAAACAAAAGAAACATATTTGAAATATTTCCCCACAATTTTATACCCTAAAAAGGGAGCGATACAAGGAATTATGTGGACTTTTTCGAGCTTCCGATTTTTTAAAATTGTCATTATGCTACCCAATTGCTAGGCATCTGAGTCTATTAGCAATGTTGTCCCAGATGCAGAGGATCATGCTCTTACATTAAGGTAAAATCTGGTCTCAAGTTTCCCCCATGAAGTGTAACTCCAGTGTACTAATACAGTGACACAGAAATCTAAGGCCGAAAGCTCGCGACCCATCATAACAACACTTAACTTGTACCCATCTTAATATACAGGCCCATTTCTCAGAAGCAGGTTTACTCCTATGCTTTAGATGAAATACTATTTGTGAAAATCAAGTAGAAGGTAACTGAGATTGGGCTGTTCTGCTTTTTAAATGAACTCAGCTTTGATGTGACGCCAATGTTACGTCTAGGTTTTATTTCTGTCTTCATATGGGTCTTCTCTGTTTCCTCATGCCAGTTAACAAACACAAGTGGTGCACAAGTGTTGTATGTTTGTCACAGCCGTTATCATTTTGCAATTCTATTGTAACAACTCGGAATACAAAAGACAAGGAAAACAATGCCTGTCTAGGGCAGCTGAATTTCTAGAAAAAACTGGTGTCTGGAAGCCATATCTCATGCTTTATACTGTCAATTTAAAAAAAAAAATTAAAAAAGCCTTTTAGCTTGAAAGAAAAAGAGGTCATGGGTGTATTTAAAAAAAAAATGCAAAATGTTGCACAACAGTCAATACAAATAATAATACAAATTTTGGGTCAACAATTTAGTATGAGCTGAAGATCTGTATGACAGAAAGAGATATCACTGCTTAAGAGCTAATACCTTCATTTGTAGAGCATATCCAGGCATAGAGAGCTTGATTCTCTATGACTTATATGGCTCTTTATCCCAGCAGAGTCTGTTGGTAACAAGCTCTGGGATAAACTCATATCTTTGTGTACTGACCTACCCTAAGGGACGTCACTTTTCTAATAGCTGCAGCTGCTTCCATTTTATGTTTTCTAGTAATGCCTTAACTTTGGTACCTGTGCCCCAGGCACAATGTTTGTGAAAAGGACATTTTAAAAAGTTGAAATTTAATAAAAAATATTATCTAGCTCTAATGTAAATATATATATATATACACATACACACATATATATATATATGGTAATCACTTAAATTCATTCTCTTTTTCCTAGAAAAAAAAGTATAAAAAATAATAATTGCTCATACAATTGTGAAAAGTAATCAGTTCTTTACTTAAGATATCCTGAGTTGGTTTACGCATTTATTGGCCATGGTAAATTAAAATATCTAAAATCCATACATTTTGAAGTTCATAGGAGTGATCTAACAATTTTACTGTATTGATACCTATGACTAGGGTATAGGGCCTTAATTTAAATAGCCTCTGGACTTAATTTAAATAGCCTCTGGCCCATTATTTAAACTTATTATAATATTTTTTCATAATATAATTAATATTTTTAAACTGAAATCTTAAGTGTACACTGCTAGTCACTAAGAAGCAAAGTACACAGTGCACATTTTTCTTGCTAGTTCCAAGGATTTACTCTAGCTTCATTTAAATCGAGGTTTTTGTAATATTTATAATTTGTCTTGGCCAATCTGTTGTTATTTTGTTTTGTTTTCCTCTCAACAAACTCAAAACTAAAAGTAATAAAAAGTTGGAATAATTTTCCTTTCTTTTATGTAATTGTATATGTTTTAGCCTTAGGGTTGAATGTAAATGAGTTATTTTTTAATATAAACTTTAGATTTCTGAATAAAGATTGCATAAGTTAAAATGGGCTGCAAATTTTGAACTAACTATAGAACACAGAATTCTAGAACAAACTCTTTAGTTTTTCAACATTGCAAGAGAAATATCTTTTTATTTCATTTTTTTTTTAAGTCAGGTTAACTAAGATATAATTTCATAGAGTAAAATTCGCCCTTTTCAGTGTACAATTGTTGTGTGTTTGACAAATGGACTTATATAACTACCACCATAATCGAAATATGAATAGTTTCCATCATTCCTAGTAAATTCCTTCTGCCACTTTATTGTCAGCCCCTCCCCCAATCCTAGCCCAGGGTTACCTCTAATGGTTTCTATCCCCATATTTTTACCTTTTCCAGAATGTTATATAAATAGAATCTTACATTTTGAGTATTGGCTTTTTAATTGTCTTTCATTTTTAATAGTGCCATTATTAATTCTTATATATCTGTTTACAACATCTGATAGAGACAAATTTTCTTATCAGATGTGGGTTGATGGGAGGTATACTCTTTAACTCAGACGATAAAGGAGCATGCTTTGTTCTACCCAAATTATCAGTAATAACTTGAGGTAGGGCTTATAATGAAATCGAAAAACAATAACTCTGGATATCTTGGGTATGTTCAATAAATTATTCAAATTTCTTTAAGAAATGCTTTGTTACTCTTTATCTTCTCCCTGACTCCCTGCACACTTGTCACTTTTTCTTAATTTACCGTGTTAGTATTTACTAAGACAAGTCAGTGATTTATGGACTTGTAAATTATTCTAGCTTTTCTCTACTGTTCTGAAACATTGTGTACTATCTGATAGACTTTTAGAAAACAGTGATATTCTTATATGATTGATGATATGTAGCATCGTTTATAGATGCCCATGATTTTACCCTTAAAAAGTCAATTAAATAACATAATTAAGAGAGATATACATCTTGTTAAGAAAAGTATGCACTTTTAATAACTGGAGGTAAACTTGGAACATAGAACTCTGAAAGTCCCAAGCTTTTCCTTGATTGTTGTCTTTATTCTACAAGGTCATTATTTTTTATTTGTTTTCATGTATCCTTACATTAGTCTTATACATTAGTAATTAGTGCTTTTATGTTTTAAATTTAGTGTTCTATATTTTTTTCTTTTATTTTTCCTGACAGTATTTTCCTCATATATTGGTTCAGATGTCATCTTAATTTAATTTCTAAATGGATATGTTTGCCATTTTATTCTAAAGAAACTAGAGAGAAGAAATCAAATCTATTATTAAATTTAGTAATAAAAAAAAAATAATAGGTAGTTTTTTTGTTTGTTTGTTTAATTGCTACATACCAAAAACATATGATGCCTAGGGAAGTCTTATCTTTTGTTTTTATGATGTCCTATAACTCTTTCGTGGGGGTTGGAAAATAAGAGCCTATCACCCTTACTGTCCCTGGTCATTCCCTTTAAGTAAGTCTGTTTTGTTACTCTTTAGTTCACATTGACAGCAACTCCACTGCTGAAAATCAAAAATGGATATGAGCCCTTGATTCTATTTCCACCATTTATTACCATCTTTGTGTAGGCTTAGCACAAATGGCGCACAATTACTCAGTTGCTCCAGATTTTTGGAAGACTTGCTTCTTCACTCCACATATCCTAACCATCATCGAGTACTGTCAGCACCTCCTTCAAAATGTCGCCTATCTCTGAGCCTCTTCTCCAATTCAGTCCATCACTACCAAAGTCCAGTTCACCACCATCTGATGCTTAGAGTATTGCTAGAAGCTTCTGGAAGTCTTGCTTTCACTATTACCCTCCCATAGTAATTCAAATGATCCGGTGTCTGCCTGCTTCTCGGCACTCATTTTTTGCCATTTCCCTCTGAACTGATTTCCTATTACTGCTGTAATAAATTAGCATAAACTTAGCGGCTTTAAACTACACGTCATCTTACTGTTAGGTTAGCCAGAAGTCCAAAATCAGTTTCACTGGCCTAGTATCGAGAAGTCAGTTGGGCTTGTTACTTTTGGAAGCTCTAGAAGAGAATCAATTCCTTTGCCGTTTCTTGCTTTCCATATTTTTAACTGGCGATCCATTCTTTGCTCACTCCAACTTCTTGGTTTACGTCTCCTACCACTCTTCTGTGGCCAAATCTTCCTTTGCCTTCTTCTTATAAAAATGCATGTGATTGCATGCGTGATCCACCATGGTAATCCAGGATTATTCTCCTATCACAAGATTTTTTTTTGACTTAATCACATCTGCCAAGCCCCTTTTGTCATATCAGGTAGCTTTTACAATTTCCAGGGGTGAGGATCTTTGGGGGTCATTATTCAACTTACCACACCCTTGAATTGCTTTGCCGAAACCAGAGCTGGTTTCTTAAACAAGTCAACGCATTATAGCCTCTAAGCTTTTTTGCTTGTTTCATTGGCCTAGATATAGCCTTTTTCCATTATTTAGATTTCTGTTCGAAAGTTGTTTCCTCGAAAAGAGCTTCACTGACTGCATATTATAAAAATCTTTCCTTCTTCCCATTCACTCTTTAGCTTTGTATTATTTTCTTCACAACATGTATAACTCTGATATTTTTTATTTGTTTACTATCCAAGTGATTCCACCACCATAAGGCAGTGTCTTTGTCTTGTTAATTGATGCAGTCCCTGAATTAACTGTATTGGCAATAACACAATAATTTCTTAAATATATATTGAGTAAACGATTTATTATTTCAGTTGTAAAAGTGAATAAACTGAGATTCACAGGTATTAAATTGTTTAAGGGGACAGAACTGAGATTTTATTTCAGATTTGTCTAATTTCAAAACCCATATGCTATATATTACTTCTTTCTGTTTAATGGAATTTAACATTAACCTTGACCTTTAGAAGTAAGCATCTACATTAGCCACAACAAGAAGAACCAAACCCAGAAGATACATCATTTGTATTCTTTTTTTTTTGGGGGGGGGGGGTAGGGGGAGAATCCTGGATAGTAATATTCTTATAAGTGCTATAGAAAACTCTTTTTCTTTCTTTCCTGGCATAATACCATTTTGGAATCCATTGCATAACCATGTGGTGAATTTAAACTCAGGGAATAATTTATATAAATTCTTGAATGTGTTATATAATATGGTCCTTAATGTGCAAGTTATCTTTCTATCATTCTTGAAATGATTCTGAAATGTTAAATGTGTTAATTATTTGGGTAGTTTTATTGACATCCTTAAGGAATCTCTAGATTGTAATTCAATACAAAAAAGTAATTATATATAGATATATAATGTTTCATTTTTTTCTTCTTTAAAGATAATAATTCTTCACCAAATGAGTGTTTGTGATCAATATGCAAAATCTTACTATAATATTTATTTTTTAAATGAGAATGCTTTTCTTCTATAGTGCATATACTTTGTGATTTCTTTTGGCACCATTTATGTTGTCAAGCTGTTTGTCTATCAGCCAAATTCTTGAATCACGGCATTCATGTGGAGTAGTTGCTTGGGTATGTGAGAAAACAAGAATTTAATCATGTTGATTTTGTTCTGAAACACTTCAACTTCTATCACTATTTTGACAATTTTGATTTAGCTAAACAGATAACCTATCAACCTTGCATTAAGCTTTTAAAAAGCTTTCCTAGCTCTCTGCTTTTAGTGTTACTTAAAGTTAACATAATAAAGTGTAGCACCAGTCCTAAATGATTCCCAAAATGGTGAGAAAAAAGATACAATGAATCCAAAGGAAGGAAGGGAATTTGCATTTGTTCCACGTGTTTTTCAGACACAGGCCAAATGGAAAAAAAAAAAAGCATTCTGGAAACATTGTTCTCTTTCAGATGATTAGAAAATGCTACTAACTTTATAATTAAAATTTAAATTCAAGAATGGCATGCCATTGATTTTAATAACATGAAAATAAATATCTTAAAGTTATGAAAACATTTTACTCCTGAATAGTTTAACCTCTGTTCTGAATTTATGGGCTCTGCCGATAAAAGATGCATCCTGTGGCTTGAGACGCCTGGCGTTTGGACACAAAGACAGCTACAAAATCCTATTCTCCTGCATGGGGACAAACTTTGGGGCAGATTTTAGACTTTCAGCCAGTGTATTTTTGAAATATGCACTATTCTCTCACCTTGGTCATTTCGTTGAATTGGAAAATCAAATATAATAATTCTGTATCTTATTAGACTCAGCATTTTTTTTTAACATTTTAACTACATATATTTTATTTCAGGAAATTGAAGGTGAAGTTAAATATGTGTTCTAAGCTGCCTTTGGCAAGTCAGAAAGAATAATACACTTATAATTTTGTTGAAAATATGTTAGTATGTTAAGAAAGGTTTTTAAATAAATTTTAAATAGTTAAAAGGATTTAAGCTCCCCTGGTGTATGTTGTCAATTTAGCTCAAATAAATTCTTATAAAAAATTTTTTTTTAAAGATTTAATAGTTTAAAAGAGATTCCATTTTATAAATATTTTTAATGGTCTAAATTGAATTGATTAATTTTTGACTATTTAATAAGTTATAAAAGGAATTTTTGGATGCAAAACAACTAGGGCACTGTAAAAATAAGTTGTTTAGGACACATTCATCTTTTGGAGTTCACATGTGCTTTGCTGAGAAGCATGTTTTATAGATATTACAAGTTTTATAAGTTTGGGATGACTTGATGAACACATTAGATGACATAAATAGATAGAAAAGGAAATCAGAAAACCTGACGTTTTTGATAACTGATGTAATATAGTGTAAGAGAATCAGTTCTGTTCACTAAAATGAGCCATTTTATCATCTGAATTTAAAATGTACCACAGACATCTTAAGCGATTTTACGAGCTCTGACTTTAATTATTTAGAATATTTAATATCAGAGCATAGTTGCTGAGATGAACCAAAATATGCTTTGAGAATTGGGCAAGGTTTTAGGCATACCTCAATAACCACTCTATGTTGCTGAAAGATCAATACATTATCATTTGCAATTAAAATTAAATTAAGGTGTTGTATGGGAATTTATTATTTAAAAGAATTCATTGGTTAACTTTAATATAAAGAAGAAACTTGCAAAATAACTATTCTATACTATAAAATCTCAACTTTTAATTATTTAATCTCTGTTTTTGCCTACATAGTCATAATTTATTTATTAAAAATTGACCGTATCTAATTAAATTTTAAAGGGATTATCTTCATACATTATAATTTATACTTTTTATATAAAGTTGGGCATATATGTATTCACTGCTTTTTTTTCTTGAATAGGACTTGACTCAGTGCAGATATATGAAAATTGTGTGATAATCAAATTCATTTAATTTTTACATTCTAATATTTCTGGAAAACTAAACATATAAATATATATTGAAAGTAGAACTATTTTTTTTTCTATTTAGCATCTAAAAATAATCTTGTTTCTTAATATGCATAAATTTAATATTATTAATTTATGATCTAATGGGGAATATGAGATAAAATAAATTTCTAGTTCTCAAAAATTTTATATTTTTAAAAAGTTTATGCCTACTTTACTAAATGTTTAGATAATTAGGTGTTACAATCTCTAAAAAACTTAAAAATTATTTAAAATAGATGTTAAATTTTTACAGTATAGCTCTAAATGCAAATATATTAGCAATATCTATGCGGTTCAAATGTGAAAGACCATATTCATCTAGAATTCAGAGGATTCAATTGTTTTTATCATATACAGATTCTTTTAAGTAATAATAAAGGCCAATAGTAAGTAAATGATTTAAAAATTAAGAATATCAGAAATTTAGACTAATATCTTTTTCACTATAGTTATAATACTGCATAATGAAAACTTCTGTTTATAATTTTAATTCTGAAGCATGTCGAGAATTAAAGGTAAGATATACCTGTTGTGATGCAAGTCCTAAATCTTTGACTATCGGTAATCTATGAACGATGCACATTTTAATGTTCAACTAATTTAACCAGAGATGTTCATTTTTCTAATAATTAAGAATAAATATAAGATTATTGAGCATGTTAAGCATTTGAAATCTGCATGCCAAGATAAAAGTACATACATAGATAAAAGCACATAAAATAGGTAAATATAATACATATACGTATGTGTACATAAATAGAAATTCCTAATACGTGTGTGTGTGTGTGTGTGTGTGTTAAGCAAACCTCATTATAGTTAGTATCTAGAGAGCATTGTGCTAAGTAAAAGGATAAAGTAAAAGGATAAAGACAAATAATGTATGGTGTCACTTACATGTGTAATCTAAAAAAAAAAAAGCCTATTTCATAGAAACAGAATATAACAGTGGTGGCCAGGGGCTGGACAGAGGAAGACACAAACAGGGTACTGTTGGTCACAGGGTACAAATTTTCAGTTAGAAGAAGCGTAAATTCTGAGGATCTAATATACAGCATGGTGACTATAGTTAATAGTACGTATTGCACACTTGAAAGTTACTATGAGTAGATCTTAAGCATTCTTACCACTCCTTGCCCACGCCCCCCACACATACAAATACAGAAAGTTGCCTGTGTTAACTATGATGTGATGGATGTCTTAATTATCTTGATTTGGTAATTAGTCTACAATGTATATGTATATCAAATCACAATACAGCTCTATACACAAATATATGCAGTTTAAAAATATGCAATTATATTTGTCAATTATTCCTCAATAAGGTTAAAAAGAAAAAAATGAAAAGCCAAGGAATCGATTGAGCTGAAACATTCCGCTTTATATTAACATGTTAAAAATATTGATATAGATTGAGACATAAAATTCAATAATAAAGGAAACAACTCAACATTTTATAAAAGCAGCGTTCATATAGACTGCAATTTTAAGAGTAGTCATTTAGCATAAAATCATATAGACAAACTCAGTAAGAAATCTGCAAAAACAAATGTGCAGGATAAAAGAACTATCTCCAGGGCAAATTAACATGTTTCTTAGCAAAATCTTCTAGACATGTTGCTAATTATTTCCGGTTATGGTGTTCAGGCACATTGGGAATTGAATGCACCACAAAAATTCTCACATAAGGATAACAATTTTATATAGGAACAATGAACAGATGTTTTTATTTTTAAGTTGGGGATTCTGGTCACAGAGTTTGTAGAACTGCTATGAAATTAAGATGACTTAATAAAAAAGTTTCTGCATCACTTACCACTCTAAATTTATTACCTCCAGAAAATAAATAGTCTGGTTTACTCTCTTAAGGATGCCATTTAAGATACTGCCTTTTTTTTTTTTTCTTCCCCTATGAAAAGTGACTAAATACTTGGTAGAGGACACGTTGTGCCATTGCTAGTGAGGTATGACTCATGAGTTTGGCTTCCGGAAAATCTCAGAGGGATATAAAATGGTCCGTTTAGCTTATGTTTATATAAACCCTCTTACTCTATAAGGTTCAGAAGGGAATAGCTACTATATTTCTGTGATTCGGTTTTCCTCTTGTTTTCTATTTCTTTCTCATTCTCTGAAGTATCTTCATTTTTTTCCTAATCCAGAGGTCTAACAATGAGCTGAGTGGGAAAATACGATTGTATTTATTTATCTAGTATAAAATAATGCTTTCTTCTGAACATAAAAACAGAGATGATCATTTCTATCTTTAACTCACAATTGTACAACAGAGATTTCAAGGTCACTAGAATATAAGAGATTTGCAAAATATAAATAACCAAAAACATATAGTCTAATTTGAAATTACATTATAATCAGAATGTGGTATCTATAGTTTATGACTAATTTTATCAGAAGAGGAATCATTTTAATACTCAATGAGTTGAACAGGAGCTAGAAAGTTAGAAGTGCTGACAAAAACAAAATAAACCAAAAAAAAAAAAAAAAAAAAAAAAACCTTACTAGGAGTAAAACAAATAATAAGTTAAATGTGTTCAAAAATGGTTGAAGAAAACTATTTAGCTAATACAAACAAACTTTCTTTAACACCATGAAGTGGGCAGTCTCCTTTTGGAGAACTGCAAAATGGTGCAGAAGGCAGAAAGATTTTAAAGAATAAGGATTAAAGAGCAAGGAAGAGAAAAACAGAAAAAATATTTGATTGGCTGGGGCCACATAGTCAGACTTGTTGGGGTGAGAAGACCCATAATTGACTTGGTATTTGAGAATTGGCTGGCTGGATATACTGTGTTTCTGGTCAAGCAGAATATTTTAAGTGACACAAAAGTTATTTAAGTTTTAAATTGTTGATGTGCCCCTGTGGGTAGGGTCAGCTCCATCTTGGGCCTAGAAACTTATTTCAACAGACCTCGCTTTTGATCATCCTCTTGACCATTCAAAAGGTTTGATCAAAACTGTCGGTCTTAGCATTTCCTCTTTAGGTCTCAGTGAGCACACAAGAGACAACGTGGGCTCATTGTCTCGGACCTGGTTGTATCCTTATGTTCTCTGGTCATTCCAGTCAGAGAGAGATCATCTGTTGGCTGGTCAGTGTCTACCCATGTGCATTTAAAACTTTTGTGAAAACATAGAGTATTATAAGAATGATAGTAATTATGAACAACCAAAAAATGTCTGTGGTTTGGAGGGCCTTCTGAGCCAGGATCCCAGTGACCCAAACCAGCTGAATCAAATAAGTCCAGAAACAATTTCAAAGAGAGGGTGCTTCTTTAACCCAGTCGTCCTCTTTGTGTATTTTGTGTAACTGCATCTCTACTTCCCCAGGAGTGTTTATCCAGTGAGCTCGTTTGAGAGAAACTGAGGGATGGAAACCAGTGCCGGTGTTCTGATGATGGGTGGGTCTTGGAAAGGAGGCCCAGGCATCACAGTTGTAAGGCCACTAGCTTGGTGGGATTTCGTTACAGTCTGGCGATGTCTTCAGTATGGAAAGACAATTCAGGTAGACTGTGAGGAATCGAGTAAAGGAAGATAGAGGGGAGTAGCAGACGTCACGCCAGTCTTACAGTTTTCCATTCTAGGTCCCTCTTACATCTTTAATTTTTTAATAGCTTTTTCAGTGACTCATCTACTGAAGATATTTTGGAACCTTGAAGCCTTTTGGAAGCTTCTGTACGCCAGTTAAAATAGATATCACATTCTGTTGGATTTCAAGTGCGTTTTTCAAATGAACAATCTTGGAAAGTTTCCCATAATGGCCATTGTAATTGTAGGTTGTTTTATCATTTTTATAGATATCTACAGTTTCTGGGACCACAGTTCTTAGACATAATATAAGCAAGTGTTCTGGAAAGAGACAGGTTCAATTCTTTGAAACTTGAGAATCCTGTTTATTTAGCTAAGCCTATGTCTCTTAGAGCCACATTAATACCTAAGAGAAATTTGCCACTGCATTGGGGATTTTTGGTGTTTTACATGGTACCTCTGTGTAGAAATTTTCTCGAGGTTGGCAGATGACCTAGTGTTCCATGACCAGCTTATCCTAGTAAGGCAGTCTTAGAGTTAGGTGCTGAGTGCTCAGACAGCTTTCACGAGCTCAACCTGTGGCCACCAATTTTGCGGCTTTTGCCTTGGAGATTGCCATTAGCGATACATCTATTATTCCTTTCACGAGATTTATTTATAGTGGTGGATGCCCTAATGGCTTTTAATAGTTCAACTTGCACCTACTTTGATTTTGATGATTCAAACAGTCCGGATTCCTTGTCTTCATCTATTTCCCCAAGTCGTCCAGCAGTTTTTACCGTGGACTTACCTCAAGATTTTGTTGAGTCCCCTAAGACTGCCACCTTTTGAAAACTCTCATTATAACTATCCAAGACAATTTTCCGAGACCCCAGAACTTTCTGAAAACTTTAATAAACCTTGAAAACTTTCCAGGACCCCACCCTAGAACCTTTCTGGGAAATACACATATTTTATATGTGTGTGTGTGTGTGTGTGTGTGTGTGTGTGTGTGTATATATATATATATATATATATATATATACACACACACACACACATATATATATTTTATATATGTATATATAAATATATATTTTTATATATATATATATTTATATTTATATTTATATAAATATATTTATATTTATATATATATGTATATATAAAATATATATATTTATATATATATAAAATACGTGTGTGTGTGTGTGTGTGTGTGTGTGTGTTTTGGATCAGAGAGCTGCAGACAAGTGAGCAAACCTCACATCTAAGTGACTTAACCCAAGACCATGGTTACAACTACAGGCACAGTGAGCTCAAAGGTGAGGAGGCATCTGTGCATCTTGTCCCATAGGCCGCTAGCAATCAACTTTGGATCCCATTTCTCATTGCCAAAAACTGTTAAAAAAATGATTAAAGAAAAAAATTTAATTAGTGTGAACATTATTTAACACTTAATGAAGTGGGCAGTCTCCTTTTGGAGAATTATAAAATCAGGCAGAAGCAAAAAAACTTTTATAGGATAAAGAATAAAGAACAAGGAATAGAAAAATAGGGAATATTCAATGGCCGGGGTCTTGTAGTCAACCTTGTTTGGAGTGAGAAGGCCCAAAGCTAGCTTGTTATTTGGGTCTTAGGTGCCCAGGTAGAGTGCATTTGAAGTTAAGTGGAGCATTTACAGGGATACAAAAGTCATCTAAGTTTTGGTTTGCTGACGTGGAACTTTGGGGAGAAACAGAACCATCTTGAACCTAGAAACTTATTTAAACAAACGTTGTCTTTTTATCTTACAATATAGTATCTAATACCATGCATAGCACAGCATATAGATATATCTTTGATTTGTATTTTTGTGGTTAAATTTAGTCATCAATAAAGCAAGTAAGCATTTTAACCTACATATTTCTAAAATACTTTATTGGAATAAGATAAACATTGAAATTAGCCGATTATTCATAATATTTCAACTTATCCTAAAAATTGCTTACTTTAAATTACCCTCTGAATAAAGAATAACAGGTATGTATTATTTTTGTTCATTTTAAAGCACCCATAATTATCTTTTATATCGAACCTTATGTTTACCCTTTCCAATGAATTAGAATGAAGAAAAGCATATTTTAACGAGATACAATAGTTACTCTCCTTAATGTACTCATTCTAAGGAATTCCATGAAAGTCTAAGTAGAGGTGTTATCCTTTAATTGAATGGGTTCCAATAATAAAAATATCTCCATATTTCTTTTCATAGTAAGAGTTATTAACTAACCCATCTGGACAACAGAGTAAGTAAATAATAGAATGAAAAGCCTTTCTCTACAGTCCTTTCAAGGTTGTTCATTTTAATAAAGAAGGACTCAAGCAAAAACACCTTTTAAAAAGTTTGTTTTTCCTCCTCTAACTACTTGGGGAGGAAGGAAATTGAAAGATTTATGATGGAAAAAAACGAACTAAAAAAAAAAATCAATGCTTTAGGAGGCAGCCCTGTTAAGATTTGAGAACCCAATAGAATTTGGCAAACCAGTGGTTCAGGTAGCTTTCTCTTTTATTTGTTTGAAATATGGACTCCATAGCCAAGCACTTTATATTTCTTATGCTCAATTAGAAGTTATGAGCTGGAACACCTCTGTTGGTTTTGGCTGCCCCGGTGAACCCCTTTTTTTGTAGGGTACTTTCTTGTGATTGTGCATTATCAACACCCATTTTAAGCTTTACTTTAAACCCTTTGGCTTTCCATTTTAAATAAATCATCACACCTTTTTGTCGGAGAACTCTGATTCGTCTTTCCTTCTGCTTTTATGTTTCTGGCTTTGTCAGTATTTGTAATATAAGAGGAGAGTACTATGAGTTATCAGTCTACTGATTTGATATATTCTCATTTTGGTTATTTTGTTTTCATTTCCTTTTCTGCTGGTACTATGTCACAAAATAAGAGTTTAGACACAGTCATTTTCTGTGCTTATGTAGAAGAAATTATTTTTTATTAAAAAATAAATACTGATTGAAATTGGAGTTGAAGTAAATCCTCTTCTGAGAAACATTGTCAAATATTTTTAATTATGAAAGTAAGCAACAATATAACCAACACCAGTTAAGGGAGCAGTATAACTATAAAAGGGAATTTAAGTTTTGTCTATTTTTGACACATTTTAATCTAAATACATTGACTTTTTGCCCACTTAGTGCCTATGTCTAGGAGAAATGGGCATACATTATATACCTGAATTTACAAAGACTCTGCTCTGTACCAAAGCAGTATGCTAAAATCAATCATGATTTTAAACCTTGATAATAGAAATTTATTCTTAAATAAAAATGTTACCATTGAAAAAACTAAATTGAGACTTGTCCTTAAGGGAGAAAAGTCTGTACATTTTATATTCCATATCAGTAATTTATTTGGATATGTTTACTTTGGTTCCCAGTAACATAGTTCTTTAGAAAAGAATTTAAAATAATTCTTGGGGCCAATTAATTATCTATATAAAATTGAAAAATTAATTAAATGCATAATTTCATTGGTATAAAATTACTGAAGTAATTTCACTTAAAATGTCAATAGTATAATATTACAATGATATTCTATTAAAATGAGACTAAACTAGAAAATGCTATGCTATTTAATGTACTCATTTAACTCACCTTTATTAGGTAGTTTTATAAAACACAATGTAGATTATTGCAAATGGTTTAATTGTTAGACTACATTCAGCAATATTTATCAAGCATATAGATAGATGTGAGAGAGATAGAGAAAAGTGAGAAACACATTTGATACGAATTAAAATTCTCAAACAAAATGGTATCCTTTTAAAAAGTAATATTTTTTCTGCAGATTGCCTTTTTCTAGTCCAAATTTAAGAAGAAGGAGGAGGTACGTGCAACATTCATCAATAAAGGAGATGATGAACTTCCAAGGCTTTGTGATCTCAACATGTTGACAGTGCAAATGGTGACACTGTGCTGTCAACTGAGTTCATTCTGTAACTGCACAATACGTACGACTAACACACAGTGATTCACAGAACCATAGCTTGTTTCAAACACACGACAACGGTAACAAACCTTATCTTTTTAAATTACTGACAAGGACTAAAAATATTTGTGAAAATACACTTATTTATTTAAAATACCTACAGAGGAATTTCTCCTCATGCTTTCACTAGGGTGTGCAGAAACATTAATTCTAACTTGTGTAAGGAAAGAGAATCCAATTTAAAAATACTCCGATTGCAAGTGTGAATGTGTGTGTGTGTGTGTGTGTGTGTGTGTGTGTGTGTGTGTGTGGTGGGGCAGTGAGAGAGAGAGAGGAAGAGAGAGACACTGTGCACACTGCCCACACTTGGCTCTAACTCTGGTTATATTACCACTTGATTATAATCCTACTGATCTAGGACTAGTTTAGTTTTAGTTTGTTGGTTTCATAGACATCTTTGTCATTTTATTTAGGGCCAGAACATGGTATACTGAGTGTGCAGTCTATCCTCAGGTGTATATTCTCCATGTTGCACACTTAACATTTATGTGAATTTGGAGCAGTTGCTCAATTCCTTCACATTTTAATTTTCCAGTTTGTGAGAAGGCATTACAATCCCTAACTCATAGACTTGCTTTGGGAAATGTATGATATATGTAAACCACTTATGAATAGCAGTATTCAATAACATTTCCTTAAACTTTAAGATGATATCATGGAACATAACTGCATTTGTATTAGAATCATGTTATATCATGAGAAAAATAAGCCAAATATAATATTTGCTTTTAACTTAAAATTTTAATTAATAGAACTACTATGGATGAAGTTGGTTATTTCACTGAGAACCCTATAACATGCATTTGGATATTTGAAGCCAGATAAATAAATGTATTTGTTTTCTGTGCATCAAACCAGCCTTACTCCAAGTATCAGTGACTAAAAGAGTTATATTATTATGTAATTTGACAGCTATTTATTTTTATGCAAATATAGCAGCTTAAAATAATTATATAAACATTTAATAAATTACATTTATATGAATATCTAAGAAGTCTTTGGAATTAGAAATCATAAATCTTTTTTCATAACCATCATTGATTAATACAATAAATTTCTGCTAAGGGAAATTGTATGAGGGAAAAAAATCAAGCTACAAAGAAGTTGTAGAAGGGGCTTAAATTTCCAGGCAATTCTTTGCAGCCTCTCTGAGATAAGTTATTAAATAGGTTCTAAACAAGCCTATTTGGTTGGAGGGTGCTACTTTTTAAATATTATAACGTCTTATGTATTATTAACTAAAAGGAGCCTTAAATTCCTCCATAACATGCTGTGTGTTGACTGCTCAGAATGTAATAATAGCCCGTTGTCGATTTTTTCCTGTGACCAGTGGATAAGCTAAACGCTGGTGTAATTCTTGTATTTTACTTCAGTCCTATATTTACACATGAATGTGACCTTGTTGTACTAATTAGGACTAAACCAGTTGGTAGCTTGCTTGTCATTTGCTCCACTGCTTCCTGCTGGTATTTTGAAAACTCGCGTTTGGTCATAATCTTCACTATTTTTCCACTTGGCCTCTGATGTTTTATTTAGACCATTTTTTAAAAAAGAGGCTAGGGTATTTTTGAGCATGAATTTCATAATGTTATGTTTAATAAAGTAGCCATCCTTGTTTCCTTTTATTTCCTTTTTTTTTCTTTTTTAAAGAATAATTGGAGGACAACTTGTCAGGTAATAGAACACAACATCCACTATGCTTAATAAAGAACAGAATAGGCAAAATATACTCAGTACTATCTAAAAAAAGCACCATGAAATCAATAGACTATTCAAAGGTATTTTTGTTGTTGTCGTTCGGGTTATTATTTATATGATAGGTAAATAATACCTACTTTTACTTTGTTACATTTCTTCCCTTTCTTTCACTCTTCCCTTCTTCCCTTTTTTCCTTCTCTCCTACCTTCTTCATCCAATTACACCTTCGACAAACATTTAGTGAGTATTGACTATACACCAAGAGTTGTTTGGCTATAATCTCCGTTTTCAATATTCTGGTTAAAGAATAGGATGGATCTACTTTTCTTTAAGGTAGGCCTTCTTTGCTTACACTCAAATTAGATAGTTTTTATTGCTTTAGAGATTGTTTTAGAAATTCTGAGAGTCAGAACGTAGTCATCTTTATTCTATTAATCCATGTGCATCGGGCCAATCTTCTCATTTTTTGACAAATGAAAAGAGTTTGGTGCTTATGAAAAATCAATCTCCACAACCGTCTCTGACTCCATTCATTATGCTCCTGCCAGAAAAGGGGAAAGCAAACAGTTCCTTGTGAACACTTTGCAGTTAGGGTGTGAGGAATTCCACTGACTGCGTATTGATCGCCTATCCCCATTTAGACTGCTCCGGAGTGACTAGCAAGCATGAACACAGGTAACCACGAGATTAGGACAGTGTCGGTACAATCTGATGTCTGTGACGGTTGCCATTGAAACTATAAATGCTACCAAACAGTGCTGTTGTTACCACTTCACCTTTATAGAAAACAATAAGGTGGTTTAAGCCTAAGGAAAAAAAAACAAAACTAATAAACTTTTTCTTACTTATTTTCTCAAATACTATTTTTTTATACTATAACTACTAAACTGGGGTCACTGAGTCATAAACTTAGTTTCTTTGTGAAGTGTTACTTTTCATGGGATGACTATTCCATAGTTAGATGTAGTGCTCTTCATTATTCTAATTTATGGTATTCAGATACTGCCTTCCACAGACTACTTTAAACGCCCTCAGGCTCCATCAGTGCCTTAGGCTGTGAAATCAGAATAGAAAATGAGTTGCTCCTAGACAAATCAGATACATTTTATATGCAAATAATTTCTTCCTCAGTATCATCAGAGTACAATAATTTGAGTGTTTGACCTGGTGATTTATCAGTGTCTCTAATATGTCACTTAAGTTTTAAAGTCCTCCTGACCCAGCAGGATTTGGTTGGTGTGGTGGCCAAACCTTCCAAGTTGTCCTTTTCTTTTGTTCTGTTTTTCCTCACATGCCTAGATTAGCATTACCCAATTCTTAAAAATGCGTAATGATATTAGGGATTTCAGTTCCCTCATTTTGTATTTCTTCACCTTATGCATTTTGCACTTCCTTCCTCCAAACTTTTTTTTTTATTCTTATAGTTATACTTATCCTGAAAGTTCTACTCATAAGAAAATATTGAAAGAAGAGGCTCAATCTATAGGCAACTTTATGAAAATTTTCCTTATGTTTTATTAATTTCTCTAGGCTTCTGAAGATATTTTGGGTTTCAAACTTTGTAACCAAGAAAAAAAGAAAAAAAAAATGAGAGGGGGAGAGAGAAGGGAAAAAAGGAGGGAAGAAGGGAGAGAGGAAGGAAGAAATAAGAATATTGGAAATGATTGTCAGTGAGTAAAACATATTTTCAAGTATCAGCTATTAGTTTGTTGAAATATTTTAAACATAGAAAGTTGAATGAGAGCGTTTATTAAAATGGCTTTATTAGTTATCCCCTCATGATTACAAAATCTTTGGCAATCACACATCTGGTGCATAGGAAGGTGCTTAATGCAGGACCATAGGGCCTCATTAGCAGATTCCTTAATACAATGGTTTTGGTCCCTGTGTCTATTAGAACTATTTTATAAAATAGCAAGAAAGTCTCTTTCCACTTGTTTTTCCCTCTGGTGGACGAAAGACCCAAGAGGCTATAAACCAATAATTGAAATCAACATTCATTATATCTAGATGTTCACTGTTTTAATAAGTTTTTGTTTTTTTACTGAAAATAAAATTTTGTTAACAAATTTGAGGCAGAATTTGTAGTAGATATGAATTCTCTTTGACCCAATTAACATATGTTAAAATAACATTCAATGAAATTGCAATCAGTTCTTGAAAGGGGTTTCATTTTATTATCAGTGGAAGTTAAATAATAACCAATGACTAATATGATAAAATTTGAGAACATTTATATTAGCTAAAATGAATAAAATATTTGTTCAGTTTTCTTGTCTGCATAAGATAGCAATATATACCTTGTAGTGTTATTGACATTACTATAGAAAGCCCCCACATAATAATGCCCATTTATTTTAAGCTTGAAGTATTTCAGCAAAATAATATTTGCTACTTGAAAATATTTTGCTCCCTGTCAGTAGTCAGATTCTTGAAATCTCTTTTGGTGTCTTTTAGATATAGAGTTGTAGCTCTCTTAAGAAGGTTGATAGAAATAAAGCCTATCTGTATTAGATGTTTAAGAGTATGTCGTCATACACTTATATGCTCATTCGTTTCTATAAAGTGGCATAAATAATAATAATGCCATTGATTGAGCAAGTATGTGTCCAGATACTTTCCACTCATTATAACCCGATAGCACTAAAAACTATATTATTATCTGCTTTTTAACTGATAAGGAAGCTGTGACTCTGCGTAGTTATCTTATCCATTGTCACATAACTAATAAATGACAAGACTGAACTTATATTTGAGAGGGTTTGTTGGACTGTAAAGTTCCTGAACCTTCCATACTGATTATTTTTAAATTTATGTTATTAAAAATGTAATATAGGCTGAAGGTATCTTAAAGAAAAAAAAAAAAACTATACTAATCCTTTGCTTCCAAAGGAATTTTAATTTTATAAAAAGTAAGTCCAAATCCAAGCTCAAACCTTTTTATATAGTTAACAGAAAAAAAGAAAAAAACTGTGATATGGGGTGATTATAAGATACGAACTATGTCTACATGGTTTTATGATACTAAGTAACATAATAGTAAAACATAATTCCACAGAATCTAGTCAATTCGGTTAGCATTTCCTTCACATATTTTCCTTTATGCCTAATTCTCTTTCTCTTGATATTTCATTCCTCTTTCATTGCTGTGTCTGTGTGTTCTTCAATAATAGATTTATTATAATTATTAAAATTATTATTTTAATAATGTTGCCTTCTCAAGTCACGAGAGTCAAGGCCAAAATGTAGAATATCCTTATACAATTTAACAAAACTTCTGATCATATTGGCGTTGCTGAATATATTTTCAGTGACATTCAACAAATATTCATTAAGTATCTATTTTCTTCCCCAAGGACTAAAGTTGAAACTAGAATTACAAAAGCTAATAAAACATGGTTTCATGAGACTGTACGTATAGCAGAAATACAAATTTAAACAAAGAAATGAACTGAAATTAGAAGGTACTGAAAAGGAAGTATATGCTGACTGGTGCTAAATTGTTATAATTAACAACCTTTGCTAAATTCACACCAAAAAATGTCATTTTAATAACAGTATTGAACCTTAGAGAGAGAAAACCTTGCTAACATATTTAAT
Source organism: Rousettus aegyptiacus (assembly GCF_014176215.1). Taxonomy (NCBI): domain Eukaryota; kingdom Metazoa; phylum Chordata; class Mammalia; order Chiroptera; family Pteropodidae; genus Rousettus; species Rousettus aegyptiacus. Next base: position 79,954,151 of record NW_023416286.1, read on the forward strand.
GCTCCTCTAGAATTTGCTGATTTCTTTTTCTTACTTTAGCCATAGAATTGGTAATTATTTAAGCATTCTTAATTATTGCAGAATAATTATTTTTAAACAACTAGATTCCACAGAAATCTTGTAATCTTTATCATTTTGGCCTTTTGCTATTATAGTAAAATTAAATAAACATTTCCGTAAACTCTAAGATATATTCAATATACAGTCCACTGTCATTTTCATATCCAGATTCCAGCTACCCTCCCTTTAAAATAAAATGATTGTTTTCAAATGTTTAAATTGTACAAATACCTTTCATGATGTTTCCAAAAATGTAATGTATATTCATATCTCTTGGAGGTCTTCTTAAAATGTAGATCTTCCTTCAGAAATCCTGGGGTAATGCCCCAGATTCTGCATTTATAGTAAGCTTTTAAGTTTTGATGATACAACTGGTTTAGGGTCTGCACATTAAGAAAAAGGACCAAGGGAAGCCAGGACTGATCTGCATTCTGTATGGCTGACAGTGTATTTCACCTCTGTGGTCAATCGGCCTGCGAGTAGAAATGTGTTCAATAAATGAAAATTTAATCAGATTGAATTTGAAAGACTTATAAGGCAAGTATCAGGACTGGATCATATTACCTGCTCTTAAACCTGTTAACATTTAGTTAAGTCTGCTTTTTGATTTTAGCAGTAAGATGATCTATGATTCAATTGCTCTAGTATTGTAAAATTATTTTAAAAGGGACTTTTGTAAATGTAAAAATCACATATCTATTTGCTACAAATAGTAAACTCGTATTACCTATATTAACTTTATCTGTTGCATGTGGTATGTTGATGATATATTATTGCACTATGGAAACTATTAAAATCAAATTTCAGCTGCCTGACTTTCTTTAATATCAGAGAGAAAGAAATCGAGATACCCAAGTGCAATCCATATCCTTACAGCTGCCAAGATTTGCTTTGCTCAGTAGGATGAACTTGTGGGCTATGATCATTCTGTCTGTCTGTCTTTCTGTCTGTCTGTCTGTCTGTCTCTCTCATCTATTTTTTAATTATTTGATCGTAATGTTTAGCTTTTCCTTCAGGTCTGGCCACTTGCAGAACTCTGGATGCAAATCTGAGAGGCAACTGTCTCAGAATATTCGGAAATTGAGAAAACCTCTCCTTTGATCTGGTCCAATAGAGCAATGACTCCTAAACCTTCCTGTCTATTCTCACTACACTCTCTTTTATTCCTTCATATCCAGCCCTCCCAGGATACACCAGGGAACAGAAATCCACTGGAATTCTGTCTCCCTGCCTCCTTTTATGTTTGCCATTGAGTTTTAAAAAGTTCACAAATATTGTGCAATTTAAAAAAAATTAAAAAGAGGCATTTGCCTCTACATATTAATATATTGAATAAATATTTGCTAATTAAGATTATGTAGTGATTTGAGTAATACAAAGAATTAAAAATTGTCAGGACCTGAAAAATGTTATACTATTTATTAAAATAGTACATTTCAAATACTTTATCACTTTCAAAACATTCAAAATTATGTCAATAATAATCACAAATATTTATTTACTGTTTATTGTTTTGTATATTATGTCATTTTTAGATACATTAACTCATTTAAAGCTCATTAAAACACTAAGTATTATTCCCATTTCAGAGAAGGAAATCAAAGCCTGAGACATGAAGTAACTCACACATCTATTAAAGGAAAGAAATTAATGGAAAGTTTTCTGATCCTAGCCCCAAGTTCTTTTATACCATCATAGAATATTCATTTTTGTTTAAACAATGAGATAGACCAGAGCATGATGATGTTCTAATTTTTTAGGTTGAAGCATTTGAAAAGTAGTGTGTTTGTGGTGTTCTTCAAATTCATACATAGCTATTTAGTGGTCATTTAAACTTTTAACACTGCAATGTGTTTTATTAGATTTTGAAATCTTTAGGCTAGAAGAGAGTATGTTTTTGATGAAAGAAGGAAATGGTGAGGAAATGATACAACTATAGCTTTTAAACCTGTGTTTTAAAATAATCCTGGAAGTTACTGTATGTTTGGATGTGTATTTCTCATTATAGGAGAAAAACAGTTGAAGATGATCTAATCTCATAGTGTTAAAAATACTCCATAAAACTAACATTCACTTATAAAGCAAACTTGAGGTTTGAGTATGTAAGTGTTTACAATTATAATTATTAAGGAAAAAGTAAAAATAAAGTGCTTGCTATGCTACTTCTCTAATTTAATTGGTAGGTATTTGAGATACAAAGAGAGGTATGGTGAGAGACAAAATTAAGAACAGACTTTTAAAATTATACATGGGTACAAATTATCCTATTTTCCTTTTTGCAAAATGCATAATAATTGCTACAATTTATTATGAACATACTAGTTACTAGTATTAAAAATTAAGTAGATTGATTGCTGAATGCTTGCATGTAGACACTGCTTAGCGCTGTACTCCTCTGTCTCACTAAATACAGCACAGCAGGTTACATTATCCCAAGTTTATGTAGAGAATTTAGAGGAGTGGAGTGCTTTACTTTAGGTTGCATAGCAAGTAGAGTCAGACTACAAACCCAGATACAGCCCCTCTAATTCTTGTATTAGTTAGGTATGCTAATGAGCATATGTGGGTTGTAGGAACTGTTTGTATATGACTAGCTGTTTTACTTCCATAACAACTATGACAGATAATCATATGAAGCCAAGATTACCCTGAGGAAAAGTGTTCAGCAGATGGGCCTGTTCCAACACAGTAACTAATAGTCTGACTCATGTTGGCCACTGGCTTGGAAAAAAGTTTTCAGCAAGAGGTGGTTGGTTATATATATATATTTCAGACATCTTCTAAGCTATGAGTTAGTCAACAGTAGATGATACCGCCTGGGCTAGTTAGTATTACCAGAGCTCAAACTGTGCTAGTTTGATAACACTGAACTACCCACTCTACTAAGCCTCAAAGAGGAAAAATTAAATCGATTGTATCTGAGATTTAAAGTAAGCTTTAACATAATGTTTTTAGCAGGATGTTTATACATAGATGAATACATATCTCTGTGTGTATAAGTATAGATAGATATATCTATTCATAGACACATAAATTTACAAGATCTAAAATTTGACATTTTATCTCCTGGATTTGAATGATAAAAACAATATATTTTGCATATATAAAATACATGCCATCAGCAGCTAGAGCTGCATCGGCAACCCATTGAAAAAGTCGTGTTTTTTTCTGGAATTGATTGATGGTTTGCTGAGGAAAAGAATGCTGGGCTTTGGGGAAAAAATGTCATGAAACAGAAAATAAATATAAACTACTGTGGTATTTGGCAACCTTTTATCAACTCTGCAAAGCCAAAAGGGCAGTCTGCCAAACCTCAAATGCAATTACATTATATCCAGAGTGGGTAAAAATACTGTAGCAAAGTAAATAAGGAAAAATATATAGTATCATCTTAATCTGAAGAAAATATGAGGCAATTGGAATACTGACTACCTTTTGTATTAAAAAAGTTATCAATTTTTTTTTCTCTTATAAGGTGACAATGGAGGGAATGTGAGGTCACAGTTCTAGTGATCAGGTGCCTGGTTGGGTGACATTGTGCCTGTTATTTAACTTCAGTAATCTTGATGTCGGCCTGTGTAAACATAAAGCGATTAAACTGCATTGCCAGTCATCTCCTCCCAGTAATAAAAATTCATGTTTCCAATTTCATAAATTAACATAAAATTTTATTTGTACTTATTTTAATGTAAAAGTTGCATCTTTCTTGAAATTTTCTGGAGCACAGAGTTGTCAATCTTGGATTCTCTAAAATGTCCTCAAGCCCTAAATTTCAATAATTATTTGGACTAGTGTCATTGAGTATTCTGAATAAATTTTACTATAGAATTAGTTCCCTTGTTTGACAATTAGGATTTAAGAATATCCTCCAGAGATCTGCTGTATATCCTATAAGATTTCCCTGGTATGTATACTTTAGGAAACACTACGAAATTGAATTTTTAAAACTTAGAACTCTTTATGTAAACTGAACAAAATAGGTGTTGTGTCACAATCAAATCAAGCATTTAAGGGTCCTAAGGAACATGAGTAAACAATGGTTTTAAAAATATTGATTAGGTGTCTGCCAAAATAAGGGACACTGGAATAGGGTACATTCTTACCAAGATATCCTCTTCTTTGGACCCCCTATAGTCAGTAAGCTTAGCCAATGTCCTCAGAACCTCCAAGAAACATTGCTTAGAGGTAAATTGACCATCAATTCCAGTTTGTCCAAGACCATGCTGGTTATCTACATGTAATTATTAACAGCACTCTCAGTCTGAAAAGTGTTTGAAATTGGGGAATGAAATATTTTTGTCATCCTACCTTTAAGAAGAGTAAGAAATACCTAACAATTTTCTACAGTTGAACTTCAGTTCTTCAAAACTCTTCCTCTTACACCTATGGGAAAACTTAGAATGTATCATTCATTATATTCTCCACTTTCCAGAAAAAGAAATAATAATTTCATTTAGGAAAACTGCATGAGCTATGAATAAGAACTAACTAGACTTTGCAAAAATAATTTTAATTAATTATCAACAGATCCTTTGAGCAGTGATAGGGCAGAGGCTTTCCAATTATTTATTTTTACGTTTTAATTTGTGTGTTAATATTGCTTCTTTTGCAACTCTGATGGGAAGAAGTAAAAGGCAACCGACAATTGCCCTACAGGGCTTGTGAAACCATGTGCCCTTTAGTTTTCATCTTTGCCCTACTGAGGAAACTTCGTTAAAATAATTTGTCTTATCTTAAAAGTTAAATGATTTAGGAATCATGCAAAATATCATGAAACCTATCTATATACTCTGTTTATGCCGGTACCTGTCTCCTCTGTTCTTTACATGTATGCTGACTGTGGGGATACATTCTTATGATCTAAATATTTACTGATCTTTAAGAAAATCAAACACTGAAAAGACTCTTAATGCAGAGATTGGTTTTACAGTCGAATTGTTTGAGTGTGTTTGCCCAAAATACAGCATAGCAAACTGTGACATCATACTGTGAGAGGAGGGGAAGGGAGAATTAGATGCTTATAAGTAAATTACATAGTAAGGCTTCTGATTGATAACAGTGGAGTCGCATACCCAAATGCTGCTATTATAGCAGAATTTCATCGATATGAACAAAGAAAATGGCTTCCTGTATCAAAATCATGTTGTAGTCACTAAGTGGTCTCTGTCAAGTTCAAGGCTGAGTTGTTGTAGCCCCTGGCATGCAGTGAGCCAGAGACAACTGGTTATTACACCAGGCTAATCTCACAGATCACTTAACAGAGTGTCTGTCTCAGTCAGTTGGAAAGCACCTTCATATTTTGTGAACTATTTCACAAGCCAGCACAGTAATGCCACACATGTTTCCAGATACTGTTTAAAATATTTTATTAAGCCAAGGGATGTAGCTGATAGTGTCCTCTCATGGGTCAAGTTATTGATAACATTACCCACCCCTTTTTACACTGAACAGCCCCTAAACCTGTTAGCCATATGCATATGAAATGAATCATTATTGTAATGAAATTTAAAACACCCTAGAGTGGTGGAGAGAAAGAGGAAAATAAAATAAACACTTGCTGCCTTGGTATTGGAGCTAGCCAAAGAAACAAAATCTCTTTAGTGAACACTTGGTTTCGTGATCTAAAGGAGTTGCTGTCTGAACTGTTCTGTGGTGGGTGGCGAGGGGCAGGTGGTCCCTGCGGGGTGTTCAACATTAGTCACTACATGTACTGTGAGGGTCACTGAGACTCTGCTGTCTAGAATAGCATGAAATAGCTGTGTTTGAAATGAGAGTTCGTTGAATAGGGACACTTGTTTTATTTATCTCTTAAATATTACCATTTGTCTTAGTCATTACCACATTGGTTTTCTAATGAGCAACACACTAATCTTTGCATTTGATAGCTTTTTTATTGTATTGGGATTGCATGTTTATAGGAAGCAAAGAAAAGAAAAAGAATACATGTTTTAGGCCATGAGGCTGGAAACAACACACAGTAATCATGTTCCTCTGGGGGATAATGTAATTAATTTTACCCATTTGTTTCATAGGACTGAAATTTAGAGTTGATCCCATTTGTAAAACTATATACAGCATTTTAATAACTCAAACTATAGAAGTATATCATTAAATTAGTAACATCTTCTATACTTTATGACTTAACTGTTAAGCTAAAGACAACTATGGTAGAGTCCTCCAACACCTGGTTGAATTGGGAAGAAAAAATTTTTTATAATAATATATTAGTACTGTTAGAGTGTTGGTGACCTCGTTGTCACTGTGAGGTCATCTCTTACTTTGAAATAAATGAAAAATAATGAAATTTAAAAATAGTGGTAAGAAATTAATACAAGACTTTCCTCAATTGTTTTGTAATGCTACAGAAAGAAATATTACTTTGCAAATCAAGTATTAATATTTTTTAAAATTATTTGGGTAGAATGTTTAATGTTTAATAACTGTTGAAAGAAAAAGTACTTTTAAAATTTATGCAATCTACAGAAGTGGACAGTTTTTATAACAAATTAAGCAATGAAATGGACAGTGCATACCATAATTTTCACAATAAGTTTCTCCATTGTCTTTAAGACATAGGTGCTACAAAATATGTCATTATAGAAATAGTGATTACATCCCTGGTTTCACAATATTACTAAGGTAATATATGTGAAGAATCTCAGTTGTTAAGGGAAAATTATGCCTAGTATTTATTAATTAAAATTTTTATTCTTTTAAATATTCTATTTGAATTAATAGCTTTGTGCATGATTGCCGTTCACAGTAAATTATATTTCAGGGGCAGTATGTAAAAAGGTATTCACTCACTCTTCTGAGAAGTTTTGTCTTAACAAACATTTTTTGCTTGACCAAACTTTAGTCAGGCTCGTGAAACTTTTACTAAGACTCATCTGTGTCTTTTTTTAAAAATTCAGTTTTAGCAAGGTTCATGCTAAGACAGTTTCACCAGAATCCCCCACTTGATAGTCGATCACCCCAAATATCTGACCAGGTTCCTCATCCTCCACCATTTCCCAGGTGATGTCTGATCACCCTGGCCTGTCTTCACCAAGAATCCTGAAAGGTCTGTTTAACCAGAACCTCCTTACTCTTGTTTTTTCTCTTAATAATTTTTTCTTCCACTGAACCCCAAATCTGCTCCTTAACTAAAAATTCCCACTTGCCCATTTCATGTTTGGAGTTGGGCCCAATCTCTTTCCCTCACTGTAAAGATAGCGCTGAATAAAGTTTGCTTTACCATCTGTAACAAGTGTCATTGAGTATTATTTTTCTTTAATAGTCTATGTGATCTCTTGATTTAAATCAGTTATTAGAAATGTATTTTTGAAGTTTTGATATATAGTGACTGAATCAACTTTAAAGAGCAGACTAGAACAAACAATAAAAATCTCTAAGGAAAAAAACCAATTAATGAATTATGTGCACAGTTGACCTATTTAGAAGTGTCATTGTCACCTAGCTGTTTTTCCTCCCAGAAAGTTTTGTAATATACTTAAATAAATATTCTAGAGTTGTCTTTAGCTTAATACATATATCAATTAGTCCCCATGTTATGAAATTAAAAATTCAATGTATATATACATTTTTTAATCCTGATTTGGGATCTGGTGACTTCTTTAGAAATATGCTCTATTTAATTAAGTATTTTCTAAAGTTAATATAGTCAATTTAAATAATATGTAGAGAAATAGGCTGTATGGATTTTATTGTTTTTAATGTCAAAAGAATTTTAAAAACCCATAGGACTACCTTTCATTTGCTTAATAATATATCTTAACCTTTCTGCAATTTGAAAAAAACATGCATCGAATTAATATTTTTTAAAGAGTAACCAAAAACTGGCATGGCAATTCTAAATATTTGGGAATTCTGTTACATTTTCTTGCTTTAATTCATTTATTAGTTTATAGAAATCTCTGTTTGACTTTTAAAAGCATTTTCCCCTTAATTTTCATCCAAATAAAATGATAAATTCTGACACTCTGGTAATTTGCATAACAATTGGACACAAAGAGTAATTCATTAATATTCAATGAAGTTCTAATTTGCACAATGCCTGCAGCAATATGTAAACTTCATTTTGCTTTAAGATGGAAATTTGTTACAGTGCAAATATCAGTAAGTATAATTTTATTAATCAGTCCCAATGAGCTTTTGATTCTGTGACCTTGGCAAAAAAGTCTTTTTTGTCCTAGAACACACTTGAAAATTAAGGTCACTGTATTTTTTTTCTTCTGGTCATTACTTAGCTATAAATAGTTTTAGATATTCAAATACAGTCCAGTGTAAGTAGCCTTTATTATTCAAAAGAAAACTAATGTTATAGGTTAACCTTCACTAAAAAAAAAAAAAAAAATCAGGTTTATTTTCAATCATGTTCATTAATTTAGTCAAGCGACATTTGTTGAACATCTATTGTTTTCCAGGCAGTTTGTAAGGTACATGGGGATACATTTAGACCTGTTTCTGCCTCCTAGAACTTTCAGACTACACATTTTGAGTTAAGAAGGATACATCAGCTGTGAATTAAGGATAGAAATGCTGAACTAATAATAATAGTAATAGCAAGGGGTAATCTTTATTAAGTGTTTATGATGTTCAAAGTACTATTCTAACTACTTGATATGTTGTAGTTCAAAATAATTTTATAACAACCCAAGGAAGTAGGTATCATTATTATCCCCATTTTCAGTGTGGAAAATGAGGAATAGTGAGGTTGTTAAATGTTTAGAAAAAGAGTAATTATTGGCCTATATTGCATTTTAAAATCAAAGTTGGATTTCTACCAAGATTTTCTGGCTAGCTTTAAATGTACCACTACACTTAACTGAAATTAATATACAGGTAAGGCATCTTACTGAAAAAAAAAAACCTATTCTCAAAAATTTTAGATCAGCAGAGTACTTTTCATTTATCCATTTGATAAATGGATAAATGAAACTTCATTGCGTTTCTATGAACTGTCTCATCTAGGCACTGAAGCTTCTTTGGTCAGTAAGACAAACAAACAAAGCCTTGTAGTCTTGGTTCTTTTATGAGGGTGTTGGAGACAAATGTAAACAACTAAACAAAGATATGCATAATATACTTTCAGGTAGTGGTAAGAAAAACAAATTGGTGTAAGGTAATTGACAGTGGGCGTAGAGGGAGGTTAAGTTTTAGTTTGAGTGGTTAGGAATTGTTTAATTGAACAAAGACTTGAATGAAAGGAGGAGAGATTTTCTTAACAATATGGAAGAAAGTACTTCAGGAAGGACCAGATCCTAGGCAGAAAAAGGAGATCAATACTATGAAGGAAAAATAAAGATAGAGTTGATTGTTAATGAGGTCAGAGGAATTGTAACAGCTGGACATTATTGTAAACTTTGGTGACCATGCAAAATCATTTGGATTTTATTCTAATATAATGAGAAAACAATGAGGATTTTGAGGAAAAGAAGTCAACTGCTACGATTTATGAGTTTAATAGTGACTCTGGCTCCTATATAGAAAATAGACTGTAAGGCAGCTAGGCAGAAAGCTACAAGATAAGTTAGAGGTTCCTGTTCCTGCCCAGGTGACTAGAGCCAGGATGGTACAGTGGAAGTGATGGGACATGGTCAGAGATTCAGGAAATATTTAAATGGCTGAGCCAACAAAACTTAAGATGGGCTGGAGTTTTAAAGTTGTCACTCAGATTGCCAAGCGTCCACATTTCAAGCAGACTCAAAAGATGTTTTATTTTTTGACCTGGTTTCTGATATTGTGAATTAACATTTAAAAGATGGTAGGGTTCTAACATAAGTTATGAGGAAAGATTGTTTTAAATCACTTATTATTTAATACAATCAATGGTTGAATTAAAGGACAAATAGAAGCAGACAATGTATAGCCATTCTTTATTTTCTGATAATAAATTACTAATGAAAGAAAAACTGGTCTTTATATTTTTAGCAGAAAATTATTGAGTATTGCTATATTAGGGGAAAGAAATTTTATTATATATTGAAAGCCTTGTTAGTAAAGCGAGTCATATGCTCAGAAGTGATCATCGGTGTGACAAGGTTATGGTGATATGCCTTCAATGCACCACAATTTTTTCTTCCACTTTTATTGAGGTATAATTGACAAAATTGTAATATGTTTAAAGTATACAATGTGATCATTTAATATACATATGCATTGTAAAAGGATTCCCACATCAAGTTAATTAACACATACATCCATCACGTCACATAGGTATCTTTTTGTTTTGTGAGGATGCTTAAGAGTCACTCTCTTAGCAAATTTTAATTATACAATAAATACAGTATTATCAATTATAGTCACTGTGCTATACATTAGATCCTCAGATCTCATTTATCTTATAACTTAGTTTGTATCCTTTTACCAACCTCTCGTCATTTCTCCTACTCCCAGCTCCTGACAACCGCCAGCCTACTCCCTGTCTCTATGATTTCACCTTTTTTTGATTCTACATGTAAATGAGATTATATAGTATTTGGCTTTCTTTGTCTCACTTATTTCACTTATAATGCCATCTAGGTATATTCATTTTGTTCCAAGTGGTAAGATTTTCTCCTTTGTTAAGGATGGATAATATTCATAAATGTATACATATGTATACATTATGTATATATTACATAATATGTAATATATAATATATATTACATATTATATATGTATTTCTTTATCTATTCATCTGTTGATGGACACTTAGGTTGCTTCCATGTCTTGGATATTATGAATAATGCTTCAGTTACATGAGAATACAGATATTTCTTCAAGACCTTGATTTCAGTTCTTTTAGATATACCCAGAATGGGATTGATGAATAACATGATTGTTCTATTTATAATTTTTTGAGCAATCTCTATACTTTTTTTCATAGTGACTACACCAATTTACATTCCTATTAAAGTGTACAAAGATTTTTTTCTCAGTATCCTCACCAACATTTTCTTATCTATTATTTTCTTTATGATAGACCTACCGATAGGTGTGAGTTGATATCTTATTTTGGTTTTGATTTGAAATGCAGGATGATTTTTTTAAGTGGCTTCAATAGTTAACAGCCTCCACTTTGCCAACCATCTGTCTTTGGCATGATGTATGTGATAACAGGCTCTTCACAATAGGCTGACTGCCTCTCCTCATTCAGTCAATGTGCTTACTTTCTTGATCATTTGTTTATATAAACTAACTTTTATAACATCTACCTTACAAAAGAACAATAAATGGATACCCATCCAGAGATTCAAGATAAGAGAAGAGTTTAAAGTAGTAAAATGTGGTTGTAAGGTATTTAAAAGAAAGCACAGTAAAATATCTTCTTAAAAAAAAAAAAAAGAGGACAAGGAATAAAGATCATATAGTCAAATAATTCAGAGACTTCTCTTGCATCTTTACATTGCCCACCACATTGGTAATTTCTGATTAAAAGGACCTTCTTTGGGAAGAAAATATTATGGGTCTAGGATTAATGTGTTTGATACTGGGAAAGTGATAAAATGAAATTGATGAAGCAGCCTTGAGGTCTGAGGTTTCTCTTGAGCAGCTGCCAAGGGTAGGTTTCCTTTAGGCAAAACTCTCCTTCAGGATAACTGCCTCTGTTGCCAAGAGATCATTTCAAATATGTTCGTTTTTACACAAATGCGGAGCAAGCCACCCTTCGCCTCTCTAATTTTGATGGAGGAACTGAACTCTTTTCTCCTAAAAAAGCATATGGTTCTAGAGAATCACCAGTCAAGAAAAAATGGCAGTTTTAATTTTAAAATCAAATTATTTAGAATATTTAATATTCAACAATTAGTAAAATATTATAGTTAAATCATATTTATAACTAGTGTTTTGAAAAAAGGGTCATATATTTCACATGGTTGTATTTGAGTTAGTGAAGGAGTTAGTGAGTATCTAATTTAATACTAACATTTGGAAAAACAAGAAAAAAGACTGATTCTGTTGAACACCCTAGAATGTCCTCCTCTTCCTCCTTTTTTTCTTTTTCTCTTCTACCTTTTCCCCCTTTCTCTCCTCCTCCTTCCCTTTATTCCATTAAAATAAATATTGAATTCTCTCTTTGTATGGGATGAGAACACTGTGTGTAACCGGATTAGACTGGTTGATAGGACCACACAGAAAGGTCACAGCTGAACTGGGAAAGGGCATTAAAGATCCTCTGAAAGGTACAATCTTCTGTTCTCGTCTATGTACAATGATGGATCTTGTTTTGAAAAATCCAGTTTGTGTGTTTGTTTTAATGTGCGTGCTTTTTAAATGTGATTATATTTATGTAGAATATGATTATATATTATATATAAAAAGTACACGTCTTAAGGTAGAAGTTCCATGTTATTTTGTAAGAAATAATCATTTGTGTTTCATTCACTATAAAATGCGTACCGAGTTGGAGATTTTTTCACTTACCATTTGTGCCAAATTGTTTTGCAAATTGGGATTTACATAGTTGGTTTACTTAGTTTATTACTAGAGGATTAATACTTTCTATTCCACAGTAACTTTATTATCTAATAAACTTGAAGCAGCCAACGATTAACCTTTTTTTTTATTAAAAGTATTGAGGTGACAAAGATTAACTTTTATAATTCAAAGAACCATGTAACTGTGGCAAACTGTTAAATTCTAATTTAAAACACATAGACATTTGAATCGTGGGGCAAAAATTAATTTTAAATAAATATACATCATTATCACCTTGTATTTTTAGTTCCTCATTACCCCTCTCTCAAGAAATCTAATGTGTTTAGGTTGAATAAATCTTTAAACCAATCCAAGACTAATAGCCTAGAGCACTAGAAAAAATAAAGCAGTGCTTATTTTGGAAGTTAACTCTCATTCAACAGAGCCCTATAACCTATGGGGTAGAGTCTTAATTACTTTACGTGGCATAGAACCACCCCCTGGATCATTTTTCTTTGTTTATATCCCTGACTCTTTCTCTCTAATTCAACTTATAAATTAATTATACTGGATTTCTTGAGATTCCTCTAATGAGCAATATTGTTTCATTTACTTTTTGTCTTTGAATCTCTTTTATTCTTTCCATAGAATTTTCATTCACACTGCCTGTTTTTAAAATTTTTTTTTTGCCATACAAATAAATCTTTCCTTCTTCTTCATAGTTTTTTTTCTCATATTTTCCTCCTTCTCAGCTTATTCTCTTCTTGCACCATTAATGTACTTCCATCAACTTTTATTATATTGATAATACAAGTGTAGTATGGTCATGTGTTCACATGTCTGTCTCTCCTAGACTTTGTCCTTCTTGAAGGCAGAAAATATTTTATTTATCATTTTACAAAGAGTGTTTGGTAGAGGCTCAATACATATTTGGTGATGAATCAATTACTAGAGCAAAATTATACTCTAAATAATACTAAAATTTTTTGTATTCAGTTTATTATTTAAGTACACTTCTTGTGGGAGCATTGAATTATGTTTGCCTTTCCTCAATATCACCCAGAACAACAACAACAAAAGTATTATACTTACTTAACTTTTCAAATTAGAGAAACAGAGTTCTTTGAGGAAGCGGCCGCTATGTGCATAGCCTGGAGTACTGTTTGAGTGATAAGTACTTGAAGAAAGGAGGCTAGGGGTTACCAGGGATACCGCTACAATAATGAAAACTTTACATGTATGTTGCTCCGTGGTAGGCTCACATGCTTTAGAGACAAAGGGCTGCCACATTATTCTTCTCCAGCTTTTATGTACATTACAAAAAAAAATGCCATAATGCTATATTACAGTGGTGCTAGCCAAGGAAATAAGCTTCTTTCACACATATTCAAGTAGATTACGTGTGGTTGTGAGATCTAAGTGTGAGCCAAATGCAGTTGAAAGCTAGAAGTGCCCTGTAAGCTAAGGGCTAGTGATAACGGGTGGGAAATGCTTATAAAGGACCACAGTAACTCATCGTGGAAACATCACATTGCATTAAAAATCTAAACTACTCGTTTTGTTGACTCAATCACTGACTAACCTGCAAATATTGCCTATAAAATGGAGGCGAGAGCATGCAGAAAGCATCCTAGAACATTACTGGGCAACAGTTACTGCTTCCCAGAGGAGAGAAGAGCTGAATCCTTCCCATCACAATGAGCAAAAGCACATGAACAAATCAATGGCAAAGCAAGAGGATACAGCAGAATTCACTGTTTGTAGTAACCAAGTGATGCTGTTTTATAGCCATAGTAAAAGTTTAGTCCTAGAACAAAATGTGCACAAACATTTTTCCTTGTAATTAGCTGCTTTACATCGACAGCATTATCATGTTTTACCATCTCTGCAAAACATTTTTATTAGCTTGATTGGCGATGAATAAACAGAGCCCACTTCCTTTTCTCTATCATTTGAATGTAGAAGAATGCCTTATGTAAAAATAATGACAGCCATAAAATTACAGGGGGCGTAAAAATACCAATCCTAGTCTGGAAACACTTTACGTCACCCGTGAAAAAAGAGAGCAAATAAAAAATGCGAAAATTCACATTTTGATATTTTCTGCCAGTCATGCATTGACTAGAATTATTTGGTTAAAGCTATTTATAAATTATGTGTCAGGTAGTACAGTTCATGAAAGTCTTAGCAATGAGTATTTGTTAATTTATAGCACATATACATACATATATATATATATACATGATTTTTTCTTTTATGTTATAATTGATATAATATTAAATAAGCTTTTAAGAAATTTGATTACCCTGTTTTGTCTAGCTTTTAACACAATACCCTCCTTTTTTTCCTAGTTCAATCTGTGTGTGTGTGTGTGTGTGTGTGTGTGTGTGTGTGTATTTGAGTTAATTCTATTTGTGAAACTATTAGATTAGTGACCTTAGAACTGAAATCTAATTAGAATTCATTCCCTTTAAACTTGTTTATTAAAAATACTATAGCTGTAGCCCGGAGTATTTTAGTGAACTGGAAGCAGAAAAAAAAGGACCAAAAATGCTAATAACAGTGCGAAGGCTTTTATATGGTTTCATCGCTTAATCAAGAACTTTACAGTACAATATACACACAGGATGAAAAAGTGAGTTAAAGGGCTGCAGCGAGGTGTTGACAGTAGGCGAGTTAAGGTCAAGCGAAGTTGAATGGCAACATTACCACTAGCCATCCTTCCTTGTATATCTGAACTTTATTCCACAGAGACTGTTAGAGCCTCAGGTGGAGGCTGGGTGATAATGGTGGCTGTTATCCTAAGGAACAGATGGTAGAGTGAGTGACACCTATAAATGTGCAGGCTGTTTTGCTTCAGTGACAAGATGCTAAACCCTTCTGGCACTGAAGTAAAAAGACAGGTGTCTTGACACAAAAAAGAAGTATCAAAACTATGCCCCTAGCCATGTATAATAGTGGAGCCAATTCTTTAAGCCTGAGTTACTGAAAATCTACATTGAGGTGTACTAATATGAAGAGACTGTTCTTAGATCTTTTCTATTAATGTTTCTTCCTTCCTTCCTTCCTTCCTTCCTTCCTTCCTTCCTTCCTTCCTTCCTTCCTTCCTTCCTTCCTTCCTTCCTTCCTTCTTTCCTTCCTCCCTCCCTCCCTCCCTCCCTCCCTCCCTCCCTCCCTCCCTCCCTTCTTTCCTGTCCATTATCCTTCATCTAATAGTAAATTTACAAGTAAACATGGCAGTCTAAATTTCTGATTTCAATGGGTTTATACAATTACGTGAAAAATATCTATCTTACTTTCAAGATAAATAATATAGCGAACACAGTTTTTTCTTCGCTAGAATTATACGTGACAGTGAAATTACTCAATTACTTTTATGTCTGCTTTAAGTGTAGTGTGAAGTTAATCACGTATACATATATCGTTTATTATTATTGTAATTAGCAATGTCAGGTTCAGAGATTCATGTGGCCAACAGGGAAACCACAATAGAGTAAAAACCAACTTAATGAATGTACTTACTTTAAATTCCATTATCACTTCAACAGATTACTTCTTTTAAAAGGTATTAAAGCTAGTAACATTTAATCTACTTGCTTGAATGTATTTTGGAAGCCAATGAAAATAAAGCCTCAGTAATCAAGTACAACAGATGTTAAAGTTTTCAGTACAATTCTTTCTGAAAGGAATTAGGTTCTAATAGCCAACTCCTCATACTCTCTTTTTTTTTCTCTTGGATTTTAAGTAATACAGTCATATATTTTTTTACAGAAATATCAATGTGATGGGACAACAAATCATTTCATTTTCAAGTGTTTTGGCACTAGTAATGAATAAAGACATTATCAATATCGAAAGACACCATGAGGGTTGTTTAAATATAGTTCAGTGCAGTGATAATGTAAGCAAATGGTACCACTAAAGTCAATGTTATACTGTTACTTAGAATTAATTCCACCTTGGGCCCTACTTTTTCTCACCCATAAAGCCAGTAAGTTTGAATCTAGAGTAGTGCTCTTTATTTTCTACCTCTATTACTCTAGATTGTATCTTCTTAAAAGAAGTTTTATCTGTCCAGCTATCCAGAGCAAAATAAATTCACTCTTCTCTCTCTTGGAATAAACCTAGTATTTGATGAAAAATCATAGCTAGATTTGAGGCATGCATACAATCAAGGTTAATTAACATAAATCAATAGTGTCTAAGTTTTTGAAGATGAGTGCCTGAGGCATGGCAGACTAAGTGTAGGCCCTGGTTCCAGGTCTTCTGACTGTTATATGACCATGTGTTATAACATACCATGTTGCCTATTCTTTAGATATTATATGTGCAGTATTGCAAAATTGTTAAATGGCAGTAAAAGCCAATGTTAATCTTGTTTGTTTACTTATTTTGTGTCACAAGGATTCTATCATAGTAGAATCCAATCAACTAAGGGGAAAATATTCTTTGAAATGCTTTTGAAATTATTTATAAATTATTTCAGTGATTCTATTTAACATTTTAGATGTTTGCAACTACTCAGAATGTTTTAATTTAGTGTCCAACTTGCTTTGCCAACCTACTCTTAAGTGCAAAATCTACAAATACATGTATGAATAAAAAATTCTGATCACAAGATTAACTCTATACATGCATAGGTATAAAAACTATAACAAATATAAATATATGCAACACAGAAACATGACCTATATATGCACATATATACATATGGCATGTATATATGTATGTATATGATATATATACGTATGTATAGTTGATTTAGTGATCAAAAGTTTTCAAAAGTAACCTATAAGTAATACAACAAATTATCATAGGCTTTGGTTTTATAATGAGCCCCATGTATATGGCCTAACTGCATACAATTAACATGTATACATGTGTTATGTATTTAATAAAAACTATGTTCACAAAATGTAAGCTGTGACATGTCCTTTTAATAATTTATCCACTTGTATATATTTAATGCAGTCAGTTTCCTACTACTGAGGAATTTTTTATATGACCCTGGAATAAATCCTGAAGGTGAGAGATTGACCAACAAGAAAAATATTTTCAATGACTGCATTACATAAAACCACATAAATATACTTTAATAGACCCCTAGAGTTTTGTGAAGTGAAATTTGCAAAGCACTCTGGTGGAGCAAAGCAAGCATTCTAAATAGGAAATTATTGATTTCCATTGTAAAATTCATAACCCAGGTCTTTAAGAGTCTTAGAATAAGTATCTATTGACTTTGGGTCAGTAGAACAAAGATTCAGGGTGGGGGGGGAGCATAATTCAATATATATGGGTGGTAATTGATACACTATAATATTTATATTGTAGAAAAATCCACATGATAGGGCAGGAGCGAAGAGAGTGAAGTTTATGTTTAGAAAACTATTACAGCAAAATGTTATATGTGTGTATGTGAATCTCAAACTTTACATTCTTGTAGAGTTGGTAATTTTAACATTACTAATAGCCTAAAATTATTTCATTCAAATGTTTACCAGTATAGCTTAGTAATAGCTCTCTTTATAACGTATAAACATATATATGTAATTAGTTTTGCAAAACAATTCCCAAGTTTTAATATATTTGCTACTTCATCACAAATTCGAAACAAAATAAATGTCAAACAAATCTGTGTTTTATGACTCACCAACCTTGATTTTGCTGTACTTATTTAAAATGTATTAATTTCTCAATGTGTTTACATGCGAGGGCTAGCTCTCACATTATTGCAGATTAATCGAGCTACAATAGAAAGCAAAGACGCTCCACCTACTACTGCAATAAATTCAGTACATGGTGAAAGATAATAGCTAACCTCACACAAAAGTGTCTGCCTTGCTACAGGCTTGGAGCTAGAGAATTTGCCCAGGAATAGTAAATTGCTTATTTAAAAATCGTCTCACATTTGAGAGTTAACTTTCCTATATTATGTTCGATTGATTATTTATTGAAATTTAACTTCCACAGAGTGCCTGCATTGACTGGCTAAGATAAAATACAATTTTAAAAACAGCTTAGATGATTAGATTCCTAAGTAATAAAAGATCTAAAAAAAAAATCTTGTATAAAGTTTTACAGATTAAAATATGGCTAAAGATTTCTGGCTACATGGAAGAATATTGTTCGAAATTATTTATAAGATTGGGCACAAGAAAAAGAAACAGGAATATTTGATATATGAGAGAGGTCTCATTGCATATCATTGGGTTAAGTATAGAAATTTCAATAAATATTGATGAGAGAGTTGGTTATTTATTTGAACAAAAACATTAAATAGGTCCCTGACTCACATCATATGTGAAACTCAACCCCAAATTTATTAAAGAACCAATTATGTGATGTAGAACTAGTAAACTTTTTAAAAGTCAATATAGAAATATATTTCTGTATTATAGGAACTGCTTTTAAATCAGACAAAAATCATAAACCATACAAAAAAAGACATAAATTTGACTACAATAAAAAGTACAATAAAAACCTCTGTTTATGAGAAATCACCAAAAAAAATTTAAAAAGTCAAATTATTAACTAAGAGATATTTGGTGCTTATTTAACCTGTTAATGATTATTGTGCAAAGTATATAATGAACTCATGAGAATCAATAAGAAAAAAAATCAATAATCCATTGGGAAAAATTGACAAAATAATTTTTTGGAAGCAGAAAATAAAAGTTATAGCTATATGAAATGATGTCTAGCAGGGAACTGCCAATAAAACCATGGTAAAATACCATTTTACACCTAACAGATTGAAAATAATAATAAAATATGTCTGACAATGTCAAGTGGTATGCAAGTGGCTTCAATGAAATTCTTATTCACTGTGAAAACAAAAATTGGTAAAGCCATTTTAAAAACAGGTTAACATTGCCTAGCAAGTATCCCTGAGTACAGTCATTACACTATGAGATAGGTGACCTTGAAATTATCTTGGTTGATAACAGTATTGTAGACCTCAGCATTACTCAAAATGCACAGAATTCTTTACTGCAGAATAAACGTATCTGTCCCCTGTTCACTTTTATTTACTCATTAATTTAGAAAATATTTGTCGAATGCCTAATATGTGTTAGATATTGCCCTGGATGTGGAGGATATGGCAGCAAACAACCCTGACAAAAATTCTGTCTTCATGGAGCTTGCATTTTGCGAGGGAGGCCAGATAATGAACAAAGAAACAAGTAAATTATGTGGTGTATTAGAAGATGGTAAGTTAGCAAGACTAATAAAGCAGGAAAGAGAAACACAGAATACTGAGTGGGATTGGTAGTTGAAATCTTAAATTTTGCTTTACTAATGGAGAATATAGAGCCAGAAAAACATATGTAATCCGTTTTGGAGTCTGAAAGTAGCTTTAATTGCTCTGTAAATAGAGGCTGGGTTCTGAGTAAAAAACTCTCTAATTAAAAGAATATGTATATACAGTGGGTAAATTAGCACCTTACTCTGTGAAGACCATTTTGATAAACTACATGTGAACATTTAAGTGTGTCCAATTCCCAAGGGAAGAATCACTTCAGTATGCCCTTGAATAGTATGCACTGTGTTGAAATGGAAATTGTTGGAATGTTAAATGGCCTTGCTAATAGGAACTGTAAGCCACCTAGGAGATTGCCTTGAGATAGAAGAATGTTGGTTGTAAGTCTGTGCTGTGAAGTCAAATAGACTTTTACACACATGTACGCTTTTCCAGATGCCACCCAGCTGAACTTGAGCAATTTCCTCGGGTTCAAATTACTCATAGTCCACAGGGACTTTGTGAGGATTAAATGGCACAGCATCTATAAATGTCTCAGTTTAGATCCTGACACCTGTAGAGTATCCATACATGGGAGATGCTTGTCATAACTGTTGCCTGAATGTTTGGAATTGCCGAGCCTTCCTGGTGAAGTCCAAGAAAGGAAGAAGAGCAGAAAGGTTTTTAAAATTCAATAGACTTGTAGAGAACCAGGGGAATCCTTGATGTGTTAGTCAGAATGGCAATCTTATCTCTAGGAAACTCTGCCCGTACCCTGGGTTGCCAGAAAAGAGGGAAGTCTAAACAGAGAAAACAACAGGAATTAACCATTGATTTTATCAAATAAGACTGCTGTGAAGATAGTAGTAGCATGAGTTTAGTTTGCTGGAATTTTTTGCTTTATTTTGTTTTGATTTTTCCCTTGAGTCTTTAAGATATTGACTTGAAGCCCAGGAAGAAAAATATAATGTTTCTCTTTGTATCCTAGGAGACGATATACTGAAACTTCAACCTGAAATTAAGACTAGAAGTCAGTGAGCTGGCAAGCAACTCCAAAACTTAACATTAGAACAATAGGGAGATGCTTGGCATCATTAAACACCTTCACAGATGCTATTCAACTTAACGGTCACATCCCTACAATATGTGTATTATTATTACCACATTACAGATGAGGAAGGTGACAGACAGCCAAATAAATCAAACAACGTATCTATATTTCTTCATATGCCAGAGTCCATAAAAGCAAACCTCTTTCCTGAGTATGGATGATAGGTCTCCTCCTTTGAGTCCGTTGGACCAACTTATCTAATTGGTCTAATGCTTGATCCAGAGCAGTCTCTGGTGTAATAACACATGGCTGATTCTCATGAGGATTCCCTTGCTGGAACTGGTCATTGTGCCCAGCTGTCCTTGATGCATGTGGCTGTATGTAGCAGAGGTAGACACCTCAAATAATACCAGTGTTCTATAATTAAGCAGAGAAGGAGAAATAGATATTGGCTGTTCAACCAACTTACCACTGGGTATAATTAGCTGTGTGACAAGAAAACACTGGTTAAGCTTTCAGAGCTATATGAAGGTAGAAATTAAAACTTGGATTCCTAAAGAACTAAGAATTTAAATGAGATAACCTAACATGAAGTGATAATCTAATACCCGGGCAAGGCTCTATGGTGAAAAGTATTACCTAGTTGTATTATAACATTATTATCTTAATGTTACTATTATTTCTAAATTCACAAATGATCATCGCTGTCTCTCCCTATTTTCTATGAGCTAGATAAATGACAGTCTCAAGTAGATTTTGTTTTTGAGGGGAGAGGGTGGAAAACACAAGACTTCAACAGTAATCAATGAGTGAAAGTCATGAGGCAGAATGTTTCACACATGGCCCATTCATTGATGCTCTTCAAATGAAGAAAATAGTGGAATGGTTAGAAAATTAATACTCACATTTTGCCAGCAGTTTTCTTTTAGAATAAAGAATAAGAGGAAGTACTTCAGCATGGTAGATATGTAGAAGTCTCACTTTCATGTTGCTGATTCCTGTCACATATTAGTAGAATACAATTTTCGAAGGAGAACTAAAACCAACAATACCTTTCTTGCTTTGACAGATTTATGTTCTCCAAGGTTAATGCTTCTAGGAAAGGTGTACCTCTACCTGTTCTAATACAAGAACAAATGTATTAATCAAATAAATGTAATAAATCAAAATTAGTAGTAAAATGTAAAAATAATTAAGTGATCTAACTGGGCAAAGGCTTAGTGAAGGAGACTAAAATGTTACACTCTTCCAAGAGATCAATTGAAAATATTCCCCACTGGTATTAAAAATACTCACGTCTCTGTCTCAAAATTCCACTCGCCAATTTTCTAAAGGTGAAATTGATGATACAGACATGGATTGGTTTATTTGTTATCATGGCGTATTAAGTAAAGCATTAGACAAACATGCAATATGCAATAATAGATGAATGAATATATAAAACGTGATTTAACTCTAGGGGAACTGTTATACCTACTACTGGAGAATTTGTAATATCATGGCTAATGAAGCTGCTACCACATTAAGTGAATAAAGCAGGTATGAAAGCTGTAGTTAATGTCATCTTATTTCTTTAAAAAGTACAATAATTATTAGTATTTGTATGTGTTTTTGAGTTGTAAATTGTAATAGTGGAAATACTAAAGAGAAGTTTCAATAATAGTGAAAAGGGAAAATATTATGCAGCAAATTACTTGAAAGTTAAAAAATATTAAAATAGATGTTTATTGTTTGAGGTTACATATAGTTTATGAAAGTATAGACATTGTAACTGAGTGTGATTTTTTTCTTGGAAATAATATTAAGATGTAATGACATGAAGACTATGCTTTAACTGATCTTTTTCTAGAGAAATGCTATTTGCAGTCTAAGTGTTTTGTATTGATAAAAGTATATGCTCGCATGAATGCAAAGTTGTTTTTTTTTTTTTTTTTTAATATAACATTTGTGGAGACCATTGAAAAATTTTACATTGATGAGCTTTGGGAGAAATGTCTGTATGAGATAAGGAACATGACTTTAAATTAGTAATACTCTATCAGGAAGAATTTTATTCAGCTTCATATAATAGAAAAAGACAAAATTAGAATCACTTAAAATATATTGAGGTTCACTTATCTGGACATAAATTAAACCTGAAGATGGGTAGTCCAGGGTTTCTAGATTGCTTCTTGGTGTGCTCAGAGACCTGCTATATAGCATCTTGGCAAATGGCTTCTGTTCTCAAGTTCACTGCAGGTCCTAAAAGGTTGCTGGAGAGCATTCCTTCATTCTGGGTAACCAGAAGCTCAAAGGAAGAAAAATATGTCACTCTAATCTCTTGTACAGGCGACTTCCCAAGATGTCTCCCACTTTTCTGCTGATATTCCTTTGGCCCAAATTTGGACACCTGGTAAAATCTAGATGCAAAAGGTACTGGCAGGTCTAATTTTTCAAGTACGGTGAAAATGTGCCAGCTAAACACAAAGTACTATTACTAATGTGCAGGATGAGAATTACTTGGGGTAGAAAACCAGCAACTTTTTCAATAGAATTAGACATCTACTATCAATTATTGTGATACCACTATCCTTTCCATAATGAAATTTGTTAAATCTGAACTGTTTATGAAGTTCTTCTCAATTATATAATTCCATTGTAAGCATATTGAAATTTGGAATTTATCCTGTTATATTTCAACCCTTAGATAAAATTAAATTATAATCAGTGATACAGCTATCATTAAAAATAAATTTAAAAGGAATAAATATGCTATCTTCCATACAGTTTGATAATACTTAAGATATTTCAATACTGCTTTGTTATACCTAACATAAGTGAGAAAATATATAGGGATAAAGGGTAATAACTTTTCAGAGAAAATATATATAATGTCAAATGAAAAATTACCATTGCTAAGAAGTATAATGGTATGATTAACTTTTTCATTTTGTTTCTTCATTCAGTAATATATGTGCTATTTTTTGTCTGTTTTCTGTTTCTTAAATTTACTTGAATGAGTTAAATAATAACCATTAAAATCTATGCATGTTCTTGGCAAACATCAAAGATTCTAATTTTTGTAGGGAGCACTGTTCATTAGTTTCAGTTAGCTTATTTTATTTCTTCTATTGTGCATCAAATTATTTATGAGATACCTGTTTTAGCAGGTCACTTTTGAGGGGAACTATCCTGCTTATAGCCTGGTCTAAGGTATGATCTAGGTGTCTAACTTTTTTTGCCAAGTGACCTTGTCCCTGCAGCATACAGAAGGGCTAGTCGGTCAGTTCTGCGCTGTGGCAGAACATGACAGGATGTGTAAGGGCAATCAGATTCCCTCTCCAGGGAATGTGAATTATAAAATGAAAAAGGAAATTGAGAATACTGCGAACAAAAGTAAAAATATTTATACACAGAGAGAAACTGGAGGATAGACCTTTGGGACCAGGTAACGGCCAAAGCTGAGACGGGGCAAGGAATAAAATAATGCAGGAAGTCAAGAAAACATGGTCTATAGAGAAAAAAAAAATCCAGTGGCTACGTGAAGAGAGAAGTCGAAACCCATGAAGTGAACGAGACCACACATATGTCCCTTTGGAGAATTAAATGGCCTATGGAGCTGCTTTGATTCTAGTCCTGGACCAACCCTGCTGCTTTAAAAAAGTTTTCATTCTGTATTGTGAAAAACGTAACTAAAACACATAAATGTGAATTGTTTAGATTAATTTATGTTAAATGAGCCATAGCTGTATAGTGGGTCATTAATTTAGAAATATTAATAGTATCTATTACTACTTGACAAAAAAGAAAGCTTATTTATCCGTCTGAAGTTATGTGTAATTACCTCTTACAGGACACATTCCCCTATCTGAGATATTCTCTTTAAATAAATTCTAGATCAGTACTATATAATAGAAATATAATGTGAGCCACAAATGCAAGCCACAAATGTAGTTTTGAACTTCTCAGTAGCTATATTAACAAAAGTACAAGAAAATGAGGGGGATAAATGTTAATCCATTAACTAAAGCATTAATTTTAACAATATATTTTATTAATTCATATGTCTAAAACATTATCACTACAACATGAAATCAATATAAAATATTAATGAGACATATTAGATTTTTTTTTTTAATTCAATGTATGTTTTACTTTTGAGCATCCCTCAGTTTGCTCTAATCCCATTTCAAATACTCAATAGCCACAGGTGACAACTAACTACCATATTAGGCAGCCTGGTTCTAGAGATTACCATGATTGATATCCTTAACCTGCAGACGACCACTGCCCCCCACTGCCAAATAAATAAATCAACCAACTGACAGCCATTTCTCTAAACTCTCATTGTTTTTTTATTCTTTCAGCTCTTTGATTAGACTAGGAATTAATTCATGTTAACTGTGCCTACACCATTAAAATTCTTCTAATTCGTAATTTGTAGGAATCAGGAATTTTCCATTTCATAGACAGATGGATAAAAACTCTTAATATTTGCAGTTGGAGGATGGGGGAAAGTAAGGTTGGAAGAAAAATGGGACTACCAAGATAAGATGTAAAATGTAACGTGATGCAAGATGGTAATGTTAAGAAGATTGAAAAGAATTAAAATACCAAATTCTGAGTCCAGGAAATTAAATATATCGGGATTTATTTGAACAGAAGAATGAAAACACCTTAGCTCTTTACTAGTTCTTTTCCATGAAGAAAATAAGCGCATAATAAACAACCACAGGTGTTTATAGTAAATTTTCAGATATTGCCCAGAGGGTGTTGGTTCTTTGAACCCTGAATGCAGCTATTTCATCCTAAACCGATTATAAGATATTTTACTGAAATCACTTAATATTTAACCAAAATATGTTCATACCTATGCACCAGTTTCATGATTGAAATATTCCTTTGTAATTATATTTCAGATAGAGTGTCATTGTACAAATTCAAACCCCTGAAATATCTTTTAAAATACAAAAATTTATATCTTTTACCAGTTTAGCACGTTACTTAAGTTACTAAGTCCTTACATGACCCCCATATGTTTCATACCTGAGATTGTGTAAGCCTAACGTGTACTTTAAGTTTTTCTTCACAAATACGTTTTCTTTTTCTTCCAAGGACAAAATGTAAGTGCTAAGCTAATACACTCTTCAGAGACCAAGCCCCTACTAATTATAATTTCCTTTGCTGATTTTTAATTCCTTTGTAATATCAGTAACCGTTTTAACACCTTGTCAGGCATTCAGGAACTTCCATCTGTGCAGCATAGTGTATTTGTGAAATAAACCCATCTGTACAGCTGATTAAAAGTTGGATTAAATCCATGTTTTGACTTTGCCTTAGAAGAGGTGACTCCGAGTGCAGTTGTTGCCCATAAGGGCAGAATGTGGAATAATCAACATGCTAATAGAGCTAATAAAACAAAAGTCATTTTCTGTTTATTAGTTGATTTTAATTTAGTTCTAATTTAAATAAAATCAATTAATATCTAAATAAAATTAGTATGATAACTTGACCCAATTAGAAATAGGAGTTTGTTTGTTTTTTTTTCGTGATTCCTTTATAGTCAAAGATATATCTATCAATAATAGTTTCCACACAGTTTCATGCTACTCAATATTAGCTGCTTCATATAATGAATTATTTGTGGGAAATTAGAGTGAGACACTTTTCAAAATACCTAGCCCTCTGCCATTTTTTATCATGATCTAAAATTTTATAATTACAGCTTTATGTCAAACTTTATTTAAGGTTTTATTGGTCTTTTAAACTATATGCCATGTAGTAAAAAGTAAAAAATATTTTTAATGCATTCAGTCAAATCATATTTATTGATCATCTACTATGTGGTAGCACTGAACTAAACAAAAATCACTTTTTCTTTTCCCCCTGGGACTTACATTCCATGTGGGAGAGACCTGAGGGGTGGGGAAAATATGTGTGTGTGTGTGTGTGTGTGTGTGTGTGTGCGCGCGCGTGTGTGTGTGTGTGTGTATATGTATATATACATATATATTTACATACATACAAACATACATATATATATTACTCTCAGCTTCATGGTGCATTAGTTATGTGGTGTTTAGATTTATGTAAAATAATATCTTAGAGCATTCATTATAGATCCTAGCACATAGTAAATGATAACTGTAGTTAGTAATATAACTGTAGTATAAATCCTGTGTTATTGCAAACTTACTTCCTCAGTTACCTCTTTAGCAATCTTTTTAAACAACTCAGTAAACACTGTATGGAAGAATGCTGTGATAGGCATCATGGCGAGTCCAAGATGGACAAGCCACCACGCCTGCCACTGTGTAGGCATGATATGTAAATAATTACCTGCAACGTGAAGAGACATACTTTATTAGAATGAGAGGCAAAATACAGAGTTCGAATCTTGAAGCCAAAGGAAATATTTTCACATGTTTTACTGGAGATGATATTGGGGAGAAAAGAATATGCCTTAGTCTGTTTGGGCTGCTGTAACAAAACTACCATAGGCTAGGTGGCTTAAAACAGCAGACATTTATTTCTCATAATTCTAGAGGGTGGGTAGTATAAGATAAAGGCATCCACAGATCCATGGTCTGGTGAGATTCCCTGACTGGTGAGAATGCATCTCCTGGTTCATGGACAGCAGTCTTTCAAGAGCTCTTTGGGGTTTCTTTTTGTTGTTGTTGATTTTTTAAAAAATGTATGTATTTTATTTTTCAATTATAGTCGGCATACAATATTATATTAGTTTAACATGTACAACTTAGTGATTAGATGTTTATATAACTTACGAAGTGATCACTCGATAAATCTAGTACCCATCTGACACTGTATATAGTTATTATAATATTATTGACTATATTCCTTATACTATAAAGGGGAAAGGGATTAAGAAGCAGTCACAAAATAGTCATGGGGTCTCCATCTCCCAGAAATTACCTTCCAAATATTCCCACCTCCAAATACCCTCACATTGGAGCTTAGGTCCCAACATAGGACTTTTGAGGAACAACACTCAGTGTATAGTAGAATGTTAAAGTAGGAGCTTGAAGAATAAAGAACATTTTCAAATGCAGTTTTATAAAGATATTTCAGGGAATAGGGTAAACAGTAAGATCCTGAGCAATGGGAGTGTGTGAGAAGACTTGAGACAAAACCCGATGGAGGGTTGGGGTCTCCAGCATGGTAGACCAACAATCCCCCTTCTCACATGGTAGAGCATAGTCCTCACTCACTTCAGGGAAGGCTTGGATTACTATATTCTTAAATATCTGTCTCTCTCTGAGGGAGAACTCCCGTAATGTATCTAAGCATTCTTAAATCCAGTGTCTCTATGTCTTGGTTTGCCTGGGGCAGTTCCCATATATGCCTGTTAGTGTGGCTTAGTTATTAAATAAGCATTATTTCACTCTCAAAAGGGTCCCATTTTAGAAAACAAATTGATGGAAAATCTACCCAAATCTAAAAGCAATATTAGGCATAGTGAAAATGTGAGGTGATTTAATTTTACCACATGCAATCTCTGCTTTCTGAGACACTGATAAATCTCTTTCTTTATTCCACTTCTTATTCTTCAAAAGTGATTCTTTTTAAGAAGCAAACAAATGCTATGTCTTTTTCGAATGAAACACTGAGTTAGTTCATAATCCATAAATCAAACTGCTCAGGTAAAAATCTCTTCCTTTTATAAAGCATTAGCAGTAATCAACATAAAAAATAGAAACTTAATCATCATACAGATGGAAACTTATAATTATAAAGGATTTCAATGTCATATATTTAAAAAATAATATCCAAATTCAATCAGGTGAGGAAACATAACAAGCTAGTTGATGGTAAAATGGAAAGTTTTCTCAGGGAGCCAAGTACCCAAACTTGAGTAGATAAAACAAAGCTGTCTGATTGAAGGTGAGAGAATATGAACATTAGTAAAAAGTTAGGACGGCATGATAAGTGTAATTATACACAATAGAATTACTGCCCACTGAGTACTGATTTTATTTGAATGTAGGCCACTTTAATGCTTAGGTGATAATAACAATACGTCATTTAGGGTATTGTAAATCACCTCTAGGGATCAATATAAATACTCTAGAGCTGAACAATACCCAAGTGTTGGTACTTTGATGAAGCACAATAAATACATAGGCTTCTTTTATAGAACAATTAGGACTAAAATATAAACACAGTGTATTATGTTTGGTACAACAGCTTCAATCTACCTGTTTTAAATGCTTTAGAAATATGTTAAATATCTTTTACATTTTGCTGATGTGATCCCCCCAGAGTTAGAATCTTGTGGATGAGCAGGAAAAAGAAGTGACTCCATCATTTTCCTCCTCTTTCTTTTGCATCTTGATAAACCATCTGTTTGGGAGCTGTTTTCTTCCTCTCGTCACAGAAGCAGACGGTGATTCATGTAGGGACAGTGCAAGCACATTAGGTTTGCAAGGTGGCTTTCTATTCCCCAGGTAAAAATGGGGTGAGTCAGACATTGAGTCTCATAATAGCAAGTCTGTCTTCTGTGATCTTCAGTCCCTTATGAATATAACAGAAGAGACTCAGGGAGAGTAATATTCTGAAACTTGAAACAGATTATTAATATACTTAGTTATATCTGTCTTATTTCTTGATGAAAATGTTAATTTGAAAAATTGCAGGAATGGGGGCAGGAACAATTATTCAGAGCATCCTCTGCTGTTCAATATAGTAGACATTCACTATATGCAGCCGTTTAGATTTATATTAATTAAAATAGAATGCCATAAAATATTCAGTCTCTTAGTCACAGTAGGCACATTGTAAGTGATCAATACCCACACCAACGTGGCTAGAGGATGCTATATTGAACAGCACAGATATAGAACATTTCCATCATTGAAGAAGTTCTATTGGAAAGCACTGACTAAGCATATCGTTTTCTTTTTTTCTTTTGTGTTTGATGTGATGGGAACAGTCATACAGGGATGACACACCAGCTGGCTCACTTAGAGTCAGTCATGTGGTTGAATGGATATTTCATATTATCATAAAAAGTGAAATTATACAACTTATGCGTTTGTTTAATTTATTCAGTTCATGTCAAATCAAGCTAAACTTAAGACGGTTGCTGGCACCCTTTTGTAATCCACTAAATTTAACTGACTGAACTATTTTTTTTTTTTTGAGACTTTTTTTCCTGGCTTGTTTTCCACCATGCAATGTGAATCTATGTGTAGATAGTAGAGAAATAATAATGACTAATATGCAAGGTATGAATATTGATAGTCCTATAACATTAGTATGCTTTTTAATGCTGTGTTAAAATGTTAATTTGATATTTGAGAATGAACAATCAAAATATAGTATTTTTAACTTATATGATTAACTTTGACATTTTCATGGTTTTATTTTTTTATTATTATTTTATTAAAATATCCTATTATACCTATATTAACCCCCCACTTTGCGACATTTAGAATATCATTATGTAAATTCAGATTAATACTATGTTATGAGTCATTTACATATGGCATAAAATATAAAAAAGTAAAAGACATACTGTTTCTGATTGGTATAATTTTCTCAGGGACAATTCAAGCGGACATTTCTGTAATAGAGTCTATAATATAAAAAAATACACAGTTTTATTTGTTTACAGTTTACTAAATATAAAAATCTTCTGAAAATAATTTTATTAATGAAGGTAAGAATGAGCTTTAAATTAAACACTCACCTAAAAACAAGCCTGCCACTGACAAAGGGGTAGCACTTAACTTTGGATTGCAAATTAACACTCAGCAGAGGCCACAAAGGATGAGAGTTTTAAGATTGTGTAGAAACATAATTTCTTTACCTACTGCAGGTATCTTGAGGCATACAGAATGATTGCCAGAACAAATCTGATCAGATTTATGCATGAAACATACTGTATTAATAAAGCTCCTTTATTGTATTTGCCAGGTGGCTTCTTTTACATAAAGCTGTATTTCTAAAGCTGATACAATATTTTTTCTAATTCCTTATGCCAGAATGTTCGCTACCTTACTTATGCTTTGTGCTTAAAATCAATTGTCTCATATTTTTGTGAGGTTTTAATTATGTTTAATTTAAATTGTGATAGTCTTAAAAATAGAATATAGAAAAGATACAGACTATACTTGACCTTGTTCTTCATTTTCTTAGAAATCCGTATACATAGTCCAAAATAGCTTTGCCTTTCTAGAAATATTACCAGAATGATAGTTCTATATGTCTTTCAGATTCTCTTCTTCATGATTTATGTACCTTTTTCTCACTGAATACTTACAGTAATTTCAAAGGGGACATTTTATAAGTCCTATTTATAATTAGGAAGCAGAATTAGGGAGATAAATCAATTTTCCTAATGTCTATAGGTAACAAAAGTCAGAGTCCAAAATTCGAATCCAATTATAACTGACAATACAACCAATGTTTTTTATCAAAACTCTATAATGCCTCTTTGTATTATGTCGGGTCTGTTATTTGCCAATTCCTGTTATGGGTTCTGGTGTTAACGCAGCGAAATGGTATATGACTTGAAATTTGTGCTCCTAGCACTCACCGCGATTATAATTAAATGATTAGTATTGCAATTAATGGTTTAACATATGCATTCTCTGTACAAAATGTAATATCCAGGAGTGCAGGGACTATGGTGAACTCTCTATAAATATTTGTAAAGAGGACAAACTGAAAGAAAGACTCAATGATAAAGACTGAAAACAGAAAGAACAAAGGAAGAAAAGAAGGGAGAAAGAAAGGAAAAAAGAAAGGGAAGGAGGGAGGGAAGGGGAGAGATGTACAGGAGGAAAGAAAGAAAATTGTTCATATTCTCCTGTAAATCAAAAGCTAGTTAAACAAATTATTAAAATTCAGATGACTGCTATGAAGAAGTACATACTAAGGGTATGAACCTAGATAGATTGTGACATCTAGGCTCAGTCCCAAAGTATAGGAGTAGTTCAGGTGAAACTGGGTGCTGGGTAGCAGCTAGGACCTACTATATTTTTTAGTTCAGGTTAAGAATTCAGGATGTGTCAATGACCATATTTATATATATTTTTAAAAGGTTACTTTGGCTTCAGTGTTTAAAATAGGCTTCAGGGGGCCTCGTGTGGATTTATGATTGAAGGGCCAATGAAGAGAGAGTTTCCCAGGATGTGGGAGAGAGCTATTGATGTTACAGTTGGAAAAGCTTTCTGGCAGAATCTGGGCCTCTGTTGGAAGAACACAGTGACTGCAAGAGCAGCCTTTTAATGAAGGGTTCCTGGGAATAGTTACCCATACCTATATCTGCCCTTACCGTTTAATCCCCTACTGATGTCTTAGCTGAACCCAACAAGAAGACTCAGACGGGAGGTTCCTGTTGAGACTGTCTACAGGTCAGACTTCTAGGCACATAGAGATGGATAAAGGGAAATATCCAACATGCTGTTATAAATCAGTCTTCTTGAGAGATGGTGATGCCTTGATCTATGACTTTTGGGCATAGTCCTTAAACCTACAGATGCTAGATTCTATATAACCTATTCTATATGCTGATCTATTTGCTTACTTAGGGCTATGAGTATTACTCTGCCCATTTATAGTAAGAATTGAATATTGTTTCTGCCTTTTTACCTAACAAACTTAAATAACTTTCACTATTAAATGGTACAAGCAACCCCATTTCCCAGTGCAAATGAAATGGTTCTCAATTTGCCACCTCAGCACTTCCCTTAAACAAAGAGATTTGTTTTGAATACATTAGAGAATCACAAGGTGTTTAGATTATTCAAATGACTTCTGATTTCTCAGTCATTTATTTTCAAAAGAAAATACTCTCCCTCCCTTCAACCAAGTGAACCCCCACACCTCCTAGCCCACAGATAAAGATCTAGCTTTGTTCTGGAATTTTCAACCACTGTTTTCATGCAGACTCTTCAACTGTAAAAATAGGGAGTTTGATCAGATAAGGTCCCAAGGCTCCACAGTTCTGTGGTTTTGTTTCCTGGAAGATCATCTAATTGAAAGCCAGTGTTTGTTGCAGTGAACATTTAAAGATATCATCTTTAAAAAAAAAAAGAAAAGAAAAGAAAGCCCATTTTAGCTTCAATCACAGAGTGATGCGATCTTGTTGAATTTCTAATTGCAAAGCAGCTACATGTGGTCTGTAGGTCAGCTTTTAATAGCATAAGTGTATTTTGGTTGATAGGATTGTAACCACACTGTTATCAAAGTGGCTCCAAGAAACCTAGAGAATTGCATCTGTGAAAAAAAAAAAATGTAGTTATTAATGATGCCAGGGAACTTCAGGAGATTGCCTTCCCAAATATTAATTTTTCTATATTATCCTTATTTTCATTGTAGTGCTATACTCAATTAAAGCATCAAGCACTTAACCTATACTTGTGAAAAAAGCAGTTTATGATGGGTGTAATCATACTCCCATAGGTCCAATTATCTCAGTTGGCTCCCAATTAATCCGTGGAGTTGTTAGGGCCTCCTTTTAATTAGATCCCTTCCTCTCAAAGAACAATCTTTTTTTTTTTTTTTTCATATTTCACTTTATTATTTTCTTTACTGGAACCCTGCCGAGTAGGGATACTACTTTAAAATGTACTTGTTTATTTGATGGCTAGTTGAAATTTAATAAAGATGATATTTTTCACCAGAGTATGCTTATGAGAGGAGATATAAATGCAAGTCCTTCTCTATGAAAATTAAATGCAAACATGTACAAAAGGAGATGAGGCATACCTTGTATATTTTAAAATTTTCTTCATTATCTCCCTGAATGTGAAAATTGGTATAGAATTTACTGGTTGTTGTTTTGTTTTTCCTATCTGATTTACCTGTTAACTTGGTACCTTTAAGGACATTAATTTGTGTTTTAAATTAAGATATAATAAAACAAGCTCTGGAAGGAAGACATTTGATGTAGAGTGACATTTTGCTTCATAAATCTCCTCTAGGCTATAAGCAAAATATGAAAGATAAAAGGTTGCTTTGTCAGCAAGGGGTTTCTTTTATAGTTGCTTTCTGGTAGCTCTTGCATTCTTTTTAGAGTTCATCAAGAAAACGCTTTGAAATTATAGATTAAAATCTATAATAGTGTCATTCTTTCCAACCAACTTTCTAAGCTGTTAAAAATTTTGTCTTATGTACATGTATAACTTTCCCATTAGATCCAGAATTGATATAACTTTATAGGAGTAGAATTTCCTTTGTCACATCCTGCATATCCCATTTCCAGGCATAGAGTGCATTTCCCTGAAGAGAAGAAAAGTAAACCACTTCATCTTTAAATTTATTGACATTACAGGAATATAGGAAATTATATTTTGTGAAGACTGAATTATCTCAAATACTTTATTATATATGCTTAGCCTTATATAAATAAGTATAAATTTAAACTTTTGCTTGGAAAACCTGGCTAATTACATGAGATTTAAATTTAGTTCAATTGCTTTTATTATTTGTGCCTTTGATTATACCTGCTCTTGCCATCAGGGAAAATTTACACATTTAATAGGAAGCTATATTTTTCCAGAATGTCAATGAATAATAAAAATCATAAATATATTTTAAAAATAACTATAGATATAAGATTGATACTAAAATAAATCTTCCTTGATTGGGACTTTTAAAATACAAAGTTTCAAACTGAGAACTTGACTCTAAACCTTTATCAATCCTAGTCTTTGCCATTGAAGAGTTGATTTGTCAACCCATAGACTTTCCAAGTCTATTCACTCAACTAGACTGAGTGGATGTTGGACTTAGTCTGAGGAATCTCTGCAGTCCCAGCTCTTTTTATATTGCCTGGAATATTTACAAGACGTTCAATAAATATTTTTTAAAAGTCACAGAAATTCTGGCCCTTTACTGTTAAGCTGGTCAATATAAACAACTCTTTTTCTGAAAAAATAAAAAAAGAAAGAAAGAAAGAAAAAACCTACTATGTACCTTCAGTAGAAGATTTAAAGGGTCAGGGGATGTATTGTTATTCGGGTGGAATGTCAGTGTTAGTCTTCAGCTGGCAGGAACTCACAAAAAAGCATGCGAAACAGAGTCTCCAGTAATTGAACTTAACTAAAAACTACCCGAACAAACATTAAATCAGGCAGAAGTTAGATCATCTTGACTCATAACTTTTCTCAGATGGGAAGCTGAATGAAAAGTAAATTGCCAGGTCGTTGCTTAGCAATTGAGAAATTCCAAGAGCGAGATCTGTTTAATGGAATTAGTCTAAGATATTGCCTTAAATTTATTGCTTTCCCAATAAAACCTTCCTTTTGTTTTTATGGGAGACCATCTCTCCAGCACAGTACCTGGAAGTCACTGTTGATGTGTATTTTGGTGACTTCTTTTCCATGGCTACTTTGACAACCATACCCTCTTCAGATTGTCATTATCTTTCTTGAGATAGGGTTCTACTTAATTATGATTTTAGATTCAAGGTCAGACTTGGGAGTCAGTTTATGTAAAGAGATTTTAAACATATCTATTCAAACCATTAGGTATTGATCATATGGCTTACCTTGCTTGAAAGCTGTGTCATTCCCCCCTGCTTTTTAAATTTTTTTTTTTTTTTTTGCATATTGAACCCTATTGTATGTAGCTTCAAGTGAGGACTATATTAGATGTTCAAAAAGCTTATTGAATGAAACCACAATGGGATACCCTAACACCACGTTACAGCAGCTGATATCAGTTGAGAGGCATATTTATTGAGGAAACTAAAATTTTAATTTGTATTTGTGCTTGCTGTTTTGTATAGAAACTTCAGTTTTTTAGCACCATTGATAACTGGCCTATCCCAATAATCAAATTTCTCAAATACATAGAAGTTAGAATATTTAATGCTGTCAAGTCTGACAAAACCTATTTTTAGTAGTATTCTCTCTCCCCTCCTTCTCTTTCTCCTCCCCCTGCTCTTCCCCTTTCTCTTTCCTTCCCCAACTTTTCCTTTTTCTCCCTTTCCCCTCTTCTTCTTTCTTATTATACTTATTTTTCTTTCTTGTTTTCTCATTCATCTCTCTGAAATATAAAATACTTTCTAAACTCATATCTATAGAATCCTGCTGTGCTATTTCTCATAAGACTCATCTGCAGAGTCCAATTTTAAAATACTTGTGAGGATTGTATCTTGATATATCAGAGTTGGTATCTTGAGTTAAGTTACCTTTCCTTCTAATGCTCTAATGTTTGGAAATGAATGGGCATGTCTTATATTTATGTGTCAAGTCTTGGAGAGAGCTCTTTGGCACCTTCCTTTCCTAAGCAGCAGGCTCCTCAACCTTGGCAGTGCCATGGCCTCATAGATTGCTCTTCAGTATTGCCTCTCTCAATGGCTGCCACACGGACTGCTGCTACCCGGCCCTGTCACAATCGCCAGTATCCATCCTAGAGCTGCTGCCACTTGTAAACCCCTTGGTACTTCTCTTCGCCTCTCCACCCTTTCCTCTCGTTTTCTTCCCTCTCTCTCTGGCAGTCAACTATGTCTCTTATCATCTCACAACCTGAAAAGTTATTACAAGTTTATGTCAACAAAGTATAGTTAGTGTTGTTTTACATTGTGAATGAACTAGCTAATCCAAAGACGTTGGGTTTGATCATTAGGGTCCCGATTTAATTTATTGTTTCAACTCAGGGGCTGAGCTTTTTCTGGATTTCACATAAGAATTCTGGTGGACTGGTCTCAAAGTAGCAGAAAATAAGCTAACTGTTATTAGAAAAACAATAGTACCATTATTACCCAATATTTGTAGATGGAATGCTCTGTGCCAGGCACTTTTCTAAACAATTAAACAATTTGCAGCCATAAATTTATTGTTTTTCAACAAGCCTAAGATGTCAGTACTGTTACTGATCTCTGTTTTACAAATGAGGCTATATAGGCTTGCAGAGATTAAATAAACCTGAGATCTCTGAGCAATTAAATTAAAACAAGTTTTAAAAGTATATAAATAATTATATGTTTACATAGAGGGTATTCATTATTTTCAGGTAGAAAAACTGAAGTACAAAAAAGATTTGTTCTGTTTCATAGCTAGAATCCAAATATTCTGACTGAAAATCTCATTGTCTTTCCATTACTCCATTATAGCCAACATTGTGACTTCGGTACTCTATAATTATGAGAGCATAGTCATTTAAACTCCTCTTGAAAATAATTTAAAATATTTTTAAATAATAATATTTGGAAGAGAACCCAAGTACCCCAGTATGACTTTATTTAATAAATTTCAGATAATAATATATTGTGTTTGTAAATTAACAAAGTTGTTGAGAAGCTAATAAAGATAATGCTTTGTTTGATACAAGAAATGCTATTTTTTCTTTTGTTCTATAGTCAGAGTGAAGACCCCCTAGACCTGGTCCATTTATCCCACCATGATACATCCAAGTGGATGCACTCAACCTCAGCCTGATTGTTCATGAGGCAGCTCTAACTCTATCTGCCCCCTTCAGGAAAATTTATCTGACGGGGAGAATAATCTGAAAGAATAATCTTAGCGCTGGTGTACCAGAGAATCTACTCCACTGTATTATTAAAGTAAATTATTCCCCATCTATGGTGTTTTATTATTTGTAACAAAACACTTTCCCACATTTTGCAATTATTAATGTTATTTTGTAATCCAGACTCTGTGAAATTCTAGATTAGAGCTGATTTCTGTGAATTCCTATGAAAAAAACATAAATTATACTTTTATAAAAACATATAAATTACATATTAATTAAAAACCTAAGTCATTTGGCTAAAACTGGGTGCCGCTGTTCAAAGAAAACAAACTTTCAACATGAAGTAGTCCATTTTATACCAATTTGAAGCATATTGACAGACATGAATAAGATCTCATATGTGAGAAATACTCCAAGAATAAGAACATTTATCAATATTTATCAATTTGGAGTCTGCATGGAAAAATTACATGGGAAAATTAAAATTTTTTTTTAATTATAAAGAAATAAATATTTTGCATATGTTTTTTCCTCTCTATTTCTCAGTGAATTGGTACATTTTGTGTAGCTACTAGAAAAAATATTTTGTTTCATTTTGTATTGTTTTTCCGTTATTTCAGGATTTTAGTAACAAATTATACACACACATATATATCAATTTATATGTATATAATAAGTGGAACATATCAAGAAATCAGGGTTTTCTTAATCAACGATGCAAAGCTGTATTATCATTTTCAGTGTCAATCCCTTCTTTGTTTGCTCAGAAATCACTGAATTAGTGCTATGCTGGGAAAGCTGAAGTGATGAACTACAGCCTTTTTTGCTTCTTTGCTATTGAACTTGCCCTGCACATGACTTTGAACTCCATTCCATAGATTTGCTTTAAAGAATATAGGATAATTGTGTTGCTCCTTTCTTTCATTTTTTTTCTTCTACTTCATCTTGGAAACAAGATATTTTTAAGCTAAATTATAAAATGATATTATGTTATGAGAATTTCTGTCACTTGCTTCAACCTATTTAACCTTTAGCTTAATAGAGGTGTAACTTAACAATCTATGATTATTTCAAGGTCTAGAACTGGAACATCTCACATAATCTATATAGAAAGTTTTACTTGCAAATGTTAATGGCTGTGACCCAAAGGAATTAAACTTAGTTAACTCCTGTCTTTTAATTGACCTTGACTTTGTTTAACTCAGATACAATTTTATCTAGAATAAAGAAAAAAAGATTCAAGGACTTTTGTTTGTTTGTTGGTATAGTCATATATATTTGTTTGTGTGTAATTGATCAGTATATTTTTATTTTCACCATATGGACCTTATCCATATTCTATTACTGTAGAAGTATAATATAGGAGGCTCTACATACAATCTTCCAGTTTTTACTATCGAAGAGATTAAATTATTCAGATATTCCTTGAAACAAACTTGAGATCTAGATCACACAACCTTGACCCGGGACTCATTGGAAGTCTGACTCTCATGGTTATCTTCATGAGGGAACTTTGTAGTCAGGCTTAGCCATATCTTCACCTCCCTTACTAAATGCCACCACTTTCTATTTAGTGTGACAGCATAATTTCTCCCTGTCTTTTGGAAGTCTTTTTGGGCATCTTTAGAAAAATAAGGTAGGAGAAGATTACAGGTATAAAATATTTGGCATATCAGGTATATTTAAAATCTAGAATTAAAATTCCACTGGCCTTAGTGAAACTGCCTTTATCTTAACCCAACCTCATTTGTATATCCTCTGCACTTTCATACTTCACATCCTGGCCACTAAATATTGCCTTTTACTTGGCTCTGGTTTTACCTTTCAGTACAACTTCTACTTAGTTAAATATTGCTTGTTCATGTCTGCATGTTGCCTTATCTGAATTCTGTTTATTTTCTACTTTTATATGTTTTATTTTGCTTTCCTATGCTCATATATATAGATTCTAAAAAATATGTTTTATTTTATAAAATATATATACACAAAATATATACTAAAATTAAGTACTTATAATTAAAAAAAATGATTTACCATACATTTATTTTAAATATTGAACTCTGAATTTAAATGTGAATGGATTCATATAAAATATATTCATCGAATTTATTGTTCAATTCCCAAGAATTCTATGCTAATGAATCTCGATATTCATATCATATGGACTGACCCAAAGACTTGCCATAACCTGTTTCATAATATCAAAGAACTAAATTGTAAGACATACACTTTA
Source organism: Rousettus aegyptiacus (assembly GCF_014176215.1). Taxonomy (NCBI): domain Eukaryota; kingdom Metazoa; phylum Chordata; class Mammalia; order Chiroptera; family Pteropodidae; genus Rousettus; species Rousettus aegyptiacus. The sequence continues at coordinate 79,993,559 of NW_023416286.1, forward strand.
GAAACAATCTGTTTACTTTGCATATTCCTTATCTTTAGTATCATGCCAATACGTGTAATAATGCTGGATGTATTCAAGAAATAATTATTGACATTTTAAATTTCTAATCCTTTTAAGAATGCATTAAGGAATTCAGACTAAGCCTTTGAGCTATTTTAGTTTCTTAGTAACAGAAAATTGAAAGATCTTTCTCTATTATTCATGTGATCAGAGTTTGTTAAATTCCCATTTTCTATACTTCTTTACTCTTCTATCTATACAGGAACCTTTTGGTTTAATTTGAATTGAGATACTTGACACTGCTGTGCATATGAAGATGTTGAGTGATCACTATTGGAAATTTTATTTCTACAATAATCAAACATTTTCCTTTTTGGTGGAGGTGGGGATGAGTTAATATTTCCCTCATATGTGCTATACAGATTTCACTGTTTTTTATATCCATGCTTGAAATCTAATCTTAAGTAGATTTACCTGAAAGATAAACTCTTGTCTATTTTTCATTATTTGCACATTCTTGGAATTTTCCTTTTGTTAATGACATATGAAAATAGAACAAATAAATGGATAAAACAACCCAATGATGATAATTTTAAGTAAACCTGGGCCTGAACTCTAGGAACTATATTACTATAGTAGTTAATTTAAACTAAATCTTTAGCAAGAGACCTAAAAATAATTCAGTGATTTCAAGAGTATTATAAAAATAAAAACAAAATAAAACAAACAAGTTGATTTTAATGGTACAAATTAGCTATTCCAGGACAGTGAATGATTATCCCCTATGAAGTCATTCAAAGACCCAAACTGAGGGCAGTTCTGCCATCTTCAACTAGTGTTTTTCATTGTCACTCTAGAAAAGGTAGCAGGAAAAAGCATCAAGGATTTAACATTCAAGTTGGACCATAGGACCATACCTAGGGATAGGGATTGCTGGAAAATATGATCCCTAGATGGGAAATAATTCCTAGTTACAACTCTATTATTGTATAATCAGAAAACAGAATTCTGTGTACAGTTAACAATATCCACCACAGTCCTGTTGGCATAGCCACAATAAGGTTTTTAAAAAAGACCATAAGGTTCAGAAATGAAATTCAGAAACATGAAAATTACAATCGGCATTGCCATGCTATGTAGATTAGATTCAGACTGAAATCACATCAAATAGTATTATCCTACAAAAGACCTTGGTGGCTTCGTTGAGATCAACATCAGAGGTTATGGATTTTTTTGCCTATATTTTTGTTATCCTTAATAAGAAACAATGGCATAACATCTATTCGAATGCCTAAAACTATTTACATAAGAGACTTTATAGTCATATAATAATTTAATAAGTTAACTCATGGTTTGCAAAATATCCATTTATCTTAATCTTTTCTTACTGAAGATTCCTTGATTTAAATTTTTTTTCATATGTGAAAATTTGGTAAACATTTATATTTACCTTAAAGCCCTTTTAATTTTTAAATGTATTAGTTCTGAACTTACAAGTTTTTTTTCTTAAGCACGAAATACACTGCTTTATCCACAATAGATATTTAATTACAGATTTGTAGACCTTAATCTAATTTTAGACTATTTCAAACAGCAGCCATATCTTCACTCCCTTGAATAATGTATCTGTTTTATTCTGGGTCTTCTGCAGGTCTATGGTATTAATCAAGATATGATTACATTTACCAGATCCTTGTTATTATTAAGTCGCTGTATTGAGAGCTCTAAGGAATGCAAAGAATTTTGATATGTACATAAAGCCACTCAAGTGCAGAAACCATCTAGTTCATAACCTTGAGGATATGAACTAGGATATGAACACAAGTCTAGGATTCAAAGGCATGCTCTGGAGATTTTTTCTGTGTGTGTCAATTTCTTATTTATTGGGTTTTTCATTTGTGCTCTTCTATTGCTTTGTTTATCCCTGTTTTCTTGAACAACACTTCCAGATCCAGAGGATATACTTATTTCCTCAATTGATAGATTTTATGTGACTCCTTTACCTCCATTCCCTAATACCTTTGACCCCTAATTTGAGTTAGTTTTGTGGGAGTTTTTTGGAATATAGTTAATACGCATTTCAGAGAACCAAAATGGCTTTTTGTCATTAAAGAAGGTTAAACAAGAGGGATCTGCAATGTAGTGGATACCTATATTTTGTTACCAAAAAAAAAAAAAAAAAATGTATTCCTTTATTTAACAGAGTGTCAAATAATACAGTGGAAAGATGATGAGTCCTAATGCCAAAAAACTCACTTTTCCTCCCAGCTTCAACACTTTATTTCAACTGAACAGACATATACTGTGTACTTATGATATGTCAGTCACTCGGCTAACTATGTACTATAGGTTCAGAAAAGAAAGACAGTCTTAACTCTCAAAAGTATTTATAGTCTGCTAAATGTGATATAGGCAATTTAGTTAATAGTCATAGGAACCAGTTTTCTTCTCTATAGAAAGGGCATAATATCTGCCTTACAAGATTATTACAAGAAATTAAATAATTTTATTTGACTCCCATTATCATAAAGAATATGAAGTTTTATGTTTCTCCTCGGATCAGGAAATTTTTGATTCTGTGGATTAAAGTAATTTTAGCATTTTAACATTATAATTTTAGGGCTTATTCCATCTAGAAAGAACTAAAGTTTTCATTTTAGAATCTAATATAAATGCCTGATATATTCTACTTATATCAGTTTCATCTGGCTAATATATTTATCATAAATTATAAAAATAGGTGAACAGTAATTATACTTCTTTATGAAATTCTGAATGAATAAGAATTCCTAAAGCCTATGTAGATGTATTTTTTAATTCTTTCATAAAATATTTCTTGAAAGTTCTGAGCTATAAAATTTGCTTCCAAAGTGAGTTTTCCTCTTTCCTACTACAGCATCACACACACACACACACACACACACACACACACACACACACACACAGAACTCTTCCAACAAAGAAAATGGAAAATGAAGAAAAGATTAAAAAGCTCTTTAATGAAGAAGGATAGGTTCAGGAAGAAATGGATGCCAACAGCATGTTACCAGAAACTAGAAGAAAATATAATAAATAACTTGACATTGAGAATGAATTGATAATCAATGAATTTCTAAAACTAACAGAAAAATATAAAGGTTCAATGGTAACATTATTACAAAAAAGTATTCAAAATATTATATGTACCCAAGTGCATCTTTGACAGTTTTGATTATATTATATTTAAACAAATTATTTCTTATTATGTGCCTTTTTGCCATACTGCTAAAGCAGAGTATAAGATTATTTATCTAGAATGATGAGCATTGGTTCAAAACCATTGAAACTTTTTATACGAAGATCTGACGTGACAGTGAGAAGGCAGTTGGGACAAGGAAAGTAGAGAGAGCAGGACAGTCTGCTCTGATCACCTTATCCCTCCACTGAGCTAGTTTTTTTGATTGCATAACACTGTTCCCTTAACTTTCAAGCGAAAATATCCTTTAACAAAAATAATATTGAGAACCAAAAGTTATTGGAAGTAGAGATATAATTTTGTATCATGCTCTTCTTATCAGTTCTCATTTGAAACTTCTTCGTTTGCTTACTTACTTATTTTATCGTCACCAGCACTAAACCATATTCTTAAGACTGGTCTCAGGTTTTACTTCACACCTGCCTAGCAGATCATCAGTTTCAACAAGCACAATTGGAACTGTGAGGTCCAGTATTGTAACCAATACACATATGTGGCTTTTTAACTTTACATGTCCATTAATTAAAAATCAAAAATCAAATACAATTAAAAGTTTAGCTCCTCAGTTGTACTTGTCACATTTCAACTCTTAAATAGGCACATGAGGACAGTGCCTACCATGCGGGACAGTGCAGGAGACACACCCAGGATTGCACTGAGAAGAGAACAGTGCTGCTTCTGAAAGAACATTTCAGTTTCTTGCTTTTGGGAGATTGCCACATCACTCTGCTAAAACAGAATTGTTAACATAACACAGAGCGGCACAAATCATTCATTATTGGTGTGTGAACTTAGCGAAATTTTGTCTCTTATAGGAAGGCAAAGAGATTTTAATAGTGAGAGGGTTTTATTTTAACTTATATTTGTTTTAGTAGGCTTTTCTCATTAGTTAAAAAAAAATAAATCATTGTTATTTATGTCTTGACATTTAAAACTTAGATTTCTGTGTTATAAACCTTGCTCACTTCTCCTGGTGAAAATTTCTCTTTGAAGTCATTGAGAGATTCAAACAGGAATAAGAGATAAAAGAATTGCGCCAGGGGGCAAAATGTATTCCTTTTCATGTGTCTATAAAATGAAATAAAATATATTTGATGAATGGCCAGTATATTTGCTCTACTTGAGAACTTGCAAGGTATCTATGTTATTATGAAATATGGATATTAAAAAAAAAAAAAAACACCCAAAACTGGAGTCCCTAAAGAGGTGATGGGGATGTCAGAAGGCAGAGGGGAGAACTTAGTAAAAATATGAAGTAAAAAGATTGAACTGGCTGGGTCTATTGTTATTCGTTTTTTATAAGCTAGTGTTTTATCCAGAATTAAAGTGTCCCTTGTGTTTCTGATATTTCATGTCTTAGGAATATATGTTCGTGAATGTGCACTCACTCAGTCTTAAACAAATCTTGTACATTGTACTTAAAAGTAAGACACATCATCTGGTCTCAAAGGGTTTAGATGTTAGTTCGGTATTAATATATCTACTCCTACTTCCCTTTTGATAATGTTTTATGGTTCTAGCTATGCTCATTCCATTTTTATATTTATCCAGAAATTTTATTTCTAAGCCTCTTTATGTTTATTTCAGGCAAAACATATTTAGATTTGAAAAGTTCACCCCATGAGATGATAAATAGATAAATAGATATAATTTTAATGGGTCCATTTAAGCTGATTATTTTTGTCATATTTCGTTATACCAGTTGAAGTTTCATTTGGCATTTTGATTTATGCTTTTATGATTTATTTATTTATTCGAATTTTTATTTTTATTTATTTTTTACCAGGAATGATATTTTTAGAAGCAGGGCATGGATTTTTATTGTCACAAAAACAAAGTCAGCTTCAGTGATGAGAGGGCATGGAGAGAAGCAGAAATTGCACTTCATAGTTTAGGCCCCTTTCACACTGTAAAGAGATACCTCCTCTACCCTCCAGGCCTTCCAGTATCAGTGACAGGCAATAGACTTCCTTGGTCCCCCTAACTCCAATTTGGGGAGTTATAGGAAGTTCTCACTTTAACTCCAGTACTGTAGGTTCTACATCCCCATCTCCTCTGTTCGCATAAGCAATTAAGAGCATCCCGTGTGTAAACAGCTGCAGTCAAAGAGGGCAAAGGAGGTCAAGTGCAAGATATTGAAAGAAGACTAGGCTTCAGGTGGTGAGCATGCAATATACAGCTGTTGTATTATAAAGTTGTACACCTGAAATTTATATGCCATTAACCAATGTTACCCCAATAATTTTAATTTAAAAAGCTATCTCTTTCGTTGAGAAGGCAGTGGAGCCACCCATGATTGAAAAGGGAATGTGCTTTGATTTTCACATTGGACTGAGAAAAAGAAATATGCAGAGTCGTGTCTCAGCATCTGGCTGCTAAAAGCCACTTATCTGCAAGGCTGAAAAAGCTTCCCCACCTCTCCTGTGTAACCCAGATAGGCAGCCATCAACACGATGACATGACACAGAGTAGACCGAAATGGGGATGATTGCTTTTCCCCGAGCCCAGGAGGCTAGGAGTTGGCCCCTCGCTTTGGGCAGTGTCGCGAGGAATAAACCCTCAGCCACCAGACAAAACCAAGCATTGGGGAATGCAGGACTGAAGAAGGCAGAACAGTGACATGCTCTCACCCCCTTCTTCTATACATGCCCGTGTACACACACACACACACACACACACACACACAAGAACAGATCCAGGGATCTCAGTGAAGTGGTGGGGCTTTACCTCTTCCTCACAGAGCCAAGACCTGGGGGGAGGTCTAGCCTGCCCCATGGTCAGAGGAAGATTTTGTAGGAGAGATAGAAGAAGCCCAAACGGGGAGAAAAGAGGCCATGGAAGACATTCATTCTTGTTTATCCTATTTTTTAATATGGAACTTATTTAAAACATTGATTGACTAATATTTTCAACTTTAATTTTTTACTTCCCTGTTTTATGCTCCAGTAAATTGGTAAGTTCGGGGCTGGCTTCATGGACGTGCGTGGCAGACGTAGTTGCCCAGGGCCTTATACACAGCAGGTCCTATGCTTGTTTTAATGCTCTGCTATTGCCACATTGGAATTCTTAATGCTTTTAAACAAGGGGCCCCACATTTTGCACTAGACTTCAGAAATTCTGTAGCCACTCCTGATGAATCTTACCTGCAACAACATTTACCAGATTAACCTTAGAGGCAACTCATTTCTCCTTGTTCAACTTCCACATTCCATCAGTCATCAAGCCTCATCCATTAACTTCTTAAGCACATCACAAATCCTCTTTTCTTCACCCCTGCTGCCGCTGCCTCATTTCAGGGCAGGATCTCTCTTCTGGGCCATTGTAGTAGTCTCCAGGTTCTTTTAATTCTTTCTTTATGATTCAGTATACATACTACTGTAAAAGTTATCCTTTTAAAGCAAATAAATAAACAAAATTGTCACTTATTTGAGTGTTATTACTCATGGAAAACCACCTTTTATAAAATTAGTTTTTCTATTCTACATGTTTCCTGAGTGTATCTTCTTTCACATATTTAATGTTTTTTTTTTCCTTATTGATTTGGTGAATGTGGTAATTTCTTCTATTAAAGATTTTCTATAATTCACTTCTTATTTAATGATGTTCTTCCTCTTTATCTAAGAATAGATGATATCTACTTTTCAAGTTATTCAGTATCTTATCTCCGATATTTCTGTGTGTGTGATAGAGGGAGTGAAGGAGAGGGTGGGAGGAAGGGAGGGTGGGGGAAGTGAGAGAGGGGGGAGGGGAGAGGGAGAAAGAGGAAACAGAGAAAATCTCATTTTACCTGCACTGATTTTTTTGCTTATTCTTGATCTTTCCTTCTTTTAGGGAATTTTTGCTGTAGAATCTAGAACTGGCATGGGATCAATGAGTCATTGTCAGGTCTCTGTGATTATGTTTCCTAGTTCACTTTTTCTGAAGCAGAGCTTAAATCAGAAGATTGTGTTGGAACCTAGAGGTATACATTTGGTGAGGGACAGGTGTGCAACTTCCATGATAAACATTAGTTCTGATATTAGGCATTGTGAGATTTAACTTTAAAATATATTAGAAACAATTTCTAAGTTCTGGTGTTGAGCTACTGGTATGAATGGGAAAGAAAACATTCTACTGCAGTTAAGTAATTTTGGAATTAAACTAAATTCCAGTGGTACCAGTTCTTCTTATGTCACTGGCCCCTAAATGATGGTTTTCTCATGTACAAAATCAAATTGTAATGCTATGTCATAGGGTTTTTCTAAGGATAAAAAGAGATAATTTTCTGACACATGGTATTTCATAAAAGATTTTTGATTATAATGTAGTATTTGTTGTTTTTGCTCCTGGGGTGGATGCAGGAGGTTACAGATAAATTTTGTTGATTTAGCTGCTGATTGTCAAAAATACTGGCAGAATTTAAAATAGGTACACCCTGTTTTATTACAGATGTTGATGGAATGCTCCCCACACCCAAATCACATTATTGGTAGATAATGAACTTTAAGAAAGTGAAATTCTTTGTGCTGCTAAAGAGTCAGTTATCTAGACGATTCATGTATCCCTTAGCAATATGATGTTTTGATACTGGTGACTATAAATAACAATCCAGAATCTCACAAATAATTGTACAATTTTAACTATTGTTTTCCTTTCCTGAGCCGCTATGAGAACCTTGAATGAACTGCATACAAAGTCTGCTTTGCTAACACACCATACCCTTGTGTGATCAAGTAGAGACAGAATGGCAAAAAATTTCAAGTACAGCTATGGAGAATAGTCAGGATCAGAGAATGTGCACACCAGCACTTGAAAATACATGGCCACTTCTAGGGAATTATCTTAGTGATACTTGAACAGTTTGGAGAGTTTCAGAATGGGGGAAAGTCCTCAATGTCCCTCTGTGATTTATTATGGTTTAACTACTGTCCATTCATCCACTTCAGAAATGAATTTGACTTTTGACAACTGTATAAGCCAGCCGGGATATACAAAAAAAAATGAAATTGATTTCCAAAAAATAACAAAATAGTTTTCCAAAAAATAACAAAACATGATTCTTTATATCCATCTATTGCTATTGGTTTAGGTCTTTATAATTCCTAACAGCTGTTTAAATCATTATCATAGCCTTGTCAATGTATAATCAGCACTCTAAAGCTATTCTGTCTCACGAATTTACAATATGCTTTGGGATATATCAGCAATTCAAGGTTTTCTGCTTGAGTGTGCATGTTCAGTACCACTGAACCCAAAATATGAAGGTCTAATGAATTGGCTTTAATGGTTTTCTTACCTCCTTAAATGTTTTTGTTTTAATTGGTTATACCACACTATATCCTGAACTACATCGAAAAGTTCACAGCATTGATGCTAATGGTCTCTTTATAATTACTGCATAATGAACAAGGTCTGACAGTGCAGTTTTAGAGGTTAGACACCATAATTAGTGACTATTTTCATATTTTTATGATGCAGAAATCTTAAGGCTTTCATTATAATATGGAAATTGTCTATGCATACATGTGCTTTAGTGTATATGCGTGTGTGCATGTGTTAATCAGATAAATGCCAGACAAAATATACCTTTAGGATGTTACTTTTGTATTAGATATGTGTATATATATGCGTATGTCTATAGAAAAAAAGGTAAAGACTAAATTCTCTATTTACTTGTCAAATTCTACATTTCCAGTTTAATATATGTTCTCAAAATGTACGTAGCATTTATGGATCATCTCTCTCTCTATCTCACTCTCGTTCTCCCTCTCCCTCTCCCTCTCACTGGTCTAGAGTTTGAAGAAAATATTTATATTGGTCACAATTAAAATACTCTTATGGAAAGACTTAGGGCCATGGCGCATATTTATTTAACAGATTTAGGAATCCTGTTTTTCATTACAAATATCTCTCTCTGCATAAAATCCTTATAAAATCACCTTTATGCTTAGATATTTAGGGGAGAAATGAGCAAGAAATCTAAGAAATCATGAAACTTGGGAAGAAGGGACAACCGCATTTAGCAATCTTAAGCACTTATTATACAAAAAGTGCCAAACATAATTATACTTACCACTTTCAATATCGGTTCTCCGAGACGTTGATTTTCTTTTCATTTTCTTTCTTTCTTTCTTTCTTTCTTTCTTTCTTTCTTTCTTTCTTTCTTTCTTTCTTTCTTTCTTTCTTTCTTTCTTTCTTTCTTTCTTTCTTTCTTTCTTTCTCTCTCTCTCTCTCTCTCTCTCTCTCTCTCTCTCTCTCTTTCTTTCTTTCTTTCTTTTTTTCTTTTACACCAAGGCAGTGAGAAAATTTAATCTGGTTTTGGTTATGCACATGTGATTTAAATTTGCCTTTCTGGAGTGAAAATATTACTATTAATTTTTCAAGAAGTATGATGCCAAATTCCTTATCAAAGGGATGATAGGTGATATGTTAACTTTTTAGAAAATACTCTTAAATCTCTTTTATACAAATTGCACGGACTTATAATTATTTTTCTCATTTTTTAAAGAAATTTGAACTGAATTTGTGTGCTTATCTATTTTAGAGATATTAGTGATGGCATTAAATTCTACTTTGATTTCTGCTTCATTATTTTCTCTCTTTATTCTATTTATTGTTATTCTATTTATTAATATTCCTAAAATTGAAGTTAGTTAAAACACACTTTCATACCTGAAAATTCTTTTTATTTCTTTTATTAACATTACCATATTTTTGAGCACTGTAAACAAAATACAATGAAAGATTCCCATCATATTGCTTGCAATCTGAAGTTAAAAAAATGAGACATATGAAAGATATATGTCAATATAGATAAAACCAAGTGACTGGAGAGAGAAATAAATAATAATTTAATAAATACATGTGTATTGCGGAAAATAAGCAGAAAATAATCAGTTAGTAGTAGTATTTCTGAGAGAAGAAAAGCTCAATACAGATGCACAGAAAACATTTAAATTTTAAACAAGAGGCAATTGGAAGCCAGTGAAAGGATCTAAGGGGGTAATAATGTGTTTGAGCAGAGTAAAAATGTTCTCCATGTTGGCAAATCTTAATCATTCCTCGCTGTGATAATTAATCAAATAGCTAGGCACTAGCCATTCACCTGCATCAAAACATAAATTTTACTTTATGTGCACAACAAATTACCCATTCATGCACACATAAATAGATATACAAATTCTCCATGGGTTGGAGGAGATGTTCGATATCTGCCGTTAGTGGAAGTAATTACTATTAATTTAAGATTAGCGTACTCTAGACAGACTGTTAGCATTCCTGTTTTATCTAAACCCAGCTATGTGAGGGCTACAAGGCTGTCAGTGTACTGGTGGAAGCTCTCCCACTGTTCCCAACAGCTGCTGAAATCACAAACAATTCAATCCTATTAATTCGACACGAAAAAATCATTAGCATTGCACAGAGGTGCTGGAACCAGCTCACTCCTGCCTGGTTGATCTCTCAAGTCAAATTAGGAAACTTTCTGCTCAGGAGCAATTTACTATTTGTTGAGTAAAGCCTAGTATTCCGGTCACACGTTGAGATGGTCTTCCTTTTGCTTGTCTTATAAGCAGTAATGAATTTGACTCAAAAAGAAAATTGAATATTAGGGATTTGAGAGGTGTGGCTTTTCTTTCTCTTATGAATTTCTTCAAGTGTTAATACTGAGAAAAAGAATCAATACATTTTTTAAATGAATAAGACATCATCATATCATTATCATTAATACGCTTGTTATTTAACCTCATTAAACATGAGGCATTGTTCTAATTGCTTAATATATATTACCATCTTGATCTTCACAGCATCTTTTCTAAGTTAGGTACTATTATTCCCATTTCCCAGATGAGAAAACTAAGACACAGAAACTAAAAGTAAATTACTTAAGGTTATGTAGCTAATCAGTCACGCAACCTGAATTTGAGTCCAGACAGTCTGCAGTTGTAGCCTATGTTCATAGTATACAGCTGAATTAAACAATTAAATTAAATTAAATAATTAAATTAGAAATAAAAAAGTTAGGAAGTGAAAAGAAATGAAAAACATTTCTTTCTAGGTATTTACAGGCAACCTCATTTTATTCCTGGAAATGAGAAAGTAGCTAGTGAATGCCAGAACTAATATAAATTTAAGATTTCAGAGTTATGAAAGTCAATATGTAAGTGGTCCAACTGAGACTCAAAGCCATATTTCCTTTCATTCTAAAAGTCTATCCTTATTTACTTTGGAAGAATAACTTATTGAAAAGAATGTGGTTCTTTATATCTGGATTTCTTTTTAGTGTTTGTGTTGGGCATAATAAGGGTTATGAGAGAATAATATAATAAAGATTTGTTCTATTATTTAGCATTTGTTTACTATACAAAGTAAAATTATGTCACACTTGACTTTACATGTAATTAAGCAAGTTTTGGAATTGTATTTTCTTGTGTTAACATATATTGGGTGTGATGACTGTTGGAAGGCTAACACAAGCATAATATTTGGTAGAAGAGATTGGTTGTATGCCTTTCATTTAGTTTTGGGCTTCTCAAAACAAAGCGATTCACTGATATTCCTTTCACCCTTACTTCAAAGTCATGCTTTAGAGCTCATATTTATATTTTTGACTATTTGATCCAAGTATGTAAATTGCTTCACTATTTCATAAATATAATAAGAATCTTTGTTCTGTCAGACCTATTTAGTCTTCATAGAGTCATAAAACATTTTCTTCTAGGAAATATGAATTGACTTATGAAAATGACAAATACATGTCCCGGGAATTGATGATTGTTTAAAAACTGGTTTACAGTGCAGGAATTTCAGACACACGTGTCTGAATTTCATTACTCAGACTTATAGGAAAGTCATAGTCCTGAGACAGAGAATTTCAAATGAACACAGGTAATACCAATAATCTCCTTAAAACCTTTCGGTAGGCTGTTTGTGCACTTAGAACTTCACTTTTTTTTTTTTTACTTTTGCATCTTTTTTTTTTTTTGTGGATGTATCTGTTTTTCAAGTAGATGTTAAGCCACATAAAAAGAGTTATCATTGCTTATACATGTTTAAGCTGTATTGCATGACCTCACTTAGCTTTTGTTTGTTTCCTTACAAAAGATTAAAAAAATAATTCAATAAAAGCAAAATAAAATACCCATATGGTTAAAACAATAAAATGCAACATGATAAAATAGCACCTATTGAGTTATTTAATTTTAAGAAATGTCCTGTTGTTATGATTCGCAAATTTCTTCTTGCTTTTTCAAGTTATTTCTGCACCATCATGATGAAATGTCTGATGCGTACTGCGTATGTAGGTCCTATTCAGGCAGTTAGTATATTTTCCTCAGTTGGAGCTTTGACCCTTCTTACATATCCCTTTCTTACATGCATCTAGTGATCACCATGACAATAGCCTATTAACCTCTCTAGGAGTGTTTAAAATGGTGTTCTTAGACATGGGTTTTGGAACCTGGAAACTTCTGATATCAATTGCAAAGGTGAGTGTGTCTCAGTTTTGGGGCAGGAAGCCTATAGTTTTTAATCAGGTTCTGAAAGATATCTGCAAAGAAAGCTTTAAACCACTGCCTGTGGGCAAGGACAGCTATGTGCAGGATAAATGTATCCATCTTGAACATCTGAGCTAATGGCAATGTAGGAAACCAGACAAAACCAAAATGCAAACCATACTGTGTTTTTATATGACAGGTAGATATAAGGAGACAAAGAACAAGAATATTTGTTAATTTGTTAGTGCCTCTGTTAGCTGTTATTTGATGAATGGGTACAAAGTAAAAATACTTTATATCTTTTTATTTTAATAGTTTATTAAACTTATTTATTAATTCAACATAATCTTTGTGCTTGTTTTATGCAAGTCACTGTGCTGGCACATAAGCTCCAATGCTTTTTTTCTCTCAGGAAATTACATTTTATATTGCTTTATAACTTAGACAATTGGTCCTAAAAAGTTAACAGATAAGAAAGGTTGTAAAGGGTCAATTTAGGGGAAAGATCTCTGGGGGATTGAGTCATTAGTCTTTATGTGCCGAGCTAGTTTCTGCATGACAGATTGGATTCAGCTAGATGTAAAGGAAGTATGTATTTCAGAAATGGGAAATCCAAGAGCACACATCAAAGTGAGACCTTCCTGAGTATCTCCAAGGTAATGAGAGTGGACCTACCAACTCATTATCTGATTCGTACCTGGGTGCTTTGAAAACTATTGTATTAGTTATCAGTTTTCAATATCTGTACAAGCATTTGTACTAAGATGTAACTCTAAAAAATTTTTGCTCTTTTTTTTTTTTAAATTAAAAGGCTATTCTTGTCTTTCTAAGCCACCATAAGAAAATACCACCATCACAAAATACAAAAAAAGACCATGTATATTAATCGACAGAAATTTATTTTCTCACAATTCTGGAGGATAAAAGTCTCAGGTCAAGGTGTTGGCAGGTCCGGTTCCTCTTGAGGCCTGTCTCCCTTGGCTTGCAGTTAATTGCCTTCTGGCTGTGTCTTCACGTGGTCTTTTTTTTCCGTAGGTGCACATTCCTGTCTCTCTGTGTCCAAGGTTCCTCTTTTTAGAAAGACACGGGTCAAGCTAGATTAGGGTCCACCCTAAAAGCATCATTTTAACTTAATCACTTCTTTAAAGGCCCTACTTCCCAATAAAGTCACATTTTGAATTATTGGGCGTTAGGAATTCAACATATGAAATTGGCGGTGGAGGGGTACATTTCATCCCATAACAAAGCCAAAAGTTTGGCTGTGAGATAATATATGTTATAAATATATTAAAATATAATGTATATTATATTTAACAATAGCCTGTGTGAGATATAAGAATCAAATATACTCAACTTTTATTAACTATAATGTATTAGCATATAAACTGAATATTTTCAAACATGTTACCTCTCATTTAATCTTTACAATTACTGCATGAGAAAATAAGAGCCAAATCACCCAGTGACAAGGCTCAGGTTTAAATTCAGGAACTTCTGACTCTCAATTATTACTTTTTTCACCCAAGCTCCCCTCATGCCGATATACTTCCTGTATGTGTTGAGACTAGAAGATTTGTGGTTCTATTTAATTTGGTTCGTCTAAGCCCCACATGTTTCTATCCATATACAGTTATATACACATCTAAATACATATAAATGTATGTGATACAGTGTAGCCTTTTGTTTGTGTACAAAGTATACTCAAACTTTAGCTTATGACACATTTTCTGACATCTCAGAAACTTCTCCGTATTTTAATAGTTCGAAACCTTCCCTATCTTTATAGTTTTAGTTACACAAAATTTTACAAGTGTTTGATAGTTGCATTTTATATTATATTTGGAGTATCTTGGCAGCACATTGTGTCAACTGAAGGTAGTGGAATCTGCCTGAGATTTCACAGCTGCCCTAATTAGCTGATACTCTTTTGAAACTTTGAGAAGTCAATAGCACAATCTGTTGTAGACATGATTTTGCAACGAACAACTATATGATATTTTGAATTTATGGAAAATGTCCAGAACTATATTTGTGTGACTAAGCAAGCTATTTCTTGTATTTAAGCTAATCATGTTAATCAAAATTACATACTGTTTTAGCCTTAAGATATTTTAGTCTTAATCAGCTCAGTCTTAAAATAGGTTTGGGAGCTGTGTTAACAAGGAGAGGCTGCGTTTGATAGTCATTCTGAGTGCTGAATTTGAAATGGAGCAGGTTTCAAATTCTGGCTTTACCACACATTGGGTGTTGAATTTTAGACAAGTTACTTATTTCTCTTCTTCTTTGAAAATGGACATAGCAAAATGCATTTCACAGGCTGATATGATAAAATAAGCATGTAATACATTTGCAGTATCTAACATATAGTTAGTCCTCAATATGTAGGACTGTTGCTATTTGTTCTTCAGATACATACTTTAAATATTTTTCAAAAATTTTTCAGCAGAGCAGAGGTAGATGCCAACTTATATTAATATTTAGTATAGATTACTAGTATGCTGAAAGATTGACAAACTGACAAATTTCAGAGTCTGAGGGCACAGTCCCTGACTGATACCTTGTGACCCAAAGCCACCACCCTAAATCACAGGGTTGGTCTTAGTGTGGCCAGCCTATTCCCTAAGACTATTGGCTGTGGCCAGCATCACCATAGATCTGGTGTGGACAGTCCTGCCCTAAACAAAGAGGCTTCTACAAGGTATGACATGGATTACCTCCCAGAAACTGAGTGTAAGAAGCCATATCTTTCTTTGGGAGTGACCAAATCATTTACAACAGTTATGTCACCTTATATGTGCACATAGGTTGATTTGTTTTGTTTTTGTTCCATGCTTATTTTATAAGAACATTTTATAAAATATAAATGAAAATACAAAGTGTTGCTATTTTGTGAAAATTTGCAAAGTATAATCTCCAATAGTCAATATTATAATAACGTTCGTGATGTTATAAAGATACCTACATGGTAAAGTAACAGTCATATAGCCTTCACAGTGTTAATTCTATAAAAAGTCTACTGTTATAACTTTTTCTCTATATAAAAGTATTACTAATCCTGAAATTACTGTATATCTTATAAAGATTACAACACTATATACCTGTAAAATGTTTCAAAGAAATTTATTGAACTCTGAATTGAGAATTGAAATGTCTGCTAGATTGTTCATTTGTACTATCTGAGCACATATTCAATAGCTTATACCTGCCAATTTGGGCAATGTATTCTTGGCACTAGTTTTGTAGTTTGCATATTTTTAGTTTCAAGGTTAATTTTATATATATATATATATATAATTATATATATATATATATAGTTTAAATATGTGAAAAGAAGTGGGTGACAGTATCTGACAGAACTAGAAGGAAGAGTTGTAAGTTTCTGGCCTATTGATGTCATAAAGGGACATCATGAGATGCGGTAATGCCCTTGATAGGATAATTTTGCAAACAAAAATACTCCCTGATGACTAAGTTTATAAAATTACATGCAGAGGGTTTTCAAGTTTAGATTCAAAGCCACCGGGTCAGGTCTCAAATCTGTAGAGCAATCATAGTCTACATTAAGACCTACAAGGTTTTATTTGTTTTCTCGATGGTGTAACCAACACCATCTGTTACTCTTAAAGTATTTCATTTAGTAAAATACGTACATACATACATGCTTAAGTTATATGTTTGCATTTTAGTATCAGAGATAGTAATTATCACATGTCCATGCATGTAAAGTGAGCTACAAGAACTAAGTAGGAAAAGCCGACAATTAGTGCTTGTCATAAAGTTGCTCTCATATATCACATTGCTTGGAAAATTTCAAAGGTGGGTGAATTAAAAATTTTGCTTCCTTAGCAGCCTGTATCCTTCTAAAACATTCTTTCAATAAATCTTATTTTTTCTCAAAAACATTTTTTAACAAGTTCATTTTCAAATATTTATGTATGCAAATAAAACAGCAAATTTTAAGTTAGCCTGTCTAAATTCAAGGACTCAGTCTTGTATTAACACAATTTGATGACATAAGCAATTTAGCAGAAATAAAATATAAATTCTTAATTAGATCTGAAAAGAAAACAAAAAGCATTTTATAGATATTTAATATTTGTAAATTTTTACTTTTATGACATTGAAAAATAATTTTTAAATGTTGAATTCATTTTCCTTTTCTCTACCTCTAGTAGATGCTAACAATTAAAAACTTTAAATTATTTTTCCAAAGTTGGAAAAATAAGCCAGGCCAAAGTGGATGTTAAATTTTATATTATGTTATGGATTGATTGTAGCAGTCTGACTTTTTAAAAATATTATTTTCTAAAAAGTAGAAGACTAAATTTTATTTTAAAATTAAAAGAATATCTTGAATATAAGAAAGAAGAGAAACAAGAAAACTATTTTTTGCAAATATATTTTGACTTTTAAGGCAAATATATTACTGCTTATAGACTTTCACATATGGTGATAGTTTTGCTCCACAAAAAAATAATAAAGCATCAAATGTTTTAAGAAATATAGCAGAGCCTACTTATAATGACATACAATATCCAACCTTATTTAATATTAATATAAAATATTATAAAATGTATTTTTAAGAAAGGTGTGGAAGAAATCTGTTGATGAATAGCATTTATAATTTAATATTATGATAATACTAGGTTGGGTTTGGGCTATGGCATTTATAATAGATCTCCTTTGACTTACTTTGGATTTTACTGCTTGTGAATTATTGAAACTTGATTCACTTATGAGATATGTTTATCTCAATTCAGTTCAAAGTGAATTTCCTTTTCTTTCCCATGCAGGAGCTCATATTGAATGTTCAGTGGGACTATAATCCATCATGTTGTTGCTTGGAAAACACATTCATAAATTTAATATTGTACAGATAATTTACATTTCTATTAAATAAAAAACATGAAGTTTTATTTTATTAGGCTAATGAAACAATATGAAGTATTATCAGAGCATATAATTCAAGAATTCCATAATGATAAGTAAAATAATGTGGATTCAAAATCTAAATGCTAAGAATAACCCTAAAATGCCGTCTTCTCTATTTTCACTAGAGCCACATTCAAACACAAATTGGATACAAACTGTCTGAATTCAATACCAATACTATATATAACTATGATGCTTGTATAGAGAAATTTTATAAACTTCCTTAGTAGGCTATTTCAATATCTAAAGCTTTTCATTGCAAATAAATTAAACCTCTAATGAGGGTTTATTCCTCTGATTGCTACCATTTCCTCTTCCATAGACTTGAAAAATTACAAGTCATTCTATTGGAAGATTCTTTTCTAAGCCTAAAGATTTTTATTGAATCACATTTAAGTATACTTTTTTTGGAGTTATGTTTATTCATTCTTTTAATATATATATATTTCTACATAGATTGTGCCTATTCATCATGTTAGTGGCTATGCGATGTGCAGGATATAGGATGAAGAAGTAATATAGATATATACCTTTGCCCTCACAGAGTTCAAAGATTAGTAATCATAAAACTACACAATTGTTACTGTGATAACTGATATAAAGAAGAGACGCATGATGTCCTATGAGCCTATGTGATATGAACCCAGCTCAAAATAAAGGCAGGTAACATCTCCATAGGAAGAGACACTTGCACTGAGATCTGCCAATAGCATGGTAGTACCTAGACCGAGGAGACACAAAATGTTTCTGAGAGTGCTGTTCAAGTTTTTGACAGAAACTTATGTAGAGGTTTAGAATCAAAATCAATTTTAATTATAAAATGTATAAATGTGTTATAGAAAGGTAGGGCTATCAAATATTTTTAAATGACAGAAAGACTCCTCAATATCTTTTACTTTTACTTTTAAAAGTAAGGTAGAAACAAAAGAATAAAAACTCCAGGATGGAAAAAATAATGAATATATAAGATATTGTCACTAGAATGAAATAGTTAAATAATTTGAATTTTATAGATTATACAGAAAATCAAATCTATACAGAAAAAAGTAAAATGGAGAAACAGGTCCACTATAGTTGATGAAGTCTGTTAAAAATTGAAATAAACAAAACACCAAGCAATGGTGTAACTAGCATTTAGAAAGCTTTTCTTAAATGTATTATGTTATAGGCTTTGAGATCATAGGGACTAAGATGTAATAAAGTGCCGTATTTTCTGCTCTCAAGCATTCCATAGTCTACTCAACATGTCTGACAACAAAAGCTCTGATTTACTTTAGTACATTGTGGTTAAGTGCTAAAATAAAATCTCAGTTAGTGCAGAGGACCATCAGTGCATTAAAAGTCAAAAAATTTCAGGAAATCCTTCATGAAGGAGTTCAACCTTGAAAAAAGAATAGGAGTTAGCCAAGCAAAATTGGTCTAGTAGATGGTTGAAAGGGTTTTCTCTGGCAGAAGGCGCAAAAATAGCAATGTAAATTGGTAACCAGAATAAGCTGCAACTTGATCTACGTGACAGGAAGGAAAATGTGTAGAGGTTAGAGATAAGGGTAGGCAGCAGAAACTAAAGGCTGAAATCATCATGAGATACTTTGCATAATATTATAAGAAGTTTGGATTTTCTACTGACTCCAAGGGGAAGGTTTGAAGATTGTTAAATAGGGAGTAACACAAATCGCTTGCATTTTATGCAAATGACTCTGGTATAAGATGAAAAGTGAATTTTTTAAAATGCATACTTAGTCATATACATGCACATGACTAAAAGCAAGGGGTGCAGTTGATTGTCTATTGTATTAACACTGGAGTGAAATAATAAGAGTCTGATCCAAGGGGAATTTGTGATAAATTTTGAGTCAGAGGAAAATGATGGAAAAGAAATGTCTAGCAAGGTTTTAATTTGGGCATTATATGACTGGGAAGGTCATGATGCTATGTTATTTCAGTCATCAAAGGAACACAAGAAAAGCAACAGGTTTGGGAATAAGATGTGGAATCCACATTTAGGAATGTTGGATGTTAGAAATTTCCAGAACATCCAAACAGATGTTACATAGACACTCAAGTCTGTGAAATATTAAAATTTATAGGCCGAGAGTTCAGAAGAGATGTCTAAATGATATATACATGTCATCAGCAAATATTTGGTAACTGACAATCATGTTATCTGTAAACAAGAAGAGTTTTATTTCCATTTACTGCTTGCTGCATTAGCAAGGACTTCTAGAACAATGTTGAAGGGAGTGGTATGGAGACATTCTTGCCTTCTACTTCATCTTATTGGAAGAACTATGAGTCTCTCCATTAAGTATGATGTTAGCTGTAAGGTTTTGTGATAGTCTTTACCGAGCTGAAGAAGTTTCCCTCCTACAGTACCTTCTTACTCAAAAATTAATTAGCGTAAAGATTAATAAGTCATATGTTGAACAAAGAATCAAACTTAAAATATATCTTAGCAGGATACATGAAAATTACCAAATTTAAATCAAAGAATCAATTACACAAGTTAAGAGTGTGCAAGATCTAACTTGAAGAGTGTTAAAACCTAGAAAACTGAATTAACTATTATCTCATAAGGAATAACAGTGTACTATAATAGAAAGACAGAAACAGAAAAAACATATGTACGTATCAAAATTAAGACAAACATAAAATATTCCTAATGAGGTGGCTACATTTCGTTAATTGAAATGTCTGCATATTTCACAAGACATACACAGATATAAGATTATATTTTAGGAACAAAGAACTATTTGAAAACTCTAGTGTGGTACAAGAAAGTTGGGTAATCTAGCATTGGTGCCCTAAATTAAAAATTATGCTGAAAATTGGGATTATCAAATAGTACAGTTAAAACAGAGAATTGTATGTACATCACATAATATGAAGGATGGTTAACCAGACTGAGATGCTTTAGAACAGTGGTCCCCAACCTTTTTGGCACCAGAGACCTGTGCTCTTAAGAGAACCTAATGCCTGAGGATCTGAGGTGGAGCTGAGGTGGTGATGCTATGCTGGGAAGCGGCTGCAAATACAGCTGAAGCTTGGCTTGCAGGCCTGCCGCTCATCTCCTGCTGTGCAGCCCAGTTCCTAACAGGCCACAGACTGGTACTGGTCCATGGCCTGGGGGCTGGGAATCCCTGCTTTAGAAAGATTATAACAATTTTCTTCAAGGTAAGGTTTTATTATGTGAAAAGGGAATTATATTTATTTTTTATTAGTCTGGATAACAAAGTAGGAATTATGAAGAAAACTATTTTGAATTCATTCAAAATATTAATGTGAAATTATGGGAAGACATTTTAAAATAATGTATAAAATAAATTTACAAGACTTATGGTTGTCAGTAAACAAAATGTCTGCCTGCCAAAATAATGAGTTCTTTGCCACCACTAATATACTAGAAGTGTCTAACAAACCAACCATGAGTGGTTTTACAGTCTTTAAGATTATATAAGCCTTAAAATTCTTTAAATTTAATTACAAAGAAATGTTCTCCAACACTGGCACTGTACCGGAAAAATTAACCGTGAGAATGCTTTTTTATTTTGTCATCAGTTTACATTAATTTTAACATCAAACATCATTTTTTTTTTGGAAGAAAAAGCGAAAATGTGAAATGAAGAAGAAGAAAATAAGGAGAATCATTTAGCCTTATCTGTCATTTACATCTGTTGCTATATCTATATCTTTAACACACACACATACAGACAGACAGCAAAATATTATTTGCAAAAGTAAAATCTGTGTTTACCTGACTTCCTTTTCTTCATGGTTAAAACTCAGTATTTTGGAGTACATTCTAGTGGAGTTTTCCCTCCATCAATATAATAGTTTCAGCAAATCTCTTTACAGTTTTACTTATTTGTTTTTCTGAGAAATAGAGAAATAGCACATAGAGGGAAAGATAAAAAGTGAACAAGGCTTAAATTTTATTGTCAGGCACTAAACTATTGTCTTTTACTGGATTTGAAAGAAATTGTAAGTTTAATATGTGAATAATTATCAAGCATTTTGGATTTCTAAAAAGTCAAAATTCTTAAAGATATAAAAGAAATAAGCAAGAAGTCTGATATGAGAATAGAAACTTCTTGCTTTTCGTGAATATATCTAGATACTCAAATACTAACAGCTAGATTGGCTAACTTGGAGAAATTTGACTAAATTTGTTCAAGTCAGTTTGTTTTCTAAACCTTATTTAGCATGTACTCTACTCCAGGCCTTGTGCTAGAAACTGGATGCCGACATAAATAGTGCTATATTTAGGGTCTTTGTGATATGGAGGATAAGACTAATTCAAGCTACCTCAAATGCTGCAAGATTATTTTGAGGTAATTTTGGTAATAAGTGGAGTAAGAACCCCAGGAAAGCCTGGGAACACCTGTACCTCACAGAAATTGGAGTGTATTTTTGTAAACATGAGAGACTCAATGACTCGAATGTACTAGAGTAGCAAGTATTTGTGATGTTATGCTTTAAAGAGATTCATTTACATTTTCATTTCTCTTACTTTGTGTTTGTATGCTTCTTTTGCCATTTAATTGTTTAATCTTTTCTTTTCTGTCATGGAAGATTTTACTACCTTAAAGCCTCCTTTGGCTCAACACTACTTCCCTCTTACAGCTCTGAATCTATTTCCTGGATTCTCACAATACATCTTGCCACCTCAGGTCTGATTTCAACTCGTGTAATCTTTCCATGTTGCTTATTTCAAATTTTATGGAAAGAAAAATTAATTTCAGAATCCCTTGTACCTTATATATGTCTCTGCTCATTTGATTCTCCTTTGAACCCATTGTGGTATCTTACTGTTTTGTTTTGGGGTTTTTTTCCTCATTAATTAAGGAGCTAAGTAAATTCTTTAGCAGGGTTATTTTATCTTTATTTTTTGTTTTAAAATTTATTCTTTAATGCTTTTTTTTTTTTTTTAAACCAGACTCAAGGGTCATTTTCCAGCCTTTGGAAGGAGAATTATCATAGTCCAAACAGCTGTGGCTGGGGGGTAACTAAAGGAAAGAGAATGTTGGTGACCAAATTCTGTAGGACCTTGTAGAAAATTTTAAAACTCCGGCATTCATTCTGAGTGAGAAAGGAAGTGGAGAAGTGGCAAATTGATTGTCACCTTAAAAGGAACATTCTGAATGTGATTTCCATAGGAAAACAGGAAGTCAAGGGTAGATGCTGGGAAATCAATTAAAAAGCTATTACAGTTATCTGGATGAGAGTTGATAATAGTTCGGACAATCAACCAAGTAGGTAATGGTAAACTGGTGCAATTTAATCAGATTTTAATTGTCTTTAAGCTAACAAAATTTGCTATTAAATTAGATGCAAGGGCATGTGAGAATGAGAGGAATTAAGTTATGTCAAGATACTGGAATTAAGAAATCGGAATGGAGGAACATCTAGGGAGTGTGTAGGGTAGGTATTTTTTATATGTTAAGTTTAACAAACTCACTAAATTTTCAAGTATAGATATGAAGGAAGCCAGGCATTCAGGAGAGAAGTGTAGGCTAGCGCTATAATACTGAGAGTCATTAGCATCTACATAGTATTTTAATTCCAAGCATTTGTGGAAATACACAAAGACCACCCAAATGAGAACAAAGAGAGGCTATTAATTCAGAGCTTATACTGTCCAGGGAGTCAGACACTTCACTTGTGTTTGGCAGACTCTGAGGCAGGCAAGGGAATGGGAAAGTTTCAAAGTAGCGGGAGGAAAGGAAGACTTCAGGTATGTGCTGGCTGGAGGTTATTGGCCTAGAGAAGCTCGATGTGGACTAACTGGAAGTGGGAGCGCTTATGTTATTAGTCAAGAAGGTTTTTTTTTGTCTTTTCCTGGTATTGAAGAACACAGCATAATAGCCAGCATCTATTAAAAGAGTTTGATCTTTTGGGGATGATTGCTGCAGACTGTGGTTTGGCTTCCTGGACATCTTATGTGGGTCAGAGTTCTATTGTCATACATGGTTTGCCTGTTGTCTGTTTGCATATTCAGTCTCTCACACTAGACCATGGGAGTAAATGTGGGAAATGTGAATGTTTATATTCATGCCAATGTGTATAGAATTATTTTGTTGCTGTATTGGATGAGGCAGAGAAATGGTCTTCATGACTTCTAGTGGCAATTTCAAATCCTATGCTTTTGTGTGTTTCCCCTGGTGCTTCTGATCCACATTTAACTCCTCTCTGCAAATCACAGCTAACTTAAATACTGTTGTTGACTTGTTTTAATAACACCTGTAGAGAAAAATGAATCTTAAGTATTAAGTTATTATATGGAGATATCTTAGCCATGAGTCAAGGGCATTTGGAAAGAATAAAAAGGTTTTCTAAAGGGGAAAAAAAATGGGCATTGTCAACATCATAATTTTTATCAGTGCTGCTATTATTATAATTTTGCCCACTTTTGTCTTTCATCTCTTTTCTTCTTTCCTTGCATTCTGTTGTCAGGTGTTTCTTCCCTAAACCTGTAGCCTTCTTTTAAAGCATCACTTTCAATTAAGCAAAGCCATGTAGTTTAAATTTTAAATGACTCTCTATGGGGCGAGGCTGCTACCAGCCCTGTGGTACAATGCTACATTTAAACACTATTGAACTGTTGTGTGGCCTTTTACTGTTGCTTCTTAGCTCTGAGCAATCGAGTGCTGCAGCTTTTCATTAGAATTCCGGGCATGATGATCATGTTGGCACCACTATCCATCCTTTTATTACCATGCCCTTCCTTTTACCCCCTTCTTTTTTGCTTCTGCTTGAATCTTTTGTTATCCAGCTTCTTTTACCTTCTTTGTCTTGCTTGCTTGTCTTTTGTCTTCTTCTATTATGATTTATGATTATGCCCTATTCCTTCCTTCTTTAGGCCATCTGTTTCCAAGCGAACTCCCTACTTTAAACTACAGTCAATACTTTTCATAACTACTTGACTTTATTTCCAACTGGATTTTTGAGTGGAGTGCTGAGGTAACTCTCATTTATAGTTATATCAAATGCACACAAATCCTTCGTATAATAATCTTATACCATTTCCCTGAATTTGTAAAATCTAATGCTGTTCTGTTTTTGAAAACTTTATTTTAAACTTTTATTTAGAAATAATTGTCCAGTTTGTCAAGAATGATTTCTTTTCTGTTGCAGTCAGATCCTTCTCTCTTACAGAGATCCAGAAATGACTTTTTTTTTTTTTTTTAACTATAAGAGGCAAGGGAAGGAGACTTAAAGTTAAAGGGAAAGCCACATAATACAGAGCAAAGAATCAGTCAGACTTAGAATTTTAGTTAGAAATTATCTGGTTGCATAGAATAGAAAGCTATGCCGAATTATTTAAGCCAAAAATAAGATTACAAGGGGACTTATTATGAGAATATGTGGGTGTACCTTACAAGAGTAGAAATTAGAAATTTGTAAGAGTCAGAAATAGGAATCTTTCATTGTTTCTCATCACATTTATTTTATTCTTCCCTCATTCACTTGTCTTTCTCCACAAGGAAGAAAAGGGCTGTCCCACAATTCGCACATTTAGAAAGTCAGAAGACACCGAGACAGGAATCTCTCCCACAGGAGAACTTCAGAGGGAAGGAACTTTGCTTGGTTTACCTAAACCAGCTGAGTCCAATTAATTGTTGGGGTGGAGGAAAGGGTAACATACCATAATTAATCATGGCTTCTAAGGAAATCTGTCTTCAACACTTCTAATTGTTTGACTTGGAACGACATGCTCAATCTCTTTGAGATTTAGTTTTCTCATTTGTGAAATAGGTATAATAGAACCTACTACATTAAATAAGATGACCAATAAATGCTGGCTATTATTATTGTCAAAAGAAAAACATTAAATGCATCTTATTCTAACATATAATTATTGTGGAGCACATTCTAATTTGGTATACTCGGGTACCTGATATATTGTTTCAGTTTCAAGAAAACACAAACGGCACTTACCCCTTAATATTACGAGGCTATTTAAACATGTATAACAGCACTAACAAATAGCGGTGATTATCTACGTTACCCTAAGGACTGCAGAAAGTAAGGTGAATATTAAGTCTTCCTTAGAGCAAATATATCTGGATAATAGCTAAAGATAAGTGACACCCGATAGGAGGAAACAGACTATGATATCCATTTGGGGTCTATCGTCATAAATTCATTCCCAAATAAAATTATTAGAAACCACAGTAAGGTTAGACATTGGAGGCTGGCATTGGTTATTTATGGAGATATGAGAGTATTTCTAGTAATTGTAGATAGAGAGCACCACTGTATGTAAGAGAAGACTATGGAGGGGCATAGTTGTAAGTAGCGACTCATTGTTTTCAGAAAAATGTTAGAAGATTTACTTACTGATGAGACATGAATGACATTGGCCATCAGAAATCTAGCCATAGTATGAGGGTTACTGATGGCAGATTTGATGTAGCTGCTGATACTTCAGGAGAATATTACCAGATGAAATACAGTGTGAATGTTCTAAAAATATAAATCATTCTATAAATTCCATCTGAATCAGGATATAGTTATGCGGGAATGTGAGTTCTGTCAAGTCATAAGAAAGAACACTAAAATATCCAAGATCTAATATAAATATATGCAAAGAGCTGTGATAATATAGATCCGCATTTCTCAAAGCATATTATACATTCTTTAAATGTTAATAGATAATAAAAATACACTAGGAGAATAAATAAAAATGGGTATCTTTACTATAGGACTTCACAGAGTTTGATATGTCAATGTGCATCATAAAGTCCAAGACAGGAATATGCTGTAAGCTGAATTTCCAGGATACATTTAATCTCAGTGAATGTTCCTAAAATATACTTTATGAGACTTGGTATTCCAAGGGCCCCACTTTAGGAAACATAACTTTGTTACATTATTCTTCCATATTGTAGTATATTTATTCCCAAATTGTTAAAATATATTCAATGCAGCCTATATAACAGCAGGATGGTTTCATACGTACTTCATTAAAAGCACTTGAACTTCCTGTATACAGTATTTGTTGTATTAAATTAACACTAATAGTTATAAACCCATAACATTTGGAACCTTTTGCATAAATGGATTTTTTTATGTGTATGACAATGACTCTAACATTGTGTCATAGTTTTAGTCAGTATAAGTACACAAATATTATGGATGCATTTATTGCTATTTATCTTATTCCATAATTCCAAATTTTTCTTATGTACATTCACAATTTGGATCTTGGGGCCAGAATGTATAATGATCAAGTTACTATTATAGTCTTTAATTACTCTCATTATTATAATTTTCTCTCTTGTACTCTATTATGTGCCATAATTCATCGCTATCATTATTTTACTTAATGTTTTGAGTTTTTTGTGGTTTATGATTGGCTTCTAAAAATTAAAAATCATTTCACAGGATAAATTTAATATGTTGGTCTCCTGCCAGATGTTCCCTCTAAACTCTTTTAAGTTTTGCATTTCGTTGAGAAATTTGTGTAGTATATACATCATTTAATTAAGATTCTAATGGTTCTTAGGGAAAAAGTGTTGATTTTCTCAATTTTTAAAAGTAACAACTAATGCTGTATAGCTGAATAAATGTTTTCTTTCTTTTTATATTGTCTAATGTAATACTTTTAATACCATTTAGGAAAATGTCCTAAATGAAAGATATTTAACAACATTTGGTATGAATTCTTCTCATTTTTGCCTTAGGTCTACTAAGAACTTATACATGTGGCTAGGTGATCAGGAATTAACTTGAAACTTGAGAGCTAACCAGGGAGAAGGAGGATTTTACCTTAACTTTGGGTACACAGATGCCTCCTTGTTGTGTTAAACTGCCATGCTCGTTTTTACTGAAACCATTGGTTCTTCCATCCATATTTGTTCCTTTATTTATTATTAATTATGTTCTGGCTGAACCACTTCACCATAATTGCTTAGAAAAAAATCTAGAATCATTTTTCAAGTTATTATGTTATTTGCATCCTGATGCCAAACAATTTCACTATAGCTGTTGAAAGGCCTAGGATCTTCTTTCAATTATTTATTTAAGTAAAAGTGATACAAAGGTTTAGCTGTTTTTTTCATTGCTTTCATTACCTTATATGGAGCTTCATGTTCATATTTAATCATAATACTAACATTTGAAGGAAATGAGGGATGTTAAAGTCTAAGATCCCTTAGCTACAGAGTAACAGAAGCCCACATATAGCTATCTTCAGGACCAAATCTCGGTCTATTAACCTGCCCTTCCTTTCATTACATCTGAAGAATTCATGATTGAAATCTGCATTACGTAATGGGTTTCCATGTGAAGATAAGAAATTAAAAATTAAGCTATATTAACAAAGTTTTCTAAATTTAAATAAAAATGAAATCTGCAGACAGGAAATAATTCAATAACCTTCTCTATGACCCACCCGTAGGCTTGGAGTTTATTTTAGCTAATACCTAGGCTGGCACCTGGAACAGTCTCTAACCCTTGGTCTAAAACAGCTGCTTCATGCTTCCAGGCAGGTACTGCTAAGGCTTTGGAAAGATAAAAATAAACCTGCTTAAGAAAATATTTAAACTCTTCTCTTAAAGACCATACTTAAACTCACACCTTCTGTCACAACAGGATATGCTTATATCTGGTGTTTATTTTGGGGGTTAACACTTGTTTGGCTGCTTTTTTCTCATTGCAAGTTTTGAATCATCAAAACCATTCATAGTTGTTCCCTCTCCATTTGCTTATAATATTCATGACAACTTAATCATAAGCTTGCTAGAAATTTTCCTCTGATGATGACTTTATACCTCCTCTTTTGCCTTTGAGCACTGAGCAATTTTAAGACAAGCAATTACAGGAAAATATGTTATTGTCTTTTAATTCTATTATTCATAGTTGAAGATATACACAAACATGAGTTATTTTTCTAGCAATATGTTATAGTGGATTATGGAATTCAATTCAACTGCATATAGGGCCTTAGGTTAGAGACTTACCCCAGCAGCTACAGAAGTATTTTTAAATGTGATTTAACCCTTCTGAACCTCAATTTGCACATCTACACAAATTTAACAAAACAGGATTGTTGTTAAGTATAAATAACAACACACATGAAAGCACTATTTTAAGTGTTATATATAGTACCTTTCCTTGTTGTTTGACTAGATCTTAAAGTAAATAAGCTAAATGTGAATTCCAGCCCTCATACTTAACTTTTAACTTTGCCAAGTATATGAACCCCAACATACTTATCTGAAAATGCAATTAAAATATTTATTTCTAGGTGTTTTACTCTAAGCATATTTTAAATAAATACAATGTTGAGAAGAAAATTATTATTTTTTCTTCCATTAATGTGCTATATCATCTGACTCTAATTGATGTGCCCTTCAACTGTTTTTTTTTTAAGTAAAAGACAACTTTTAGTTATAAAAGTTGTTAAACTGTGAAAAGACAGTGGTTTGTGTTTCAATGATTCTGATTATTTTGATGATGAGAATACCAAAATAATCTCTACTTGTTCTATTTGAGAAGCAAGAATCTATATAAATACATGGACTACTTATTTATAAATTATGTTGGACATCTCAATATGCACATTTAGGAAGCTTTGTTCTGAGAATCGGATCTAGGAAAAATAGATATTAGCATTGGTATATGCACCTACTTAGAAAAGATAACAATAAAGAATTTTTATAGGTTTGAGATGAAAGAATGACACAAAAATCAACTACAAGCTGATTATAAAACTTTGCAGGACAAAAATTTCTTGTAAATAGTAAGGTCATTTAAACAGCAGACAACAAATAAAATGAAGGTTGATGAAACTCTTAAGCCACATTGCACTCATATGTCAGATGTATTCTGCACTGATTAAATTTTAGCTTCTTTTTATTTTAAAAGTTGCTGTGTGGTGTAAGTTACTGGGAAACACCTTGCAGAGTTCCCTAAGAAATAAAGATAAAGAAGATAAGATGATTTTATGAAACTTAAGCTAGAAGACCAGAATAAACACATAAAATGATGTGACGAAATGATTCCCAAACTAGGACTGCCATACCTAACCATAGCTGGGAGCAGATTCAGGTTTTGTGGAGCCTGAAGTTTATATCAGAAGACTTTCCTTTGGAAATTTTTCAAATTTCCTAAAAACATGTTATCATGTGAACACTTTTTTCTGTCTTTTCTCAGATCTTGGGAGAGACCTGTTCCAGTGAGTTACTTAAGCTTCTTTAGCTTCAGGGTATTCTACCACTGAGTTCAGCTAATTGAATGGATGAGCATATGTGAAAAAAGAACATGTCAATAGGGAGAAAGTGGGTCAGCCAGGAAATTTTATAACCAAAAGAATCCCTGAGATAAATATTGACATCTCCCATTCAAGGAATGCCAAGGAGAATCATAGCTAATAGATCTGAGAATTTGAGTTTTGTCAGCAAAACTGTCTGCATCGTGAAATGGATTCATCTGGCTATTTTAGAATCTTCTTCTTCTTTTTTCTTTCTTTCTTTTCTTTTTTTTTTTTTTTTGAATTCCAAGTCTCTGTAGGTGCTTTATGTACACAGTTTTTTCTTTTCTTTTCTTTTTAAATTAAGTAATTATTATTATTATGGTGGCATTGGTTAACAAAATCCAGTAAGTTTCAGCTGTACATTTTAACAGTAAGACATATATGTTTACATTGTGTGTTCACCTCCCATAGTCAGATTTCTTTTTCTCACCACATATTTGACCCCTTTTACTCCATCTACCTTCCCCTTCTCCACTTCCACCCACCCTCTGGTAACCAGTAGTCTATTGTCCATGTCCATGAATCTGTGTGTCCTGTTTGTTTGTCGCTTTTAGGTTTATATCTCACATGTAAGGGATATCATGTGATTTTCAACTTTTTCTGTCTGGCTTATTTGCCTTAGCACGATTATCTCGAGGTGCATCCATGTTGTCACAAATGGCAGTATTTCATCTCTTATTTTAGAATCTTACCAGGATCTGATTCTTCACTTATAAAGACACGATTAGGTTAATCCCCACCCAACCGTTTCCATTCCCCTCCTCCCTCCACTTCCACGCCCTCATCTTCTGCTGATAGGAAAAAGATGAAAAGGCAGAATGAACCAACTCCTCTGGTCTCTTTGGTACTTTTTATTGTAAATTAGTAAACAGGCTTACTGATTATATAAATTAATTTATCCAAGCCTGAACACTATTAATTATTTCTATGAAGGTATTTAGTAGACAGCCTATGTATTGACTAAGTAACCTAGATTTCTGTCTTCCCCAAGCAAACACAGCTACTTTTCTGAAACACTTTTTATATTAGCAGAGATTTTACTAATCTTCTAGACAAAAAGAAACACTCTCTCAAAGTAAATTCAGAGTTCATCATTTGAAATTTGAAAAACAGCAATCAGAAATCAAATATAAACCTGTTCCTAATGCTGTGCGGCCACTTTCTTGATTTGCTCTGTTAGGATCAAGTAGGTTATTTATTTATTCTATTTTACACAATATACTAATGCTTGGAGCAGTTTCTATAACTATTGCAAATAGTTATAATAATCCACTGTCTCTGTTTTGCTTTATAAAGTATTTTAAAGATTCCAAGTGTTAATTTATACTCTGAGAACAGGTCTTGAAAGAAAGAAGAAAGCAAACCATAGATGTAAAATGGAGCTTTTCTTTAAGTTAAACCACCTCTGAACTGTAGACACTAATGCACATTTATATTGATCTATTGGTTTTTAGTATCTGTTTATGGTTTCATTTATTTGTCTGTGCGTTATTTATTGACACCTTTATACTCAGAGGAATTGGATAAAGACTAGACTCTTTATTATGGGGAAATAAAATGTCGTAGAAACAGCACATTAACTCAAAGATGCGCACAGTGATAAATTACGCATGTATGTCATCTGTGCTATAACATCTTACAGTGCCATGTAAATTATTGAGATAATTTACTGAGTTGAAACCCAATTATAAACTATATATAGCTCAAACATACTGTAAACACAACATGTTGACGACTAAATTATACATCCTCTTATTTTCAGGTAAACAAATGTCTCATTATTACATGTTCTTATTAATCACCTCATTTTTAAGTCATATATCACAAAAACCCAAGTAAACCCATATTTAGCATTAGTGAAACACACACAAACCTATCAGAAGGAAAATAATAACTGTCAGAAGGAAAATATTGATCACTTTGGTGAGGATTTAAAGGAAAAATAAATTTAAGATAAAAGAAAAGATAAGTAGCTAATGCTGTTTAAAAGAAAGCAATTTAGAATTTTGGCCACATTCATATTATAAAATTTAGAGTTTATGGGATCTTTGTGAGTTTAGAGAAATCAAAAGATGCTAAGTGACTGATGATTTGCAGCTGAAGTTAGAAGCATGCTTGCTATAACAGAAGCAATCAAAACATGTGTTTGTTGTTCTCTGTTCCAAAGAAACTAATTGTTTGTCCTTATATCCAGGTGGTCCTATAAAACTATAAATATCTTATTATTCTTATTCTCTCCAATAAAAGTGGTATGACCACTGCTTTTGGACAAACTCCAAATCTGTTGATGATATCTGACTTACTTATGCTCAGCTATACTTAAAGTATTGTGCCGGAGTGAAAAGAGATAGTAAAGTGAGTTAATAGAATTTAAACAATTTAAAATATCTAAATATCTGGTGTTTTCTTTGTTCTCAAGAAAAAGTAATTCTATTTACGTTTCACAAATACACTTTCTTAGAAGAAAAGTGAGTCTTTTATCATGTATTAATTAACTAATTCAAGCCACATAAAATGGCAATATCACACTTTTATTATAACTTTCAGTGCATATCTATTAATATAATCTTTAAGAGGTAGTGTGATAAAAACAAAAGCAGATTTAATAAACACTTAGATAAGCTAGATTGTGTAGGGAGGTAGGTAGGTAGGCAAGTAGGTAGATAGATAATAGATAGGTAGTAATATACCATTTATTTATTAATTATATTAGTATTCTTATTTATTAGTTCCTCATCATTATATTCTTTTTAAATAATTCAGACAAAGATTTTAAATTTTTTGCAAAGATATGGAAGAATAGTGGCACCAGAAAAGGAAATAAAAAAGAATGAAAAAAAAAGAGATAGGTTAAAAAGAGTAAACATAATAAAATAAAGCTAAGTTTGATATGAATCTTTTCCTGGTAAAACACAAAAATAATATATATTTCCAGGTAATTAAGTATTAATCCTATAAATTTTCAATAAATTATTTTATTCAAGGGTCAGGATTAGTTAAGTTGATGTAACTCATATATTTTTATAAAATAATCAAAGATAGTTAATGAATTATAACTCTACAAGATGAAATCTTGTCCTCTGACCTTGGATTGGACAACCAATAAGAAAATGGGAGATGATAGATTATTGTCAACTCTTATTTATGTAGAGAACATCAATGTTATTCCTTTTGAAATAGTTTCTTTTTGATTTTTATATATTTCTTTAGATTTGAGTAGTTACAAAAAATGAATAATATAGTTAATAGGAAAGGCATTGATACATCTTAACCATCAATAATTTTAAGCTTTTTGACATCTTCATTCTCTTGCTATGGCTTCCATAGAGTGATGATATTGAATTATGTTTGGCAGTTTGATCTTATTTGGCTATTACTTAACTGTTTTAAGGTCATTTGGAACTTAGAATAGCCAGCAAATGACGTTAGTGAAATTTACAGTTTGATTAGAAAGTATAGCTTGACTCCACTATTATTTTAGTTTGTGTTTCATTTGATTGTGCAGAAACCAAAATAAAATTTC
The DNA here is from genome assembly GCF_014176215.1 of Rousettus aegyptiacus. Lineage (NCBI taxonomy): Eukaryota > Metazoa > Chordata > Mammalia > Chiroptera > Pteropodidae > Rousettus > Rousettus aegyptiacus. Next base: position 80,026,978 of record NW_023416286.1, read on the forward strand.
CTATAGAGTCAATCTAATGGTTGATAGGTTCCTGGACTGGATCATGAAACTAATTTATTCATTTAGTCATTCATTTATTTGAGTCTTTATTAAATGTCACCTCAGTGAGAGATCATGAAACTAATTTATTCATTTAGTCATTCATTTATTTGAGTCTTTATTAAATGTCACCTCAGTGAGAGCTTCCCATGGCACCCAATCTAAAATTTCAAACTCTGCACTAAATATTTTATATTTCTATTTTTTGTTTTATTTTTTCCTAACACACTTATCATTGTGTAATGGTCATCTATTATGTATATTGTCTATTTTCCCCATTAGAAAATAAGATTCATGAGGGCAAAATTTATGACAGTTTTTTTTTAAACTCATTTTTATCTCTAGTCTAGAATAAGACAGGTAATTTCTGCTCAATACATAAATGTTAATGGTTCCTTGTGTTCTCAAAGAATTGAAATGGAGTACAACTATACAATGAAACCCCTAGTTTACCACAATCCTGTTTTTTATGTCAAGACAGAACCCATTTGTTAGAAAGGGGACCTTCAAGACCATTATTAAAATGGACTCTGTGACAGGCAGTTAACACATGCTCTTTCCCAGACCTCTGCCAAATGATGGGAAAATGAGATCCAGAGGTTTAGGTGAGGAACCAGCATTCATACAGCTGCAACCAAAGAGTGACAGAGCTGGACTGCCATTTCTTTCTCCAGATCTCACATTTTCTTCAGGAAACAAACAAAAACCTTTCTTTTAATTCTTCGTTGTTCTTGCCGTTACCATTTTTGATAGTGCTAATCCTTTACTATGATAAGGTGATATATGGCTTGTTGAGAGAGATGCTTTGAGGAAGCAGGGAATGGGAAGCAGAAAGGGAAGGAAGTCCCCAGAAGGATAGCTGGGAAAGTCTTTTCTCTGGCCATTGATCTGCATCTGACTTTTCTCATTTTTTTTTTTTTTGTTGTTGTTGTTGAAGTAAGTAGAGTACAGAAAGCAAGCTTATTTGAAAACAGTTTACAATTGGCAGTTAATTTTTGCCTTCTTGATCTGTTGACCACTCTTATTTGCGTCAGCTTATCAGGCAGTGAAATCTGATCTCATTGACTTAAATGTTTCTTTTCTTATTTTATGAAATTCAGCATAATGACTTCTTTAACCTCATCAGCACAACTTTCTGCATCGAGAAGCAGTGGAATCCCCTTTACTTGACCTTCATTAAGAATGTAATATAAGATACACTATGATTAAAATTGTCATTAATATATATTTCTATTTTGGAGGATGGAAGACCTTTTTATATGAAAACTCATGACTTCTTTCAGTGTCAGTGTCACGCAATTAAAAAATATAAGCATATTAGGTGAGCGTTGTACTATTGGAAGAATAATTGCCATTCTTTTATCATTTCCCTTCTAAAGTTAGAATTATCCAAATTGATCTACGTTATTCGTGCTCAAGAAGCATATATAATGTTTAGAGTGGCATAAAAAACAAATTATCTGAGCACCCTTCTTCCAGTATTAACCCATTAAAATGATATCTGAGTTTTAAAAAGTTAATTTCTACTGCTCTTGATTATACAACATTGCTTTTGACACAAAATAGTAGTCTAGGTCATAATTTACCTAACCATGCATAAATAGAGAGTCACATTTGAAGTTATTTGTGGTAATAATTTTATTAACTAACGTGTGATTTTTTTCTCATCCACTGGAAATATCCCAAAAGGAAGTGAAGATATATAATTACAGTATATTATTTAATTTATGTCTATTTAATGAAATTTTCATGCAATGCATAGTTTCTGTTCGGTAGTATTGGACAGAAGAGACTGAGGTGTACACTTCAGAACCCAGAAGTTGACTTATATTTTTATTTTGGAATGGCAGTTGCCTCCCGATGTTAGCAAAATGGTAAAAGAATCAAATAGAGATTTCAATTCTCAGAAAGTCTCTGATTATTGAAAAAGAAGTACTATATTAAAAATATCAATCCTGAGATTATGTGTAATAAGATTGTTAAATAGCTGATATACAGTATTTGTAAATGGTGTATTGTTTGCCTTTTAAAACCTGTATTCTCTTATTTTGTAAATTGCTGTGAGCTCAAAATAATATGAACCAAGTAGCAATATTTGTTTTTCATCAGTGCACATGCATGCATACACAGACACATAGAAACACGATTGTGAATATACTTCATGTTTTAGATTTTTCAATTAACTTTGCCTTTTTTCTAGTTTGCTTTGTTTCGAGAATTTTCTGGTAAGGTCACCATATTTCCAGTCTGTACCTTCCTTTCTGAACGTACAGAAACTCATTATATGATCAGGTTTTTCAAGAGGGACCAGTTCTTTCCTAAACAGAACAAAACAAAACTACCTTAAAAAATTAATGTGAGATTTGGAAACACACCGATGTTGGATTGCTAACACCTTCACTGAAAGCAACAACAAACAACACAGAGATTAGAAGATAACTCATCAGACAAAATCTAAGCTCAAGTTATTGGATAATCTAAAATATTTTAATTGTCCTCTTACTTTTGCAAGTACTTTCACAATTACACTGAATTTAGTTATTTAGAATTTGTCATTGAGGGCTGAATTTGACCATTTGCTCTATATATACATTTAACATAATGTATGCCTTTCTAGTTTATGTAGGAAAAAAGAAGATCCAAAGGGTACATTTTCTTATAATGTACTAGAAAATATATGATGTGCGTACAACATCAGTAGCTCCACCATTTTACATTCTGAATTAGTAGCACTAGGAAAAAAATTTTAGATAGTCATCTGAAGGTGAGATTGCCAGTACAGAAAGATCAAAAAGGTTATCCAAATGACATCTCTCTTCAAAGCTCGGCACTGTCCGTTTTCTTCTCAAAAGGAAATCTTTTTTTAAAATCGTAATATGAGATTCTTCTGCATTCAGTTGTATTAGTTTTTCATTTCCTGTGCCCATTATAATATTTATTCTTGTGTTTAAACAAATGAGAATCATTACATTTGTATATAAACTATTTTATGAAAAATCAAATCTAAATTCAGACCTGAGTTTTGACGAGCATCATTAAAATGGCTCTATCATATTTAAAATGAGGAGCAAATGAATAAGTACTGAGCTTTTTGTTTGATTTCCCTTGACTATCAGTTTTGTGGAAAAATAAAACTTTTCTAATTCAATGTAATTTAGTAAATGCATTACATCATATAATTTTAACTACAAGTACTATGCCTATGGTAAAACACAGCCGAAAGAAAAACATTCCAGGAACTACTAACATACCACAAAACAATGCCTTGACTTATTTTATTTGTCTATCTATCTATCTATCTATTTATTTATTTGTTTGTTTATTTATTTAATTTATTATGTGACATTGGTTAATGAAATTCAGTAAGCTTACTTTAACAGTAAGGCATATGACTTATTTTTAAATTAGTTCGGAATCTCTATAATAACGAATGGAATATTCCCCATTTAATTTCCCCAATGTCTATCTATACAATCATTAAAAATTGAGATCTACAAGTAAGGATTTTAGTAGTACTCTTGCTCTGTAACCCATGAAGGGGGAACATAATGAAAGAGAAGGAAAAGAAAAAAAAAAAAGCAAAACAAAACAAAAAACACATTCATGAGCTGGAAAAAGATCATGTAATATCATAAACCTGGGAAGGAAATGGGAAACGAACATAAGGTGGAAGTAAAGTTGCTATTTGTGAGCTTGGATCAAATCTCAGCAGTATGTTGCTGTCCAGAGCAGAAGCCAACAAGGGCTAAAAAATCAAGTAAAATTGTAGCAGATGTTCCTTGAAACAGTAAGCATACAGAAGACTCCAAAAAGCTCAAGGCTACGAATATAAACGATTCAGATAATGTAACCATGGATTATAGGAAGCATAAGTAGCTTGTGGTAAAGAATGGACATAGTTTTTAAATAATTTTAACTCCAATTTTTATCATTTTAAAAATTACCTAGTGTCTAGTAGACTTGACTTTTGTAATCTTTCATGAGTAAATCATGAACATTAAATAAAATTTCTTCTTTTTAAGTAAGATACTACTGAATTTCTTCTTTATTTATGGCACATGATGATGTTCAAGAATAATGGAAAAATACACTCTCAACACCACAGCCTCCATGTGATCTTAAACTAAAATAAACTATGATACATTGGTGGCTGTATTTCAGATTAATTTGTTTTGCAATGCACTTTTCTTCTTCCTCAATACATACAGATCCCTCTCTATAAAAAGTCAATATGCAAACTTGGATCTGAGCATGGTGCATCTGAATCCGCAGAGCTGATGGTCTTAACAAACATACTCGAGAATATCTCCCTTTTTGTATATAATATATATTATTATATTTCTGTGCCTTATATACGTGTCGGCCTTGTTCTTTGTAACAAGCATGTTATGTTGCATTGCAGGTGTGTATCAAAATTTTTTTAGTCAATTCTCTGCCAATGGGAAGTTTTCGATTTAATGTGAATTAAAATAATATTGTATTTTTTTTGTTTGTGTGGTAGACAAATGACACCGTCTTTCCTAACAACTTTATGTCCTAATCACCAAAGCCTGTAAATATGCCATCTGCATGGCAAAACAGACTTTGAGATGTGAATAAGTAATTTGAGATGGGGAGATTATCTTGGATTAACATGGTAGGCCCAGTGTAATGATAAGGTCCTTAAAAGTGGAAGGGAGAGGCAGAATAAGAGAGTTAGCAGGAGATACAACTATGGAAGAATAGTCAGAGAGATGCAACTTTGCTGGTTTTAAAGATAGAGGGAAAGGGTCATGAGCCAAGGAATGCAGGTAGCCTTTAGAAAATGAAAAAGGCACAGGAATGTATTTTCTGCGAAAGCTTCAACAGGAATGCTGTCCTGCCCTCGCCTTGACATTAGCCCGGTGAGAACTGTCAGACTTCTAACCTATGGAAACGTAATATAATAAATCTGGGTTGTTTTAAGCCACCAGATTTGTAGTAATTTGTTACAGCAGCAATAAAATCTAATACATTACACTGGTATTAACATTTCTATAGAGACCCATTGCTTGAAGTAGAGTTACTGAAATATAGAAACACCATGCTCTAATTTGTCAGAGGGCTGTAAAGTCTGCCCAGTCAGAAAATATATATCTTTTATAGTAAAAAAAAAAAAAAATATATATATATATATATATATATATATATAGCAATATATATATATATATAGCAAAGAACTCTGCTGTCCTGTCATCTTGTATCCTCTTCTCTTTTAAAAGTTTAAAGGTTAGATATTATTGTTTATGGTACCAAAATACTACAATGCATCTGGTTTTCTTCTGAGGCTCAAAATCAAATCAAATCAAATCGTGTTATTTGCTGCACCATAGCAATAAATAATAGAAGACATAAAACATTCTAGTAAAATGTGCAAAGAAAACTATATATTAGTTTTCAACAAGGAAAAAAAATCTAGTTCTAGTTATATAATAAATGGGACATATGTTATTTCACAAGTCTCATTCCAGACTATGAAGGGAATGTTTATAATGCCAAATAAAGTGACAATTGCTTTTATTAAAGTTGTCTTAATGGCTGAGTACTGGACAATTTTTAAACCCCAGCTATTTAAAAACACAGAAACATCCACTGATATTTATTTTAAATGAGAAGATTTTTTTTCTGATAATATTTAAATAATTTTACTTATTTGACTATGTAAATAGGGATGCATGTATGTATTGAATAACTGATTGTTTCAATCCATATCCTCGATCCAAATCAGCCTGAGAAAACACAATGACACTAACACTTTTCTTTGACTTCCTGTTCCCTTATCTATCTCATCTTTCTCCCAAAATGCTCGTCTCTTCACATGAAGGGATATCTCAAATTTTCATCTGCCCTGAGTCTGCCAAGTATATGTACCCTTTTCCACATCTTCAATCATCCCATCAAAGCATGCATGTTTTATATTGAAGCCCTGGAGCTCTTCGCTAGAAGACAAATTAAATTAGTCATTGGCAGTGATTTTTAACATATAACTCCCATGTTGCAAACATTCTCATTTTAACATCAGTGTTCAAAGTCCAGTGTCTTAATTCAAAACAATATACTATATTTGACAGTGAATTTTTCAGGCACCAGAAGAGGGAGTTGATGTTTTTTTGCTTGCTTGCTTATTTTGTTAGCAAAGCAGCCTATTGGTAACTTCCTAATCAAACTCTGTTCTATCTGTTAACTGAAATGCATACTTAGAAAATGGGACTTGAAATAAAACCTGGCTTTTGAAAATATGGGAAGATGATTGCAAAGGATCACAGAGTATATACCATGTAACTAGTCCTGGATAAAGGAAACAGAAACAAATAAGTATTTCTGAATTCTAAATAACTATTTTTTGATACAATTGTGTTAATTATTTTGAGGACTTAGAAAACATATTTGAAAATAGTATAAAATGCATTCATAAATGTAGTTTGTTTTTAAAGTGAAATATCAATTTAAAAGCATAGCCTCTTACTGTCCTTCACAGTGCAATGATTCCCTAGGTCTGTAAATGTTAATAATAGCAGTATAGAAAATATTATGTTATTTTTCCAGTGAATTGGAAAAACCTCCTTCCAGGAAGTTGTGCAGTAAATCAATTGTCAAGTCGAGTTTTCTACCAGCACATCTCGCTATATCCTGTAAATGAAAAAGCCTGAAGACTATCTTATGGCAAAAGCTTTCAATCTCAATTCTGATCTTGTCCCTTAACCAAGGGCTTACTTAGAAATAGTATGTTTCCCAAAGATACATCAGAGAACACCATAACTATTATGACACTTTATGGGTGGTATAATCATCTCCCTGAAAGCAAACCTCTGAAAATTTGGTTGGGGGCAGATTGAGAGATCTCTATCAAAGCAGCAGCTGAATGTCATAGATTTTGCTCTTGGGTGTTGGTTTTGAAGCCACGGATTGTTTTACCAACATTCTACTTTAGAGCTACAGGGCCTGTGGTTTAATTGCAAATTTGATTCTCCCATCACTGAAAGCAGTGTCTGTTATTTGGGTCACATACTTATATTGATGAAACTATATATTTTCAACATCTCTGTATGTTGCTGAGGCGAAAAATGAGTCCACAATGGTGTACATTTGCAGTCCTTTCTTACATTCTAAAACTGCAATATTGATGACCTATTGTCATTAAGAGACATCTACACATCAGTCTGGGGTTTTTCACAGATTTCTATTACTTTTCCTGAATACAATACTATGTCTTTGGAAATACTGTTTAAAGGAGCACTCCCTGGAACTGAAAATGTTGACTAGCTATTTCAAACTAAAACAGACCAAAACGAAACAAAACAAAACAACAAAAACCTTGGAGCTAAATAACCAAGTACACTTCTCAGTTTAAAATTGAATTAAAATAAAATGGGGTTTCCTGTGTTTAATTTGAATATGTCCTTTAAAATAAACAGGATACAGAATCAAAAAACATATTCTACTGTGAATTGTGATCAAGTTTGGTGTCAAGAAATTAGTGTGAAGATAAGCAGAATAATTTTATAGATTGAACAAAAGTTTATCATGACATACCAAGGAGAGCATATTAAATCTTAAAAATATTTTAACTGGAAATTGTTGTTACATTGCTTGGCAATTCAATGCAGAGTGTTATATTCGTGAAGCATTCAATAAATATTAATTGATGATGATTAGATAAAATACTGCCAAACATCCCCCTTTCGGACAAAAGATAAGTGAGTAACCTGAGCAAAGAGAGAAACATGTTTCTTTTCCATTGCTTCTAATTTGTCATCCTTAAAATCTTGACAGTCTCTATAGGTTATTTTTATTGATAAGTTAATTAATGTTTATTATCTGAGTTTAGTAAAAGAGCCTATGTAATCTCATTTATCCCTCTGTTGATCAGCACCAACAAATAAAAGTGTTGAGCATTTCTCTGTAAGTGTAGAGTGAATTAAGTGCTGCTAAGCTAAGGCAACTTCATTTAAAAATTGCCAGCACTCAAGGGTTACTGTAAATTAGCAGCTGACTTTGTATGATGCTTTTTGGATCTGCCACCTGTTTTTTCTAACTACCTCATCATTGTATCTCCTCATTCTACACTGTGAAATAATTACACAGCAGGTCTATTTAGGTTAAAAAAACTTAGTTCTATAGTGTTTGAAATGGCAGAAAAAGTTCAAATGATCAGCCTGAACCTGTCTCAGTTGAGAATTGCTTTCCTTCCTAGACTGTGTTAATGCTAGAAGTCTTGGTTCAGGACAAAGTATTAGCATGCTAAATTCACCTCTTTCATATTAAGGCTATATTCCATGTCTGGGGGATGCTAAAATTAAAATAGTTTCATTGGTGGTGACAGGGGTATTAGAAACAATTTTAAAGGAACTGCAGCACATATTAATTTGAATGATTACATTTCCAATTTCTCCTTACCTCTGGCTCAAAATTTTGACCTCAGCCCTATGATCCTACATCTGTCTTTTTACAAGCTTAAGATGTTGAGCCATCTGAGGACTCATGCCCACATAGTACTAAAATATAAGAGGCTCCCTGACTGAGCTATATGTCTCCCAATAACCCATTTTCTTGGCTTGATGAGTAGCACCCATAAACCATTTGAAAACTGACTCTTTTTAGTGCTGGCCCTGACAACTAACTCTCTTGCTTCTCAACTCTTTCTATCTCAATTCTGGTTTCCAAAGTTTTCATTGGATAAGGAATAAAAACAAGTCCTGGCCTTTTATGGCCTTCTAGCCTTAAGTTGTCAGTCACTACTTCTCATCTCTTGCTTTATGTCTTAGGTATATAGTTATGGTGTTCTCTGATGTATCTTTGGGAAACATACTATTTCTAAGTAAGCCTTTGGTTAAGGGACAAGATCAGAATTGAGATTGACAGCTTCTGCCATTAGAAAGTCTTCAGGCTTTTTCATTTATAGGATGTAAAGAGATGTGCTGGATACACTGCCACTACAACAGCTACTAGCATTTTAGTGTTTGTCAAGAATGTAATTTTTACTCGATATTTTGCTACTCACTCTACACATCTCAGTTCACGCAACCCTAACAACAGTCCTGGGGCCTATGTGTTTCTTTACTTTGTATTTTGAAGAAATGGAGTTTCAGAAAGGTTAATCACCTTGTCAAATTCGCATGCCTAGTAAGTGTAGCACCTAAGTTTTAACCAAGGTTAAACTGAGTCATAAAAACTTTGAAGAAAGAATCTCTGGATCTAACCTAATAGCTTTGCATCTCTATCACTCAAAATAATCTGTTATACGTGGGGTGTCCTTGAAGCTGACACTAATGTCACTGAGTTTCATGGTCAGAACAGTCCTAGGTTTCTAAGCATTTCTAAGTGAATTATTCCTCCTAAAGAGTATTTCTCCTTTTCAAACACATACTCTAATCCTCATATTTTGGGCTCAGCTATAATTAATGAGTCCTCATTTACATAACGTTAGCTGTCTTTTGGCCCCGAGTGTGCCTTTCATTCTTCCCCAATCAAAGTATTTAATTGCAGCCACTCAGGTTGTGATCAATAGCTGATGAATAACTTCTAAAGAAATTGTATAAAATAAGATGCCTACAGGGCCCAGGAAAAATAGCCATGAGATGAAGGACTTTTCTTTTCAATGATGAACGATCAAATATGTTTATTATAAGTTTTCTATAGTCCTCTTACATTTATGGTTAATTATATAGTTTATTGAATTAAATACTCCATTAAGTTTTAACTTGTCATTCTGTCATCTGATATATTATTTTCTGCATCATTAGCATTTATACTTCTTTTGTAATTCTGTATTTCTATATGTGGGGAGAAAGAAGTGGAAATACATCTTTGTTTTTATTTATATACTATATTTTCACATACAAAAAAGTCTGTTTACACAGTTTTAACATATATGGAATCTAATTTATTTATTTAAAATGCCATACATTACACTAGTTCACAGATGCTTTCAAGCTTCTTCTAAAACAGACGAAGTTAACTTTATTTAGGTGTAATGGGGGATTAGGCGATTTGTTGTTTTTCTCTAGCTTACTGTATAATTTAGGAGGAAGTCAACATAAGCAACAAACATGTTGAATCAACATATAGTTAAGCTTGGAGAAATGTGCTAACATCCAGATTCGATTAATGCCAACATGGAGAGCAATCTTTCCCATGTCTCCCACAAACATTATTACAACAGCAGCACTTTATATCCTATGTATTTTGCCTTTCTTTTTGTTTTAGAAAATGATATGCACATGTATTATATATAATATTCCTATGATGACAAATTATCCTGAGACCTTATTTATTTTCATAAGGGAATGGAGTTATCTCTTCCATAAAAGTTTTATCACATAAATCATCGCCATAAATTTAACCTATTGTAACCATTTCTAACATGTTTCTTTGATTAGAGAAAAGGCATACATTTTATAGCCCCAGGTTTAGTAGGATAATAAAGGTAAAAAAATAAAATTTGCAAATTTAACTAAAATTTTGTATTTAAGCATTAATGAATACACATTTTTATACTCTGTAATGATAACGTGTTTAGCATCAGAAGTATATTTCGGTATATAAATATTTCAATGCCACCACAATATTTACTCAAATCAACAAAAGTGTATTTTGAGACTAAATAAAAAAGTGAGCAAATTTGGTGCTATATGTCACTTCCATTTTCTTTCTTCTTTAAACCACTTTATTGAGGTATGATCGACATGCAAAAAACTGTACATACTAAGTGTATACAACTTGATGAGCTTGGAGATAAGTAAGCACTCGTGAACCCATCACTGAATTTTATGCTATAAACATATTTGTCACCAACAAATACTGCTTGATACCACTGATATGAGGGATCCAAAATAGTTAAATTCATATAAGGAAAGAGTAGGATGGTGGGTACCAAGGATGGGAAGGAGGAGGAAAATGCAGAGAGATTAGTCACAGAGCACAAAGTTTCAATCATACAAATGAGTAAGTCTTAGAGATCTACTGTACATCATACAGCTACTTGCATTTTCTAACCCAACATCTAGATAACCATTTCTCTAGAACATGTTTCCATACAACCATAAGGGAAACGTGAGTTTATTTTTCTTTGCTAAAAGTTACACTTACCAGTCTTTTTTTTACTTTTGACATCATTTCCATTGTCATCACTCTGTCTTATTGTATTATATTAATTTCCTGTAATTTACAAATGAATTACAATCTTCCTTTCCCCTCTTCCTAACTGCCTTTTTTCATTTACTTTAGTTTTCTCAAGTGCTAGAGGCTTGCCTTCTTGTCATTTTTACATTTTACATTTAGGAAAGAAATTTACTTTTATTTAGACTCTTAATAAAACATGAATTATCTATGTAAGGCAGAAATGTTACAGAAAGGAAACAGCCCTAAGAAATGTCTAGTCTAGTGGATCTTATCCGCTTAGCCTGAGGCAACTAAACTTCCTGTCACATAGAAGACATCACTTTACATTTTAACTAGAGTGAAGGCATGTTACAAAATGGAAGTTATAAGTTTTTCCTAAATGTTCAGTAGTTTTTTTTTTCATGTGATATGTTGCAATTGAACATATCAAATTTTATTTCATGAACAAGCTTCTTGTTTTAGTCAAGATTAAGCATCTATCTATTCAAAGTTGTGTTTCTGTATGGGTTTTACATGCTTGAGTGTTCAAAAATAAATCTTCTGAAAAACCGATTTTTAGACTGTGCACCATGGTACTGTAAGTATGATGAAACATTTTTAGTGTCATCAAAACAAAAAATAATCAAGGAAGATATGTTTAGTTTCATCACTTTTTAAATTTTTTATGGTCTGAATCAACATCTATGAATGAGAATATATGACTATAAAGATTTTACCAAATGGAAAAATCTTTCTTAACTTCAATTAATATATCTGTCCATAAAATCTGTATAGAATTTCCTGAGAAAATGAATGATCTCTTAATCTCATCTACTTTTCTGTATCTGGAGGTGAGCCATACCAAGAGAGTTGAATATGATTGTTGTGGCTTTAACACAAGCCTTGATCTATCCTAGCGTATAACTGTTGTTCATTAGGCCAATTATTAACATCCTGGCACTCTGCTCAATAATTATATAAACAAATCATTTATTATGCTAATGTAGAGTCAAAGCCAGAGAGTTATTTGTGGTATTGCTTTAAGGAGCAAGGGAGAGAGAAGGGCAATTCCTAAAAGGAAGTAATTAGGTCAAGTGTAAGTGTTGAATAAAATGATGAACATTTAACAAAAAAAATGCAACTATAATATAGTGAATTACACGATAAATTCAGTAAACCGAAACTTTAAAATTCTGAGCAATCTCTACAGGTATTTATTTTAGGACATTTTTAATAGCAGTCCCATATATTATTTTAACTTGTATTCAATGTGTAATTTTATTATTATTTATTCCAAATTTCTCATGTTAAAAAATACATATAAACACTTACATATATACACATATTTATATATACATGCATATGTACCTATGCATAGATGTATATAAAAATGTATATTTATATACATGCACATTTATATATACATCTACAAATATGTTATATTTTGACATGTTATTTTTCAAAACTGAATCTTTTTTCTATCACTAGAAGTCTCATTCTGTTATGATAGTGGTGGTATTGGAGGTGGACACATTCACCTAAAATTTTCATGACATATATTCCAAATTTATGTTTTTCCTTGGGAAACTAGAAGCCTTACCAATATCAATTTGAATGTTTTGATTCCTATTTCCCTTATTCATAGCTTAGTAGTACACCAATTTTCTAAAGCTAAAAAATCTGTGTTATGAAAGACTTATTTTTGTTTATTTTAAATACCTTTAATAATAGAAATTTTATATCTTTAGTGCTTTATAATTGCTGTATTTTCTCTTTTGCAAAATGTCCCCCCCCCCGTGAATTCATTCTCTAAGGAGGTACTTTTTCAAGCAATTGTGAAACTTTATATCATTACTTTGTATAAATCAGTGTTTTTTATGTTTCAATTTGAAAATAAAACATAATAAATATAAAAAAAGAGTAGAAATGAAAATTCTCTTTGGGCAGCATAACTTTTCAGTTAAGGCATATGTTTCAGAATCAGACTTGGGTAACTGTTCTTTTCCCAGACTCCTGAATTTGGGCAAGTTACTCATTTTGTTAGACTTCAATTTCTTCATCTGTATAAAAGGATAACAATATCTGCATCACAGGATTGGACATTATCATGATTAAATTAGAAATGTGCATAATGTTGAGCATATAATTAAACAGCTTTAAATTAAAAATTTTGCTAATTTTTAACTATATTTTACTGTATTTTCTTCAATATATTTTTATATTTATTATTATACTTCAAGAGAGAACATTGGAGAAATAAAATTCAGTTTATGAAAGCCCAAGAAATTATCTTGTTACTGGTTAGAAAATAAACAAAAGCAACCAAACAATAATAGCAACAAATTCAGTTATTGATGAAGCCTTCTGAACCTGCCCTTAAAAGATTGCAGTTTTATCTTTACATAAGTAAATAGGTTAAACAAAAAGACAGTCATGGTAATCTCAAATTTTATAGTTCTTTAACTTCTAAATTAATCCCAAGTATTGGTGTCCTGAGCATTAACAAAATGTGAAAAAATACATACATACATATATACACATAGCATATACATACGTATAGATATATAGAAAATATACAGCATTATTATTTACAGTAGCCATGACATAAAAGTCTAAATTAAGAGAAAGCATGCAGCACGATTCTGTTCAGAAAATTTTCAGTGCCTGAGTCAGTTGCTGTTCCTCATTTCACAATATCCGAAGTTCTCAAATAAAAGAATCATTCTGAAGCAAGTTATGAAATGCAAATATTTCTAACTTTTCCTTCGATTAGGGTATACGTTTATTCCAGACAAAAACTAACTTAAAAACATTCTATGAAAAGTTTAAACTAATGGGAAAGAAGTTTCTAATTTAATTCCTTATGCTTGTGAAATGAAAAAGAAATGGGTGTATATAGAGTAGATTTTATAGAAAAGAAATTTCAAAGCATGGAAAAGGACAGAAAATAATCTGTATGTTTCGAGAATTATTTTCATTGACTTATTTTTAAGCGACCATTTGAGACTCTTACTGTGTACAAGAAAACAGCTTCATTGTTGGGGTAGGGCAGCACATTTAGCCAATTTGGCACTTTTGACAGAACAAATAAGTTTGCTTTTGAAAGTCTCATCCTGATTTATAAAAAAAATTCTTAATTTGTTTCCTTTTGTTGAACTTCAGACTAATCAACTCAGTATTTGCAAGCTGGCTTTTGAATGTCCTCCTTTCCCCACCCTCCTGCCCCCTCAATTGTAATTACTTTACCAGAAATTCTTGTGTTCTTTTGAGAGCTTACAGTGAGAAAAGTCAGAAATTGCGAATAAAGGTTTAGACTGCTACCCAATTCCTCTCATCCTTTCCATAACATTGTGGAAAGCTTAGAATCCCATGTTTGATCAATGGCTTTTATTAGCTTTAATCACAATTATGTCCTAAGAAGTCTTGTAAAATTAAAGAAGGAAAAGAAATGGCACTGGTCTGTTCCGTAGGACTTCTTGTAGGCTTCTGTCTCATTATGTTAACAATCTGCCAAGACAATGGAGTCAGATCTCCAAAGCAGACTAGATTGATTTACTTTACAGGCCTTTGCATGCAGCCTAATTATTGCATTACAAATAGTGATTCTTTCACCTTGTGAAGGAGCACTTTGATTAGTGCCTGCCATACAGGTTCTGGGGTCTTCTGTGGTACGTGCATGTTAACCAGCTTCTTGTATCACAGTCAAACAACCTTGACAGCAGAGAGCAGGAGCAGACACCTCGTTCTACATATTTCTGAGGGCTCTAAATGAACATGTTTAGAACAGTGGAAGACAATGCTATGCCCCTTTAATTGTTGGGTAAAAATAGGCACACTGTATAGCAGCATTACTTAGAAGTACCAGAGTAACATTCTCTTAATATTAACATTATGTTTGAGATATCATTAAATATTTTAAATCTTCTTTTACAAAAGAATGAATATAGTATTTCTACTTGTAAATCGTAGTTGCCTCTTATGCTGGTTTTGTGTGGCTGCTATAACAAATGACCAAATGTTTTGTGGCTTAAATAACAGAAATTTATTTTCTCACAATTCTGAGGTTAGAAGACTAAAATCAAGGAGTCTATAGGGCCACATTCTCTAAGAAGGCTGTAGGCAGGAACCCCTTCCGTGCCTCTTTATCTAGTTTTCAATCTTGTGTATTTTCTAAACATATATTTTTTTTCCAGTCTGTGAATCATTAGAGTCTCTGCCATTCGCTGCTAGATCCAGGCTAATAGACAGCTCTCAGCCAGACAGGTCTTACCTACCTGGACAACTAGTAAAGTTTTTTCTTCAAAGTCAGAAATGGAGGCTTCCAGTAGATCATTTAGTCTACAAATTAGAGATTTAAAAAAAAAATTGGATATTGAAAGACTAAAATAAGTCTAAACACTGAGGGAACCGCACAGAAGTAGAGTTATATAACATACTATTAATCAAAACATCTTCTCGGATCAATCCAATTTTGCCGTTAGTAAGTCAATCACATTGCCTAACAAGAGTGATAGTTTGTGTAGCTATGAACTAAGACATGTATTATAGAAGACCCAGTGAATGAATGAGGAATACTTCTTAACAGGTTAGAGAATTAAAAGTTAGAGAATATTTATTTTGCCTGGAATTGATAGAAATGTGGAAATTATTATAAGATGGTTATAATAAACATTATAAGCTTTTTTTCCCTAAAATAGATGGTTTCACAAAGGAAAAGCACAGATTAATATTTAAATTATCTTTACCATAACAAAGATTACATAATTATGAGAAAAACACATTAAGATTACTAAAGTATTAAATTGTAACAAATGAAGTATCGGTGTTCATTAATTTAGTAAAATTGAAATCATTTCTCCTTTTTAACAGTTTTACAGAAAAATTTTTCAAAAATCCACTAGATTCACGTATTACATGTAGCATAATTCTGATTACCAGTAAATTTTAATCAATGAATGACATTCTGCTTTTTAATGTTCTGCACCACACAAACATAATTCATGAGTTCATATAATTTTAATATAACAAAGACTTTTAAAATTCAAGATAGATAATAAACTAAATCTATTGTGTTTATTCATCATGTCTATGTTTTCTGAGTCATGATGTAAATTATACTAAATTATCTCAGGATGTAAATTATACTATTGATTATTTATCCACTTATTAAAAATATTTAAATAGCCATAACAATATAATAACCTATATAATCACCTCATAATGAAACTAATATGTGAACTGCATTTAATCTCAGATTCAAGCTCAACTAGGGACTTTAAAACTGATACATACATATTTGTGTTTACCATGTGATCAATTCCTTAACAAAAGATTTTTCTAAAGCTAAAACTAAAAAAAAATAAATAAATAAAGTCAGGATCCAGTTAGGAAACCAGAGGCTATGTTGGTTATTTTAACAGGGAGTTCTTAATTTAGGCAAATGGTTAAAGAGATATTGAAAGACTAAAATAAGTCTAAACACTGAGGGAACATGGAACTAGTGGTTGCTGGAAACGGTTACCATCCTTATGACTAGAAAAGCAAACAGAACCTAAGAGGAGGTACCTGTCTTTCTGTGACCAGACCTTTGAGGAGATGAGTCCACCTGGCGAGTGCCGATGTCTCAAGAGCTTGTATGTCAAGTTCCATAGAGAGAGAATCCAAACCTCAGTAGCTCAGGTGAGGGTCCCTGTGGAGTTGAAATTCTACATCTTCTGAGGCATGATGGGTCTTGAAGTGTGAAAAGAAACTAGAATATGAAACACACTGTAATCAAAACCAATCGCCACAACTTGGATAATGTATCATCACTTGGGTACTGCTATCAGGAACCGACAAGAACCCTCTCTCCTCAAAGGTACAGGCTATATCTTGCATGCACCAGCTTGACAGCAGCTAATCAGAAAAATGCCCTTCGTTCCTTCTAATCAGCTAGCTAAGTGTCCCATACATGGCAGAACCTAGTCGGAAGCCAGATGGCAAAAAAGAAAAGTGGTTTACAGAGTCCAGCCTCTGTCTCATAAAGCAGAGACTAGAGTAACAGATTTAGATTGGAAGACAATCATCTAATAACTAGCATGATGTCCAAAGCCAGTTTGAAACCCTCTCTTCTAGTGTGGTTATAGAATAATATATGTTACATTTATTGCTAGCATAGCAAATTACCATCAGCTTACTGGTTAGTTACCTAATATTACTGAAAGAGAAAGCAAGATTGTGCTACATGTGCTCAAAGTACAGTCATAACATGTGAATCATTATTATTGAGATTTATTTTTAAATATCACAGTCTTGAGGATGTGGTAGTTTGAAATTAGACTTGTATTTCATTGATTCAATTGCTGGAAAGATCTAGATTTAAAATAGGTTATTTTTCAAGATTCAAGTCTCAGATTTAGTGGCAGAGATCAGAAGTCAGATATTTTGATCGTTAGTTTTAAACTGGTGTCAGTAAAACCCAATGAGCAATTAAAACATTTATATGTGATAAATGTGTATCTTTAAGAAATGCTCACATATTTAATTCATTCATTTATTAACCTACTGCAGTGTGTCTGATGTCCAAATTCTGGATACACAAACATAAATGAGAAAAAACTTTTAAAATAAATGTTTCTAAAATCTGTGAAATTATATTACATTTGTCTATTTGCTTTCACTTAAATGTCTTCTATAATATTTGTTTAAGACAATTACTTAACAGACAAAAATCACAAAATTTTACAACGATGCCTTTCCCTATGAGGGCCAAATTTTTTAACCTACTGGTGTTTTTGTGTGAGAGTAGCCGCAAATTAATGCCTCATATTACCTGAGGGTGTCCCTAGTGCAATCAATATCAATGAAAATACTCTCCTGAGGAGTAAATGCAACTTCAGTTGTGTGATAATGTCTTTCCCTTAACTGACCTTATAAATTAACTTGCCTGCAACCCACACAGTTGTTTCCTGAGATTTTAGTTTATGTTGATCATCTGACAGCCCTCTAGGCCAGTGCTGTGTACAGCCACTATTAGCAAGGTGTTTATGCTGTGGTAATGCATTTCTTGAAATTACTTTATATACAAGATTTTCTTACAGACATCCTTTATGGAAATTCAGATGAGATCTTTCAGCTTTCGAATTGAAATGTCACCCAGAGATTACTTCTTTTTTTGCATTTTAGAATATTTTCAACCGACGGTATAAAAATACTTTGAAAACAACAGTACTTGAACTAGATTTCTCAGCTGGGATGTCCCTACGGGAGTGTCTTATACTCACTAACCAGCAAGGCTGCTAAATGCCACCTGGAAATTCCATCTTCATTTCTTTTTAATTTCTTGTATATTTCAGTATTTATGAGGTAATATGTGGCTAGAGACATGTCAGTGTGTTCTGCTCTCTCATGTAAAACTGTTAACTGGGACGCTGACATTTGCCATACAAAAGCTTCTTACAGCTGGTGGCTGAATGTCCTATCCACACTTCTACTATTTCATGTTACTGATATTAGGACTAGTTAACTAAACCAACCTAATAATGGATTTGTCACCTATCATATGAATATATTACATATTTCTATTTAGGAGAGCACAATTTGACCCATTCAATATTCAATTTTGAAAAATATTAAGCCTGATAAAACAATGTTGTTTTGGGGAAAACGACTGACCAATTCTAGAACATTTAGATATGTAAGCAAGTGGCAAATTGTCCATAAGAAGTAATCTTGAGAAACATCTTGACATTTTTAATGAAAAAATGATGATTTGATACAATTGTGAGTTAAGAATATTTAATAAGTAATTTTATCACCTAGTATTTATTGATAACTACTATGTTCAAGTCACAATGATACATAGCACCTTATAGATTCATTTTACTTTCTATTTTTGTGTGTGGATTTTCTAAGAAACTTAGAGGAAAGTTTTTTTTTTTTTTTCTTTCTTAGTATAATAATATAAAAAGCTTACTGGAAAAGATAGCAAAATTCAATCAATATGTATTTGAATGAGACTTGACAAACAGAAAACTATTGTTTATAGAAACAAGTATAATGCCACAAGTCCGTGATATAAGCAGGGGAATGTTGCTGTTCCCATTCCAGATGAGTAAATTAATGGTCATAAAGAGTAAAACATTTTGACAGATGACATGGTTAATGGTGGAATCTGGATTAGAATCTATGCTTCCTACTACCTAGATAAATGCACTTGATAACACAGTGCTTTAAATCTTCTTTAAACCTAAGTAAATCCACCACTGAGAGCTTGATATTTGGTATCATATTGTATCAACTGTTTCATATTTAGTTGCCTGTATTGTAGGTATGTTCAGACAGTTCTCAAATAATTGGTTCCTTCTTCAAATCATCACTGTCCCAGTACCGTACCATTTGGATAACTGTCTAGCGATAGATGAATGTACAATACTATTATTTTTTAGTAGTAACTGTATATAATTGTTTCATTGGGATATCTTTAAATAATGCAATTACAACTGACTCTTGGACAACATGGGGATTAGGGGTACTGAAGTTTAAAATCCTTATATAACTTCGACTCCCCAAAACCACAGGCCTCTTTTGGTCTCCATAGTACATTGATTCCAGACTCACTTCCCTCCAGGAAAAAATCCACGATTGCTCAATCCCCTTTTGTAAATGTTGTACACCAATGATATAGTCTGTTTCCTGCAGTCACAGAGTCCCAACTCCGAATCAGAAGTACTGTTTCTGATTAGCAGTTGATCGAATGAATCTGCAATGTGTAACCTGGGGCTATGGAGGGCCAACTGTATTTATTGAAATACATCCGTGTATAAGTGGGCCTACACAATTCAAACTATGTTGTTCAAGGGCTAACTGTATTGGACTATTTTATAATGAAATTAAAAGTAATTCTAAATGCAGTTGAAATGTCTAGTAATATTTGATTGTTATATTACAACCAATGGTATTTGTGTAACATACTATATAATATCGAACTAAATATAATATGTAAATGAACAGTTATAGATTAGTATGGATTTGTGTGGTTGTACTCGATTACATTGGCTTTATTGGGATTGTAACCAAATATCTCAGAAAATAGAAATAAAATCTAAGAATATAATTTTCCATAATCAATACCTAGTGTATGAACTTTAATCAATACCTGTAGAATGAACATAATTTTATTATTTCATGTCATAACTCCTTTTTGTGCATCTTATTAGAGATTAGAATATTGAATTATGTAAAGGTTTTCAAAACCCAATATGATGTTTTCGATCCACCAAAATTAAAAAGTTTTTATTTTTCAATAATTTGTATATTATAATCAAGGAAATATTTCTCTCTGAAACCTAACAGGTTATACATTGATGACGAAGATATAATTTTGTTTCCTTCAAGGCTAACTAATGTCTAATTCAAATTTATATCTTAGAAAGTGAATTGAAGATTGACAAAATAACTCCATGCCATATGGAAGCTCATATCAAAGAAATTTTTTCCATAGCATGGGAATCATCTAGTTTGTTACTGATTTACACACTGATGTGTAAAGTTTTAAATAGAAATTCAGAAGCTCAATACTCCATGGCTCAATATAGCATAGCCAGAGGTTTGGATGAATGATGGCAGATTTTTTAAAATTTGTTTTCCATGTGCATTAAGAATTGCCCAGGGTTAAGCAGGTAAACCAGTGTCCTTCTCTTCCCACCCCTTTCACCAACCGCACTAGGAGAAACTCTTTTATTTTAAAATATGACATATTTTCAATGAAACTAAATATGATTAACATCTATTTCAAGGTTAGAAATAAAAATGCTGACCATTATTTTAAACATTTTGACTTTATTGTAAAATTTGAGAACATATTGTTATCGTGTTTTTAGTGTTTTGCAGCATTCAACACATTTTTACAAATATAATGCATGTTTTCTTTCTCTTATTCTTGTTCTCTTCTAAAGAATTCTAATTTTGATGAGTGTAGAATATGTGCGTTTATTTTCCCCATGGTGATTATAGTGATTAGGTTTATTTTTCCTGTGAGATATCAAGATAGATATTATAGTAATTTTCAGATGCAAAACATCTATGTTAAAGTAGTTTCCACTGCTTATCACATAGAAAAGTTAAAATAATCAGGAAAAATCAGATATAGCATTTTGCTTTTTTTTTTTTAATCCTACAGCAACAAAACACAAAAGGACAGCTGTTTTGACAATACATTGGACCAGGTGTTATTTTTTTTTTTAGCATATTTTAAGCATTCCATGATGACAGGAGTTCAGTATTCTGTTATTCGAGCTATGCCAATAGATATGCACAGCAGTAGAAAACATTTAAATTTGGATAAAGAAGTTGTTTTAAACTTTAAAAGATGTTAATAATTTTTAAAACCTTAATGCAGTATATCTCAAGGTCAATTTCATGGGATTCCTGATATAATTCATGAGATTCATAATTGAGGACAGATGTATTAACCGTATTCTAGCATCCGGTTAGACTATTCACTAGGACTCTTTAATTCCATTCTGAGCAGATACTCATATATACTTTACCTAGACATGTGTTTTGTTGTGAAAAAATTCTGGAAATAAAAGGAGGAAAACTTATTTCTGACACTGATTTTGACATCTAGCAGCCATGATATTTTGCTAACTCAGTTCTACTTCTGTAAAACTATGAAATTTCCTAGGTGACCTTAAATATTCAGCTTAAATGACTTTTTAAATTCTCTTTTCTCATATACCACAGTAATTATGGTTAGAGATTTTCCTTCTTTTTCCATGGCTCTTTACACTGTCATAAAGCCATTGGAGTGTCTGTTCTGTGCCTTACCTGCGAACTTCTTGAGAGTAAGAGATGGTTTTTCAGATTGTTTAATCGTAATACCAACCAAGTGTAACCATTGATATGAGTTACATTTGTATTTGTTGAAAGAATAAAAGAATGAGCACTGAAGTCTCTTCTACCTCTAACAATCTATGTCATCTTACCTAGAGTATCACCAAAATTCCTTCCAACTTTAAAATTAGACAGTTCTGTGTTCATCTATATTCATCCTATACTTAGATTTTCTTAAGTAGCTATGTCACCTACCTGCTATATTGTGATGAGAGACTATTTGACACACACACACACACACACACACACACACACACACACACACACACGATATGTATGTATTCCATCAGAAAAAATTTAAACTAAATGTTAGCTAATCTAGTGTTCCTTATTCTAAATTCCCATTTAGAGAGAAATGATACATAAATCTATTTCTGTACTATTATATATTATATAGTCTATCCATGTGCTTGAATAACTTTTCACTGGCATATCTCTCTCTCTCTCTCTTTTTTTTTAATGTAGGTTGTATATGATCCAATTCTGTAACCAAGATAGATAATACTCATCAAATTTTAAAGCTGTTTTTAATTTTTAGAGGATAGGTTTATTTAATTGTAAAGGTAGTATTTAGGATATGTCCTGAGGCATAGTTCCAAAAATAAAGATTCAGTAAAACTCAAGTCTGTGCCCTGTTTTCCCTCAAATGGATAGTACTGTTTTATCAATAGCTCCATCTGCAGATCAGGGGCAGCTTGTGGATTTCGCAATGTGACCATGTTATAAAGAATGAACTCTCAGTTCACAGTTGTCTATTAAAATTTGATTTGACAGGCAGCACCTGAAGATACCTTTTGGAGGTTAATTTTTTAGCAATGTCAGGTTTTCTTTGATTTCTGAGAGAATGGCTATAGGCTCTGTCAATGGGAATTCATTGGGAGGGAGTGAGAGAAGGGAAAAGAAGCAATAACTATTGCTGAAGGCCTGCAATCAAGCATAATAAACTCTTCAGTCAGCTGTTTAAATAAGTGCACAGCAAATTATTTTTTTTTTCCTGCAGAAAATTGATTTATCTGAACATTTTCCCCCATGAAGGCAGTTTCTAAGTTGTCATGTACTCAGAGCTCTTTCTCTAGTGATGTGAGAACAGTTCAGTTCCCACTGCCAACGCTATAATTTTTGTAGTTTAAACAATATGTGCTCCTAGAAGTAGTATTGTCAGCAGAGTTTCCACAGCGAAGGAGGTGGGTGAGGGGTAACGTTAGTCATGCTTGAATGTATTTTCTTATGGGGGGGAGTGTCTCTAGCTTTGGGACACTAGAGGGCTGTGTAAGGCTTTATTTTGAGTAAACTGTATGGTTTTAGACTCCTTGAGAAGATGGGGTTCATATTATAAATTAAAATCGAACCTTAGTCTTCAAAGATGCACAAGTACCAGCAGAATTCACAAAGATAGCACATACTAGTGGCTAGATACATATATTCTCTTAATAAAGTATATTTCAAAACATAATTTTTACAGTTGAGAACAACTGTTTATTGACTCTCTTGGTTTTCAAAGCAAACTTACCTGAATTTTTAAATGTCCATAGATATTTTTCTATACAGCCACCAGAGGAAACATATTTTGTTATATAATTAACATGTTGATAATGGAGCACATTAACAGTGGGATGCAAAAAAAAAAAAATGCAGATAGTTACAATGAATTTGCTCTTCTGTGTGCCATATACATAACAGCAGGATTATTATGAGGCTGAAATGAGGTAATAGCAGAGAAAGTACTTTTAAAATTTGCAAGTGCTATAAAAATGTAAGCTGACTGTATTTATTGTTATTAATTATTAAATTTCCATAATATAATGATTTTCAGACAGTGGTTTCTGGCGCAATAACAAACTGAATTAGATTTGGAAAAGTTGCATTGTTAGTGAAGAAATTGATTCAAAACTGTATCACAAAAAAGATAACTCTCACATACTTTTTTAGGAGTTTAATGTTTATATATTTTTTAGTTTTATACTACTATGAGCTTTCCAGTTTTAGTTTGATACTAAATAGATGTCAACACTTTGTGCACAATTCGAACTAAGATGCTGTCAGAAAAGCAGAAAAGAACTTTTACATAACATATCTACACACATGGTCTCTATTTATTAGTAAAAACTGAGGAAGACTGGTGGGACAGATCAATGTACATAAATGAGAGATGGAGCACATGATGCTTTAAATAGCTGAATTATTACAGAGATAAAATCAGTGAAGTGGAAAAATATGGGGTGAAGGCAGTGAGCCTCAGGCATTGCGACAGGAAAAATAAGGTGAAATGTAAGGTATCTAAAGTAAGTATACGAATAGTTGTAAAAGAAGGCAGACCATAACGAATGTCTTAAAAGAGGAAAATATTAAGAGGATAGTACATGTAGATGCAAGTCTAGAAAAGCCTTCATATAAATAAGGCGGCCTTTGAAAAAGAGTCCTGGAATTTTGATAACACATAGAGAAGTACAGATCAAGGAGATCCGACTTTGGATGGTGAACACAATGTTATGTACAGAAGATGTATTATAGAATTGTACACTTGAAACCTTTATAATTTTATGAACCAATATCACTACAATAAATCTAATTTTAAAAAAGAAAAGAAGTTCATTTAAGGAGAAAGAAAAAGATAGGCAAATTTTCCCAGGCAGAAAAGAGCAAGACTTAATTCCACAACATATTCTCTGCATTCGAATTAAATAATTTTGAACTTTATCCTCTAGAAACTACAATATAGATAAAATGAGCTGGAAAAAGTCAAGGTCTCTTAAAGAGAATAATCTTAAAGCATAGAATGAAAGGTATAAAATGGCAACAGTGGAGAGATCTTTGCAATCTCATTTCACAATTAGGTTTTGAAATGGATGGTGTCAGTATACACGAATGAGAATTAAGTGACTTTATTTGGGTTTGTATATTTATTAGTTAATCCAAAACATATTTGTTGTACAAATACTTGCTACTAAGGTTCTAGAAGCCAATAGAATACATAGTTATGGATATCCTATAGGTAACTAACTGTACATTCACATATTGAACTTGAAAAGGATGTCGAAACTAGGTATATTGAATTGGTAAAAATCTGCACAGCATGATGGTTGAGCTTAGAGTAGATACAAAGTCTAAGAACATGTAAAGACATAATGAAGGAAAGGAGCCCCAGGAAATAGATGGAGTTTTGTACGATCTGTGATGAAAAAAAGTGACTATGACACAAGTTGAAACAGAGTTGTAAGTGAAACAAACTGGAAAAAAAAAATACTGAAGAAATAGACATTGATGAAGCAGAATTTTAAAAAATAGTATTTAACATTTTCAAATTCTGGAAAATGGCAAATCACTATCTCAAAAAGCTCTGAGGGTAACACACAGATGTTATTATCTATCCCTTTCCTAGTATTTCTGAGTTAAATCAATCGCATGCTTCAGTTTGGCCATATAAACAAAGCCCAGCTTATTGGAGCTTGTGATAGCCTCAGAAGAATAACTCATACTTATCCCACAGTAACCCTATATCTCATAGATCACCTGTGGTTTACTTCGAGTTGCCCAAACTATATCCGATCCTACTTTATGTGGGAAATCTACATGTCTTTCTTGGGGCAAAATTAGGACCCGGGCCTTTTGTTTTGAATAGTCTTTTAAAAAAGTTTTATTTCTCTATATTCATTCTCCTTGTATTTCAATTTAAAAGTTATTATTAAAGTGTTAACAATCTGTATTTCTAAGAAGTTTAGTATTTCTAAACTGAGTGATGCCCATTTTGCTAGTCCTGTACTCTGCCTGGCAATGCCGCCTCTGAAGAAAAGAA
Organism: Rousettus aegyptiacus; assembly: GCF_014176215.1. Lineage (NCBI taxonomy): Eukaryota > Metazoa > Chordata > Mammalia > Chiroptera > Pteropodidae > Rousettus > Rousettus aegyptiacus. Next base: position 80,052,803 of record NW_023416286.1, read on the forward strand.
CAAAGCCTCTGTTCAAATCTTGAGTGTGCCACTTTTAACAAATTACTCAACTCACGAATTACTCATTTATTATCAAATGAAAATAGCGTAAAGTAAGAAATGGTTACACTTTCTACCTTGCACCCTTATTCACAAGACATAGTATATAGGATCAATGTATCTTTTCTAGAGGATAAATAATATTTATTTTGTCACATGATTTTTGCAGCATATGGAAAAATAGGAATTGATTTCTTTTAATTGAAAATATTATATTGAGCCTATGTCAGATGACCTCTCCAAATATCTTGAAATACTTGAATTGATGCTATTCCCTTAGCTAATAAAAAAGCCAGTCATCTCATAGTTATTTAATATTGACTGTTGATTTAGAAAACCATACTGATTTTCCTAGAAATAAATATGAGTTGAATTTTAAAAATAAATAAAATACATTTCTATTAATAAACAAAGTGTACTTGAAGCTCCTATAATTAGTGTTATCAAAACTAATCTTTTTTTTTTCCTTAGATTAGGAATGCAACCAATTACTTTCTTTACATATATACATAATCTATGATATGATTTTAAATTACTATATTGACATAAGATAGAAATTATATGTGACAAAGTATGAGAAGAATCCTTTTCCCTTTGTATTTCTTTTTAATAAGGATAATGCTTTTTAAAGCCAGATATAAAATAAAATACCTACTCTATAAACAAAGCATTTCGTAGACAAAGTTTATAACTCAATTCCTGCTTTAAATTTGTATAAAGAAGTTCTAAACTTCAAACATCAAGATTTTTTATTGCAATAAACAATTTAATTATAATTGTTTCCTAAAGATGTTGATCAAGACAAATGTAGAAACAAAAGAATGTATATCACCAGGTAACACTTTCTGCTGACTCACTGTGAAAATTTTAGGTGAATAATTTGTAGTATTGTATTTTATTTCTTCATGACGATTCATCAAAACCTACTTTGAAAAGAAGTGGCAATGTATAGTGACAATGATGACCATAATCATGGTAATAGTTCTTGTACGGTTAGTAATATAAATACTTAAGTGATATCTATGTTGGTTGTATTTTAACTAATTTACAAATGAGAAAGTAAGAGTTGAGAAAGTTAAATTATTTGTCAACTATTACAACCATTTAGATGCAACCATTTCTTCCAACTTTAAGCTTAAAACTATGTCTATTTTGGATTCAGGTTGCCATAAAAGCTTTTAAAGTCTGGTTTCCCATCATGATTATTAAAGAGTCACTATGATTTCCTTCTAAAGAATCGTAATTTTCATGCCACTGCTCTACTTGTCATCTTGCTATGTATATATCTTTTTTCCTCTATTTGGAAAATAAGAACAAAACCAATACGTAGACTTCTGCGAGACTAATGCAGTAATAATTTCGTGTACTGGGAGCTAAAGATCGCTTAATTTACCAGGTCAATAACTATTTGGCTGCTGCTGGAGACTGTTCTGTTGCTTCTCATATTTGTATGTCTGCTTCTCAGATTGACTTACAATAGTTAAGAACTTACCAAGGGATTTTATAATTTGCTCAAAAAATTTCAGGTGTTTATTCATATATTGATAAGATTATACCAATAGATAGGTTAAATCAATGAAATGACCAATTATACAGAATAATTAAGGAGCATGATTGTAATTAAAAAACAAGACACTTAACTGACTATGCTGCAAAAGTCAAGTGAAAGACTAGAGTAACCTGTCATTTATTTTCTTGGACTGTGTGGTAACTCTAAACATTTCCCAGCTATGACTAAATCTAAGACTTTTTTACAGTTTTATAGTATGTTGGAGACATTGTACTAGTCATTATAAAAATATACTAGAAATACGAGAAATAGTCCCTCCCTCTAAAACCTTTTGATCCATTTAGGGACAATCTGTTTAAGGCAAAGAATATTAAAAAAAGAAACAGTAATACATCAAGAGTTCCTAGATTTAAAATAGGTGAACCTCATTCCTTTAGGGAAACTTGAAATAGAAAAGGGGCTTAAATTTGAAAGACAGATAAAATTTGAATACAAGTGAGGAGGGGAGAAGATGATTCGTTTTGCTCTGTAGCACTGGGCAAAATGTAGTTCAGCATAAAGATGAAGCCTGTAGTCTCGGTGTGCATAACCTCAGACTTGACACCCGTGATCTCTTTCCTGGCTGTTCACTATACCACAAATTCTTTTTTTCTTCTCAGCCTGTTTCCTCTTCTGTAAAATCAGGATGATGATAACACCTCTCTTGTTTGGTTGATTTGAGGAAAATCTAAGTGAAGTACTTAGACACAGTGTCTGCCGACACAGAGACTTTCAGTGTTAATGTTGAGATATGGCCTAAGAATGCATTCATTGGACTGGGGCAGGGGCTTCATGGAAGTAGCAAGATTAGATATCATAATACCTATGATTTTGTGCAGGGGTGGGAAATGGAGAACATTTGGAAACTTCTCTCCATTTTGCCTGTTTGTTTCTTAATCCAACATGATATTGGATGATTCATTACATTGAAGGAAACAACTAAGGCTGATGACAAGTATGACATGTCAGTTAAACCATGTAAATTGATAGTATGTCTTGACTAAACTGGTATTAGGCACATAAACTGTGAGTATCTGCTGAGAACAAGAGAAAATCCAGAAAAAGACAAATGGGAAGTATCTTTGATACTTGCCATAATCATTGAAGCTCCCTTGATTGTGGCTTTACAAGCCACCTACCTTCTGTGTCATAACAGGTTGTAACATTGTATTTAAGTGACAACTGCCACTGCAGGTAGATTTAACAAGGCGGTAGTCCCTAGAGGCATTGTAAAGTGTTCCCAGCAAACCCCTGCCATTTGTTTCTAACTACTCTGTGGACTAATAAAAGCCAGAGCCAACAAGAAATAGGGCTGCAATTCCGTTCACTCTGCAGCTGCTCATGCAAGACCATGGTTTTCCCTGCACCTGAGATGTTTGCCCATAGAGAGTTATTTTTCAAGCTGCCTGTGGAAACTGAAAAGATCCTAATGCCACCAATATCTGTCAAAGCTTTAACTCTGATATAGCTTTAAAAGTAATTAGATAAAGAAAATTAATTCCAGTTGGGAACACATAAAACATTTCATTTGGAAACTGACATGAATAAAATTATAACTATGGTAAATATAAAATATGACAATCTAAAATTACAATGCCTTATGACTTTAATATTTCCATACAAATTAACGGTTGTTAACACTCAGTAAAGTACGCAGTAGCCAGGAGACCAACACAAAAATCAAAAAAGAGGATGCTCTTTTTGTGAAAAACCGCTGGGCAGACCCAAACTCTGAGACTGATCTGGAAACAGAAAAAGATTCTGCAAAAAGCAGCCGAAGTAGTATATCAGAAGTGCTCAATTAGGCATTTCTCTCTCTCTTTTCCTCTTTTTTTTTCTCTAGATAAAAAAGATGATAGATGGATGATAGATAGGTAGTTGGATAGATAGATTGATAGATAAACTAGTATGAAATAAAGATAGATGAGACAGTCTCAACAGAACAATATTGTCCCAAGGGTGAAAATTTATCATGGAGGATAAAAAAAAAAAATCTTAGATGTCATAATCGCTATGGATAGTACACAAACAGCTGTACAGTATACATGTGGTTTTCAGATTTCACAGGACAGGGGAGATTAGGAAAAGAAAAAAGTCTAAAAAGACTGAACAATGGTAAGCAATAGGAAAAAAGACTGAGCCATATTGATATAGAGTCATAGATAACTTTTAGCATTCTAATTATAAGGATACAGGGGTAACAAGACAGCACCATCATGGGGGAAAAAAAAACCCAAAGTAAACAAAACAAAACCTCAAAACTGTTATGTGTATATATTTGTACGAGTATGTACAATATCTGATAAACATATCTTTAAATACAACTCAACTCCACAGATATTTATGAAGTGCCTATTATGTGCCAGGCATCACACTTCCTCTGATAGAGCAGTATGTATGCTCTTATGAGGAATATAAGCTAAATGAAAACAGATATCAGACTATTGCTAGCAAGAAGGTGTAGGAAGAAAGGAAGAAGTACAGTGTTTTAAGAGCACACAGCAGACAAACTCTTGGATGGTGACTTTTAATGAGAGACTTGGGTCAAAAAAAAAAAAAAAAAAGGAAGACAGCAAGGCAATGCTCATGCAAGAGAGTGTTACAAGCAAAGATGCTACTGTGTTCAAAAGGCCAGAAATCAGAGGCAATGTGACGTAGTCAGTAAAGGAATGAGATCAAGAAAGCTGAGATTTAGAGACAAAGAAGAGGCCAGTGGAAAGTGATAAAACCGAAGAAGTAACTCAGCAGTAGGGGGAGGCCACATAAGTTTTGTTACGCATTTTGGAATATATCTCTAAAGAAAAAGCAAAGCATTGTGCAATTTTCAGGAATGTAAGTCATCTGATCAGGGTTGTGTGACTGCAAGAGTGGATTAAGTTAAATTTCCAATGTAAATAAATGTCTAACAGCATATTTCCTTCAACATACTGATGGAACAATCTAAGGCTCTTGTTTAAAATGAAAACTTCAAAAGCTGGAATCCTTTCTGGTCATATGATATCTGGGCACTGGAGAAAAGGAAAGAAAGAATTTAGTGGTTAATTTCATCAAATATACAAATAATGTACTTGTAGGGGGTAAACCCATTGTGACAAGTCTTTTCCCGAGCATATGGAATTAAGTCTGAATTAAGATGCCTGTGATATTTGCCTTATATGTCTGCAGTTAATTCAGCAGGCAATGTTGATGGAATGCCTAGACGTAGAATTTGAATAAAAGGAGGAGTATAATTGAGCTGGTTTTCCAGGACCTCTATGATTTCTATTTGGAACAACCTATGGAGTAGTAGGGTCAGAATACCTGTGGTCATGAGAGCTAAAATCCCTCTGTGAGTAGGAATTGAGATATCTTTTTGAACACTTGTGTTTTTTTAAAGTAAATTTTAGGAGAAGTAAAACAAAGTAATAATAACCCATTTCATTAACAGGGATACAATCCATTAAATAATTCCATCATCATATCTACACTTTTTATTTGTTCACAAATTAAGTGAATGTAAAACAAAATTTAACTTAAAATAGTTTCTGTAATAGCAGGTGACAAATTGTGGGAATTTAATAACCAGAGCTTTTCTAAGACATAAATATTTCACGTGCGAATATAAAAATGCACTGCATTGTCTGTATCAATGCATAGTTATTATGCACACATGATTCATATTTATTTTTGGCACATTAATTTTACTGCTATTTTCTCCTTGTTTGAATTATATTTGGCTGCAAAAGTATTTATAAAACATTACATTTAAATTTATCATATTTTCCTTGAATTAGGCAGCATGTTGTTTTGTGTTTGAGGGAGTTTATATTGGTACGGTGTGTTGTGTACTAGTTCCCAATAGTAGTACCTTCGGTTTAATTTAGTAAGCTATAGAACCTCTGAGATGTCATTAACCAAAACAAGAAATTGTAAAAAACAATGAAATTTTATTTCATGGCAGTAACCCATTAATGAAAGTAAAACCTGAAAAAACTGTAAACTTGTCCAAAAACACTTTGTAGAATAGCAGACTCCTAGAAAACAAAGAATCTTACTGAGCAAATGGATATAAGAATTGTCTTTAAAATAAAAATACTAAAAACATATGTAAAAAATACTAACCTAAATAAAACTACCCAGGTTATCTAGAATAAACTGTGCATTAAATATAATGAACTACAAAAATAGTTGATTGATTGATTTGCCATATTCTAAACTGCCAAGATTCCATTAATCTCTGCCTCTTATCAATGAAAAGAACCTTTCTAAATTACCTGTAAATAGGATGGTCATTAATTACAAAGTGAGGAAATACCGAATCAGCATCAAAATATATGTGTATCATTTCTGTTGCTCTTAGAATTGGATCAGTTTTACAGAAATCCAGGATGGTGCGATATGAAACTAAAAAGCTTGATGACCACACACACGCTCCATCCATGCTGATGTCAGCTTTCAAAGTGCTTCGGACATGGTTGATCCTCTGTAAATATTTGTCAAAATAATCAGGAGATGAAATTGGTAATCTAAACTCTTAAACACATCTGCTGATTCCTACCAAAGAAATAACTAGAAAGAAATACATGAAAAGCTCAATAATTAGAATTCTTTAGTAGTTATAGTATTGAAGAAGATGTAAAAAAGTAATTTACTATGATGGTTTATCCCATGAATCATCAGCCTTTATTTAAATAGAATTTTCAAAAGATCATCTAATTAAAAATGCGTTCAAGACCTTGCCATGTATCAGGTAAGGTAATTTTCAAAAGCATTTGCATATAAAAATTATAGAAACTGTTCTTTTCAGCATTAGAAATCTATTCATATTATATTTCTGAAAGCAATTATGTCTTTATATTCTTAGATAACATTTAAATAATCTATTGAGGATTTTTCTTTTTAAATTAAATCACTATAACACGAACATTGCTATATTCGTACAAAAAAAATGAAGGTTTCAGATGCATTGATTCCAATTTAAAGCTGTTCTTTATTTTTCAGAGTAATACAATAATAATTTGGAACAACAACAAAAAAATTAAATACACATGAGAAGGTTGTGTTAAATTAGGAGGAGGTTGTAATCTTTAGCCTAAAAGCTTCAAAAGCCCGTGATCGGATCCTGTGCTTTCACTTGTGTGTGCTCATGCCTGTGAACGCGTGTGTTATTACAATGTGTGAAGTGCGACTGGGTTCAACTTTTCAAGGTTTTGATTCCACTGAGCTGACATTATAATAATGTTGGTGTTTGTATTATGGCACAACGAACATTATTTTATAAATTTCTATAATTGAAAGGGAATTATTAAAAGGCCATACTAATTCTTTGATGGTAAAATTGCTTTTCAGAATATGAATTATGTGTACAAAATGGTTAAGAATTTAAATGCATTTAAATGATTTGAGAAAATACTGGAAGAGGACAATTATCTTAATTTAAAGCTTCGTTTGAACATAAATATATTTATACAATGTAATCATTCATCCAAAGTGATCATAATGAATAGGTTAAATATCTAAATAGATACCTTAAAATATTTATTTTATCTTGGAACATATAATATGTAGGCCACTGGCCTTCTCTGAGTGTTAACTGGAGCTCTGCTCTTTTTTCTTACAAAAACACCCAAAACAGTGCATTAACTGTGAATTCTAGATTTTGTTTTTAGGAATCTTAGTAGAGAACCCTTGGAAATTTTTTGACTGTTTCTCTCTCTCTCTCTCTCTCTTTTTTTTTTTTTTTTTTTTTTTTGGTATAACTGCTCACATCATTCTCAACTGAATTTTTTTAGCAACTTCATCAAGGTTTTCCTAAGTACTCAACCTCATCTCCATAGAAACACTATTTCTTTATCTCGCACTCACATTTCACTGCAAGTTCATGCTGTTTCATAATAGCCAATTAACTTATATAATTATCAGTAAAGTTATTAATGAAATAAGCAGAACGGGAACAAAAGAACTTAGTATTGCAAGTACTTCATCCCCCCAGTGGAAGTTTATGGGCACAGAAAACAGACTACGGAGTATCTAGTTGGCTCCGAGTCTTCTGACGACTCAGGACGTCAGTCAGGATGGTTTATCAAAAGTACTATCGAGTATTCAACAAATATGAATCAATTGAGAGCAAGTTTGGAAAGATTATTCTACTATACTCAAATTTTGGCCAGGACATTTTTTGATTATTATTCTGACCTCTATGTAAAAACCACAAAAATTCATATAATATGTGATTCCTAGAGAAATCTCTGTCTCTGTGCCTGTCGTTTCCCTCTCTTTCCCGCCCTCTCGCCCTCCCTCCCTTCCTCTCTCTCTCACACACACACTTACAGTGATACTTACGTTTCTGTTTAAATATCATATTCCTAACTAGTCCAAGACCCTCAGCACCTGAGTGGTAAATATAGTTAAATGTTCATATTTTTTGATTACTAATACAATTTTGTATTCTGTTTTCTTCATAAGAAAATCCTTTTTAAATGTTCCTCTCATATAAAGGAATAATCAGCATGGTTGATAATGTGTAGAGCATATGCTTTGTATTGACAAGCCTAGTTTCCCATCTTGGCTTCGCTGATTAATAACTATTTGGCTTTCTATGTGAATAAATTATTGAGTATATGCAATATGCTTCGAACAGTGCCTGGACACAAAAAGTTATATATATTACCTATTACTAAGTTACTCAGTCACTCTGAAACTTGGTTCCTAAATCTTTAAAATAGATATTTAATAAGATAACATATATTAAAGACCTCGGTGACTGTCTTCTGTACTACATAAAAGGTTTTGTGTTCAATTTTGGTTCATGCATTTTAAATTATTACTCAATTTTGAGGAGTTTTCTGGGCTTAGAGTAATGGAGATGAGATACAAATGCTATACTTCCATGTGTTTCTGAAATTTATTTCTTTCATCGAACTTTACACTTTTAAAAGCACGTGATTTACCAATCGACTATGTTTATTACAATTTCAGTGGACTTTAAATATAGACATCTAGCAAAAAATAAAGTAAGGATAAAGGGAACCAAGAGAGAAAGCTAAAGCCAATGTTTGTTAAGTTATATCAGGAATAGATGGAAGAAAATGAGTACCATAGCATATCAACTTTATAAAATAATCAATTGTATACTTTAAAAAATAGAAATAGCTTACAATTATATGATAAATGTTTTCTTTAGAAGATGTTGTTCATAATTGTCTAATTGCAGTTAAAAAAGAAAGTTACTGTTGCTAATGTTTAAAACTGAAATTCTTTTTAAAATAAAAATTCAAATGCAAAGCAAGTATTTTTAAAAGGAAATCAAACTATCACTGAAGCAGAATATTAACTAATATATATTTTTAAAAAGTTTTATAATATTGTATGTGTTCCCTATTTACTTTTATATGTGTTTTATACATTTAAACCAGCTCACTTATTATCCTGGAGCTTAAAGGAATGGAATTCATATTTACATAACTTTAAAAAAATAATAAAAAACATTGTTGACAGTGGCTTTTTATAATTTAACCAAGACACACATTTTCCCTTATTTTAAGGTACGTAAATAAAGTATCACATTGATTAGACAGCATTTTTTAAAATTCTGTTATCTTAAAATTGCTGTCTGGGCATTGTGTTTCTGGTTTTCTAAATTGCTTTATAAAGAAGTTAAGATGACAGTTACCCTGATGGCTGTACACACATTAATGATTTTCTAACCATGGTCAATCCATTAACCTTCAAGACATTTCTGTATCACTATCTACATCTTTTTGAGTTTGATCTAAAAGATGCTTTAGTCCACATACCTACTATGAGTAGTTGGAAAATGAATCAATATTGACATGTAAATAGATGTTCATACTTTAATAGTAAAAGAGAAAACAAATATATAAATTATATTAGAATTGCTAACTGTAGTGCATATTTTACACAAAATTATGCTTCTCTATACACGAGGATTATAGTTTTATGATTCTAACAGTGAGGATATACATAATCTCCCCTCTGAATCATGCATTCCAGTTATAGAACGAGGCCTACCTGTGCACTTTAAAATGCAGAACTGTCTTTCTTAGCTAGGTTTTAGATTTCTAAAGAGATAGATGATATGGACACATCATTAATTTTTTATTTCAGTAATGATGTTATTTTTGAGAGAGAGATGTAATAAATGAAAAGAGCTTTGATGTTTACATTGAAGATATTAGCTTCCACAATAACTTGACACTTGTTCTTTACTAAAATTATAACCTCTCCACAACTTTCCAAATTTTAAGCATATATTTTAAGTCACCTGGGGATTATGGATATTATTATTGTGCAGGTGCATTTGATATTTTCTTTAATATCTTTGCAGTGTTTCAAGCAGTTATTTGGTATGGATTACAAACGATGGATTAAAAATAAGTTTGGTCCAATGGAACAGAATTTGATTATTAATATCATGTAATATGTTTCCATTGGACTGCAATGATTATAATGATAGAAGATGTGTTATTCAGTGAATCATATTAAAATATGAGGCATATGATTTCTCTCTATTTTTTAATGTAACAGTGCTAAGTGACAGGCAAATAATTTATCACTATTTTTAAAAGTAATAGTAAAATTAATAATGCTAAGTTCACTTGGGATGCCAAGCTAACCAGCATGAAATGAAATTCCTAAAACTGTTATTCTTCATACTATAAAGATTGAGATGAAATATATTTAAAAAATAGTACAGAGACTGACAAATGATAGATGACCCTTAATAAAATCTAGAGCTACAAAAATAGCACCTATTTGTGAATTTTAAAATTGTCTAGATGCAGTACTACATTGTTATACAAGGCTAGGGCAGGAGGAATTGAGCAATCTGCCTCTTTGAAATTACTTACCATAATGCTTGCATATAGAATAAAAAAGTAGAGATGACGAATTCAGAATTTATGGAAAGATATCTAAGAAGTTAAACCTCTTCTCCTGTAAACAAGAAAGCTGACACAGAGTGCTTAAATGACTTGCACAAGAACAAGACATTCTTAATGACAGGGCTACAATCAAAAGCCAATTATCTTGGCACTCATTCTTATCATTTTGAAAAAAGAAGAAAGAGTCAAGAAAGGAAATAATATTTGCTAAGTGCCAGTTTGAGATTCTGTACTATGCACTTTAACACTACTTAACCATACCACAACGTAGACATCATTATGACCTCTGAAGTTCATCCATTCCCTTAACATGTGAGTAACTCCAAATACATGGAAGAAAGATATGGTCCTTTATCCAAATCTAAGTCCTAACTGTAGGTCCCAATCTAAAGTGAAAATTTTCGACTACTCTGCTTTACAGAAGATATATTGGCAGCACTCATAACCAGAAACATACAATAATAAACAAAACAATTACCAGCAGAGTTCTCCGAAAAATATATTAAATTTGCAACTTTGAAAGCCAGACATGTTAGTGTTTCTTTTGTTTATTTAAAAATATAATTCAAAATTGCATGAAAGTAATGTTTATGATTTCAATAAAGAGCTCTTGGATAAAAATCAAACCATAGCTAAAAACACAAACAACAGGCTTCTGAAAAGAACACACAGCTCTTTGTCACTTGTGTTTATTAAATTTTATTCTTTAGCTCAGATAATCAAAACTCATAAAAAATCTACAATATGTAAATGTAAGATTTTGTCTTACAGTCTTCAGTTTATTTTTACAAATAAGGAAACAGGCATCAGGAGTTTATATTTCTTATTCCTACAAAATTCCTAATTTTCCAGTAATATTAAACAAACCCCACAATAATTAAGATTGAAATAGGAACCAGAGACAGAAATCACGACAAGGTTAAATTCAAAGATTATCAGGACTGATTTAAAATTAAATATACTGGGAGATGTTATTTAACAGGAGCTCTTTTTATTCCACTGAAGCATCAGTACTGAGGCAAATAATTGATTTAAACTCACGTATCTGCAACTGGAGTGCAGTTTGTTTTTTTTGAAAAATACAAAAGGAAAATAATTACCATTTTGTTCTAATCCTTATTCTTATTTATATCCCTTTGATAACCCCGCTATTTAGTGAAAATTTCCTGTATTCAAACATATAGTATGTAGAAAGAGAACTATAAATGGCAGTGTTTTTGTAGGTTATATAATTTCAGAGTATAGCACAAGCTAATGAAATTGCTTTCCCACAGGGACCATTTAAATTAGTGTTAGACTCTACTACTGGTTTTCCATCTACACTCAATCATTTTTTAAGTCAATAAGGTGTAAAATTGAAATTCATTCTACATACATAAGCATTGTCAATAGAAATTGGCAACTACTAAAAGAAGTTTCTTTTAGTTCATTCTATAGTCAAGCAGAATGTACGTTATTAAAGTTTAAGAAAAATAACTGTGATAATTCCATTGATAATTGTATCAGACAAGATTTATTTGAAGATATTAATTTACTATGGATATAAGTAAAATTTTGTAAGTCACTCACATAACTAGGTCCATAGATTTTGAAAATATATGTATTTCTTATAGTAAACATCTCATTTGATGATGAGAAAATCTGTTGTCTGATATTTGAGGAGGATCCAAAGATTACAAATTGACTCCCTATATTTTTATGTGAAAATTTATTAATATTTAAGTTTACATGCTCTATAATTTAATATAATATCTCCAAATTTTAGACCTTATAATTCTCTAAATATGCCGATGGCAACAGAATGATACCATAAACTCATTTTATAGCAAGAAAATAATACAAGGAAGACAAATCAATTTCAACTATGTAATTATTTAAATAAAATATTAAATGGTATTAAATAATGTAAATTATTTAAACGAATGCCCTGTAACATAATACGTTAACTGAGCCAATATTTAGATCTAGAGTGGATGGTGTTTGCTAGGATTGCTGTAACAAAGCACCAAAACTGGCAGTCATGAACAATGGCATGTGTTGTCTCACTTGTGGAGGCTAGAAGTTAGAAACCGATGTATCTGTCCACAGAATGGGCTTCTTCGGGTAGCCTCCGGTGTCCCTTGGCTTGTACACGGAATGCTCCCTCTGACTTCACATAGTCTTCCCTTTGTGTGTGTCTCAATGTGTGTGTCTGGCACTGTGCCGACATCTCTACTCTTTGTAAGAACAAGTCATATTAGATTAGGGCTCACTGCAATGACCTTGTCTTAACTTTATCTGCAGAGACATTATTGCCAACTAAGATCACATTCACAGGTAGTACAGGTTAGGATTTCAATATTTTGTAGAGACAATTCAACTTGTAATATATGGGTATCGTATACATTCATTATAACATCAAAATTTTCCAGAAATAATGATAGTGATTGATATGTGTAAATATATGGCAATAGCCAACATTAAGTAGAATGTTTTTAGTTTCAGTTAATGTCATATAATTTCTATCTTTTCTTATACATCCCTCCTTCTTCCCACTTAACTCAGTAGCTATGCTCTACTATAAGATATATTTTTAAAATGCCATGCCGCCAAGTTGGTAAAGGTTCAATATTTTACAAGATGCTGCTTTAAATTTTTGGATCCCAACCTATAATTAAGATAGTAACATTCAGATAGCTTCTTATCTCAAATCTCCATTTTCTATTTTAACATACATTTATTGAATACCTACTATGCGTCACACTTTTTGTTAGGAATATCATATTATGAATTATTTAAATAAGATGAACAGATTACTAAAATTTATTTTTTTCAAAGTTCATTTTTTAAAAATCTTTTAATAAATATTGTCTACAGCCATGCCACCCTGAACAAGCCCGATCCCATCCGAACTCAGAAGCTAAGCAGGGTCAGACCTGGTTAGTACTTGGATGGGAGACCACATAGAAGACCAGGTGCTACAGGCATAAAAAATAAAAAAAATAAAGGATGGTAAGCTGACAAGATCCTTGCAATCTATGAGGTCAAGCAAGGGTTGCCTAGCCTAAACAAACAAACAAACAAACAAATACATATTTATTGATACCTCTCGTAATTCAGCATTGTATTCAGTATTAGTAAAATAAGACCAATAAACCCCCCTCACAGAACTCATATTCAATAATGTGACAGGTTTAAAACCAAACACTAAATAAATTATTTCAGAAAGGAATGATTTTAGAAGGAAAATGACCCAGGCTAGTGAAAGAGTGACATTAGGGAGAAGGTTGAAATTGGGGCTGCTTTCAGTGCAGTCAAGGAAGCCTTCCCAGAAGGGGTGCTCTTTGTCTGTTTATGAGAGAAGCTAAATAAAAGGTTTTATTTTATTTTACTTTTTTTAGGTGAAGCAACCCTTGGTTGACTTCACAGATTGCAAGGACCTTGTAAACTTAACAATTCCTTTCTTTTTTTTTTTTTTTTTTTACACTTACACCTACAGCACCTGGTCTTCCTAGGTGATCTCCCATTCAAGTACTAACCAGGCCTAACCCTGCTTAGCTTCTGAGATCAGAGGGGATCAGACTTGTCAGGGTAGCATGAACATAGGCTTAAATAGCAGCTTTTAAATACATAGTATTACCTATGTTCAGTGTTCTCATTTACACATTGGAAGTAAAAAGAAAAAAATAATTGTGAGAGAATTTCTTTCAGTGTGTAATTAAGAAATGACATTTGTAAATTACGCCTAATGGTTAAAAGACCCTCAGTATCTCTATGTTTCATGCAGCTGTGTCAGCTCAAGCAACTACTAGTTAACTCCAAATAAATATCTACTTAGCCCTTTGCTGTCTTCCTGCTTTCTCCTTACTTCCACTATTTTTTATCCTCTGCCATTGTTTAGCTCTGAGATGTTGGAGAATGGCTTGGTCTGCTTGTTAGGAAATATGGCTGTAACACCTCTGAGAACATTGGCTCCATTCCTGTCAACCTGGCACAATTCACACATCTTCAGTTTGCTTCATTATTTATTGTTTTGTAGAACAGTGACAGGATACTTAGCCTTGTAAAAAAAAAAAAAGGAAGGCCATTCCCTGCCCCAAGGACATGCAATTTAAGTTAGAACAGTCAGACATAAAACACAATGGCTGAGAAACTGGTGTATTTTCTGAGTGAAAACAACCTGAATTTCCATTCTTGTTTGCAGAGGTGGCAAATTGACTGTGGGATACTTTTTTTTTTTTTAAAGAGCAAATAAGTACAAACAGATGGAAATGGAGGAATAGACAATGTTTTTTTTTTTTAATTTTAAATTTAGACCAATTACTATCTAAATATCATCCCTGTAGCAAAATGCCATAAACAAAGTCCATAAGGTAGCCTTAGATAAACAATGGTGCATGCAGATACTCCATTTGCTTACTGTAGGACACAAATAGCTGAAATAGATTCAGTGAGATAGAATCATATGCAAAATCAAATGCAAAATGAGATTGAATGAACTAATCATTAACACAAAATATAGATCGAATATGTCTTTAAAGGGTGTGAAAATGCCTTTTTCTATCAAATCGGTGATATGAAAACAGTTGAGGCAAAAATTACTGAAACAAATATGAGGCCATAATACTACTATGAGAGAGTAAACCCTATTAAATACACTAACTTAAAAAAATGTGAGCAAAGAATACAAATTGTTTCTTCATTAAAAATAACCTAACTTATGGGTGGTTAATGCTTAACAAATGTTTTTGTAAAGAAAGGGGGGAAAAGATTCTTCAGAGAAGGAGTGATTTTTATTAATAAGTTGCTTCTAAAACTTGGTCAATGAAAGACAGTGCTCTGAAAAACCTTAAAGGGCTTTCTCCACAACCACTCCACGCTACCATGTACGTTTCACCAAGAAATTAATATCTCACTATGATTTGCTTAATTCAAACACATGACCGACTTATATTGCATGTTTTTAAGAGAATAAATGAAAGTTGAATGACAATAATAATAATAATAAAAAGATGAGTATTTCGAGGCCTAGGACCTTTATCATAGAGAAGTAGTGAGTTGATAAGGGAAAACAGGTAGGGTGAGATAAACGAGGAGAGAGTCAGACAAATTTTAGAAAAAACATACTGTGTTTTGTTGAAGACCAGCAAAAATCATGTATGCCACCATTTTTTTTTTTTTTTTCTGAAGGCCAACAAAAAAAACATTTTGTTTTTAATTATTAAAAAAGGTTGCCAGTGTTTGGGTTTTGTAGCTTTCACCCACCTTTTCAAATTGTTCTAAAAGAAGAGGCAGGGAAAAATAATCACCCTACAGATTGCATATAGGCCTCTAGGAATTATACTATAGAATCTAGAGAGGCAGGGAGACAAATAAGAACCGTAATTCCCAAACTCTTGAAACTCATATCTTTTCGAATCATTTGGTGGATTTTGTTCATTGTGCTTATTCCACTGTAAAATTAGATGTACAAAGAAATACATAATCCTTTAGTTTTGCTGTTGGTTATAAATCTTTAGAACAAGCTAAGGCTACAGTTATTTAAAACTACATATCATGACCATATTTGTGTGATTTTTCCCCTCCAGTATTTAGTAGTTAATATTACATAGACAGATACTAAAGTTCGTTTAGTTGTGAAACAAGATATAGCTGCCTTTTATTGGTAAGATATAATAATAATATAATGCAACACTGTGCATAGTGCTGGATATGTGTTCTGTTTATCAGGAATAAAGTAGTTAGGGGAATAGCACGATAGTCCTTTACGGCAACAAGGACAAATTCAAGCATGCCCATTCATACATGTAGGGAGGCCCAGACTTCCATTATTCGGAAGGATATATACAAGCAAGTAAGTAATACCATATTATAAATCTGAAGTTTTAAACCTATGATCCATGGCTCCACCAGATCCATTGGCCTTGTCGCAGTACTCCAGGGTTCCTGTAAACCCCAAACATGTACGAGTTTGGTGGAGAGATTTCATCGGGTTTCAAAAAGCACTGAGGAAAAATGAAGCAAACAAAGTACAAGATCAGTGTAAATAACCGTTTTGTAAATTTTTATTCTAGTATATTTATATCTCCATTGTTTTGGATGTTTTATAAAATGCCGAAATGCTTGGGAATGACAAAGCTCTTATGAGTAATAAACCATCCCATTTATGAGTGCTTTACAGATTGCCGAGACCCTTACATGATGACACACCCCTGACTTCCTCCCTCCCTCTGCATCCTTTCTCCTCCTTGCTTTCTTCCCACACAGTCATCAATCCAGGCTCTCTCTTAGGCACGAGCACATTATACCCACTGTTAGTCAGATCCATTTGCCAGATGTTTTCTCTTTCTTTTCTCAGCTTATTCTGCTCACATTTTGAGGTAAAATGTGCTGATAGTCACCCTTTCTAGTTCTAAACCTTGGTGTCCCTAAATGGATTATTTATATTTTGAGTCTAAGCTTGGCTTCCTTCTTTACATTCTGGTTCCTATTCTTGTTTGGTTCACAAGTATATCCAAGTTTCAGTTTTCTTAACTATAAAAGAGGAGGTGAGTAATAATAATAACTCAGCTCATTGGTTTGTTTGAAAAATAATACTGATATTTCATATATTCAAATACTTTTGCAAATACCCGGAATATAGTAAGTCAAAGTAAGCATGGATACATTTCAGGCATGACTAGGAAGTAATTAATGTGACGTGAAAATCTCTGACTCTCAGAGATTGAGTAGGAAACTCTGATCACCATTATCAATAGCAATAAAGAAATAGGTATTTTCCTATGGAGACTCTGATACACTATAGGACAATTGTCCCTGGAAGCTCATTCTGGAATCTGCCTGGCTGCTATGGTGAAAATCCTTGAACTCTTTCATTAGAGTATAGAAAGATATACCGTATCTTTCTAGGTTGTTTTAAAACAAAAGCCCATCCTTTAACTTCCGGCATTTTTTACAAATGGGGTCACCTTATGGAGCTTCTGGCAAAAAAAAAGCTTTGTGAGGCTGCTTCAAGTGCATCCAAAAGCTAGAAAACCATAAAACATCAGAAGCCAGTTGGAAGAATCTGTGCATGAGGAGCAAAAGGGACCCTGAGCCAGCTGGAGCCGTGACCAGACATCCAGCAGAATTCCATCTGGGCTCGTGTAAGAACTTTCTTGCAGCCTGTGTGGCATGGAGCATTTTCTGGCTGCGACCTAGTCTGGTGCTCTGGCCCTTATTTCTCTGCTCTGACCAACAGCTTGTTCCACGTTTGACCTGCTCTTCCTTCCAGCTCTGACTTCTGGATGTGCCTCTGTTGTCATGACTACCAGTCCTTGATTTTGACTCAGTCTGGCTTCTGGTCACAGCTTCTGCACCCACACACAGCCGGGTTCTCAGTTCCTAGCTTTGAATTCATTTGCAACCTTATTTATACACTTGCTTCAAGCCTCTAATTTGACCACGACCTTCTTGGTTTCACTCATTGAAATATGAGGTCTGTACCCAAGGTCCCAAAAATGGGCCTAAAAGAGAAAATATCAGCTTGATTATTTGATGTTATTTGGGTCCTGTCCATGTCCCTCTTTAGTGGATGGCTTTGAAACAGCATTTCATTACTCACCCTTAGTGGGGAATACTTCCCTACCCTGATCTAATATTTCTCAAAGCCATAAGTAAATCAATTCTGCCAGCATGCATTTACTCTTCCGTGAATGATGCAAGTGTTAGCTTAAATGAATTTATATCAATAATTCAATTTAAAATTATATTGAGCATATACAAGGAGAAAGCACATGTAGAGGACAGAACCAGACATAAAATAACCACATAAATAATAGTCAGACTATGCCAAGTGCCCCAGAGGTACATTAAAAAATGTACAGCAACAACAGAGAAAAAAGAAGTTTATAGGAGGCAGAAATAATATAAATCAGGGACATCAAGGAAGTCTTCCTTATAGAAGCAGATTTTGATATGGTACTTAATGAACTGGCAAGATTTGGGCAATATAGGTGTATCTAACAGGATGAGAGAATAATAAAGGGGAAAATATAGAACTAGTAAAATATAGAACATCATCAGGAATGTAGTCAGCTTTCTATTTAGGCACAAGTGTAATGTTGGTAAAGGAAAATGATAGAACAAAGTGGACAGTTTGGCCAGGGTTTGCCACTGAGGGTTTCAAAGCTTGAGTGAGAAGGCTACATTGTATTATGTAGAGACTGGTAAGACATTGTATATTTTGCTTGTACCTCAGGAAGATTACAGGTATATTTATCTTGTAAGGGAGAGACACTGGAAGCAGGAACAGGAATAAACCTTAGAAATAGTCCAGCTAAGAGGGTAGAAGTGCTTAAATAAAGAAAGATAGTGAAAGCAAGAATATAGAAGATGTGGTGTGTAGGAGATACATTGCAGAGAAGACACAAGAAAGCTAAAAAATGTTTATAACTATGCCAGCCTCTCTAAGCATATTATTTTTCATGGGGAATATAGATTATGGTTTAAAGGAGGAATAAGTCACATTTCTCCTTTTAGAAAGTAAACTTTAAAAATGAATTCTTTCTTGGACTTCATAGTTTTTAGGAGTCATAATATTATTTAGAGTGGCAGTTCCTGACCTTTAGGATCTATCTGAATCACTTGACTGAATCATTAATTTTTTTATTTAATAGGTATTAGATGAGATATTTGAATCTTTATTTTCAAAGAAAAAGCAGCTATTTGAGAAGAGATCTAAAAATTGCTGATTGCAGGATGAGATTGTCCACGTTCAGCCTCCAGCTTTCCCAGAAGTCATAACAAACTGCCACTAATGTCCTCTTGATCTGGTGGCATCACTATAAGTTCTTTTCATGGCAACTCTATAAAAGAAATTCCTTATTTGTCTTTATACCATCACAGATAAAAATTGCATGGGCTATAAATATGCATGCAAGCAAATTATTCAGAAGAGAATTCCAATTAAATAAACCTTCGACATGTTTAGAGACAGTTTTCTCATTTTTAAATAGAAATTACTACTGGCCAATTAGACCAGATAGTATTTTTTATGCAGCTAAGGGACTAGTGAACTTATCCCACAGTGGTCTGGTTGGATGGATTCAGTGTGTCCTGCTAGCAGAATTACAGTTGAAAGTCGTGGTTCTTTTTTATCTTGCTCCCAGCTCCATGGTGTTCAGCCAAGCAAGAAGCTCCAATTGCCTTCAAAGATGCCTCTTCACTTGAATGAGCACTGTGGGATGCAGAGCAAGATGAGAGTCTGGCCTAGTGTAAGAATCTTTTGCATACGCCTCATTTTAGATCAAGCTCTACCTAAAAAAGGATTTTATGGAGCTCTCAAGACATGTACACAACTCTAATTTACAATAGGGAATTATGAATTACAGAATAAACCAGAGTGAAACTTTTATTTGAAAGGGACAGGATCTTAGGATAAAGAAGCTAAGGATTAACTGATTCTCATGCCTAGATTCTTTCTACGAATCTAGTTCATGTATCAGAAGATACAGTAATAATTTATAGGTCAGTGGTGCCAAGGTGTTTGCAGAAAAATGCATATGCATATTCATTTATTCTGTGAAAAATAATTTACATATTTTAGGATATAAGCCACTTTTCTATGTTAGCAAAGATGCTTGCATAGTTATGAAAACTTTCATCTTTATTTCTCAAATCTCTTTTTGTCACTGACTACCAAAGACGATAATATATGCTCTGTTCCCCAAGGCTTATCACACACTGCTAATTCAGCAGCCTTTTTCTTTCATGCTGTCAGGTTCTGCCCAGATTTTTTTTTTTTTTTCCACTGACATTTGGAAGAATCCTGCTGCCTTTAGAGCAATAGAATAATAGTAATAATTAAAGAGTTGTTGTTTTTTTTTTTTATTTGCTTTGGATAAATAGACACCTTAATTTTAAATATCCTAGGACACCAATCTCCTCGGTAAAATAAGAAATCTGGGAAAACTTTTTAAAAATATCATTAGTTGCTACAATCTAACCAAGAATACGACAACTTACTTGTATATATTTTTTCTTTACTTCCCTTCGCATGATTGTTAAGATTCTCCTATAGAGACCAGTTTGTCAAAAAAAAAAAAGGTGAAGGAAAAAAGCAATGGAATGTGTCTCTTAATGTTAAATATACAATATCATAAATTATTTTAAAAATATAAGTGAATTCTTGACATTCCATGGTTATAGAAAATAACATGGCAATTGAAATCTAAAGTAGAAGCGTTTCAAGTCAGTCATCTTAGCCAGTAATTCCCTCTCTCATAGTTTCCCTTACTACTTTTCACATAACACACCATGTTTTGGAACTGAATTATTTCAGTCTTACTTCCTTTGTCTTCTCTTGTTTAGCCTTGACCAGTACTGAGCTAGAGAGACCAGACCAGAGCCTTTTGCCATCTCCTTCCTCTACCCATTGATCCTTCATCTACCCATCCACCCTGTTCCACTTGACTTTAAAGTCCTGTTTCCCACCTTGCCTTTGAATCATGTATTGTCTAGTTCTTTTTAAGTCTTATCTTTAAATACTTTTTTTTGTTGTTGTTGTTGGCTTTGAGTGACTATACCCTAAAGATTGTATGTAAATTAATGCCAAAGGTCTATGCTATCAGAACTCCAATACTATGTGTTGTGAGTATAAATCAACCAGAAAATGAAGTTTGTTCAAACTCCAGCCTTCCCCCTTTATAAATAGCATAGCTGAAAGTTGCTCATACAGCCCCACTAGTTCATAGATAGGATTCACCTTCTGGTATCAGTTTGTATATCTGCATATGCATTTATTTAGTTTTTGATGAACCTAATTGCAATTTTATCAATTTATTCTAAACTTTTCTCTTAAATTAGCAACAAATTATGGTCCTAGGGTTGATTCAGCCATGAGTTCATGATCTAACCCAGATAAACAAAGGTAAACCTCAGGGGACCTCTCAGTGGTGAAGCAATTTTAATTAGTAAAAGATCCTGAAACTGCACATCCAAAACAAACCGATACTCAGCAGACAATATCGATGCCATCAGTCAGAGTTCTCGTTCACAACTTGTGAAAGGCAGGGAGCTTTGGGGAAGAGCTGGTGAGAAGTAATAAGAAGTGTCACTTAAAGTTAGTTCCTGGAAGTAAAGATCAAAGTGAAGGACACTCATCCTCCTGGCACTAAATCTCATATCGAAGTGTCAGATTTCAGAGTTATCTCAGTTCTGCAGCACCAGCCAGGGAGAGAGAAATGCTAAGTTAACTTTCTACAAGAGATAAGAGTCTTCATCTTGAAATCCTAGTTCTTAATTCTTATTTCCTCTTAAAGGAAATAGGAAGTGGTGCCGTAATTATGCCTATAGTTAAACCAGCATATTACCAGACTTCTCCACACACACACACACACACACACACACACACACACACACACACAAGTAAAGGTTCACGTATGGGCTTAATTTTTCACTATTTTGTTTATATTTTAATTTTTTAACTGATATCCTATTTTGAATAATTATTTTTAATTAATACTTTGTATTACTTGACATTTCAGTATTCATAATAAACTACTATTAATATACTACAGAAAATATGTTCTTTGCTTTAAAAAGGTTTTACATGTAAATTGTGGGGGCATTTGAAGTCAGATATATGAGTAGGCTGGATACCATAATCAGTTGGATAAATCAGAAATCAATATTTGAACATATCTCTTTATCCGTATTTGAAGGCCCCTTACCTAAACCCTGCCTTATTACTCAGACAGTGAAATGATTAATTAATAAGGCCGATGACAGCAAAAAAGGAAACTCAAGTTTGAAAGGGGTGCAGAAGTAAAGACCTCACTCTATATACTGCTGGTAGCCAGGACAGCTTTTAAGTCTCCAGGTGGATGAAAGTTGGTGCTTCTGGATAAAATAAATGGTGTCACTTTTCCAAGGAGTACTTATCAGGCTAGAAAGTTTCTCTTCCTACAATATTCTTCTTCCACATTCCAAGCCCTAACCGTTTATGGTTTGCTCAACTACATGGTGGTATCTTATCATTTTCAACTCACAAAGAAAAGCTAGAGAGAGAGAGAGACAGAGAAACAGAGAGACAGAGAGACAGAGACAGAGAGACTGAGACAGAGATAGAGACACAGAGACACAGAGAGACTGAAAATTTTTTATCTGGCTCTGAACATTGGAAAGATTTAAACACAACTTCTCAGGGAGAGTACTTTAGAATCCTCCAGTAGTTAATAGTCTTTTTTAGGCACAGGCAAAAAACAATGGCATCTTAAATGCTGTCATATTTGCTCTGCACTTACTGGTTACATTCCACTCTTTCTGATCACTTGCCCATTTACTAGTTTTAGGAAAAAAACTAAAATAGATACCCTCCTCCCAAATCATTTTACCTTGTGGCAGAAGTTAGATAACATTTCTAATGATTCTATAGGTGGAGTTAAGTTGAAAATAAAAGAAGAGAGAGAGAAGAGTACAGGCAGAGAGCAGGAAAGCGGGGGTGGGTACAGCAGGAACAGTAAGAAATGTTTTAAAATCTCTCAGGGAAAATGCAGCAAGACGTATGTGTTTAGAATGGGAGTAGAAAATTAAAACCTAGCTAAAGAATAAGCAAACTGTTTTCTCTGCTTCTTTTGCCTAACACATGAAATATACTATATCCACCTCGAACTGCAGCTGGTTTCAAAAGTTCCAAGGTCTGTTTTAGAGCTGTTATTTTTCCATAAGTTGTTCTAGAATAACTTCGAACAGTGGTTCTCCCCATGGAATGCCAAACATAGACTTACAATTGAGTCTGAAGGTGTTAGACCACTTTATCGATGACTAGTAGATGCACAAAATAAGACTTTGGGACTGAAATTCTGACTCGGTCAATACTTCTAAAGCTAGAGATTCTCTCACAGTAAAACACACATGATTCTGTCTTTATGGTGCTTGTGAACTAGTGGAAGAGGAGGCGATTTGTCATTGATTAGGCTATTTTCTATTCTTTTGTGTGTCATTTTTTTATAAAATGTAGTCACTTTTCCCATCATTTGGGACAATTTAGGGTGTGTGCGTTTGTTTTGTTTCTTGCAAAGGAGAGGGTATGTGCAAGTAACAAGAATTGACCTTTATACTTTAAAAGTATGACCTGAGGCAAGTTAGTCACTGAATCTCTCTAAGTTTGTTTCCTTCTTTGCTGAAAGAAGTCTCTAGTTCTCAAGTCTTTGCTGAATATATCATTAGTGAAAAGCACCTGGTATAGTAGCCAGAAAAAAACAATAAATGCTCAGAAAAATTAGTTCCACTTTCTTCCTTCTCTTGGAAACTAACATAATATTTCCTCAGATCTGAGAAGCCATATATTTCCAAGTACAGAATTCCATTATTGTATGAATTATTGAGAAAGCAATGCTGACAATTAAATTATAATTTAATATTCTTAGCACATTGATTATAGACAAATCCTGAATCTAGAATGTATGTATACATTTTTAAGGAAATATTGTGAATAAACAAATGGATAATTAAATTGTGTTCATGAGACATAATGATTTCACTGTTTTAAATTTAAAAATAGGTCCTGTTAATAGTATAGAAAAGTGATGAGGATGTGGTTCCATAGTGTAGTGGTTAGCACGTCTGCTTTACACACAGAAGGTCCTGGGTTTGCATCCCAGTGGAGCTACCGCCCATGGTCTATGGCCAAACCCGATGTCTGATCTTGGAAGCAAAGCAGGGTCGGGCCTGGTTAGTGCTTGGATGGGAGACCACCTAGGAAAACCAGCTGCTGCAGGCATAAATAATAATAAATTAAGTAAGTAAATAAATAAATAAATAAAACAGGAGAAATTAAAAAAAAAAGAAAAGTGGTGAAATTGGTAACTATATGTACACATATTCATGAATGTAATGAGAAAAGATATGGAAATAAAAAGTGCATTAACCAATAAAGGATCATGACCAAACATTACACTTAATAATTGCTTATTCTACAGTTTAATCTGTGGCCTGTAACGAATGAATGATCTTTAAAAATTAAAGGTACTTCTTAAACTAACATAATTTTTTTTATATAGTTGAGGAATTAGAACTTATTCTGTTGTTTCCCAAAACGAATTTATTTGTTATAAATAACTCGAGAAAACTAAGATTGCTCAACAGAAAAAAATGCAACAATCAAAGTCTAGCGAAGGCAATATTTTCCTTAGCGCTTAGCCTTGGAGGCTTTGGGAAATTAACATTAAGCTTGTAGCAAACATCACAACAGGCAGCTTATCCACATAAGCGGTGATACTTTGCACTCACAAAATGCCCTGTTCCACAGGCAGGAGGAGGTAGTATGGCAGGTATTTCCACAAATTCTTAGAGTATAATAAACACATACATACACATAAAACACGCACACACTTACCCCATTCACAGCTACTGGATTCCAAAGGATTACTTCAATACTAGATTTTAAATTTCTGTCAAGTTACGCACAAAGAATGAGAATTTTGTTTCAAGTCACACTTAGAGTCAGAAAGTTCATAGGTAATCTGGCAACAGCCACCCTTGTGATGTAATCTGAGCCGCCCAGGGGCTAGTCGTCTGCCAGTCTTTTTGTCCTCCTCCCACTTAGCATTCCTCCTGAAATGCTCCAGGTCATGGCCATGCGAGGGTCCCATACGATTAGGAGACTCTAGTGCAGGTGAACAGATGCCTGGTGCCTTTCTTTCATTTGGATTAGCCCCTTCACCGAGAAACAGCAGATGCTGCAGTGACTTAGTGAGAGCTGTTTACAGTAGGAGAGGCAAAGGGAGAGCTCATTGAAAGCTAAAATGATCCAAATAAATAAGCTGCATCTTCCATAATTTGTTTGGAGCTGGAGTAGAAACTCATGTAAATGGCTCTCACATTTTCTATTCGTTATCTCTATGTACTTTATTCTGAGACCTCCTAACAAATTCTGATGTAAGGTGCCTGGTGGCCCAGGCATACAGTGTAATTAAAATGCACAGAGGACTTTGCTTGAGGAAGATCCTTTCTGTTTTCTTTGTCTTAGTCTTCCTACTTTGTCTTGCTCTTCTGGAGCAAGAGGTAGTTCTGCTCTGTACTCTTCCTTAAATGATCAAATGCTCTTGCTTCCTTTTGGGGATTCCAGAAAGCTGTAGCAACTGACTTGGAATTCACCAGGTAAATGATCAAATCTGCCATTCGTTTTCCACTCTCTGTGTAAAGGGAGAGCTATGGTGGACCTAAACACCAAAAAAACCTAAAACTTGAGATTTTATAACTGTTTGTCTGCTTTTCATCAGATTGTTCTCCTGTTTGTGGAAAGCACTGTCACAGGATTATTAATTTGGAAGCTTCCCTTTCAAGGGACTAGAGAGGAGGGGATTTTTTAAGTGGCCCTCTCCACCACCCCCTGCTCTTAAGCAATACAAACATGTACCTCGAATTTGTGCAACGAGCCCAGAAAGAGTCACTTTCCCAGTAGGAGAATGCACTTATTAAAGAAAGAAAATATAAGAAAATATATATATCATTAGCTTTCAGAAGAAAAGTGTAGAATTTTTTTTTTTTTTTTTAAAGAGAACAGAGTACCTAACCAAATTTGTTTTTTCAGAGTATCCTGAATGCAAA
The DNA here is from genome assembly GCF_014176215.1 of Rousettus aegyptiacus. Taxonomy (NCBI): domain Eukaryota; kingdom Metazoa; phylum Chordata; class Mammalia; order Chiroptera; family Pteropodidae; genus Rousettus; species Rousettus aegyptiacus. The sequence continues at coordinate 80,078,843 of NW_023416286.1, forward strand.
GAAGCGGGAACTTACCTAATTAGAATGTAATTCCAGAAACCTATGATGGTGTCTTAACTCTACTGAATATGGAAATTTTAAGCCTTCTCTGTTAATTAACTCAGTTCGCTCACAATTAGGATGGACAGGGCTCCTCACTTTTAATCTTTAATATTACACTTTGAAAGCAGTTAGGTCGGTGGGGCTTCCACAAGCTATGCTTGTGCACACAACTGGCTTTGTTCAGTAACAGGCTGAGCCAAGTAAATGGCCTGCTGACAAGAATTTTGCTTTGGTCTTTGCTTTTTTTGTTTCTTTTCCTTTTAAAATCTTTCATTTGTTTTGCCAACATGCCTGCTTTTCTGGCACACCTGCTTTCCTCCTTAGATAGTGTTAGTTCTCTCAGAATCAATTGCGAGCAGCTTGCAACCAAATGCCTGATTAAAAAGTTAGCAGACCTTGAGTGCAATTACTTCAGCTCTATAGCATTCAGGCATTAAACTCAGTGTTAATTGTCTCCCATTTTTGTAATGATCCTTATAATAGGATAAAAACAGAGGAGATCATTTCTTGTAGTCAAAACAGCAGAAAATAAAGTCATTCACTCTGATTAATCATTGCAATATGAAATTAAACATTATTAGGAGTAAATACATTTTAGGATATTTTTTGATTCCAGCAAAAGTCATCATTCCTTCTGTGTCAAATGCATTTACAAATTGACATTGGAACAAATTATTCATCTAAGCAAGAGATTTATGTAATACCTAATTTTAATGTAATTATTTAAGGATTTTATATTGTTTCTGAGCATTATTTACCTTAACGTTTATCATGAATATATATTTCCTGATCAATCATTTTATGGTCAGAGTGGCTTATATTTCCAAATGCATTATAATTTTCAAAATATCTAAACTAAATATTTTTAAAGGACCAACTTTTTATAAAGAAAAATCACATTAAGAAGATTGTGTGAAAAAATTTCTTGCTGACGTTACTTTATTCCAGCATCTCATAGCATTCAAAAATTCTTTAAGAAATCAAATTTTGTTTTTTTAAAATTCCTCACATTTTAAATATTTTCTGCATGTGAAAATGAAGAAAAGCTTAAAGGCACTACCTCTTTTCATTCCTTGTTATTATTTTTTTGCTAACCAGTGATTGGACAACTGAATTTTATCATTTGTCAGGAATTACTCATTGGGTTTAACTGCTGGTTTTGAATGCTGAGATTCAGGCTGTGATTCTGTATTTTCTCTCAGAAGACGGAGTTCCCTATAGTTCCCAGAGAGGAAGATATTGTATGCCAGGAATACAGCTTGTCGAATGGCCTTCAGAATTAAAGCAGGGGAAAAATCTGTTGAGATAATCAACACTTCTATAGAGTCAATTTAACTTGCATTTATATATGCTTTTTTAATTATTTAAAAAATGTATGGATTATCTGCTTATCTTTTTTCCCCCATCTGTCAACTTGGGTAAATTTTCAATATTATTGTCCAAATAGTTGTTTTTTTTTTCTTTTCATATTTAAACTCAAGCAAGCTAGTCATAAAGGAAAATAAACCTTTGTGATTATGTATATTACTATATGTTTTCATTGAATACATATTTTGAGTGCCTGTCAGTACCTAAGGACAATACTAGGTGCTAGGTATAACAAGTCAAATAAGATATAGTTTCTGACTTTTAGGCATTTCTACTTGGTCATAATTTTCTTCATGTATGATTTAAACATAGGTCTCGATAATAAGCTGAAAATGCAAACTTTCTAAAGAAATCTGGAACAAACAATAAAGGATATATCAAGGAACCATTATTGAGTACCCAGCATTATTGGTACCTAAAAATTAAATCCTGAAAAGATAAACATCACTATATTCATGCTTATGTTACTCCATTTAAGTGGAAGCAGTAAAAATCAAGAGATTCTCAGACGCATTAGGAAACGTACCACAACAGCATCTAGAATTTTTACTGTTAGCTTTATTTAGGGAATATCAATTTGTGTTTCACAGAAGAAAGCAGAAAAAGTACATGAGTCTACTTCTATAGAGTTATTTCATATTTATTTTTTGGCCTGGAATTGTGAGCTAGTAGGACTAGAAATTATACCCTCTCAATGTCTGCCAACTAGTCATGTAGGAGCTGCCATATCCCTATTGGGAAACTTCCCTGGGTGAGTTGGATCCTTCTGTTATATACTTTATTGCACCCTAAATTTCTCCTTCATGATATCTAACACATTTGTAACTACTTGTTCCAGTCCATCTCACTTACCATATTTTAAGCCTTATGAGTGGAGAGACTGACACGTTCAATCGACAGTCTCCTCAGAATCTAAGAGGAGCATCTATGTAGTAGGACGTAGGCAGTTAATAGTTTTTGTGGAATAACTGAGTAAGGAGCTCTAGAAAATTTCTTAAATATTAAGCCATTCTATCTTAGCATGTGTTCTCCACATTTACAAATTCTTCTAATGGTATAGTTTTGAAACTGTCCAATGAGTATTTATAATTTAGATACTTTTTCTTTTACTCTATTTTGTTGATATGCACATCTCTTGCATGCAGTTTGAAAGCTGGTAATGAAGTTAGTGAATAGACTAAGTTGCTAGGTTTTTTGTTGTTGTTGTTGTTAACTTATATCGCTAACACAGATTTACATCGCCAGGCGTTAATTTTAAATTTTCTTCTTCTGTCGGAAACACTATGGTGTTACATTTTGTTCTAACAATATTGACCTATAGACATTAGAAGAGATTGTGTGTGTGTGGGAGTCAAATGATCATGCCCTTGCACTGAAAACACTTCCTCTATCAGAGTTTCCCAGGAACTAAAATTGGTTAGCTGCCATGTCTAATCGGTTATCACCCAAACTGCAGTTCCAATGAAAATATCCTAGATTTTCATATCTGTGAAAAGTTAGTGATCAAACAAGGTAACTGAACTGCATTCTCTGTGTGCTTTTTCAGTCTGTGGAACCTAAGATAAGATGTCTTCTGTAGACATTAAGCTCTGTGATCTATTCCAGGAAAGGTAATTCCTTAATTCCCAAAGTACCATTATCTATCTTCTTCCATCTGTCAGGTTAGGACATGGACTAGCTCAGAATTATTTTCTGATATGAGGAACATTTTATTTCATCTTCATGGAATTAACTCTCTGAAATATGTCCCTAGAAGTAAGTGTCAAATTTCATTTATGCAATTGTAAAATACAAACTAAATGTGTGTTTAATGGAGAACCTTTAAAAGTTTATGCTGTTCGAAATTTTTTGAAAAGAAACAAAGGACAGCTGTAGACGACAATCACAAATTTATGCATACAGAATTATTTTTGAAATGGATATAATTATACAAATATAGAACTTTTATTTATAATTTAAAAAGAACCAATCAGGGCTAAATATAAGAATGCTAATACATGAGTACTTACATGTCACACACACATACAATAGAAATAAAATTCAACATAATATAGAACAGCACTATTTTTTAAATTCCCTGAAAATGGTCTGAACTCTTTCACTTCAACTACAAAAGTCTTTGTCTACCTCCTATCCCTGTTTAGTCCTTCATTTTTTTAAAGTAAACTTTATTTTAGAGTTTAGGTTTATAAAAAAAATTATGCTCAAAGTACAGAGGTACTATAAATTTTCTCTTCTTGAACAATTTTTCCTATTTATATCTTGCATGGTTTGGTATATCTGTTACAATTAATGAATGGTATTGATGTATTATTATTCACTAAAGGCCATAGTTTACATTAGTGTAGTGCTTTATGTTCTGATCTTTTTATATCCTAGATAAAGTATTTTCTTTATCTTTTTTCTTTCGAATATTTAATGATACATTTTATTTCGTCTACACGTTTAAACAATTATTCACAACAATAATTTCATTGCAAATAATTCATTTAAGACTAGCAATTTGTTCATCATCCTTAACATTATGTACATAGGATAGTATATTCCTGACTTTCACGATCTTAAATATAAGCTTTAAGAAATTTAATATATGTATTTTTTAAAAATGTAGACTGTTCTTAAATTCTAATGCACAGGCCAACTTGTATCACGTAGTAAGTTACCTCTGGTGTGGAAAATTTTGTAAATGTTTCATTCTGAAACCATCTTTCTGTTTTTCCCCAAGATAGAAATTAGAAGAAATTTCTGGGCACATACATTGGATCTTAGAGTCAAATGGATTTACAAATGTTTACTTTCTTATCTTCAAAAAAATATTGCTAAGAATTTTGGATCATCTGGATTACTGTGTTCACATTTGGAACACAATATTTGGGAGTTTTGTCTCTTTGAAAGTAACAACATTTTCCTAAGTACATCTCATTATTGTAGAGATGCTACTTAAATCTACAGAAGCTTTGTCACACAGAAGTTCTTGACATATTTTTGAATTTTATACTTTTTTCGAGGAAAATAACTTATCCTTACTTCACAAATAACTGAAATTGGTGACTGGGTACTGTTTTCAAAGGAAAGACTAAGAGCCAGAGGGCAAGTAATGATTATCACTGAGATGTAGGTGTAATTTTTGTTTCAAATATCATGCTCAAAGTCTCAGTGGCAGTCTGCGATAATAGGTAAATATTTCTTAGAAATAAAGTCCAGCTACTTTGTTCAGAACAAAGGCCAATCTACCTAGGAGAAAAGAGATTTAAAATTTTACTCATGTTTATTCCTACTGGGTAGTTTCTCTGTTTTCTTAAGATCTTTATAAGGCATCTGATTCTAGCAGAGCGGAGTAGGTAGTCACATATTACATTTTTCAAAGCACTAGAGACTTAAAACACTTTTCACTAGCTTATCAGGACATCAGTGTTTAACACTCTACTGAATAATGCTTATTAATACTTTCAAAAATATTTTGATATGATTTTCATATCGAAATGTTACTGCTCAATACATATGTAGCAAACTTGTTTTGTAAGCTTTTTCTCAGATTTCTGTAATTCAAAACCTCTTATGAAGTCCATCATTCATCTCATTCTCTGATGCCATACTGCCTTCACCATTCTTTCTAAATTTATGATCCAAAAAAGAACATTCTTACATGTAAGCCAAGAATAAAGTCAAGAGGGATCTTTGTCTAAAGGACAGAAACTATGCACTTAGTTGAGAGCTGTCTTTCAAATTTGGTCTTTTTTGTTTCTACATTTAATATGTCATGCTTCAAAATATTTTTGAACTCCTCTTTTGTAATGGTCCTCAAAGATAATTTTTAAGACATTAAAAAATGTGCCACACTACTTGGTGATCTCTCCTTTTTTAAATGCTATTATTACTACAGATGGTGTTTAGTTGTTTCCAAAAGTAAAATTATATCATAAAAAGCAAAGATTATGATCCTGTTGGCACCTTGAGACTTGCAATATAATGTAATGCAGGCCTTCAAAAAAATTCAAAAGTACAAACTCCAATTTTTTTTTTTTTAAACATAGTGGTATCAATGCTATACTATTTAGATTTTTAAGTACCTTTTTGTTGAAATAATTAAATAAATGTTTTATCCAATTTTGATTTATTTTACAACATTTTCTCAGAATTACAATTTTATATGATGGATTCTACGCTCAATGACATATCATTGCTAAACGAGTAATTTTTTGTCACCAAGAAAAGCTATATATTACATGGCACTAAATATTACCATGAAGAGACTGGGAAATGTAACTTGTGGTATTGATATTTGACTAAATTAATTCAGGTTTTCTCAGATTCAATTAATAAAGTTTGGATTTTATTTTCAACATTAGTAAATTAAGCAAAGATCTCAGATATCTTTGACAAATTCCTTGTGTAAAAATAGAAAAATTTCATATTCTTAAATATGTGTAGTCTGTCTATATTAGAGTTTGTGCATGAGTTTTATATCATAGATACATGTAAATACACACACACACAAATTTATGTATATGTTGTATCTATATTTTTTAAAGTATCCTTATTTTCTTCTTAACTTACTCTGAAAAAAATATACACGACTTGACTATCACACATTTCTAATAAAAATTTTTCAACCGCCAACAATATTTTCTTTGGTCATATGAGAACTAAAAGGAGACAAAGGTAGAAAATGCTTGTGTTTAAAAACACAAGTGTTTTTCATAATATAATTACAAGGGATAAATGAAGTTCTTAGTAATGTTTTTTTTAGTTTGATGATTAATAGAGACAATGGTTTTGAAGGTAGTCATCTTATATCAATTTATCTATCTACCCTTCCATCACCTTGCAGATCATTTACCAGTGAGTCTAAGATTTCAGATGAAATTCCAAGGATGCCTTTTTGTGCATGTGCGTGTGTGTGTGTGTGTGCGCGTGTGTGCGTACTATATATGACCAAAGGCAGCTGCTTCCCTACCCACACTGCTTCCTCCCTCCTCATTCTGGAAAACAGTCCTCCATATGTGTCACGTTTACAGGAAGATATAATTCAGTATTCGGTCGATAGTATCCTTGTCATGTTCTGTGCCTGGACACACACATTTCCTTATCCTCTAAGTGTAACTTGAATCTTTATCTATGTTTTGAAAACTATGTCCCACTCTTCACCTTCTCCCTACAAATTCGTCCCCCATTAACACGCTCATGAGGATTGAGTTTTTTTAACACGGTGACTCCCATGCTAATTAACAGTTTGGTGACTATCTCCATATGTAAATCATATGAATTATCAACTAGAAAGAGGCTCTTTTTCCAGGAGTGTCATCCACATTGCTATTTTCTTTATTTTTGCTGAAAAAGACATGATGAGTGATTCAGATTTAATTGTAATCCATGGGCTGCCAGTGATAAATATGTATTACATGTTCTAGGACTAGTTCAAAGATCTTCCTACTCTTTCATTGCTTCTAAAAAAGATTTTTAACTTTGTTTTTTATATGACAAAAATAAAACCGAAAAGTTAAATAAATAAAATCAAACTGCAACGTGTGATACAAGATCAATCGAAACAGATTATACCACATTTTAGGTGCAAATTAACAATCCTTCATTAGGCCTTTAAAATAACCTTATTGTGCAGTAAGAATATTTCTTGGGGGTTTATACAGATGGCTTCTTCAACCCCTCTATTTGTGTTTCATTCTCTAACTTGGAATAACATGATCTGTCCGCTAAAGCCTTGAATTACTAGTTTTCATTCTTACTAGGTAATTATGATCATGTGCCTGTTCAGCCATATACAATGGGAGGTTAAAGTGTGTGTGTGTGTGAGAGAGAAAGTGAATGTTTAAACTATATAAAAGCAGGGCTACCTTCTAAAATGTACTAGGTACTTAAAATATAGCCTATTTTAGTTTTACAAGTCTTATTTTGTAGTGAGAATTATTAACGGAAGGAAATGCTAAAGAGATACCCATCGCCTCTTTTGTTAAGACTGATAAAACTACCTGAGACGAATTCTTAAATCCTGGATACTAGATCAGATTCTCTTCTGTTATCAATACTGACAGATCTGACACATTTTTTAGTAATCCTTTCATTATCTAAAAGACTCATGTTTTGTAAAAGACCACATGCTATGTCAGTGGGCTCTACATATTTACTTAATAACAGTGATAATTTGGTATAATTTCTAATTGCTGCAACTATCATGTCTACTGATTTTATAAATATGATAAAGATAACTTACTTTGTCACATGAATTTGTTTATACTAGAACACTAAATTGGAAAGGAGTCTTGCTGAGTCATTTCTTCCCTATTTCCGTACATATAATTTATAGATGTAAAAATTCTGCTTGCAGATTCAAGAGCAGCTGCTCCTGTTTAATGTAGTCATTTTATATTTCGTATGCTCAGATAAAGTGCCGCATTCCTACTGAGCAACACTTAACTGTGAGAAATAGGTTGAGGGTGCTTCAGATAGCAGAAAGTAAATAAGAATATAAGAAGCAAAACAGCCAACAATGCTCACTATTCTTACTCCTCTCGGCTTTCCTTAGACCCCAGAGGGACCTTAAGGGTGGGGTGAGGCCACCAAACCCAGAGGAAAATTGATTCAAATCTTTTCCCTTTCTCCACTGTCCCTCAGGGGAAAATGATGTAAGGGAAAATATTCCTCTTTTATGTCTGTTTCCAATATGTCAGTTCAAGCACCAAGGCTACACCCAAAAAGAGGACAAAGAATGTACTTTTCCCTCAAGTTTCTTAAAGCTATGAATTAGTTTTACACATGTAGAGAACTGCCATCTCCCTCAGATCATACTGAGATCAAAAGGAAATAAAAATAAAATTGCATTAAATTTTGCCATATGTTATTAACATAAGTCTTCCAGTGTAGGCACTCTGAAGAGATAGTCAATGCACTTTATTTACAAATTTTGCACGTCCACGCGGACGCGCGGGTGCGCGCGTGCACACACACACACACACACACACACAGGTCCTACTTTGAGAAAGTTATTTTAAAATTAGACATTTACAAACTAAACAGCTAAGTTTAAGTTAAGGTAAGTTCCCCACACGAGTTATCACAAGGTCTTTAAACTAAACTCGCAGTTGAATAGTGAAGTTAGAACAAAAGCTGACAGTTCCATTCTGAAATGAAGCAGTTGCGTAGGAGCAGACAGCAAACTGGTTAATGGAGCAGTTAAGTATAGTACCGACATTCATTCCCCATTTCCCCTGAAAATGCTACTCAACTTTATACGGCCAGCAATCACCGCCCCCCCCAACCCTAGTCTTTGTTTTATGTATAGCAAAGATAACACTAAGAATCAAAATCATTTTAAAGTTGCTGGCAGCTTTACATCCATTACCTAACATCAGTGAACTTGTTACACGTCTTTCTCAAACACAAACTGAGCTTTCCCATTTGTCTCTAAATTTTCTAAATGTAAACATGAAAAGAATAAAGAAAGCGACATAGACAGCTAGTGGATGGTTTCCAGGGCTACACTCACTGCAAACTTCTTGCTGGAGAGACAAAATTTTTCCTATGGAAGACACTTTGGACGCCTGACAATGAAACTCCATTTCCACTGGATCCCCTTTAGAGCTCCTAGTTAAATTCTGGGTAAATCATCTGCACTCAGTAAATATTCACTATAAACTAAAAAAAAATCAACTGTACATACTCCTCAGAAAAACAGGGTGGTTTTGATTTCATCAATTCTTATTTGGAGCGTTAACATTTCTCTATCTAGATGGAAAAAAAAAAAAAAAAAAAACATGGCCAAGGATGTACAAAGATAGCAATGATTCTGTGAGTCAGGAATAGCCTCCTCTGTAGTCTCAGTTATTTTTCTGTCCTTTTTATTTTCACAACTTGGCAAGGAATCTTTATCTAAGGATAACAATGACCTGGGGGTCGTTTTGACATAAACTCAGAGCATGCTCCCCTTCCTTCTTTTACCTGCCTAGGTTACTGTTGGTTAATACAGTGAAGGTCTGCCATTCAGTAGGTACTCAATAATTATTTATTAAATTAATAGGTAAATGAACAAGTAGTGCTTTATGTTAAAAATCAGAAAATGTGAGTTTTGATTCCTACTGTAACCCATAGACAACTCACTTTACCTTACTTCATCTGAAACATGTAAGAAACTAAAGTAAATAGAAAATTCCTAAATAATTCCCAGCTTAAAAAATTTCTATAATAGCTGAGTCATTTTAACATAAGTACTTTCAATAAACAGGAAAGGAGAATAACTCAGTTTATCAGTTATAATAATAAAGTGTTCATTATTAAATAATTCTATACTCAAATGATTTCACTTATCACCAGTCAAAAAGTTTCTTATGAGTTTGTCCTTCAAAACTATTTCTTATTCCTGATAATGGATCCCTTTCACTCATAATTACTAGTATTTTTTCTAAATCAGAAATCCAGAATCTTTCTTGTTTATCACTTTGGTACTCATCTCTCAAACATTAATGAAGAAGAATGTGTGTGTATTAGTAATAGTTTCCTTTCATTGAGGCTGCAAGTATTAAGTAATAGCAACTTCAACTATAACCATAGATTGCTTTTTGAGTTGGATTTATCCTTCCTTCTAAATCGCTATAAGTTTTGCTCAATTATGGTTTTATTAGGAGGTAGTGCTGTGTACATTAATTTTAGATGGCAAGAGGCTATTGAGAAACTAATTGAATTCATAGTTTTAGCTGAAAATGTGTTCTTTTTTTGCCATTTAAAATTTCCTCTTTCAAATTTGCAACCTAAGACCATAAAGGTTTTTTAAAAAATCTCAATTAAAATGTGTTAAGAAAAATGGAAATTTTTTAAATTAATATTACAAGAAATGTTTACGTAAAATTTAGTTTTCAGTCTCTAGACTTTTTAAACCTGCTTTGGGATAATTTCCTTTGCTAATTTGAGAAGAAATATATATGAAAATATTATTTCAAAAAAACATACTTTTACTGAATTTAATGTGGAGATAAAGCAAAAACAAGGTTACATAAAGAACTTTAACAGAACTTTGTCTTTCCTTCATTGTAAGTAAATTTTGGCTGATATGTATGTATGCTTCTATGAGTGTTTGTACTATTTAGTGATTAGATGGATAGATAGATGAGAAATTATTTCTTAACATTGTCAAGGAAACTAAATCAGAATTAGGAATATTTCCTTGAAAATATATTTAAAGAATCCTCTACAACTAAAACAATATTCAAACAACTTTATAGTTTTCCTACTTCAATAATATCAATTTAAAATTTTCCAGAGAATAATTATTTTAAATGTCAGTCATTAACTGGTAAATTTGTTTATTTGACTTGTAATAATTGATTTAGTGCCAGATTCGTGTACTTATTTTGTCATTTGCGGAAAGGCAAGGATTTTTAATTGCAGTGATTAAAAAGCAAGGTAAGGAAAGAATGAAAGTTAGAACAGCAGAGAAAAGATAGGAAGATTAATTGACATTCCTTAGCTCAAGAGAAAGAATTCACCTGCTGTCTGTGAGATTTTTCCATTCTCTTGGATTAAATTCTAATTTGTCATAAGTGATGAAGAGATACACTTAAAAATTAGAATGTTTTATTATTATAAAAGCAGTGCATGGAAGTTTTAGTGTAGCCAAAATAATAAAATTTTAAAATACCTTAATTCCATGATCAAACATTACCACTTTAAACACTTGGTGTGTGCATAGATAGATCTTAGTTTATGTATTTTCACATATGAAAGCACATTCACAAAAACACAACTCAACTAAGCGAAATTTTTACTAATCTGATTTTTATGCTTAACAATAGATTATAAATGTTTTCTATTTCAATCAACATAATTTTAAGTATTGTGAATTATTTAATTGTACGATATTACATTATTAATCACCTACTAAACATTTCAGTTTCTTCTACATTTTGCTATTTTATTCAAAGACACAATGAACTCTACCACCAAATCTTTGCACGTGAAAATTCCTCTGGATTAGTGGGACCGGAATTGTAAGCTTTAATGTGCGTCCTTTATTGGTGAATAACATTCTACAGCAGTAAGAAACACAAGAGAAACCTTCAAGCAATGATTAGAATATTTTAAATGACTCATTCTTTCAATGACTCTTAAAGAACAGTGCCCAATATAGGATCTTATGTATCTTCCTGAAATATCTTAAATTGTTCCTCTTTCATTTCTACTAACTTGCAAGAAACAAAAACAAAAACAAAAACAAAAAAACAAAAACAAAAACAAAACAAAACAAAACAAAACAAAACAAAAACATGCAAAGGTACTTGCTAATTTTTCTTCAATGAAGCTAGTGTGGCACTTTTTTTAACTTGCAGAATCCTGGACATCCCTATATTTGTATGCATGGTCTCTTATATTTATGTAGATTACAGAGTCTTCGATGAAAGCTTCTCTTGGTCAGAGTTCATATCAGCAGCCTCAAGAGAACATAACGTGACCCAGTCTTCGTCTTATTAGTTACTTCTTCCCACCATATTCTTTCTCGGGGCCACCAGGGACCTGAAACAAACCTATCTGATAAATCAGATAAATAAACATAACACTCAAACTGTAAACCAGGCATAGCCAACAATAATAAATTAATAATAAAATAATAATAATTAATAATAATAATAATAATAATAATAATAATAATAATTCTCATGGGAGAAAATGGAATGGGTAAGAAATAGATTTAGAAAGATAGAATATAAAAAGTCTGAAATAGTCTCATGATAACATGTGTTGTCCCAATTCAGGTTTAACTATATTTGTAACTAAAATTGTGCCTATTTCCGTGGGGATAACCCAAAAGCGAAATTCCCAAAGGAAATAAAAACTTTTTCTTCTTTCTCTCTTCAAATATGTCAACAATTGTAGGTTTCTTGAAAGAATAATGGGAACGCCTTCACCTTCTCTGAGGAGAATCCATGTACTCTAGAGTGTTGATTGTCATCATCCCTCACTTCTACCCCAGAGCAGCTTCCCCTCAGAGGAGGCTCTGGGCCGACACAATCTACAGGCCTGGGTCGAAGCATGCTACAATTCTGGGGTTCAGACAGTTCCCTTCTAAAAAAAGAACGTTTTTTCCTGGAGTGATGGTATCACATCTTTAAAACTATCTAAACATTGATAGACACAGAGATTAAAGATCATATATAGCTATTAATTTGAAAATTAAAGCTATCTTTTATTGAGTACCTACTATGTGTCAAGAATTATATACTGGGAACTCTTCTTATTTTAGCAGAGCCTTATATTTCATTTCCTTCTCATTCTCCTACATTTCAACTTATTCAGATCCTCATATCTACCTTGATATTTCAGACATTCTTCTACTTGTATCAGTAATTATGATAACAAATTAAAGATTTATTTGCTTGATCAGTTTTCTTAGTACTATTATATGTGTTCCGATTCTTAGTCCATATATATCACCACTCCCACCTCTCATGAGGCTGATAAATTGTGCGTAAATTTGCCATTTAAGAATTAAGCATTTTGGGTCAAATTAATTAAGAGATATTTCCATAAGTCACAGTAGTTTAAACATTATATCATTCTAATTTAGTGTCTCATCGCAAATAAATTATACTAGATTTATGTATTTTCTTATTTTCAGTAATAAAGCGATAAAGAAATATCATCATATAGTACATGTGAGATAGAGTTTCTAAATTTATATTTAAGAGTTTTAAAAAAGATTTTACTTTTTACTCTAGTGTAATCACTGTACTATAGGCATTTGGGGATGCTCAATAAATACTAATTCAAATGACTACTGCGAGAACTCTATTTTTTAGGAGAAAAAATACTATAATTAAAGAAACATTAATTATATTTAGAAGAATATCACATGTCAATTTTCCCTTTTTTCTATGAAATACATATTTTAATGGCTTATGAAGCTTCTGAAAATTCTTTATAAAGCTTGTAGAATCATCTGCCCTATTCTTTTTCTCCTATGCTTGACTTTTTCTTTACTCAGTTGAGCTATAACTAAGAGGTATTTCTCTAGAGATAATACCAAAGATATTTTAATCATTAAAATATGGAATTTTTGGTACGTATGTCAATCATTTTAAGAGCTTAATTATGTATAATGAACAGCCTGGTCATTGTCCTTGATGCCATGCTTATCACAAAAAGATACAAATATATTAATGGCATGTTGAAACAGAAATGGAAAATATTTGCATTATTGTTTTTCTATTAAGGGCTAATTTCCCATGACACAAAACACTAATAAATAAGAATGGTGGCAGAACCTTTGTTATACAAAGAATAATACATTTCAGATATCAATATTCAAGTTCGGCTTACTGTGTAGCTCTCACCTAGGCACATTTCAAAACCTACTAAGAGGGGGTAACACTGAGATAGTTGTGCATGAAGGTGAAACATACTACAATCAACTCAATTAACACTGTGTATGATTATAGTTTATGTGATGTTGGCATCAGTTCATTAAAAATGTCCAAAACTATCAAACATTTTATACAAGTCACTGATAACTGTAAAGTGGTATCACCTCTTCTGTATGATGACTCTGAGCTGGATTTGAACCAGTGACTAATAGGAAGTAGGCTGTGTTCTATTGTCAGTCCACAAAATGCATCTATAAAGTAGCATCTGCAGAGCATTACGTCTCTAACTGCACTCATCTTTCTTTGCAATAGATACAATCTATAAACTGTCTCTTGAAAACACAAAGTTTAGGTATTATAAAATGATTACATTACATGTTATATATTTATGTTATAAATTACATTTATAGATTCATAATTTTATCAAATGTAATTAAATGGTCACATATAACATATTGAAAGGTCTTTTGGCTGTTAAAGCAGAATGAAAATTAGGTGCAGACAAACAGCACAAATTTACTACTCTCTTATAATTCCATAAATCCTAAATCTCCATCTCAGTTGTAAATATCCTCGTATCTCATGGATTACATCAGCTAAAAGAATACTTACCAAGAGAAATAAACAGCAATATGTGGTTAAATGCACAATTTTATTAAAACACTAAAATTTGTTGAATTACGCATATTTTAGCTTGCTTCTGATAGTGACGTTATGCAAATAGACACAGAAGTATTATTTCAAACAACTTTCAACTGTAATATTCTATAACTATTGACTGATAGTAATGTCTGGGCCAGTGGGCAATAGTAACTTCATTGCAAAAACTACCTTAAGATCATTAAGTAAACAAAATGCCTGTTCATTCAAAAGAAATGGAATATCTCATTATGTATATTTGCACATCTGCACATTTCTGCTCATTTAAAAATTTTTCCATAACTTTGACAGCTAATAGAGATATTCTCTTTTGCCTTTCTTGCTGCAATTTCCAATGGTTCACCATTATGTTTTGTTGAATTACACGAGATTGAAATTCTTTCTTGTACTTTGCAAGTTGGATATTAACTAGTACAGGACAAATAATAAATGTTCGTTCATTCCTAACTTTGTTTTAAGTTTTACTTATTTTGCTTTTACATCGTATTGTTTGTGAAAAGTAGTTTTGATTACTGTTCCACTGCACCTGTTTTATCTGGGAGGCGTGTTAATCGGCCTGTCCTGTGATCTTCTTTGTAGTCGCAGCGCCGTGTTACCTTTCACCTCCCCGATGGCTCCCAGGAAAGCTGCAGTGACAGTGGTCTAGGAGACCACGAGCCGGTGGGTAGTGGAACCCTGATCTCACACCCTCTTCCTCTGGTTCAGCCACAGGACGAATTCTACGACCAAGCCTCTCCGGACAAGAGGACCGAAGCGGACGGCAACTCTGACCCCAACTCGGGTGAGTCCTCTTCAAAACTTTGCTTGGAGTTGTTCTGGTTTCTGTCCTGCTTGATCTTTACACAGTAATTCTCGAAAGTTGGTCAATTAACATGCAGTTGTGTTTTCTTTTCTTTTTTTTTTCTTTCTTTTCTTTTCTTTTCTATTGCTGGTTTTATTGTTATATTATTTGAAATGTAACAAGTCTAATGTGCTTGATATATACTGGTGTTTTGTAAAGTCTTGTCCTATTGATAACAAGTGTTGGGGCTGAATCAGCCCAGTGGTTGTTAGAATGTTTGCAAGACGCCTTCAGCAATAACCATCAGGAAACTTTGAAAAGTTACAATTTTATTATGCACTAGACCTGGATATCACAGGGCACGCCTGGGGCCACACAGCAAGGTCCTGGAGGGAGAGAGAGTGAGCACATGGGCCTGAGGTCGTGCTTTTATTGAGGAGGAGGATGGGGACCTACAGGAAGAGAAAACAAATACCCATCTAATGCAGCGGTGGGGGACAGGGAGTGGGCAGCGGTGGTTAGGGAGCCTTGGTCTTTATCTAGTCTTGTGGCTGGAGATGTGTTCATTGAAGAGTGAACACCATCTTCGAAGTGGATGCCTCGGGAATTAAAGGTTAATTAAGTCAGGCACTGAAATACAGAAAAGAAAAAAAAAATGTCAGGACTTACACTACAATTAGCTGTTAACTTGTATGTTGCAACTTTATTTTATGAACCATTAAAAAAGAAAAGTTGCTATAAATATAATTGTAAAAAGCCATTTGTTTCAAGATATCTGATGCCAAAAATGTTAACTGTGAGAAGACATTTTAACATTTAAATTCATAAAATATAGTGAAGTAGCATCTAGTTGATGAAGAATAAGAAAAAAATTGTCCTGTGGAATGCTATTTGCCAGTGAAGACATAACATAAAAAAGATAGGATAGTGATTTAAAGCAAGTGTGATGGGTGATAATAATGATTTTGGGGTTTTATATGTTTTTTATCTATTTCAATTTTGGATGATTTGTTTTTAGCCGCAACGTCGAACAAGTATAATGAGTGGGATGTAATTGACAAAACCTTTGATATCTACATACGCACACCCTGTCTTGGAAAACTTTATTCAAAGTTAGCCCCATGAGGGGACTTCTCCCTTAGCCTTTGGAGGGAATTTTAGATAAGTGCTATGCCATTGTTGGTCATATGGTTATGTTAAAAATAAACTGTTTAGTTCACTTTTATTTAAAAAATAAAAGTCCAGTTTAATAATCATTATAGCAATTCTGTCGTGGCAGTAGAAATACTAAGAACTGGTAAAAAGCCCTAGTGGACTTTCTTAACTAGTCCTGTCGTGGTAGTCCAGCATTGGTGTTCTCTGACTTCTAGGGTTTTAAAGTGATTCTGTTTCCAGGATAGTGCTGGGGGATCTTTGATGCATATGTGCTGCCATCTCTGTAGGATTCTCTGATATGAGGTTCTCTTCTCGTTGGCATGTGGAGCTACGTTTGCATCTTCTTTCTGCTGAGGTTTCTCACTACTCCGGCCAATCTTTTAGGAAGTTCTAAGTAAATTCCGTACCAGCTCTGGTTCTTGATCTTTCATTCCTATATCATGGTCTCATAAGGAAAATGTAAATGCACTTTTGATTTCACATATCCAGAAGGGCAGGCTATACTCAAAAAGGCAACTTATCACCCAGCATTTAGGAGAGCTGGCCAACTATTCTCCCTAGATTTCTCAGTTTTAATTTGTCTAAACCCATTGATTCTAAGTGGTTTCATCGAATCAACCTTCCTGGGCTTGTGTGAAGAGGTCAGATAGGTAGGGCAGTACTTTCTTCTTTTTTTTTTAATTAAATTTATTGTATTGATATTGGTTAATAAAATTATATAGGTTTCAAGTATATAAGTCAGTAATACATCATTTGTATATTGTGTTGTATGTCCACATTATAAACTGATTTCCTAGTCTCCAACTTGTACCTCTCCAGTTAAAAAAAATAAAAATCCCTTATTGGCATTAAGCTAAGGGACTCAGAACTGGTTCTTTACCACCTTTTCTGGCATGCGAGAGTGGATCGCTCCTCATGTCTTTGGGTCACAGACAAAATCAAGACAGGACAACCTCATTTTAAACCTAAGTCTGGTTAACCCAAGCTGCCCTAAGCCAGGACTTTATCCAATATGTACACAGCTACTCACCCAATAACTTTGACCTGGGCAATAGCACTGGGCGAGTTTCCAAATGGGAGAAGATAGAAGAGATTCTAAAGCCGAAAAAAAAAAAAAAAAAAAAACCTTTCAAGCCTGCTTCATGAAGTCCCCAGAGTTTTTACCAATCTAGACACATGGAGAAAGAGACCCCAGAGACGAAACACCCTTGCACACTCCAACATTCAAGTCAACACTGACTTCACCCAAGAGAATCATGGTCAATAAAATGTGTTAAACTGGAACAGTACTCCTGGGTGGGGACAGCATCCTTGTTTGTCACTGGGAAAGAAGAGGCAAATAGGGAAAGGTAGAGCCCTGGGGGCCCCTGGAGGCTAACGATTCTTTTGACATTTAATGGGACTCACAATTCAACCTCCTTGGTAAATGTCTAGAGCAGAATTAATTAGAATAGCCTAGAAATATTAAGAGATTCATAACTAAACAATATTTCATATTAGCATAGTATTATGATATATTATCTTAAAATTCTGCAGTCACATTTTGTAATTCTGAGGAATTTGTGAAGTGACGTACAGTATAATTGAAGCAATAATCTTCAATAGTAATAATCTTGCTATTTAGATCTAAACTGTTTTCTTTGTCTTCAGTGGGGCTTCCTGTCTGGTCTGATAGTTCTTAAAAAGCCACTATTTATAGCAATCATGCAATATACATGTAAATCATAAGTATCCATACCATCTATAGAATTATTAGATATTGCATCTGTACAGATTTCTATTTTTTCAAATATAATAATTCTCAAAAAGTATCAGAGTAAATCATATTTCCTTAAGAAGTGAACTCATTAATGTGATCACACACTCTGTGTAAAATCCAATAAAACCGTTTATCCTGAAAAAAATAGTAAGGAACTTTCAATTAAAGATTGTTGTTTTTAACAAATGTAACTAAATTGATGAAAGAATTTCACTGTTAAAAGCAAACAAAAACAATGATATGATTATATCAGGAAAAAATTGTTACCACTAATTCAGAATTAAGGGTTAAACTTGTCCAACTGAATCATAATAGGGATAATTTTTATATCTCATATTTCTTCTAAATGTCATTTTAAAGGAATTTTTGTTGTTTAATCTCGTGTGAAATTTCAGATTATATTTACTTTATTAAAACTCTGTCTACCATGTGCTTCGACTTTACCTGGACCGGGTATGAATCAGTTGGTGAGCTTCTCATTAATGATAGTTTTAATACCTGATGATACTTATGATTAATGTTTATTGAAGTCTACTTATGAATTAGGGATACTAGTAAATGTTTTAATGTATTGTTTATGATCTCACACCAATATTGCAAACTAGTATTATCAGTGAGCTGAATTTCAGAAAATGTATTTGTCCAAAGCCACGTAGCAAGTATCTGGGGCAGAGGATAAACTTGGGAGTGCCTGATCCTACAGCTTATGATTTTACTATTCAGAGAAACCACCTTCAATCTACGCACATTATAAGGCAGTGTATAACTCAATGCAGTCATCATTGGCATTCGGCTTTAAATTCTGGGTCCCTGATCTTATTTTTAAGAGGAAATTTGAGCAATTCAATATTAAGAAGATGAGCTATATCTTTTCCTCAAGTAAACCCTTTATAATTATTTGATTAACAGCTGTCTGCCCCATTTCTTTCTGAGGACACTTTCTTAACTTCTATTCTCCATGTATTAACAGTACGTAGCATATAGTAGGCTGGCAGTGTATATTTGTTGACTGAATGGATAAATTAATATTTCACAAACTCATGGAAAAGCAGTCAAATTAAAAGTGTTATATCAAGATAAAAATAAACAAACAAAAACTAGAAAGTAGTGCATCATGTTAACTGTGGTTATCTTCAGGTTGGAGTATTGATTTCTAATTGTCTATGTTTTTCATAATTTTAGTAATATATTCAAAATTAGATTTTCATTTTGTAATGAGGTAACATACATGGAAAGAACCTGATACAGATGAGAAAAAGTTTAATCTTGATGTAGGCATTTTTTGGTATCAAGTAAAAAATTACACTGAAAAATTATGTCTATCAGTCTTACAGGCATAAGACATACATTCTAAGTTGAGAATTTAAAATATTTGGATATAAAAGAAAGACAGTCTTGAGGAGAAAAAGCTCAAATTAATAAAATTAAAAGAGTCCAGAAAATCCAGAAAAGATATAATTACCCTATCAAATTTCAATCCTAAGAAATTGTGCTAATTTGAACCTGAAGGAAAAATATCATTAACTATAATATGGTTTGAAAACTAAACATGAATTTGATTTTTTGGGAGCAGGGCACAGTATTATAGTAAACAATTTTTAAAACTGTGTGGATAATTTTTATAAATATCTTGGGTTGAGCTAATTATGTTAATCCAAAGAAAAATTTTCAGAGGTTTCATATTGTCACCTGTTGTTTCTACTTCCCGTGGGATTTTTATAATCAGTTCAGGGAGAGCTTACAATAGTGGCCCCTGAGTTAATGAATCTAGAGTTCCTCAGAGAGTGATATAGAAAAAAGGTGATCAATCCTACTGTGATTTGAGTTTAAGAAGAAAAAAAAAACTTGGCAATAAAAAAAAGAGATTACTTTCCTATCCTATGAGACTTTCATTTTTTGTTTTATTAAAATATTTTTTCTAAACTGAATTCAAAATTTATACATCTTTAACTATTTTTCCCACAAAATCATGGGGAACAATAAATTTTCTAGATAAAAAATAACCTACATTATAAACCAAATATTCATCCATACATCTCTATCTCTCCTATCTATTTATCTCTCTGTCATCTATCATCTGTCTATCATCTATCTATCTATCTATCTATCTATCTATCTATCTATCTATCTATCAATCATCTATTTAGCTAGCTAGCTAGCTAGCTATTTATCTATCATCTATATCTATCATCTTTCTAAATTGTCCATGTTCTATTGCTAATTACCACAAATTTAGTACCTTAAAACGACACACATTCATAATGTCACAGTTTCTTTAAGTCAGGAGTCTGAGCATGGTTTGGCTGAGTCTTCTGCTCAGACTCTCAGAAAAGCCTGCAATCAAGGTGTCATCCAGGTTGCATTCTTATTTGAGCCTAAACTGTGGAACAATTTACTTCCAAGATTTGTTAGCAGAATTTTTTCCCTTGCAGTTGGAGCCCGTACATTTTCCTGCCTGTCAGCTGGAGACGGTTCTCAGCAACTAGAAGCCGCAGGAAGCTGCTAGCCACATATGCCTTCCAACATGACCGCTTACATCAAAACCAGTTAGACAGACAGAGTGAGTTTGTAGCAACACAGAATCTTACAGAACTTAATATAATCGAGGGTAGGGGGTTACATTTTATCAGTATTGTCACATCCTACTGGTTAGAGGCAAGTCTCAGGTCCTGTCCACACTCAAAGGGAAGGGATGCACACATGTAGTCATGAACATTGAGAGGTGAGGATCATGAGAAGCCACAGTTTATATAAGATTTAGTCATTCTAGTACACTTTAGTATTCAAGAGCTTTTGTTCAAGGTCCTTTATTCACTTGGCTTTTCCGTGATTCACTCGTCCACTTAACCATTTACCTATTCATTCTGTAAATACTCATTTAGAGACTACAATGTAGCAGGTACTATGCTAGGTTCTAGGGACAGACATTAAAACCAACACTCCTTAAACTTAAAAAAAAAAATCCATTGTTACTGAACTGTGAGAGTGAGTTCCTAATCTGAGTTCCTTGGTTGGAGAGAACCATGTGAAGGTTTTTAGGAATCTGGGAGATTCCTGAAACTGTTCTTACATTTTTTGCTTTTTTCTCTGAGGGACATGATATGATCATTTTATAGACCATATAAAGAAGATTAAAAAAAAAGGAACAAAACATCGATTTTTATAAGAGAAAATATATTGGATAACAATGATTAGTGAGCTTGAATAAACGATAATGATGTATATAAAAATGTAGTTTGTTAAGATAGAATAAGTTTTGGGTAAGAAATCACTAAAGATCCTATAGAGTGATACTTTAAACAAATTATGTTGCATAGCTAGAAAATGTCTGAAAAACGGGTGTGTGTGTGTGTGTGTGTGCGCACGTGCATGCACATGTGCACACACAGGCAGTGAAGATTTCTTGGTGCTATGAGAAAGGTCATGGACAGTTGGCCAGGAAGTGATGAGAACATGCAGATGGGCTTAGCATTACCTCTTGGTTTCAGGTTCCTAATCTCCAAAGTAGGGCAATTTATGTATGTATGTGTACGTGTGTGTGTGTGTGTGTGTAATTATTATAAAAACTATAGTATTTGATGTAAGCAGTCATCTAGCATAGTGCCTGAAGCTTAATAGATACATGACAAATATTTGATACTAATCTCTATTCAAGTATATGACAATATATGGAAATGATTTGAGAGATTAGTTGGGGCCAGATTTTGAATGATGGGGAAGGTAAGATAAACTCTAGTTAGATAGAGCAGATGAAGGAGAAGAAAGATTTGATATTATCCCCAAGATTTGAGTTTGTGAGACTTACTGAAAAATCATAGCTGGTCCAAGAGCAGTGGTGTCCACAGCCAGTTACAGAGTTCTCTGTTCCTTTTCTACTCCCACTGCTTTACTTGACTGGCCTGAAAAAAAAAAAAAAAATCGTCACACAATTTAAATTACATAATAGAAGAAAAAAGTCATTTAGAATTAACAATTTATTTATTTTTATTTAAAGTTTGAGCTGCTGCACAAGTTTACCTAGGAACCAAGAATTTGATTCTGAGTTGAAAATTGGAAACTGACAGCAGAGAAGTTGATGAAATTCTTGGAGTAAATGTGATAATTGTGAAGAGAGGCAGGAGTCCAAGAAAGAAATCATGAGAAACCTTAACATTTAGGGGAGACAAAGATGACAGTGGAATTGCATGAATGCAAAGTCTATAAAAATTAAGGTACAGTCGAAAGAATATTTTAAAGTTCCAGGGAGGTTTAAGCCCTGTACATAGTTAAGAGTAGAAGATATGTGGAATTGTGATTAAGAGCACGAAACGTGAAGTCAGAATAACCTCTGACTTAAATTCATTGACTTTGGTGCTCCAATGCTGTTGGCACAAATGCAGGCTCAGTTGACAGGTATCATTTGTAAAATTATTCTTATTATTATGAAAAAGCAAAACATGTATCTTAATTATTTAGTAAAAGTTTCCATTAAAGTTTAAAAAATAACTTCGTGGTAAATTTTGAAAAGTAAAAGCATTGCTATACATTGGAAGAAAAAAAATTTAACAAAGTCTTAGTTTCAAATTCTAAAAGCTTTATATTTTAAATTCTTTTTTATGACTATTTTGTCATTTTTATCACGTTTGACGGGTAGTTTCAAAACATCACAGTTTGCTAAAAAACATAAAAATTACATAGTAAAGCATATTTATGCTCCATTATCTTTATTGTTTTACTTTAAATAATTTATGTTTACTTTATGATTTTAAAGCATTTATTATATTATTAACAAAACTTTCTGTATTTTATTATCATATTATTTTCAAAAGAGGTACAACGGGATGATTTTATATATTATTACATAAGTAGTTTAAAAAATGTCTATAAAACAGGCAGGAACACAAGCTTTCTCTGCTGGAAAATTTGTAGACCTCATCAATTTCAAGTATGACTTTAATACCCAAAAGAATTAAATTAGCTTTGAGTGCTTGTTTATTATAAATATTTAAAAGTTTGTAGTGACATTCTCTTGCATTTGAGTTTAAGAGGTCATAAATAATAGTGTTTAGTATTATAGTAGAAATATCTGTAGGAACAATATGCCTCCTAGTGTAGAGTTAGGGTAATATCAGCTTTCATTGGTGTGCTGCATGGAATCGCAATTTCCATAGCTGTACACTGTCATGTGGTTCATTCTTCTAGGGATCTGTAAAGAGAAATAGCATTACTTTATCCTCGGTGGGTGGTCTGCTCTAGAAGAGAAAAAAACAATTATTTGTATATCTGTGTTACTAATAAATTGAGAATGTTAAAAGTGACAGATAAATAGATAATCAAATCAGTAGTCATATCTAAAAACAAGAAGCTTACTGATTTAAGTAACTCAGAAGCATAAATTAAAGGTTTTTTTTTTGGGTTTTTTTTGTTTTTTGTTTGTTTTTTTTTTACCTCAAAGCCATTTCACAAGGAAAACATGGAAATAAATTACTAGTTATAAAGGACATATGCTCAAAACACACTAATATCTTTTATCTTAATATATGAAAATACATGTCATTTAGCATTTTAAACAACTTGAAATATTTGAAGAAACCATAGATGTTTGTCTAAAATGTCCCAAATTTACCTCAACATTATTTTGACACAAATTTCTGCCAGATAATTGAGAATTAGTCAGATTAGTGTGATTGACAAATGCACGGATGCCAGATTTTAATAAATCTAAACTAAGGTTGCCAAATAAAATACAGAATGCTCAGTTAAATTTGAATTTGATGTAAACAATAAATTTTTTTTCGGTCTAAGTATGTCCCAAATATTGAGACATGGAAATGTCTTTTGCAATATTTGGGGCATAATTAGACTAAAAAAGTACTCATTACTTGTATGAAATTCAAATTAAGCAGCTATCTTGTATTTTATCTTATTTTTTCTAAAACCAGAAATCAGATGTTTTAACAAAATATTAAATGAATGATGATTAGTCTAACTTAGAGTTAGTCATATATGTCACTGACTCTTATAGAGACATCGTTTTTAAAATTATTTTTATTTATTTTTTCTTTAAAAAGGCATTATTATTTAGTATAGTTGTTTCCATGTCCAGGAAATAGTCACACTTCAATGTTACAAGTTCAGTTTGTGCTTATATTCGTGAGTGTAAATGCATTGCTCCATTATCAAATGATGAATTTTATGCTGGTCCTTCATGGTTGTTCCAGAGAAAATTCTCATTAAAGTTTTGGCTTATGATTTTTTGTTTGTGTAATAGTCTTTTTGATACATCATATTTTAGGATTCTTTATGTATTAATTGACTTTTACATACTTACTTTGCTTATAAGAAGCAATCTATGTTTTAGGATCTAACCACTTCCAAAGGAACCTAAGTCAACATGGTAAGAGTGGGGAGGGGAAAGACATGGGGACAGGAAGAAGGAGAGACGTGGGGACAAGAAGAGGGAGACAGGGAGAGCAGTGTTTAAATTTGTTTCTGAAATCTTAAGGCTTTGTTTGCATACCCTGGTAAATGTATCCACCTAGAATACATAAAATACATTTTTAAGACTTCTCGAGTAGGATGCTGAGAGGAAATATGTGTAGTGTTTCATTGTTGTGGAGCTAGGTGGTCTGAGCACAAAGCATCCTTCTTTAGCATTTGCCAGCCCCGTGACCTTGGGCGGGTGACTGCCCAAGTGACCTCATCTATAACATGGGATGAGCGTGCGACTGTTTACCTCACAGACTTGGAGACTGTGAGTTAACACATGCAACTCACAATACTTCTAGGTTTATAGTAGTAAGTCTTCAGTTACGTTAGTATTGTTGAAAAAAATGAAGTCAAACTACACAATTATCTTAGCAAACTTGGCTTCAATTCTGTCTTCATAACGAATATACAGGGGTGGGGGGGAACATGAGATCTATTTTCCCTAAATTTCAATTTCTTGCAAGCCAGTTAAGGAAAGATAGATGTTGCTTTTTCAGTGTATCTTGAATCATCAGGATAATATCTTAGCTCTGCATTTCACTTTTCCTGCGTAGTCAGTCACATTTTGTTTTTAAAAACTGATTTAGCACTAGTTGTTAGAAATGTTATGTAGATTAAAGCTGCAAAGATCTTTTGAGTAATAAAATGGAAAATTTGATATTTCCATAGGATCGATCCAAGTATCAACAAATAGGTTTAAATGGTGAGTACTTATTTATATATGAGGAATATTAATGAAAATCTTGTTATACTCTTGTTATATCCTAGTCCTCACTTGGGTTTTGGACCTTTACAGATTTATTCCTAGTAAGTGGTCAGAAAAGTCTTTATTTCTTTGTAATTAGTAATGACCTAACTCAGTCAGATCTGCCAACAGGCAAAATACTGGACTTTAGGCAAATTTTTCAGTTAATCTCTGAAAATCAACAACACAGTTAAAACGACATAATAATTTTGATTTAAATGCTCATTGGAAAGAAAGAATTAAACCATAAGCTTCTTAATGTGCGAGCACTGGTTTCATTTATTTTTTTCTCTGTTTTTGTGTTTTGACATGAACAGATATTTTATCATTCATACACATTCTAAAGAAAAACCCTTTCACATTAGGAAGAAAATAAGAAAACTTGAGCTAGCTTTTAAAATATTCCATGAATTAAAATAAAATTTACTTTAATCAGGAAAGAGAATACATTATATGTTTTTTTTTGTTTTGTTTTGTTTTTAAAGCAGTTTTAGGCTAAGAACAATATGACAACTATGAAACTATATCTGGGGACCAAAACCAGATTTAGGGTCACCACAAAACCAGCTTAGGAAAGGGGTGGTGCATTAGAATATTTCTTCAAGGCTCTTTTTATTAGGGAAACATATTTTCAAATGAAGGCAAAAGGGTTCTTAATTAAGAAAAGAACATTGAGTTCTGATTTAAACTTCTTAAGAATTAACTACAAAATATCTAACAGTAACACTTCAGTTATCTCTCCTAAATCAAAACTATTGTGCAGTAGAAGATTACGATTTAAAATAAGAAGTTCAGGTGTTTTGAGCTTGAAATGCCAATACTCCATATGCAGTGAAATCTTGACATAAGTGACAAGCAGCTTAAGACAGAGGGAAAGGAAATTGGTTTATAGCGTATTAATTCTACGCGATGCTACACAATCAGAAGACTTTCTGGTGTTTCAGTTTGTTCATTGAGAAAGGTATAGAAAATGAAGGTATTTTATTATTTGCAGGGCCATAGGAACACATGCTTTGCAATAAGGAAAACTGAAGTTGACATTGGCCTTAATGTCGTATCTCTGTCTCTATCCTTTCCCTCTATCTCTTTGTCAGTCTTTCTATCGTACTTGCTCTCTTGCTCTCTGTCTCTCTAAGATAAAATAAAAAATAATAAAAAAAAATAACTGTCTTAAAGAAAAGAACTATTATAAATTATATAAGCAAAGTGCCCTAATAAGGCCTGGTAGAAAACAAGAGCTCAAAAATGTCACTATTATTAAGTAGGAAATGCTACTTCTCCTTACTAGTATTAGTGCCTTCACACCTAGTCCTGTCAAATATGATGCTTCTAATCAAATTTAAGTTGATAAACTGGGAAGACAATTTAGGCAAGTAAATGAGAAAATACCTGTGGGATATTTCCATGAATAATGTACCTGCATTTTTTTTTATGAACATAGGGAAATATATTCTGATCATTCAGACATTTTTATTTACTTCCTAGTTATTGAAAAGAATTATTTTAAATATTTTTTCAAATAGGAAATCAGAGTAAGGCAATAACATGATTAAGAAAGTTTAGGTGGTAATGAATAAAGAGCTTTAAAATTCTCAAATGGTCAACTATTCAAGACAATCTGCTAACCACATATAGAAAGTATAAATTTTTATGGAGTTTTTAAAATAAAAAGCCCGCTGCTGTCTTCTGTCTTGTTTATTTTCAAATGATAAAAAAATCATAAATTATTGATTTATGTTACACTAATAGACATTTGTGTAACCTGTAGTGAAATGGATTTATATGACAAAATAAAACATTTTCTTTTATAATATGTAATGTTTTGAATTAACAAAAAAAGGTATATTTGTAATAATTTACTTATGTATTGCATGCAAAATGCTATTGATACAGAAACCAAATTTTCCATTTCATTGCGAGTGTGTTTTTTTATTTTCCTTATATCTCCGGATTGCTTATTTATTTGGCCCCAAACCAACAGCCAGCAGACGTTCCTGATTCCTGGTTAGAAAGCCTGATATGTGCCACTGACTCTCATGTTCACTGAAATGCATAAGCACCTGGTATAGTGAGGGTTTTCCCCGCCCCCCACCACCACCATGGCTAAACGTCCCCTTCCCCTTTGACCTCAGCTGCAATGTGCTGCCCCTCGACAGTTCATCACCCACTCACATTACTGCCACACCTTTGAAGATCTCACTTAGTACACATCAAATTGGGGTCTCTATGGGATGAAAAGACAGGAGTAAAGGAGACCTTGAGAGGTTCATTAACTAATCTCTTTGCTGCAATTCAAGGTTATATTCTTAGCCATTATCCCGTGTCAGCTTTCCTTACTGACCTATAAGTTTTTCCTCTTCTTACAATTCAAGATGCCGATTTTGATCCAAATATTTCAATGTATTTCCCAAGTATTTTAGAAACTGTTTCTTCCTTTTTTTGTCCTGTGGTAACGTGGAGAAGCATGCCTGAAGAATTTCTCAATTTGATTCTGGGCTTGAGTGTAGCTCAGGGTATATCTATCTTGTTTGGAGGCATTTGACAGAATTTTCTTCTATTAGCTTTTGGGGTGAGGTTCAAACTCTGTGTGTTCTTTTTGCCTCTTTCCTAGCACTATTAGTTTGGGGAATTGGAGGTTTGAGTGGATGATGTGAATTGTCCTCTTATTCCAAGCAGCTGGAACAAAATGTTAACTATAATGCTGCCTCTCTGCTCCAGTAAAGCAAATTGAAAGGACTTTTTAAATATTGAATGTTGGTGGGGTTTTTTTCCTGCAGCGTTTGCTCAGAAGAAATGTTTGAGATTGTAAATATGTGATACTTTTTAAAGATTAAAAATCAGTACATTCTCCTCAAAGTTTTAGACTTTAGAACGTTTTCCCCAGGTCAGAAGAGCAGCTTATGTAAATAACACAAGAATTTAAAAATTTAATCTTAAACCTGATGATACTATGTAAACTTTTTATAATCAGTTATTATAGATATCTGATTTATAGTTTTACTAAAATGTTTTTATCAGTACACACACACACACACACACACACACACACACACACACACACCTATCTCTATTTAGCTATCTTGTGTTTTAAAGGACAAATATGCCAAAAATAGTTATAAAATATCCTCTCACCTAGATTATTTCCAAGGAAACAGGTTTCTTCTTTACACACTCCCTTCATTGATTCATTCTGTCATTCTAACATTTTCATTTATTCCAAAAGTTATTTTATTTACACTTCAAAAATTTCACTTTTTAAATTTACTTATTCGTGTATTTTGAAAAATTTTACTAAATGCTTACTGCATTGCAAGATGTTTGAAGAAGCATTTTAAACATGTGCTGTGTTTCATTTTCTTTTGTCTGTTTAAATAAAGCTCATTTTATTCATGCTTTCTGTAGAAAAAAAGATTATTACCTATAGAAGAGGTCATATGATACTAATTAAATAAATTATTAAATAGTCATGCAAATCATCAACTCCTTTACTGGAAAATTTTCTCAGTCATTTTGATTATGACAGGCATACACTAGTATGAAAAATGTAATGCTTTAGTAGCTAACAATCTGTATAGTATTTCTTTTTGCGAATGTTTAGATTTTGTACTTATTCGTCCATAATTAATTCAATCAAGTAAATTTTGAGATGGATTCATTGGCACTATGAGAACACAAGTGCATAAGATATCTTTATGTGACAATTAATTTGAACAGCACAGAAAGTGGATATAATTTTGGTAGACTGCCGTACCTTAGTACCCCATCATCTGTGAGGGATACATTCTAAGACCCCCAATACATGCCCCAAAATGCAGAAAGTACCGAATCCTGTAAGTACTATGTTTTTTCCCACACATTAGTCCCCCTTATTCGTGGTTTCTCTTTTCTCAGTTTCAGTGGCCCGCGGTCAACTGCAGTTTGAAAATATTGAATGGAAAATTTCAGAAATAGACAATTTATAAGTTTTAAATTGCATACCATTCTGAGTAGTTCTGAAATCTCTCAATTTCCTGCTCCTTCCTACCTGGGATATGAATTGTCCCTTTGTCCAGAGTATCCAGCTGTATATACAAACCCTCTTGTTAGTCAACTGGTATTCATCTCAGTTATCAGCTCTAAGGTCACAATATCACAGTGCTTGTGTTCCAGTCATTCTTATTTTACTTAATAATGTTTCTGAAGCTATTCACATAACTTTTATTGCAGGGTATTGTTATAATTGTTATATTTTATTATTAGTTATTATTGTTAATCTTTTACTGTACCTGTTATAAATTACACTATATTATAAATATGAATATATAGAAAAATATATGTAAGATTCAGTACTCTCTCTGGTTTCAGGCATCCACTGGAGGTCTTAGAACCCATCTCTCGCAGATAAGGAGGAATTACTATACAAACACTGGCTTTATGGCTTCTCTTTTGCATATTCAAATTGAGCTTCCTGGCTGGAAGCTTATACATGGTGGATGTATTTAACAAAGGAATGATTCACATCCTGAGAGGGACAGAGAGAAATGACAAGAGATTTTGTCATTCTACTCAGAACAATGCACAAGTTAAAACTTATATATTGTGTATTTCTGGAATTTTTAATTTAATACTTTCAGATTGCAGTTGACTGGGTAACCGAGGAAAGTGAAACCACGAATTAGTGAAGACTGCTGTATTTTATGCTTGAGGGGGCTTACTTTTGCCTTTACTATGAGTAGTTCGGTTTGGAGGAGCTTCATGATTTCCCTCTGAGAAGTGTGATTTACCTCCACATGTTTAATGAAAGAAAAGTACAAGACATGATATAATTTATATAATTTATAACACAGCTTGGACTTTTACTATTTATTAAGTATTTTTAATGTGTTAGGCGCTGTGATAAATTTTTTCCTGCCTAGTATCATTGTATCTTCATTACAACCTATGAATTAGGTGTCATTTTCCCATATGAACAAAACAAAACAAAACAAACACCTGAGGCTTAAATTCACCAATAATTGTCTCAAGGTCGCAGTACTGAGTGGAAGATAGTATCTTGAATTTATCTTTCAAAGGCTAATTAACTGCCTCCTTAAGACACTTAACTAATATTTTATTTTAAACTTTAATATTTTTATATTTAGCAAATAGTTTTTTAGTGGGGATATTTAGTATTTTGACAAATCCATTGAAAACCAGTCAATTTTGGACACTCTTGAGTATGAGTAGCATCTGCAACCTCAGACTAATCATCAAGTAAAGGATGGTCTTTCATATTGCACAGCAAAAAAGGACCATCCAATTTTATTCTAACAAATTATTTCAATATAAATGAATAGATTGTAAAAAACATTAATACAAAGGCTCTAAAACTCTTTTTAACTTTTGTTTAAGCAATGCGTAAGACGATTTGTTATTCATTTTTAAGCCTCAGATAAAGGGGAAAGACTGATACTTAGATTAGGATGGCCTACCTAAAGAAAAAAAATGCCACCTAGTTAGGGTTTCAAGTTTTAGAGGGTAAAAATACACAACACCCAGTTATATTTGAATTTCAGATAAACAATGATATCTAAAATTCAAATCTGGCTGGGCATCCTATATTTTTTCTGGCAACCTAACACCAAATTTTGATTACATCTTACTATTATTGATGTTATTGATAATATTTCACACCGATCTGGACCACCAATAGGAGCAGAAATAAAACCTACAAATTCATCCTACCATCCGACAGAAAGAAGCAAGCACATTTTACTCCAGAATTTCAGTGCTATTCCCTTTAACTTGTTTTCCCAAACACTCATTGCCGTCTAACATTTTAATGGGACTCTACTATTCGAACGGAAGCTTCATGAGAAATTTTGTTCGGTCCCGTACCCCAGTGCCTAGAATGATGCCTACTACACAGCAGGCAATCAATAGACATGTGTTGAAAAAATAGGTGAATAAATATAAAAAGTGTTCACCATAGTGATACTCATATTAGGTATTTGACATATATTAAGGAAAAAAAGTGTACTTTTTTTTTTTTAACAATGATAGAAGAATAAAAAATGTTTCAGTGACCCTCTGTGCCACAGGCAGTGAACCAGCTATTTATTCTAACTTCCTGTCCATCTAATTCTTATTTTGTGTGGGAAACATAAGTGAGTGGGTGAGCCTTATTCCTCTGAAAGCTCTAATCCCAAGGACCATTGATAGATGAAAGGGCTGCCTGCAGCTTACAGAGCTGCATGAATGCTGGAGGCAGCCCTTTGATTTCCATTTTACTCCTCCAAACTGCATTTTAGATTCTGCAAATCTTCGCAAACCCTTGAGGAGGTGGCTGTCCATTATCCAGAATAATGAATTGTACTGGAAAAGTGAAGTCAGCCAGTGTTGCTATTGGAGGGGAAAAAAGTGGCCCTAGCATATGATAAATGAGTGCTTCCATCCAGCATTGGGAATTACAGAAGGAAACAACAGTCATTTGAGCTTCATATGACATCGTATAACATTGTCTTTGCATTAGCAAGTCTATTAAGATAAGGTATGGAAAATATGTTTATTCATCTGGCAAAACTGATAAATAAATAAAACCGTTAAAAAAATAATCAGAGTGCCAGTTCTGCTAAATAGTCTGTCAGATGGACATTTCATTAACGGTTTTGCTGAAGGCTGAACAGGACAGAGCAGAGTAGATAACTTTTAAATATATGTTAGGCTTTATTACTAATCCTACCGTTCAATATCTGTTACGAGCCATTTGTAAAGCCATGTGTCATACTTCTTTGTTTTCTTTGTCCTTTTCTTCTGCGCTTTTCCTTCCCAACCTTAATTCTTAAACTTTGTATCCATCACTGTAAAATATCATAGGAATGCAAGGAGTTTTCTAATGCTACAATATATCACACATATATTACTTGTTCATTCATTACTACCAAACTGTATCTTCTTGATAAATTCAGTGACTTTGTCCTAAGACAGTATAACGGGTCCGTTCTAGTACAAATATTACTTTGGTCAAGTATTTGGTTCAATATTTTGAAAACATAACAAAAGAATTTACCAACAACTTCAGTTTATATATTTATATGTGAGCTAGTTGTAGTAAATTTGGATGGAAAATATATCTGATGCTCCATAAAAGTCCAGTAATTAATATTGCTGTATTAATATAGAGAATTTCAGGTGTAATAGTATTTTAAAATCTACTATAAATCTTAATGATTCTAATACCTCCCTTTGTTCCAATACACAGAAACCTAGAAAATGTCACAGTTTGATTAGTATGTGACTGCATCATCTAGTTGGAACTTTGCGGCCTTACTTAAAAACAGATATTAAATCAGAAAATACCATGAAAAGTGATGCAGTTGTTGCTACACCAGCAGAGAGATCATTGAGAAAAACTGTGAATAGAATAACACTTGAAAAACGTATTGCTAATGGATTATTTTGATTGAATGATGAGATTGAGGAGGAATTTATCATTTGTTCTATTTTTCTATATATTTAAATTTTATCTGGATGCATACGTTCATTTTTAGTTAAGGAAAATAGCCTTTGTTAATATTATTTTAAAATTATGTTTATACACTGAGTTAAGTGTTTTGGTAAACATGTGAGAATAAATCAGTTATTCATCTGGTCTTTAACACTTCCTTAGGTTCATATTAATTAGGAGAGATATGCAAATTTTTAATGGAAATACATGTATAATTAATCGTATATAATAATGTACTCCAAATCATAGAGACTCCTTTTTTTATGTTTAGGTAACATAAATAGGTTGAATAAAAATAATTTCATATCTCATTATCACAATGAACTGATGAAAATAAATGTGAACATATATAACTATCTATATACACATTTACATTTTTGTTCAGAATATTCTATTCTATAAAGAATATCAGAGTATGAAAAATCATATATTCAGTCAGGTGTATTGGAAAAACATAGATTTCAACCTAAAAAAGAATCTCTTCCTTTGAAGCATGCAGAATAACTGAGCTGCAGACAGAGTTGCTGACAGAGTCAGAGAAAGCATAAAATAACAAAGTGCCAGAGACAGGGAAGTCTGAAGGTGAGGAAGAATGTGGCCAAGGTTGAGTGCTCACTCTGAGGAACCATATTTTGGAATATAAATTTGATAGCCAAAATATAAATTATGACATAAAAGCAATATGTATGAGAAATCAAAATATCTATCATAAATAAAAAAAGAATACAGCCATGTTTCATTAAGGAGAATTTCATCAGGGAAAATGAGTTGAACGAAATGAATAGACAAACAAACAAAAAAACACAAGTTTAATTGAACAGGCATATGCATGATTTTGTGTTCTCGTACTTATAGTGATTTAGTATTTCATCTGTTTTTCAGGTGATTTTGAACTGCATAACGAAATCTTAATGGGAGTAATTCTATAAGCAACTCAAATATAAAAAGATAGTTGTTGAGTCACCAGTTATGAATAAGTGTCACTATCTAAACATGGGCTATCAAAATGGTAAAAGGGGTTTACTTATAATAATGAAACTATACAATTAAAGCTCAAGTAGTCCTTAATTCTTCGTGTATGAATTTTCCTGTTTAACTTATAAATGCATATTCAGTCATATATTTCAGTGAAAATTTCTTAGATGTACATTAAATGCATTGAACAACTTTTCAGTGAGTAAAGTATTGCAATGCTTGGTACATGGAAAGTTCTCTTTGATAGTAAATGCAAAGATATCTCAAATTTTATAAGAATGATGCTGAATACATCCAAGGAATTATATTTTCTTAAATTCTAATTAATTTTAAATGAAAAAGTTTAAAACATTTGTGTGGTTTTCACAGCCATATTCTCCAAGTTAAAAAGCAGATGACCTCTCTGCTGAGGACTTGGATTTCTGCATGTGAAATGGTCTGTGCGTCATCATTACTGGTGCTAAGGGAAATATTAGTCTTCAGAAAACTTTTTAACTCTCCTTTTAGAAGCCATGCAACTTATTTTCTTGAGTGTGCTCCTAGAGTATTTCTATCCAGTAAAACAACCTTCTGAGAAAAGGTCAATACAACTAATATGCTCCATAGATTATGATATATGAATTGCTTTAATTGTGATACTAATGATATGATCTGTGATGGCAGAGTCATGGGAGAGAATTTAATATCATAGTTTAGTCAATTACAGTTCTAATAGGTTTGTGGCCTGATTATTTAACTCTTTTTTCACCTACCAAATAAAAGGTAGTCAGTTTTACAGTTACCCAGTAAAACTAATATGTGTTTCTAATGTCTGCTTTAATCAAACTGATCAACCAATTAATTGCACTTGTACTATATGTAAGTAGCTAATGTCATTCTCTAGCAACAAGTCTTCTGAGGGTTGTGTGTATATTTGTGTATAATGTGC
Source organism: Rousettus aegyptiacus (assembly GCF_014176215.1). Taxonomy (NCBI): domain Eukaryota; kingdom Metazoa; phylum Chordata; class Mammalia; order Chiroptera; family Pteropodidae; genus Rousettus; species Rousettus aegyptiacus. The sequence continues at coordinate 80,113,554 of NW_023416286.1, forward strand.
ATGTGTGTGTGAATCTGTGTTTTAAATAATAGATCAAAACACATCTTAATATCTGTACAAGGCGTTGAGAATAGTTAAAGACCTATTTTTTTAAGATAGACAAAAGACAAATATCTTTGTCAAGAAATAACACTAAAAATTATTTCTGTTTATTGTAAATAAAATCCTTAAGTCATTAGATTTTGCACAAAGCTATTATTTAAAGAATATAATCCTCTATGTGACATATAGGTTATATATATATAAGAAATTATAAGCTTATTTTAAAAATACACTTCAAATATGACTTGATAGGTGTGGCCCTGGGAAAGGTTTTTTTAATTTATTAAAATCACTGAAAATAGAATTATATAGTCTCTCTCTCTCTTTCATTTTCTCTCCCTCTCTCCCTTTATTTGAAATTTCATAGTACTCAAGAAAGAAAACATTAAAAAAAAATCTTAAGGTTAAGTGTTCTCAAGTAAATTAGTGCTCTGTGGGATGTGTGTGTAATTTCAGTCTTAGTGCATAAATCTAGAGAAAGAATTATAAAATGGTATAAATAAGCTTCTTTAAAAAACACTCTTAATTTGTCAAAAATGTTATTACACATGTGTTTTCTTAAACACTAAGAAAGAGTTCAGGCATAAACTGTGATGCCAATGTCTATACCAATATCTATAATTACTGTTCATAAAATATAAAACACAAAACAGATATGACAATATAATACTGTGCTTGTGCAGCATATGCAACAGTCCCAACTCCTAATTGCTAGTAGAGGGCAATTAAGTACATTATCATGCACTTACACAAAATGTTTGAAGAAAAATGTGTAATTAGAGAATTGCTTGAAGTGCTTTTAGTTTGTATTTATCTTTTGTCAACTTATTAAAATATAAGAAAACCAGTCACAGAAATATTATTAGCAGAATAAAGTATGCCTTTTTGTTTTCTAGAAAAAAAAATTGAAAATCAATAATATCAGCTACTAGACAATTCTTAAGTAGTCTCTGTGGTACTAAAATATTTTGTCTTTGAATTGCCTGACAGAGAATTCTAAAACTATGGTTCTGATTATGAATGTTTATACTTGATTTTGAACATTTCAGAATTCAAATCACTTTGGAAAATTTCACTGTATATTTAATAGTTCTTTATTGGTCTATTGGTCTACTAAACTCATTGAAAGTAATTAGGTAAGGGAAGCTGTTTCATTCCATTTGTGGAATGCATATTCCACTCATTCATTTGTGCTTTTATTGATTTAAAATTTACTGAGAGCTTATATTTAACTGGGAAAGGAAATATAAATGAGATATAGACTCAATTTGAAAAATGCTATAATTGAGGTAATGAGGCATTTTGCAAGCATAACATCATATTAATCAGAAGGTTTATCAGTGTTAAACATAGAAATTGAAACCTAATCCTGAAACCCCTCTTTAATGAACATTTAAGAAAGTTATAATAGAAATGGAATCAATCACCAAAAAAATGAAGTTTTAAAAGTTTGTTTTTGGCATTTCTTCTTTCTAGTATACATAAACCATGCACATAATTAAGTTGCTATCATTATATAATTTAAATAATAGCACATAGTAACAATCGTTAATTAATAATGTGTAAAATGCTTAAAAATTTTTCAAGAAGTAAAGTTTTTGTAAAAATAAACAACACATTAATATTTCATTTAATAACTTCTATTATCCAATACTGTAAAAGCAACCCACTGAATGATATACTAAGCCCTTAGGTGTTCTAAATGTTTTCAAAATGAGATTTTAAAGATTTATAACTCCTCAATCAAACAAATTCATATTAAATTTCCAAAAGGGAAAAAATGTTTTGTTATTAAGGGACATTCATATAGCTATATCCCATAGCTATGTTAAGTAGTAAAATATAGAACCCAGTTTATGTTATAGACAGTTAGTGAAAATAATGATTAAAGCATACATGTATTACCATATATTAAAATAGCTTAAAAGTTAAAATATTTTCAAATGTTTAAAAAATGGTCTTGCAAAAGAAACCATTCTGAATTTCCAGTTAGACGTAAAGAGAAAAGTAAATTACATCATTTTAAAAAGTTAACTTGAAGTATTTGTTACAACAGGGAACCTCTAAGGAAAGCTAGTATTCTCCTAATTATATGCTGCTTCGATGATCACTGTCTTTCATTTAGAGCAGTTTTATAGGCACACTGTACTAATCAGAGCTATTTCAATTCGGCGATATAAGGTAAATAATTACAAGGCCAAATATATGAACTCATTCTCTCAAGTTCCTAATTTGGTTCTTAGGAGGCATTTATGTAAGATCTGATAATTGTCCCTTTTCCTCCAAAACACACTTTAAATTTATGAAGATACCCTATTTTTAAATTTCCATTAATGTGTCATGTGCTAAACAAATTTAAGCAAGCACAAAATTTTGCATATTTAGATTAATTAAATCATTAAGCCAGTAGTTGCTATGCTGCAACTATCTATTTGGCCCCGTTGGATTTATTATCTAATATCTGTGGGCACTGATTAGCAGTTTTGCTCATTATTAAACTGAACTTGTTGCATAAATCAAGGCCCTAAAACATTACTTAGCATGGTTGTTCCCTGAGCCATTTTTAACCTTTCTGGCTCAAATATTTAATTTAGTTAAAAAGATAAATATGTATTAATTTCTTGAACATAATCTTAAATATAAATTATTACAGTATTTGAACAATTTCCTATCAGTTTATATGTGGTTCGTACATACTCTTTACATTTAATTTTCCAATTAATTTAAAGATAACTAAAGGAAAAAGCAAAAAAAAAAATATTTAGTCTCTTATGCACTGGCATATTTTGCTACAGTACCATCTCTACTCTTACAATTTAAAGTTGCCTTTCTCTTTGTTTATATAAGTTGTTACTTGGCCAAAAAAAAAAAAAAAATGAATCGAAACAATGTTTTTTCTGGTAAAGTAATGAATTATTAAATGGTATATATGGGAGTTCTATAACAGATATTTCAAAGATTTCCATTGATTTTTAATCATTTGACATATCATGGTTAAAACGAAACAGTGAACCAAAGATGGAGAACATTATCTGCACATCCTTGTAAAATCTTTGACTCATCCATTTAATTAAATGGTCAGGAGTAAAATTCCTAAAAGAAAGATTGCAAATACTTAATATCTAGCAATATGTGTTACACATATAAGAAATAACAATATGATTTATCTTTCCCAAATATAAATGTGAGTGGGTGTATGTAATTATATATATGTACATGTATATATATGCATATATCTACAAACATATTTGTATAAACACACACACATATATATATACATGCGTATACATAGATATAGACATACAACCATCTTAATTTCATCATTTTATTTTTAGGATTCAAGAATTTTTCTATAAAAAATGGAGAATGTATAATTTGTTAATGTATGCATTAAAGAATCATTTGTTGGGAAATGGGACAGAGTAGAAAATTTAATGAAACCTTGATATAACAATTTTCCCCCTGCCTAGACAAATAGGTAAATAGTATTAATCATTTTTTCATATGTGTGGAAAAAAAGAATCTCTACCCAATATGGAATTATTCTTTTAAATTTCTTAGGTATCTTCAATATTGATCAAATCAGTGTGACCTTATCTTGAATCATGGGAATACAATATATATTTGTTTTGTTTGTAATGAATTCTTGCATATCACTGTGACATGATCTTATTGATTAAAAATAATTATTTTTAGTGTTTTCAACAGAGTATATGACCTTGAGCATTTAATATACTATCCATCCCGATGCTTTTTTAAAAATCCTACCAGAGGATTATATCAAATTTTACTTTTACCTTGTCAGGTCACAGTCTTTCTTACTCACTTAATTGAAAGTGGTACACATGGCTAAGAATCTTATACCCTTTGGAGATTATTTATTTTTACTCAAAAAAAGGAATAATTTCTAGCATTAGGACATTATATTTAGAAATGTGTTTTCCAATGACTGTTCATAAATATATTATGATTTGTGCCACTAATACTAAAATGTTGACATACCTTTTATCCTCTGGTACAAATATCTAGAATTCTTTGTTTCTAACTAATTTTGCCATTTTGGGGGAATTATAATTAACAAAATGTTCTCCCTATACAGCAATCCTCTCCACAAACACAGAAGAAAAAAAAAAAAACACTTATTATTGAACAGGCATTAAACTAGAATGTGATGAGCATCTCAGGCAATCCGCTGAGAGATTGCAAAGACTGAAGGGAATCTCACCTCTTTATATAGCCAAGAGGATACAATCCAGATAGACATGTTTTCAAGATAAACAATAATCAGTCCTCCAGTAAGAGGATTTGATAGCTCCATTTGTCGCATACAGTTCAATGTGGCTTTGTCTGGTGACAGGGGTGAGGATCTGCATTAACTTCTTGGCTTGACCAGAAAGAAAACAAGCTTCTCATCTCTCTATGACAAGGGTTGTTTTGCAACCTGGAGTAAGGCACCCATTGACATTAGGCTCCTACTCTCTCTCCCACAGAAACTGGCAGATGGGGGCACCATCTCCCCTCATGCTTACATTTCAAAGAGATGGTTCCCAAGTTCTTGAAAAAGATATCCCTGGGTGATAAAGCTGACAAAAATCCTATCTAGTTTTCAAAAGGCTTTACATATATTTCAAGCCAATCCCAAAGTCCTTAGAGTTTTAAGTTCTATAAAGTAAATGCTCTAAGGAAAAGGAGAGGGGAAGCATCTTCTCCCTTACTGTCAACAGAGACAATTAATCATCTTATTTTTAATTTTCTGCATTTATCAATATTATTCCTCCCCCAAAATCTTTATCTCTCATTGCTTTCATATAAATGTTCAACTGGATGTTTTATCGAGAACGAGGGTGAGAGGTTTTTTGCTCCTTGTCTCTGATTCAGAAGATTAAGCTCAAACATTGCGACTGGCCAAGTAGAATATTGTTCTCCTGAGAATGTTATGAGTATATTGTTTCTCTCATCTTTCATATCACACAGCTCTTAGTCACATTATTCTGACTTCAGAAAATATTTTGCCTGATGCATCGCTTCTAAATTAGCTTAAATTTAACAAAGTCCTATTTTCAAGTAAATATTATGTGTAGTTCCATAGTATGTTACATTAATAAAACAGAATTGCTTATGTCCTGCCATCTGCCGACCCAAACACGATTATCCTTGAAAAAAATCATAATTAAAGACTATATAAAACAACTTTACATGTAATAATAATAATTACTCCATGTGTTCCAAATCCTGATGAGTGAGTGGTATGCTGTGATATAGAAGAATTTGTTGTTATTTAGAAGAAAATGACTTAAAGAGTATAAAGGAGGAAGAACAATTTTCCCTCTATTCTTCTGCATTCTTGCTTGAGACTCCTATAATAAAAGACAAATTATCAAGAGAAAATAAGCAGAAGTGTCTTATCATATATACCTCATGTATACATGGGAGATATCCAGGGAAAAATGAATAACTCTCCAGGATGCTACTTTTCAAGAATTTAACAAATTACAAGTCCATTTTATTCTTAGAAAGAGTATTTTTGTTGTTGTTGTTGTCAAATGAAAACTTAGAATTAAAAATGAAAACAAAAAATATTCCCCTTTCTTGTCTCAAAAAGAATGTCAGCTGCAGTTATTTAAATTAGACTATTGACTAATGTTTTGGGGTGTCTGAAAGATAATTTTTCTGATTCTATAACCATTGTTAAAAATGTCTCTATGAAAACACAACCACGTATTTTCATATTTTTCAGTTTTATAAATGATTTTTTATATGTACAGAATAATACAGATTTGATTGTAAAACACTGTCTCTTACAAATATAGTACAATTTCTGCTCGTTGCGTTAGCCACTGGACCTATACCAAAGCCACATCTTGGGGAGGGATATATAACCTAAGATTCTATTCCATTTCTTTTTTTCCTAAATTTACTTTTAAAGTTAATATTAATTTATTGCATTCCATGTCTTCCAGGGGTATAATTAGAATTCCTTTCTACTACACCCTATGAAAATTTAACCCTGGTTAATGTAACAATATTAAAACTATTTTTTTACAATGACAAGAAGAAATATTCTAAGAAAGGTAATCTTCATTCATAATTCTACATGTACATGTTAGGTGCATTTAAGCACTATATCCCATATAATACCAAAACTGTGCCATGGAATTTTAACATCTCTTGATTAATGCTTTCCAATTTAGATAAGATCTTAGAACAAATTATAAAGATTGAGAATATATTGTCCATTGTATTCTTGGCATAGTATCTTTCCTTGGGCCTATGTCATTGCTGCTGTCACCTTTAACTTTAAGGTACAATGGAAAATAAATGTGTAAAGAATGCATGTTTTGTGTAAGTAAAATAGACAACCAATTACATTGAAATTTTATTTTTATAGTCTTAATTTTACTTTTTCTCTTATAATAATTATTATATCTGTCTATGCATTTAATTTTCTAAGCAAACATGTTTATATAAAGTAGTCTTAATCTTTTAATAATTAGCTATTGTTATTACTTTTTTTTTACTTCTGTCATTTTCTCCTTGCTCTATTCTCATGAAATTTTTCTCAGTCATTTGTTTTCAATGATATTATAGACAAAATTGATAAAATGAGAAAATATTCAAACCAGTTACAGAAAGAATATGTATAACTGGAATAAGACAATACAAAATAGTGAATTCACTGGAATTTCTTTTCTACATTTCACTTTTAGTAAAAAAAAAAAAACACACAGAAAAAAATCACAGATTTTTCAAAAGCATCATATTATTCTGGTATCAATGTAGATTAAGCTCTTTTTTTTTTGCTTCTAATATCGTGGACCACTGATATATTATGTTATGATAGCACTGCGTTCTGAAAAGTTCTGGACCATCAATTAACCATTAAATATGAGTCAAGGAAGCATTCAATAGAATATTTTAAATCCTTTTTTTCTTCATTCCTTCTTTTCTTTCTCTCTTCCCACCTTCTTTTTATTTCATCTTCTTTTCTTATTAAAAGATTAACACTAAACTCTGAGTCAACAAATACATTACATTGAAAACTAGATTCTGATAATCAGTACTAAATAACTGAAAGGGTCTACTTTTTTCTGCCTTGTCGAACGTAAAGCACTGTGAGTTAGTCCAATCACATTCGGGATATAAAGAAAGCATCTATCTTGTGCTTATTTGTATTCCATGCATTGAGAGACACTACTAATAAAAGGTTCATATCAAATTTATCGTCTCTGAAAGTCTCTCTGAATGATATACATACAATTCATTAAATAGTTGACCTCACATAAGCTGATGTTTTTAATTTTTTCTTCATCGCCATATTTTTGTTAGATGCTTTTCTGTTAAGATCGTGATGACATTTTCTTCAATATTTAAATCATTTTAGCATCTTGTTTTCCTCTCACTGTCTCTCCCCCTATTACTTTACATTAACATAACTAAATCATCAGAATTCTATACTATTTCAATATTATAAAGTCTATAACTGTTGCAGATCTTATTTTTTTCTGACTTATTCAAAATTCATTGTAGTTAGATAATTACAAATTAAAATATGTTCTAGGCCTATTGTAATTCTGTCTGAGTCAACTCTTCTTCCCTTGAAGCTTAAATCATAGCTGATCATTACTCGTTACATGCTAATAGATTTCTGTTTAATTTGGCTTCTTTCTGTGTTGCTATAAATCAAACCACTTGACAAGATTCTAAAAGTGAGATTTTCCTTTTAGTTTTTCTTTTAAAATAGTTACTATCCATGGGTAAAAGTTTTGCTCACATTGGCTTAGTTTTAACATTTTCAATATTTCTTTTCATATAATTCGTGTTATGGTAAATGCTATATTTGAAAAATCTCTATTGAAATGAGAAATATACATTTAGGCCAAATATATTATGATAAACATTGACATGCAAAGATCTGCATAACATAGATGATATCCTCGAAAAACCTACCTATCACAGTTGCTTTATTTTAAGTAGAAAACAAGAAACTAAGTCTCTTATAAAAATAAGTAGGAAACAGAAAAATAGATGATGGATTTATGATCGTATCTCCTGTAGGACACTAACACAACATCTCTATAGAATTGTTTTTATCTGAAATAAATACAGAAAACGAATTTTGTTTAATTATTATATATTTTGTATTTTCTCACAATCGTGGTTTGACAAAACCCAGTACTTATTTGAGAGGGGGCAGTAATTTGGATACCTATATTTTAAAAATGTCTTCTTATGTTAAATTATATGTTTTATTTACATTTTACATATAATGAAAGGAGACTACTGGAATATTATAATGAAAGGAGAATAAAGGAATATAAGGAAATAACTCAAAATATAGACCTATACATAAAGGAAATATAATTTTTTAATATAGAGTTAGGTAAAGAAGTATATTTCACTTTTAGATTTAGTTTTGGCATTTCTGAGTGTGAGTGGGAAAAGTAAATTTTAAGAAAGAATATTTTAAACCTAAACTATAGCTGTGCAACAAATAACAAAAGCAAACACCGAGGGCAGTTTTCACTGAATAGTTGTATATTTCAGTTGACAACTTTCAATTATTTTCTGAAAATGCAGATTAAATTTCAATTTCCTTAAAGGGCTCCATATTTTCTGTTAACTAATACGTGCATTCATTGTCCCCAAACTTTATTATTTCATCCTATGAATTTAATTTTTACCTTCGTCGTATAGTCATCCAGTTCATAATTTAACATGAATTTAGCTAACCTTGTAAAAAACTTTGTTTCAAGATTGTTATTTTAACTTTTAAAAAATAACTTCAGGAGATTTTTTTTTCCTCCTGCTGGCTACATAGATTGTTCAACAGTTCTGACGGCTAGATTATTCGTATGCATCATCCCTCTCTGATATCCAGAACAAGGATAATAAGATGTTTAAAATATCTGTGAGATCATTGTTAATTTTTGAACATTTAGAGGTTTTATGGTTAAAAAAATTATTCATGCTTAGGATTTTGGGAGGCAAGTGGTTTCTAGGAGTTCTAAGTGCTTTCTTTAACCTAATGTTTTCTCAAATACATATTTAATACATTAGCTTAAAATAATAATTACATTAGTATCTTTTTTTAAGATTCAAGAAATTCTTATTTAACACTCAAATTTGATCATTATCACATGTGAAGTGTTACTATGGGATATAAATGTGATCAGTTTTGATGGTTGGTTTGAACACTCTAAATATATATAAATGTTTTAAAAATAAGAAACCTTGAGCAACGCATGTAAATTTGTGTTGCGTTGCTCAAGGTTTCCTATATATATATTTTAAATTCTCCCTATTTTTCCCATTGATAAGCGTTTTTAGGTGGACAAAATCAATAAAACTCTGCTTCTACCTGGCTTGAAGGTGTGCCAGTCATTTTTTGACATGACATAATATATTTGTTCTGTTTTCTTAAATAACTGTCTGAAATTGCTGTAGTCACGTTATTTTCTTAGAGGTAACATTATTCAGTTTGACTATAATATGCATTCCCAAACATTTTAGTTTTCTATATTATAAAACTTTTCCATTGTGTGCAGTATTATTCATAATATAAAACATCTGTGATAGTATAGAGCCTTTTGCCCAGGAACATCTGTGATACTATAGAGCCTTTTGCCCAGGAACTGCCCCAACCTCCACATCACAATGATGACCACTTTCCCAAGAACCCTAGGGAATCTCGACCTCCTATATATCCTTGGGGCATTACCTCTCAAATCATGCCATCCTACATGACTGTTCAGTATAGCTACTTTAGAATTAATTTTTTGTTATAATTGACACAACTTGGCAGAGTTTATTCTTTATTTAAAGTACATATCTTAAAGAATAAAAAGATAGCTAGACATAGACATACTTTATCAATAAGGCCATGCAGTAATTCTTCAATTGATTGGGTTTAAAGATAAAGTCATATCCAAACTTTTTTTTGAACTGATGAACAATAGCTAACCACTAAAGCAGCATTTCTTGGCTTAAATAAAAGTGAACATTTAATATAACATCCATGTTAAAAAAGAACAAAAGCAAAAGGAAAGTATGGGAAACCTTTCAGAAGTATTGATTATTAAGTAATTTAAAAGTCAACCTTTGTTCCTACTTTTTCTTTATGAAACAATGGAAAGTTAAAAAAAAAAGATACTCATAACAATAGATTTGTAATTTCCCTGGGAAAATAAAATTTCTCTTGTTATTTCTTTCATTTCAAAGTACTGTTTGCATTAGAACCCCAAACCATACAATTATATAAAATATATTATGCTGTCGGCTGTACTGAGTTTCCATGAATTATATTAAAGAAAAGAACATGTTTAATTAGTTTTAAGTATAATCCTTTGGAATTTTATCCTGTATATCTTTTTCCGGTGAACATAGAAATGAAGGACAAGATTTGACAGATTTTAGGGCAAGAAATTTATGTAAAAATTTTAGTGTGAATAGACTCTCATTTTCTTTAAATTTTCAACAGTTTAACAAACATAAGAAATGTGAATATATGTGTATGTATATATGCCATATATATACACACACATACACATGTAATAGAGGTTCTCTCCTTTGAGCGCAAAATAAAATAAAAAGTAATAACAGTAAAAAGCCGATGGGCAAAAATTGATTCATAAATGAGATGGTGGCATTCATCTCAACGCTCTTATTGGAAACCTAAATCTCAGTAAATTTGTAGCCTAAGGATACAATGGGCTTAAAGGATTTCTGTCTCCAAAGAAAAATTAGAAGGCCTTTGAGGTAAGGTAAATGGAAAAGGTTGTTTGGGCAAATGTGGAGCTCTAGCACTATTAAATGTTAAGCACCATCAGGGGGTATCTCAGTCATTAACAAGAGTGGCATGTGGGAGATTGTTTCAAGCAGGAGAAAAATTATAGATGACTATGTGAAGGTGGCCCAATGCCATAGGGAAATTCTGTCAACCAAGAAATGATTTTTTTACAAAGTTATTGTAAAGAAAAAGTGAAGCGGTTATGACCATTTCATCCCTATTTGTGTGTGGGGGGGGCATGGGTGTGTGTGTGTGTGTGTGCAGTCTTTCAGAATATGAAGATCACAGTAGTTTTAAAAGGATAGATGGAGAGAGACAAAGCAAGACAGGGACAGAGACAGAGAGAACTTAGAGGCGAGTGGATCACTCAGTGGCATTTGATCAAATCATGAGGGCAGGTAAATATTTAAAATTCAAGAATTATTATACACCAGATTTCTAGCATTCTTGATTGTTTTGACAGTGTTTTAATTGGTTTGGACATTAGTTTTATCCATGATTTTTTAATCTCCAAGACTTGTTTTAGTGATATTGCAAATTAACTTCTGCTGTATTGCTACAACCCTTTCACTTTTCAATTGAGAAGGGATCATTTAGGAATTAATTCAGGAATTTTGTCTCTGACCACATTAGAAATCAGAGCATGACATACACAGACAGAGTACTATATTTTCAGGCAGTTACTTTCACACAGCACTAGGACATCTATCTTCTGACTCAAAGAAATACCATAAAATTCAAAGGTCTGAAAGAAGACATCAACATTCTCCCAGTTAGAACATGTAGTGGTGACAGCGGTTACATCAATTCCAAGGAATACAGAGGTGGGTTTACCATTAGAGAGCTAACTCAACATTACTCTTGAATTTTATTTAAAGAATATCTGAAAAGTTGTCAGCCAATAAAGATAATATCTAAAATTATTATTTTTTAATTTAATACAATGCTCTTTTTCTTGATCGTATGTTCGTATATTTTGTTTGTAATTCCTCTTGACTTATACTATATTCCAAGAAATAATATGTTAATTTTATTTTCAACTTTCTTTTAAATTGTCAGAGAATTAATAATGATATAGTTCAAGTAATAAAATCAGTTGACTTTAAAAACAATCAAAAAATGTTGATGCCATGATGAAATAAGGTTTTTCCCCTAAATCTATTTTTTTTTTAATAAATAACAGATTATTTTGACCAAGATTTTAAAATTTATTTCCAGGTTTGCCACTTACCCTTTAATTATGAGCATGTTATGTAATAATTTTCAATAGATTTTATTTTAAAGCCATGCAATTTTGCAGCTCTTCTAGTAAAGAGATAGCAGAGAGTGGACCAGCTGAGATTTGCTCTATTCTTCTACTGGGAACCCTCAGACTTTCATATCTAGGAGTTGGGGAGAATGTCCCCTCTACTCTTCTTAGTTCTTACAGCTGGACTAATAATAAAATAATAAAATTAATATGACTGATTAATAGGAGAAAAGACAATTTAATATGTGCACATAGAAGGTCATAATATGATTCTCAAATCATAAAATGAGGCTTAAAGAGATGATCAAGCCAGAAACCCATTTCTACTTTTTGACAAAGAAACAGTGCATTTGTGAAGAAATGGACAATTCAAAGGAAAAAAAAAAAAAAAAAAGAAGTTAGTGCTCATTACAAAGGGATGCAAACAATGTTTGGATATTCATTAATAAGAAATTTAAACAGGTAGTATATTAAATAAGTGGCAACAAGACTTGTTTATACAGACTCTTTGGCTAGAGTGGTTTCTTGGGAAATTTATCTCTTGCTTTTAAGAGGACAGAAAGGTCAGATTGTTCTTACACTGGCAGTTTCTTAAGTAACCTTTATTCAAAATAATCAATATGCTGTTGTGAGATATCTTGGGGTGGCCTGCATTGGGCCCAGACAATCCAAAGAAACTTGGGCCAGTCTCCTGGAGGATGAGTCCCAACCATCCCGGCCGTCCCAGCTAAGCCCAGACCCCAGCCAACCTGCTAAGTGCCTCAAAGCAAAAGCTAACAGCTGTACCTTTAGATCTGCTTTCCTTAGACATGTATATAATGTCATAGCGATTACTTTCATCCATATGCACATATTAAAAATTAGAGTCAGTTAAAAAAAATCTGTAATTTAATCTCTGAATTTTAGTTAATATATATATATATATATATTTTTTTTTTGCCTATGACATTTCATTACTTTGGCTCTCTGATAGTTTCCATTTTTTCACATGTGTTGTCATTAATCTGCCTAAGGTTTAATCTGTTATTATGCTAATAATTTTCCAATTTATAGTTTATTTATGTTTATTTTTCCCTGAATCTATTCAAGAATCTTTTAAAAAGTCATCAATGCATTTTCTTCAGTATATTTAACAAGTACTTTAGCTGACACTCATATGTGAATGCTTTCTTTTGCTCTTATCTCATACATCGAATTTTATACTAAGAAAAATGGTTTGAATGGAGCAAGCTTGTATTACAAAAGTATAGTGTGCTAATCCAATAGAGTTGACCCAAGATAAATCACTCACTTAATGACTTCAGCTTGAAAAACAGTGTTGGCCACAAAAGAAACAAAAGACTCCTTTTAGTCTCTTTGCCTTAGGCCAGAATTGAAACTGAATTAGTTGGTCATATATTCATGTTCTAAGATCATTTGTTCACCTCTATGCACTGCAATACAGTTCAAGGTAATTGTTAGTCCTTTAAAAGAAAAAAAAAAAAAGCCACCAGCATGACAGGCCACTTCCTAGATCCTCTGATAGAATGTATGAGGTCATTTTCAAGTCCCCTGCCTAGTGTCAGTATCACTAGCTCTTTATTTTTATGACAATGCAATTTTTAGAGATAAAATAATGAATAATTGGGAATATTTTAAAGAATTTGATTTCTGAAATGTCTTTTTTAAGTTCATAAGTAAAAGATAAAATATTCTTTGAAGTTACTTATTTTATTCAAAAAATTGATAAGAAGCAGTCTTACTGAATCTCATTTATTCAGGAATTTGTCAGGAATGCAGAAGTAAGAATCTGTTAAGTATATAGAATGGGAGACATACATTTAAGTTAATTTAATTGTTTATACTGGATATTTACATAAGAAATAGTAAAAATGCTGGTTATACTAGAAAACTACCAAATTAGTTTCAACTTCTCACTGATTACCAAAACTTTACACAGGACAAGGACAATTTATTTTTCTTGTGCACTTCATCTCATGCACTGTCTCAACATGCACTCCTGCATTTTATTCCCTAAACACTATGAGTCCTGCAATTCACGTGCTTTGCTAATTATTTGCTTTTGTATAAACAATTTCCTCTTGACTGGAATGACCTTACACTTTCCTCACATAACAGAGTTTAATTTAATTTAATTATTTAAATACCACCCTATCTGTAAAATGTTCATACCTTGTTTCTAGTTGGAATTAAACTGTTTTTCCCATATTCTTAATATAGGTGTTACCACTTTTAGCATGTATAAAACTGCTTTCTATTTCAATTATGAGCCTCTAGAGGTCAAAAACAGTATTTCATTTTCTCTTTATCAACTATCATGTGTTATACGTGTATTTTGAGTTAAATAAATGCTTTCAGAATTGAATTTAATGATATTTTTAGCCACTTTTAAAGTAGTAAAGGTATTTCTGAAAAATATTTAGGATTTTTTTTGTGGAGTTAGAGACAATCTAGAGATATATGAAATATATGGGTTAAAATGAATTTATGACAGCATAATGAACCATTTGAGCCTGAAGTAACTGCAATTTTTAAATGAATCACTTATTTAAAGATTGCATAATAATAGTAATCTAATGATTCTCTACGTTGGTTAATAATTTGTTAATTGTTTAATATCTTAGTATCTAAATGGAAATGCCTAGGTTGTTTATAGCAGTAATATTTGGTTATAATCTGGAATTTGTGGGCTTTCATGGGAGTCAAGAAATTATGATTAATTCTGTACACAAAAACAAACTTGTTGAGTGTACATTTTATAAGGGAGCTTTGAGCAGTAGATTTCTTAGGCTTTCCATGGAGCATCTTCTACCTAAATGGCTTAGTTTCTTTCTAAACAGGTAAAAATGATTAAATAGTGTATGGGATAATAAACACTTTTTAAATGTTTAAATCCTTGTTATTGAGTAGGTAATCAGGTAGTAAGAAGGTACGATTATGTAAGTAAAAACAATCAAGATGCCATAGGTGTGTATATGCATTTATTTTTCTGAAGAGGATATCCATTCCTTTATCAGACTATCAGAGTGGTTTGTGACAACAAAAGGAACTACTAAAAGAAAAATACGTATGTGCATATTCACAAAATTGCATATACTTTCAAGAACATTCTTAAGGCCTCGTAGGGATCTTGTTTAGGAAAGGATAAAAATGAGACTCAAGGAGAAAAAGTCAGGCTTACAAAAAAATAAGGCAGACCAACATAATGGAAATGAAGGCTGTAGAATATTAAATTTGGTGTTGGTGCCCAGATAAAATAGGGATCTAAAATAGATGAGAGAGAATCATTGATTGGTGTTTGGGTGAAGAGTAAATAGAGAATTTCTGTCTGGAGCACATTGAGATCTTGAGGGAGGTAAAGAAATATTAATTAAAAAAAATAAAAGTAGAACTACCATATGACCTAGTAATTCCACTCTTAAGTATTTAGTCAAAGAAATCCAAAATACTAATTCAAAAATGTGTATTCACCCTTATATTTATTGTAATGTTATTTACAATAGTCAAGATATGGAAACAACCTAAGGGTCCATTAATAGGCGAATGGATAAAGAAGATGTGGTACATATATACAATAAAATATTACCCAGCCACAAAAAAAAAAAAAAAAAAAAAAAAGAATGAAATTTTACCAATTGTAACATGGATGGGCCTAGAGGGTATTTTGCTGAGAAAAAATAAGTCAAACAGAGAAAGACAGATTCCATGTCATTTCACTTATATATGAAATCTAAAAAACAAAATAAGTAAAAAACACAAAACAGAAACAAACTCATAAATACAGAGAACAAATTGATGAGCCCCATATAGCAGGGCAGGTTAGGGGACTAGGTGAAAAATGTGAAAGAGATAAAGAAGTACAAATTGCCAGTTATTAGAATAGTGATAGGGATGTAAAGTATAATATTGTAATAACTACATATTGTGGTCAGGTGGGTACTTGACTTATCAGGATGATCGCTTTGTAAGTTATATAAATATCTAATTACTATGTTGCATAACTGAAACTAATATTATGTAATGTTATATGTCAACTATAATTGAAAAATAAATTAAAAAAAAAAATTGATCGAAGATCCCCGTCCTCAGAAGAGTATTAAGATGGAACCGAGACTGTGTTTCAGCTTTTGTAGATTTCTTTTCCTATTGGGAAATAGATTTTATAATAGATCCCACTAGTGGTGACTAGAGCTTAGAGAAGAAAATCAATTTACAATTCCAAATCTGGTTGTCTATGTATGCTTTTGTACTACTCAGGTAGTTTTGACCACAGAGTACTGATTTGCAGGTTATTGGACTTAATATATCAGCATTAGAATTTTTTTGTATGACATGCAATTTTAAATAATTGCACTAAATGTAGAAGTTTATAAAGGGTTGTCTGTTAGTTTGTACTAAGAAATGTTAAAAGAACAAGGTTCTTTAGAACTAGTAATTGTCAGTCAAATCATTAATATGTTATCCTTAGTATGAGATGAATAGTTTCTTGAGATAAGTGAAGTATCAGGATGATTATTAAAATTACTTAATCACATTTAATTTATCCAGATTGTTTTTAAGATATGCCATCTAGATTTTTTAAAAACAAAGCTTTATCTTCTAATATGGAATATAACAGCGTGAAATTGCAAAGGTAAAACAAAATTATTTTTTAATAAAGAGAGCAGTGTGCAAATTTTTGTCCTTTTTCAAAAAAAAAAATGAGTACTTTTCTATCTCATTATGATAGGTTAGTTGCGTAACGATATACACTTTGATCTCAACACATTACCCAGAATGACCTGATGCAGCATAGGATTCTCAGTGACTTTCAAGAGGAAGATTTAAATTTGAGACTGAGAGAGGCAGTGAAGAGAATGGATTAGCTGATAAAGTGGTATGTTGCATATCCATGTGAATAATAATTATGCTGACTAGAGGGGGTATATTTTTCAGGGTCTAAATAGGAGAGTTGGTGGAAGTTGTGTTATTATGTAGATCTCTGAAGCAGAACTTCGAGCAGTAGGCATGTGGCACTACAGAGACTGAAGAAAATGTGGGACTACCATTGCTCGCTGGTTTTCCTAGCAGCACCTGGCACACTTCACTTCTTGGTCACACATGAACTATAATTCAGTTTCTGTGGATGAAATTTAAATCTTTTGAGAAGTCTTCAAGTAATTAAATGATTCTGCTTCATGAAGGAAACTATTTGGTTTTGAGTTTGAAATAATGTATTTTCTTTTATCTGCACATTTCTTTCCAATGTGAGTTTGTTGGAGTGAGAAGTAGGAATAAATGCTATAATTAAAAGCATCTCTGATAACATTGCACTTCAGGGAATTCACTTTTGTTGTGCATCTTATCTGAGACAGAAAAAACACAGCAGATGGTGTGTTTAATGCTAATCTCCTTATTATTCACCACCCAGTACTGCAGGAAACCTTCGCATAGCAAAATATGGCCTGACTTAATAATCATGCTATCGTGATGCTTATTTTATCCCATCAATGGAATGGTACTAACTTTCCAGTGGTGATAAAATCTTAAGCCTTTGATTTACTTTTTGAAATTTGTTCTAGAATGCTACACAGTTTTTCAGACATAATCTATTTACAAATTTTTCACTATCTAGAATTCAAAATTTACAACTTCATGGTTTCTATTTGCAGCAAATGTAAGGCATTACCCATTTTATGGTAAAGCTTAGTAGTTCTCATGGCATTTTACAGGGGTTTAATGTAAGAGTTAGGGCTTCATAAATGTGGGAATATCTATGGAAATGAAGATCAACAAGGCTGTAGTCAGGAGATCACATTCACTGACCACCTCTGTATTAACTGAGAAAACTTCCACATTCTATAATGCTCTTCCATGGCCACTTACATCTTCTTCTCTGGTTGTGACCTGTTTCAATTATTTTTAACATCAGCTTGAATATATAGGAGAAAAATTGTCAAAATTAACATGGCAGTTATTGAGTTTATTGCATTTTTAACAGCTTTGTTGAAATAGTTGCATAACATAAAATGAACTCATTTAAAGTATATGTTTTTATGGCTTTTAGTATAGTTACAAAATTGTGCAATCATTAACACTCATAATTTTAGAATATTTTTATCATCCTCGAAAGAAACTTGTACCCATTAACAGCCATTTCTCACCACCACTGGCCTGCATACCTTCGTATTTGACAATATTTAGCATTTCATGCAAGGTTTAATGGCCTTTTTCACACATGCATTATGGTGTTATCAGACATATACTTGTTTAACAAGCATTTTATTGAATGTCTTCCAGGTGCCAGACGGAATGGTAGGTATTGAGGATAGAAAGATGAATATAACGCTGCATGAAGCAGTCTAGCAAGAAAGTAATCTAGTAAGAAATAAAGTCATGTCTGCCAATAATTCTAGAAAAATGAGACAAATATTTTAACAAAGGTGTTTTAAATCAATATGTAATCTCAAAGGAAGATTTGGTTAAGTTTATCTGGAGTGGAAAATATAAAGTTTATACACATATACTACAAGAAATTATCATCTTTTAATTAAGACGTTCATTTCATATAATATTGACTAAGTTTATGTCAGGCTTGAATCCATAGTCTTTCAAGATGTATAAACCTTATTGATTCTGGAAACTTAAGCATTCAAAGATACATTTCATAGACAGATATTTGAACATCTTCAAAAAAACTTTTTATAGTTTACATCTAAATTTAACTATGGAAATATTTCCTGGGTTTTTTAAATTATCTCTAAGATCAAATCAATTAATGTGCTCCAATGAGAGCTTTCGAGAATTAATTTTTTCTAATAGTTAAGAACATTAGTTTTGTCATAGGTCTAAAATAAGTCCTACCCTTGTGACTTTTCTTTCTTTTTACCTTTATTTTCTCCTCAAATATTTGAGATATTTTAATATTTGTGTGCCAGGCACTATTTTGGTTTACTGTTTAACAGTCAAGGTAGTTTAAGATATTTTTTAAACAGGATGGGCATCAACAAGTAAGCCCCATCTAACCGAACAACATGCCCATTTTTATCTTTTTTTTTTTTTTACTGTAACAGCTATTGATTGATAACTTCCTGTCACCTCCTATCCTCACATTATACAATGTTTACAGCGAAATTTTCTACATAGAGAATCCCTTTTCTATCATGGCATATGTTTTTCATATTTTCTCATTCATGTTTTTGACCTTCAGTCAATGAACATGGCAGCATATTGTTTGGTGATGATTTAACATTGCTTGCACCATTGTGATATTTTTTCTGGTTCTAAGTTTAGCATTTTGGCTTCTCATATACTTTGGTATATTAAAATGAAGACATTTTATGTAGTAGATTTTATGATCTCCATTATGGAACACTTATTATGATTTATATATTTATATTTTAGTTGTGGTTAATGGCTACTGCAGAATAAAACAAATAGGAATATCAATTTTGGAAGAAAGAGTTTCCTATTTATTATTCATGCCAAAACTACAGACAAAGCAATTAAGAGACCATGTACCTGTAGAATGGAAGGTCTACTATTAAATGCAGTTTCTGTGGTTACAAGAAAAAAATGGGAGGAAGTTTATTCTAGAGAGCCTAACCCCTACTGATTGATCACTAAGTCTCCTTGGCCTACTCCAGAAAAATAAAAGCTGTTAAGAAGTGTCTCAAGCCGGTATCAATGATGGAATTACAAGTCACCTTTCCTCACAGAGATAGTTAGGCAGCCCTCAGGTCAGTAAAGGTTCAAGAAGCTTAAGGACTGACAGAAAAATCAAAGGTAGAGAGGCGTATGGCTAGTTGGAAGAGAATCAAATGAATTCAGCCGGTTCCTTCAATGTTTACTGAATTTACAGTGTTACTTCAAATTATGTGCCATTATGTTATTATCACTTTTGTTTTTAGTATTGTTTTCACAGAATGTGTGTGGAAAATGGGACGTTCCATGGACCATTCAAAGCTTGACTCCCCCTTTCTTTTACCTAACTCATAGACTATTAGAGACTTCATACAGTTCCTAGTTCTTGACATTTCTTTCTTTCTTGTAAAATATTTTTGTTGAGACTGACGCATTTGAGATCACTGTTTTAGAAGCTGCCATTGTAAGCAAGCTTTCAAGTTGTTCAGTCCCCACGTCAAACCTATAGCCACTCAAAAGACATATCGAATGCTTATTGAGGACCTATAGCAGGCCAACTACAAGCATTTTGTCCTCTTACCTGCAGAATGAGGAGCTATTATCCTCACTTTAAAGATGAAAAATACGTAGTTCATTAAACTTAAGCAATTTACCCAAGGTCAGACAACTAATAATGTTTAATTCAAAGTCAGCATTCCTGATTGAAAAGCCTCACTAGATAAGCATGACATTCAGATAAGATAATGTAAGCACAGACAGTATGATGTGTGCCTTGAAGTTGCAGAACATCTTACAAATTATTTAAAAGGGTATATGTTTCTATTTTATGTGGATTTTAGTAATATTAGTTTTTGTACTTTGAATATATTCATGGAGGATGTTGAATACTTGAGGAAAATATTCAAAATATCAAACTTTCAGATAATTTATCCTATCTCTTGATTGATATATAGTGTACCGTTTATAGGGAGACAAATGCTAACTTTGATCTCAATCTAATGACTGGTCGTGATAAGAAGAAGGCACCAGAAATTAGTATGTAATCACAGTTTTCCCACCTTTACTTCTGTATCAGCACTTTAAAAAATAGTAAATCTCTGGCTGAAGTTTATCAGCTAAGCTTACAGTTGTGTGTCCTATTTTTCAACTTTTCATGCATCTGTCACCTTCTAGGTTTTAGCCAAGTTTGCTGAGCATCAGAATCCTCAGTCAACAAAGTGCTAAAATCCGTAACTCTGAAAACCGTATTTTAACCAATAACTAATGCTCTTCAACTCAAGTGGAACTGAAAACTTAGGAAAATATGAAAGCACTCCCATATCAGTGAACCGGGCTGCTTCTATTTCCATTTCCTCAAGGAAATGGAGGTAATAGAAGTGTAGATATAAACTATGCATCCTATGCAGTATGTTTCAGGGTTACTCACTAGGAGAAAGGACAAAACTCTGAAATAGTTTTGGAACATCCCATGTTGCCTGGTAGTAGTCCAAATATAGCGTTCATACAATGCTAATAATATAAATAATCAAAATGTCATTAGTAAAACAAAATTTAAATTAAAAAAATGCTTCTAGTACATATTTCTGTTTCCATTATTTACTTGATAATTGCTGTTCCTGAAATACAGGGTAGTTTGGTTACCATTAATATTAATAATTCTACCCTTAAGACAAATCAATTCTGAAAACGTTGTTTTTTTAACTTAAAGATCCATTTGGATTTGTATACTATTGGCCATGGGTATACATGATAATATTTCTAATTTGAATTGGCTATACGTTTATTTGTTAGTAGGCTGGTTGAAGAAATCAATACCAATAATGCCGATTTCTTTTAACAGAGGCAAAGACTTGAAATTAATTTAAATCACATAAGGTTATTTCTCAGAGACAGTTTGTCAATGACTTTTTCTATGAAGTCATGTGTTGTTTTTTATTCAAACACCTGTGTCTTCATAATTATGTATATATAACTATTTATAGATTATATTGTATGTATTACTGCTCTTTAATGTAGACATAGGGGGGGGGGGGAAACAGAAGAAATATACTGCAGTGATAGAAATGTCTTCCTCTAAATAAAATCCCTGAGTTACACCTGTTTTTATTTTAATTACCCATAGAAGCTATTTCTCGATCCCAAGACAAAGTGCTGCATTCAGTTTTTCTATAGCTTCTTTCCTCCTAGGATTTCATTGCATGCAAGAATGGAAAATGGAAAAGGAGTGAGATTGTGGCAAAATAATTGATGTCCCTTTAGGTTTTCCCCATGAGAAAGTTCCCATAATAGCTGAAATTCCCCTGATTTAGGTCTCACAGTTTAACTTGTCAATATGTAATTATGATTCGAAAACAAAACAGATTACTTTGCAGTTGTGGTGTGGATGCTGTCCTGCTGGGTAAAAAAGAAGCACTGGCTAGATGAAGGACATGTCTCATCAGTAGTTTCTTATTTAATGGTCCACTCAGGTTAGGACTCTAACTGCAAATGCTATCTGTAATAATCTTAAGGAAGATTCCTCCTGAGGCTCTCTAATAGGTATAAAAGTTTGAGTTTACAACCTTAAGTTAGACCACTACAATTATGAGTATTATGAAAATAAATGCATGTACATATAGCAATGTGTGTGTGTGTAAAGAAGTCTATATGTTAATATTTACCACCTAATCACGTGGAGCTACACACTTCATTTATAATAAATGTTTTTGGATTATATATTAACATTGCAGTTTTAAAGAGATGAAACTTTCAAAGCAGTAAAAGATTTGTATTTTAATAGTTAATTGGATTTATAAAATGGTTTCAAACCTCATATTGATTATAAAAGTAAAGGCTACCTGTTTTGGATTGCTGAAGAATTTACTTTTTTTCCTCTGTTTTAATGTTTTACGGCAATTGCTTTTTTTGTTTAGGTTAAAAATAATTGAAAGTGTTTAGCTTACATATTCTAATCTAGTGATTGTTTTGTTCTATACCTATGAGTTAATTATAGTACAAACACAATCAATAATTAATGTATTTATTGAGCAGCCACTATCTACAAGACCATGCTAAATATTGTGCATAGAGTATGTGTATGCAATATATATCATATATGTGTGTGTGTGTGTGTGTGTGTGTGTGTGTGTGTGTGGTTTCTTCTCTCATTGGACTTGTCTAGTGAGGAAGTCACATATAATTTTTTAATTTATAAATACTACAATAAATTAAATTTAAAAATTACAGATCGTTTTGACTGTGAAGAGAAAGTTGACATAGTTGGATGGGCATGATGGTCAAGGAGTGTTTTTGAGAAAATGATGTTTTTGCTAAGACCTAAAGAATGAAAATGTGTGTATGGATGAAAAGGATACCACACAGCGAGAACAAGGAATGCTAAGACCTGGGAAGAAATTAAGAACAAGGCTTATTTAAAGAACTAAAGGAAGGCACTGTGTTTGGAGCATAATAATTATTGAAGAGGAAAGTGGTAGGCAGGGAGAGATCATTCAAGGCCTTGTAGACTGTCTAAAACTTTTCAGTGTTATTCCAAAAGCAGTAGAGAACCTTGCCAAATTTTAAGTAACAGCACAAAAACTGTGAAGGATGTGACTTTTTCAAGAATTATGGGTGGAAAGGAAAAACAGCAACGTGGTCACGAGACACATTGGATTGAAATTATTTCTGAAGATGAACATGATTTAATCTATTCAGAATACCTGCAAGGGAGTGGGAGTTTTAAGATACAAAAGATTTAATAGCAGTAAGGAATATTTTCTTACTTTCTCAGTGGAGAATGCTGGAGAGATTGGCATATAGCACCCAGAAGAAAAGATTAAAAAACAGACATTCCATTTGTAAAAAAATCATATAAATTGAAGATGTGATGGTAGTTTATACATTACTAATTTAAAGTTATTCTCATCTAAAGACTTCTGTTTTCTCTCTATATTAGTAGGCTAGATCATTTGCATGGGGGTTGAGGCTGGTTTGGTAAATAAAGAGAGAAAGAGAAATGAGATTTTAGAAAGAGCGAAGCAGACCACAGGTTTGGGGAGACGAAAATTGATTGGAAAGGTGGATGTGGAGATGGTACTACAAACTGACCGGAGAACCAGCTGAACGATGTTCAGCTTCCACTTGAGGCTGGCGGCCACGAATATGTACTTAAAGCATCCTCGTTAGGTGATGACAGTTTTTCCTCCAGCAATGGTCAGCAGCTCAGGTGCAGGCATACAGGGAGCAGAAAACTAAAACTGAATTTACTGAGAAGTGATTGTTTTCCCAAAGCAACAATGGCAGTTCAGCTATTGAATAGATGATTTTATGGACAGATTAAAGAATTTTAAAAATAAAGGCAGTGGAGAAAAATAAAGCTGGAGAGAAAAAAGCAAAGGAGAAAAATAACTAGAGACTCAGTAAGGTAAAAGGACACTACAGTAAAATCACTTCAGCATCTCTATGTCCATATGCAAGTAATGTTGACTTGTATTTCAGTTGGTTTGAATTTCAGTTGGTTTTGTACCACCTCCCCCCAAAAAGTCTTCAGCCCTCATCTAGATACCCTTACTTATACGACTGCCACTGGACAGCGATAACTGTAAAGATGTAAGTTTGGAAATCACTTCGTAGTTTATAAAGCATTGCACGTACATCATCTTAACCTAGTATCTCGGGTTGATATCTAGCCAAATACTCTGCTAGAATCTAGTGATGCAAGGTGAACAAGATATGATTTTTGTCTTTGAGGTAATGCAGGATTCTATTTAAGAGGGTCATGCAAAATTACAGATAGAAGGTAACAGTTGAATTGGAACCTAATTGAGAACAGGGAAACTCAGAGAGTTTGAGATTTTCTCAAGTTTATATGCTCAAAAAGGGTCAGAAGTCAAAGTAAAATTCAAGTCTTCTGACTCTAAATCCTATTACTTTGTTTTCCTCATTTTGACATACTGTCTGCAAAAGCACTTGTATTTAACAGTTAATGTCACTACCAATTTGCTATAGGAGCAACTAGAGCAAATTGTAAATTTTTAGATATAATCAGACATTCACATTAATTCAGCCATATGCAATGACATATTTGTTTCCAAAACCCTGCCAAGATAGCCAAGAACAAAGTGTCAAAATGAGAGACTGGGAAAAGAAAAAAAATATATTATTTTCATGCTCAAACATTTGACTATTTTATGACCTTAGAAGAATTATTTGCCCATTCAGAGCTGAGATTTTTAATTTGTAATTACATATGCAATAGACTTATCAGTCTATCTCACAAGCTTTTTGTGAAAAATGGCTAATAAGAATAATTATATTAAAAACAGCAATATTTTAACAGTTGAACTGTCAAGTGATAATGAGCATGGTAGCCCGGAGTACAATTGCCAATATAGGGCAGAAGAGGACAATTATTTCTCATGTCAACAAGGTAAAAAAGAACATCAGTGTCATGTATGACTATTTTTAGCCTACATAGAGCTTGTTCTGTCTTTCATAATGCTCTTATATTTTGCTACAACATTCAATCTCTGGCTATTATAATTTTCCAAATGCAGTTAGGTGAGCAAATCTTTCTGATAGGTCTACAAACACCAAGTGAAAGGTCAGTGTTTATATATTACATGTATTTGTTGCTTATAAAGAGGTTTTAAAATGTATTGGAATATTGTTTAACACAAGCTATAACAATTTATAATAAATGTGTTGGAGGACCAGAATTAGAACAGAGTATGAGCATCTGATATATGTGTTGTGTAGGATAGCTTATCATATCACACTGAATAGTCTCTCATAGGAAATACAATTCAAATTTTTTATTAGGCCCCATCTAACATATTTTGACAAAGCACAAGTCCTTGAAAGTTAGTTTGAACCAGTAATAAGATTTTGATTCTGTTACTCCTTATAATGTTAAAAAATATTACTTATAATATAAAAAAGATGTATTTCCATTGTTGAATAGTTCATTAATATAGATGCTTATACAATTTCGCCTTTCTTTTTTTGAATACATATTGCCCAATCATATATATACTAAAATTATAAAATATACATTCTAGACTTACTAATTTTCCTCTATTTTTGAGGGACGTTTATTTAAATGTCCTCTAATTCATAAATAAAATAAATACTTTATTTTATATCTTATAACTGTCATATATAGATACTGTAATCTTCAACCTCTACAATACTATGTTTAAAAATTATTATAGCCCTAAACACACACACACACATAAAAAAAAAAAGGAAAACTATTGCCCAAATCTAACTACTTTGTGAAGCTAACTACTTTTCTAAAATTTTATTTGTTCTTATGTGATTTTCACTATAAATTTTTTCTCCAATTAACTTTTAATTGGAATGTTTATTGGGATAAACGAAGATTCACATGCAGTTTTAAGAACTAATGCAGAGAGATTCCTAGTCCACTTTGCCCAGTTTACCAAATGGTAACATTTTGCAAAACTATGGTACAATACCACAATCAAAATATTGACATTTATACAATCACCTATCTTATTCAAATTTTCACAATCAAGTATTGACATTTATACAATCACCTATCTTATTCAAATTTCACCAGTTTTAATGGTACTTGTGTGTGTGTATGTGTGGTATTTAGTTCTATATCATTTCATCTCTTGAGTAGGTTTATGTATCCACCACAACAGTCAAGATACTGAATAGTTTCTGCAACACAAAGATCTCTCTCTCCCATTGCCTTTTTTTATCCACACACTTCCTCTCATCACTCTCACTGCTTCCCAAACCACCCCAACCCCTGTTAACCACTAATCTGTCTTCTGTTTGTTAAATGTTGTCATTTAAAAATGTTATATTAATGGAATTATGCAGGATTTAACCTTTTGCTATTGGCTATTCTTATTCATCATGTTTCCCTGAGGTTTGTCCAAATGACATCGCGTATTAATAGATTGTTCCTTTTTATTGCTGAATAGTATTCCACAATAAAAATCAAGTTGTTGAATCATTCACTCATTGAAAGATGCCTGCATTGTTTCCAGATTTGCCTATTAAGAATAAAGCTTCTACTGAACATTTGTCCACAACTTTTTTGTGAACTTTAATTTCTATCGCTATGGGATAAATACCAAGGGTATTGTTGCTGAGTTAAATGATAATCGCAGGTTCAATTTTATAAAACTTGCAAAGTGTTAGTTTCCAGAGAGGCTGTGCCATTTTACATTCCCCATGACAATGTAACCAATGTGGGAATCTAATCATATGTGCAATGTGATCCAATGTCTGCTTCCTCTCCAGCCTTTGGTGTTGCCTTTAATTAAGTTTTGATCATCCCATCTCTTGTCTAATAAACCTACAAATTCTCTACTGTTCTCTAAATAGAAACATTTCTCAACCAATAAGCAACCGAAAATCCCGTAGATGGTGATTTGAGTACAAAAATTTTTGAGTATGATGTGGACTGTATGGTAACCCTAAAAATTATATAGAGTAATAATGACATATAATTACATTGATAAATATCCATGATATATGGATAAAAGCTTACATTATTGTATGTATTATACATTATACATAGAGAAAAACATCAAAATTTTAATTATATTTAATTTTGAGTAGTAACATTATAGTGACTTTATACTTTATTTTTATTTATCTGCATTTCCTAAATTTTTAAGTGATAATTTATAAGGAAAAGAAACAGTTAATAGAAACTCCAAATATTCCAACATTTTATTATATTTTTGTTATTATTTACATATCAAGATTCATCTTTCCTATATCCAATGAGAGGAAACCCTCTCCTTTCCAGAATGTTCATTAATTTTCACCTTCCACTCACAAACTCACATACATTCTTTTCTTCAGATGTACCTTTATAGTTTCATGAATATATTTTGATGTTTTCTTCTTTGACTTCCATCACATATTAAAAAGACATTTAAATTTCTCCTGTCTCCTCTCCCTAACATACTTTATATCTTCCTTATAAGCAACTTTGTATATATGTGTATTTGTCTATGTGTGTAAATATTCCCAGGTCTTAATTGTACAATCTCTTAGTCTGCTTGGGATGCCATAACAAAAATAACACAGATCAAGTAGCTTAAGCAACAGAAATTAATTTTCTCCGAGTCTTGGAGACCCAGTCGTCTAAGATCAAGGTGCCAGTCAATTCAGTTCCTGGTGAGACCTTTCCTCCTTGCTTGTATGTAGATGGCTGCCTTCTCACTGAGTCCTCACATGGTAGAGAAAGCTCCTGTGTCTCTGCCACTTTTAATAAAGGGAGTCGGCCCTATCCGATTAGGACTCCATCCTTATGACCTCATTTAACCTTTATCACCTTCTCACAGGGACCCTGTCAGCAAATGCAGTCACGTTGGGGGTTAAAACTTTGATATATGAATTTTCTGGAGAGAGGGAGCACATTTAGCCCAAAACATGAAGAGTAACACACAATAGACTTGCTTATTAAGCAATTCTTTAGGCTTTGGCTACAAAACAATAGAAGTGGACTATAAACCAGAAAAACATGTTTGTGAACTAGGATGTAATTCTATATTAGGCTGGCGTGGATTTGATGTATGTCTTTTATATAATAAGAATTAAAATTTCATAGCAGAAACCTTATAAACACTATAATTTTTCTGGGTTTACAAGGATAATTTCTTATCTGTTACATAATTTGATAGTAAAAAGTCACTGACTGTAATTGAATTTGGTTTCGTATTTTAAAACACTATGTTTAATAGTTTTAGAGAAAACTTTCTGTTGAGTTGTTGATATTGGTAGTAACTGTGTTTTCACTAAATATTGTTCCAAACATGTCCTCTTGGCCCATTATATAAAAGAAAGAAGTATATGGGTTTAAAAGGTCTATACATTTCTTTGTTAGAATCATTTATTTGCATTATATTATAATTTGTCGAGGTCAAGCCTATTGATTTATTACATGCAGGATGAATTTACTCAGTGTTGTAAAAACAAAAAAAAGTTTAATAATAATTGAAGGTCAGTCATTGATTGACATTCCGATATAATAGATGGAAAAGGGAGAAAGAAGACAACTGTGTGGGGAAAAGGGAGGTGATTAAAAAACAATGTAAACAACTATTAAAACTATATGACACACACCATGCATTTTTTATTCAAATCTAATTTGGTCCTGTCATATATGCAAATACTTCTTTCTCTGAGAAAGAAACAGTGATGTAAATTCTGTCGTGTCCTGTGTACTGCCCAGCACAGTACTCTCCCAGAAAAACAAAACAAAACAAAACAAATCAAAACAAAACACTCAGTGTACCTTCTAAATGGAATTGACTTAAACAGAACAACACTGAATAAAAGACATTTTCCCTTAAGATTGACTGAAGTTTCAGTGAATAATTGAATTTTAAGGATTTTTTTTTTAATATAAGAATAGAGAATATTTCTCCCTATTTTCTTCCATTCATGTACCATTTTTATTTTATTTGTATTTTCCACATAATCCCAGCGGATTCCCTGTGGTCTTATTATACCCTTCCACAGCTTCCACTTGCAGTTTGCTTGTGTAACTGCGAGATGTCAAAATAGTCTCCATTAACATTTAAAACACCATGTTTTACTCTTGGTGTGTAATTAAATGAAAGCATCAAAAATTTGAGCAAAATTTTTTTAATAAGGTACTGTCTAATATAATTATAACTCGATGTTAAAATTATGACTTATTTGACCATCAAAACTTGGCCAGTAATTTGGTTTCTAAGACATAAAAGACAATTCCACTTCAGAACAACTAATAACAGGCCAATCACTTCGACATATCAGCTACTAAGTTCCTGACAGGCAATGTCACTGTTAGTAAAAGAAATACATGAGGTGAAGGGGAATATAGTTAATAATATTGTGATAAGTTCGCATGGTGACAGATGATTACTAGATTTATGTGATCACATTGTAAGGTATATAAATGTTGAATCATTATATTCTATACCTAAAACTAATATAATATTTGTACTAACCCTATTTAAATTAAAAAAAAAAAGACACTGAAAAATAAATACAGCACAGCTTTAGTTTAATTACAAGAAAAACAATAGACTAATCTAGATTGGAGAACATTCTGCCGGATACCAGACCAGTACCCCTTAAGAGGTCATTTAAAAAGAAAAAAAAAGATTGAGAAATTCACATACCGGATGAGACAAGAGAACTGAATGCAATGTGGTTGGTACCAAGGACTGGATCCTGGAAGAGAAAGAGGACATTAATAGAAAAAACAAATGAAATCTGAAGTTTAGTTATTAACAATAGACCAGTATCAATTTCCTAGACTTGACAAATGAACCATAATAATTTAAGATGTTAAGACTAAGGGAAATTGAATAAGGGATATACAGCAACTCCTTGTACTATGTTTGAAACTTTTCTGTGAATCTAAAATTTTTCCTAAATAAAAATTTACTTTAAAAACTTAACAACAACAACAAAAAAATACAGGGAAAAGATACAACAATTTTGGTGCAGTCATTTTAACTTCTTTGAGTTGCTGGTTA
Source organism: Rousettus aegyptiacus (assembly GCF_014176215.1). Classification (NCBI taxonomy): domain Eukaryota; kingdom Metazoa; phylum Chordata; class Mammalia; order Chiroptera; family Pteropodidae; genus Rousettus; species Rousettus aegyptiacus. Next base: position 80,143,756 of record NW_023416286.1, read on the forward strand.
TATACTCTTACCTTTTCACTACCTAGTTGTTTAGTGTGAAGAAGGGAGAGCAGTATATTGAGACTTTATTACTATTTCTTTGTTAGATAAAGCACAGGTATGTATAGAGAACAGAAATCACCTAAAGGCAACTTGCTTCCTAACATGGAGATAAAATTGGATCCACAGCTCGTATTACCTTGTGGAAATCTAAAGCTCTTTCTACATTTTATGAATATTTTTAGTGGACTTGCATTCTGTGGCTGGTCTGCTTCCAGAAGTTTTCTTCTTTAGCAGTGTTCTACTAACCCAAAGGTGAACCACTGTTATTTCTTTTCTTTCTCCTCCTTTTTTTTTTTTTTTTTAACATAGAAACACATACTCCTAGAAAGTGTTTTTCAATGTACCAGATTTTTTTTTCTTTTTTTAATATTCTAAGATGGGGGAAATCTGAAGAATACATCAAATAACTTCAAATTGAATATTAAGCTTTCATGTTTTTAAATTTTATTTTCAGGGACTCTGACACCTTGACTTCCTCTCAAGCACAGCCCCACCCACTCCCTTCTCCCTCTTTCCTTCTGGAGCAAAACAACTAACACCTAACCAGGAATTGTTTTTCTTGCAGGCAGAGAAAAGGAGGGCTTCTTTATTTTTGCTTAGGCTTTTGTTACTATTTTCCCATATCTGAGCATATCTTTGAAGCAGAGGAAATAGGTAGCCAGATGTTAAAACAATGAATAGATTTCCACTTTATTTTTACATTCTGATCAGCCAATATTTTAGAAGGAATGTATATAAATATACAGTAATGTATGGGAATGTCTGTATATTTTCTTAAAGAGGCTGAGACTGGCCATAGGTTTTATCAAGACATTTCAGTACTTTCATAAAATACCATTTGTCAAAAAAATGAATCTTATAATTGAGTATGAAAACGTTGAATGATAGAAGGGCCTGAAGATGCGATCACTCAGATGTAAAGCAGAGGGTGAAACTAAGACAGAAATAAATCTCAGGCTTTCTCTGTACGAGCATCACCAGCTGTTCTGTCAAAATCTGCCACTCTTCCCCGTTTCCGTGAACCTGGAACTGAGCAAGTTCATTCCAGGAAACGGTTCCACTGCACTTTCTAGGTTTCTCATGCAGCGTTCCTTCATCACACCCTGTGAATCATGAGGGCACATCCATTTGGAAAATGAAAGAACAGTTTTTAAAATTTATTTAAATTAGTTTCAAGCATACAGTACATTGGTTATACATCTATATACTTCATAAAACAATCCCCCCGATTGCTCCCTCCCTCCCCTGGGCCTCCACCTAGCCATCATATTAACGCTCGCTGCATTCCCTCTGCTGTGCTCCGCATCCCCGTGACCAACTCTCAACTACTAATTTGTACTTCTTTAACCCTTCACCCCATTTTCCCAGCCCCCCCAACATCTCTCCCTTCGGTCCATCACCAAATTGTCCACTATATTTGTGTCTGTTTTTGATTATTTTGTTCTTCTCGATCCTTAGATTTTCATCACAAAACTGTAACTATTCTTCTGCACTTAAGTTGTTCTCACTATTTATTTATTTGCATGCCGTTATGTTCTCAATAGAAGGGTGAAGACTTTGTACATCAGCATTGGGATCATTGGGAGGTTACAATTTTGACAGTGATTTACCAACAAAAATGATTTCTATAGCATTTTAGTACCATTCAAACGTGAATGTCTATATGGTGTTCAGAATGTACATTTATTGATCTGAAACAGTTAAAAGAATACGTACAAATTTTATGATAGGGTATGATATTCATATAGCTTCCTAAGGAAAGAATAGTCTCTACATGACGACTACCAGAGATAAAAAATATTACATCAGTGTAGATGAATATAACCTTTCCATTGATTGATGGACACACAGAAAATATCCTCAGGGTATCAAAAAAAAAAAAAAACTACATTAAGTACTTGATGTATCTGAGTGAGTTTAATTTTTTATTTGCATTTCTGAGATGGATGAAATGTGAGAGAAAACACCTTATCGATTGTATATTAAGAAAAATGTAAAATATGTTGCTATTTCAGCAACTCTGCAGAATATTTTTATGGCAAATATACGAATTTAAGAGAGGAGACTTCAAGTTACCAGAAGATATCTTGCATTTTCAGCAGACATTTGTCACTTTAGTGACATCACATGTGGTAATCTCACTTGTCCTTTGTCATTTTTTTTGACATATTTAAAAACCATGTTTAAAATTTTTGCCAAAACATTGGTAAGACAGTATCAAAATTTCTCATAAAACAATTGAAACGAGATGGTAATGACCTTTTAGCACTGCCAGGTCCGTTTAAGATTCTGTGTGTATGGTTTATTGTAAGCAGCAAAGCCCTTTGATTTATCCCACAATTGTTTCTTAAGCATGGACTTCACACCAGGCACATTTTAGCCCCAGAGGATACAGTAGGCAATGACAGACAAGAAATGGCTTTTACAAGAAAGGACTGAGGTGAGTGAGGTGGGAAATATCAATCTCTGATATCTAATTCCTGAGACTTGAATGGTATCCAGCAAGTCCCACAAATGCTAAATAAAATTTGTGAATATCAAGGGATTCAACTAAAACAGAAAGCTTTCAGAGGCCAAGTTAATCTGAATTTTGTTTATGGTATTACTATATAGAAAACATATGTGTATGCAGCATATATACTTCAGATATACAAGTATACACCACAAATATACATACATATCTACCACACATTTTAATGTAAATGAGGAGCGTAACTGCGAACTGCTAGCTGTGTTTTATTTTCTCTCATTGGGGAAGGCTCCTGAGTCCCGGCTCAGTTTCACTAGTCAACATCTACTTACCCACGGGAGACACTTGGCTCCGACCGCCCATGCGTTTCATACATCTGCTTTACTGAGATCTCTTTGAGTCTAAAGCAAGGAACTCTTTAAAGATTTAATGATGTGGAAAACACAGCAGCCTCTATGCTGAGCTCGGAAAAAAATTATTTCAGAGATGATGACGCCATCAGTGATAGTAGATTTATATTTTTTTGTTTGTTTGAATATTTCTTTTTAAATACATTTTATGCTTAACTAATACTTCACATGATTTCTGTAGTTCCTAAACTGCATGACCCTTGACTTCTGGACTGATGTAGGATCACATGTCCAGAAGTGGAGTGAAGAGGTGACTGTGCAATGGTAGACTGTGGCAATGTCTGTGGTGGCATTTAGATGAAGTGGCAATTAGATAAGGTGTGCTCAAATCAAAAAGATATTTTAACTTATGGTCTGAAGACAAAGATGTCTCAAGCTAATGCTTCCCTTTCAACTCTGCGATACAAGAGCAGTTTGCAGCCAATTTTATTAATTGACATTTATTCGAATTTACATAATTGCTTATGATGACATCCAGAGTTAAGTGTTTCACTGTTCACTGGGTGGCCAGACTGTGTGGTCAAGAGTCAAAGGCAGATAAGTGCCACTCAGAATAGAGACCACTGCAGTATCTAATGTTGCCGAGAACAGAAAAGATGCAACTGGGCTCAAGTGGTACAGCCTTTAGCTACAACAGGGAAGAAGAGAGTGTGCACAATCCAGCTCCCTGCAGAGTTAGTCCCTCACAGCCAGCAGGTCCACTCCGAGCCCAGGAGGGTAATGTCACTACATAACACCCACTTCATGCCCCCAGTAGAAGGACCCCAACCCCTCCCACGTGGGGTTCGAAATACAGAAAGCTCGGGGCACACCTGAGAATCATTGATGCAGATGCTTACAGAGAACAAAGGAATACACATTAAACCCAGAATAGAAAGGAAATATTCCCAAACGAGGTGATAAGGCCAGCATGGGCTGTGAGGGCTCTTTGTGTCTTGGTAAGGAGGCGTTCCAAGCAGATGGCCTATTCTTAAGTGGTCCAACGGGGGTCAAAAGATAGAATGTATGAGATGTCTTTCCCAACACTGAGGAAAAACAATTATTTCTAGACTGAATAAGCTTGATACTACTAAGTTTTAGTTTCTCTTGCTCTCCTATATATGAAAATATGATGATTCTTAGCTGCGTGCACTAAAATAACTGAAGATATTTGCCTCAGGTCGACCCCTATTTAAATTCTGATTCACCCTTTTAGTTACTTGATATCAAAGTTACTTAACTTCTATGAAGTACAGTTTCATAATATCAAAGTAGAGACAATGTCTACCTCAAAAGATTTGTAGGAGTAAATGAGACAACGCATAACAAAATATTGGTCATATAGCAATTACATCGTGTCCTCTAATACAGTGTCAAAAGGTAAATTTTTCTAATTTGTGGTGTCAAGAGATGCAAGTTCTTAGTAGCTTATTCATTTACACATTTTTTTCCCCTAGATTACCACCACCAAATACCAGGAAAATGAACATATTAATAGTTTTAACAAGATGTAAGTTAGTCAAGAGAAGAGTTAGATGGTTTATTCTTGACTCTTCTGACAAACCCCTTATGGTCGTGATCAAAGGTAAATCTAAGCGCCAAGCTTCCACTGCAGGCCTTTTAATGATTCCTTCTGACCCCACTGCTCAAGTCCTGAGAACTCTGTGCCCATCAGCTTTGTCACTGAAGCATAAATTAAGAACTCCTAACTACCACCAGGTAATTAATTAGGTCTCACTTCGTTGACAACCTTCCATTGTGCTTACAGAATTTTAGTTCCCTTAATTACAACTAAAAACAATTCTAGGCACAACTTATAGAATAAGCCATTTGAACCTTTGCCCTAAGGAGTCTTGAGAACCAAATTTTAGCTTCTGGCTGAATGCATCCAGAGTGGTCTGAAGGGAATCCAGCGTTTTCCAGACTAAGCCCATACTTTGCATCACTGAGTTCTTTTACTGTTAGCGCCTGCCCTCTCTGCTTGAGGCGCTGACTTCGGCAATTGCTCCAGAGGCACTGACTGTGTACTAGGGCAGTTTCTGAAAGTTTCAGGGAGGGAAGAAAGGTTTTTTTTTTAAATTTCTGTCTGTGCCAAAGAGGGCTTTGGGGGTATTTTCTTCCTCAGCAACTCTTTAACTCTCCCCTTGTGAAACATCTTTCTGTGTACTTTGCAGAGAAAGGAATCTCACCAGAGGCCCTCTGAAATGACTTCAGAAAAGCATAGATAGGAGTCAAGTGCAGTATCGCCTCGCCTCCACCCCCTCACAGGGTGGCTGCGGGACAGAACTTTCTTTCGACCTCTTTTTTGACTACGCAGACATTTCCATGTCACGAAAGCCTTCTTTTTAAGTACAAATTTGTGTAATAGTTCGTGAAAGAATTTCCAAAAGCAGAGCCTTCTGTATTTAAACAGACTTTTATGTAATAACGGTGCTATTGAGTAATATGAGTGAAAGAAATAGTGACATGGCTAGCTTATGATTTACTTCTGTTCGTGATCTATAATTTGGTCATCCTTCTGACATTGATCTTTGTATATAATTCTTTCATAGTCTGGATATATACTCTTCATATATCTTTAGATAATCGTGATACTGTTTTTAGAATATTTTCTCCTCTACATACTGGTCATACTCGTACTGTTAAGTGTAACAGGATTCTAAAAACTTGTGAACATTTATCATGTTATGTTAGACTAGTTTTTTTTTTTCCTTTAGATTTTTGGTTTATTTTTAAAAATGCTTACCAAATTCTATGGGACTTCTATTTAACTAATGCAAAAGTAAAATGATGGTTCTAGAATAGTAAAAAGAAAACAATATAAATCATTGTGTAATCATGCATGTGGTGATTTTTACATTTATGAGCAGATGAGAAGATTTTGTTTCTCTGAAAGTTTAATTTTCTATGAAAGGAATATCCTTAATAATAAGACCATCCTAAAATATAAATTTTTAAATAGATTACATTTAGTATTGCTTGTCAAAATCTCTGTGGATATATTGTTTAGTGATAATTCTGTATATTTAAAGAATTTGCAATGTCACCTTTTGGATTAATCCAGGAAATTCTAAACTTCTAACCAAATCTTCCTGATAAACAATGATCAGCTTCTATTACAGTGTAATTATGTCAGGAAGATTTTCGCATGGTTTATGCACAAACAAAAAAATGCATTCCTTTTCCTGGTCTGTTGGCAATTTTTTCTCTTTATGTTTTTCTCTAATCTATTTGAACTTGAAAGGGTGGACTACTTTCACAGCAGTGTTTGGGTGTCTCTCGTCCATAATCTTATTGATGGGCTCCTTTGTAATTTGTAAAGCAAAATTAAAATCGACCTGTAATCTGTTAAAGCAGTGCTAAGCATTCACCTCAACCATTAGCTCTGATAACTCCTTTATCTTTGTGAAGAAGGAAGGCTCTTAAGTATTGATTTTAAATAACAAAACATAGCTGCCATTCTAGTTTTAACTGTCACCCACATAGGTTCAGGAGTTTTGTTCTTCCTACTTCATGGTTGCTCCTTTTGTTGTAAAAAGATATGCTCTATTATCTCAGGGAAGTATTGTAGAATTGTTTTTTTTTTTAGTTTTTTTTCCCTACCAAATAACTGTAGTTTAAATGCCACAATAGAGACCTCAGTAAAACAATGTAAAACCATAATTTAGGATTTTATTTCCATTATACTTTGAAATTTTCATGATTAAATTATGCACTTAAGTAAGGCAAGCATCATAAAAAAAATGATTTATTTGTACAACTTAATCATTATGTTACAATAACAATTTACCACTTATCAACAACTGAGTGTTACTACTGAAGGAATAATCTTCACACACACACACACACACACACACACACACACACACACACACATCCATCTATTTTCTCTATAGTTTCCAACCCTCTAAAAGTTAAGCAGGGTCATCAGATTTGTTCTGCCTAATGAAATGTTGTTTATCATTTCCAGGCTAATGAAAAGTCTAATTCTCCAGTCACTTTTTAAGCTGAACTGACCTAGAAGGCTGTGGTCCAGATGGAACAACTACATTAGGGTAGAGTATCAGTATCCCTGAGTGACTTTGTGAAGAAACACCTGGAGAGAAATACCTTTGAAGGTCATGTAAAATTAGCACTGTCACTTTGAAGCCAATCTGACCTCAATGTCGCCCCAATGGTAGGGGCAGGGAGAGGAATAGCGACTGTGCAGAAGTGTAGTTAATATGTTCCTTGGTTCTTTACTCAAATGATGCAGTGAAGAATCACAGGTCACTGAGATCTAATAGTTTTATTAAAAGTATATTTTAGAAAGGCAAAGAATGCCCTAAGGAGGCACATGGAGAAAGACAAAGTATGCCTCAAGGAGCCACATGGTCCCAGTGCTGTAACCAACACAGAAATGCCAAAATAGCCACAAAAGGTCACCAAAAAAAGAGAGAATCCAGAAGGGCAAAAAGGACCCCAAAGCGGGAATGTCTGCCTTATATTTGAGCCATGATGGGTTGTTCTGAAGGCATTCCTAGGTGGTTGGCAAGTGAGGTCATTTCGATTGACACCTGGCTGCTATATATAACTCTGCCTAGTGAGCATGTGTGTACCCAGAATTCTACTACCATTGGGGTGTTCTTTGGACGGTCTCTATGCTGGGCCCCTATTTCTTTGTTCCCCCAGTCTCTCATGTCAAACTAGCTACCTAACAGCAAGACATGAACATTAATTTTGTTAAAAAAATGTTTTTAGGGTTAATTTGTCATTACATCATAACCTAGCCTATCCTCGATAATATGAGTTTGGATTAATTCATAAGTAGAAATTATAACGTTATCATAAAATCATCATATAATGACATTGATATTTCCCATGAAAATCCACTGTAAAACTTTCAGAAATAACTTATTACACTTGTATTTTCTATGTAAATTTCTTTTTATTTTTAAATATTCCATTCAGCCCTTTGCATGTCAAGGATTAGAGTGAAAAACAGAATGAAATTGTTCTGAACAGAAAGAATTTTCTTTGCTCTAATTTATCTTAACAGAGAAGATTCAACATCAGAAAATCTCTAGTTTTTTAAGAAATTATAGGAAAGTTATTGCAAAAGGACAGTTCTGAAATTACTTAAACATCTATATGTTTTAATCCACCTCCTGAATTTCCTTACTAGATGATTTTATGTTACTTTCTGAGGTTTAATTGTCAAATATCTGCAAAAGAGGTTCAAAATGTGATTTGTTTTTACCAAATTATATGTAATTTCATCTAATTATCATAGCCGCAAGTTTTATATTAAACACCATTCTAAAATCTACTAAGGACTATTTATATTCTATTGTTTTAATAGAAATTCATATAAAATTTGATAACACTTTTGATTTCATAATATAAATTTATATAAAACTCTAATTTTGCTTCTAAAATCTTGAAAAGTTTTACTTCTATGAAGAAAAAGATCGAGTTCCAGTGATTTTTCAAATGTTGTAACATCTTTTATGTATGGAAATAGAAACAATCTATGTTTGTTTCTTTGAAGAAAAGCTACTCAAAAATGAATCACCTTTTTACACACAGAGAAATAGAGTTTATACATTAATACTCGAATGGAAAACTACTTTTATTATTGTAGCCAGTCTCCTCCAGTACCCACATCTTATACCCATGCTGTAGGAGAAACAAACAAACAAAACAATATATTTAAGGACTATACTATATCTCTTTTTAACTGAACTTCTATTTTAAGACTCAGTGAACAAATTTAGAGTGGGTTTTACATTACAATCAAAGCTTAGTATTTGTAGGCTATGCTCAGAGTAAGATTCTGAAACACATTTCATTAGTTCATATGTTGTTTTAGATGATGGAGGCTAAAGAAATAAATATGTCAAAGATCTTGTCCTCTAAATCTACCAGTGTAATGAAAAACATCAATGTGTAAATGGAAACCTTCAAGACAGGTTGATTATTGTAATCGTTATAATGGTACAATTAATTAGATACCTTATTATGTAAAGAGAACTTCAGATAATTTCAGGAGGTGGGTTAAAAGAAATAATGCAAATTTGATGTAGGCAAGAAACAATGGTAGGAACAAATAAAAAACAGTTTCAGATATTTTCTTTTCTGAATTTGGCCAGCATTTAGGTTGTAAAAAGGAACAAAAATTCTATCTAGGTTCCTAGCATGAATGACCCAGTAATTCTGTTAATTATATTAGAGAATCTATAAAAACAAACAAAAAAGTACAGGAAAGAATGTGCCTTTTTGTTTCTATGAAATAACTCTTGTATTTCTACATAAGCACATGGCCCAACACAGAGTTGGAATTAGAAGAAGCATTTTTCTAAATGGACACACATATTGTATGTTATATTCTTCATGTTTCTCTAAGGCCCTCATTTAATTTGAATCTAATATTTACCATTAATTTGCAAACATGGTCTTTGATTTTCCTCCAAATATATTGTTAATATTTAATACCTTTTTGAATTTCTAGATTTTTTAATACTGTTAAACTTGCTAATGATGATGGCCTATGCCTATTCAGAAAATCCCACACATATGATTTTCTTATATAAAACATCAAAAATATTCAACAGCAAATTTATCAACTTTACTTTTTTGAAATAAGCTACATGGATCCAAAGTATTCGTTTATTTGAATTCAGAAGAAACATTTCAAAGTAAATATATATATATACACATATACTTCACAGTATATATATGCATATATATACACACATATTTATATATCTAGCTATCATTTAATATCTTTATACCCTTAGTCAATAAAATTTTGAGACTAATTAAAAATGTTTTCTTGCCTAATCTTTCAAAAAGTATTAGTTTTACAACTACTTTCTTGACAAAGATCTTATGTCACTTTTATTTGCTGAAAATGGTCCTTCTATAAAGTTGCAGGAGAATACATTGTAAATATCAAAACTTGAATTATAGCCACATATTTAATGTCTAGAAAATAAGTCTGTGGCTCTCTGAAAACTTACTTTTAGGGGTTAAAGAATACTTTTTAGGTGGTTAGAAAAAAGTAACTACTACTGATTAGCAATTGACTCAGCTTCTCCAGAAAGGCTATTAAGGTTCTAAAATACAGAACAGAGTGTTATAAATAAACAATATTGTGTTCTCACCAGTCTGTCCTGGACTCACCATTTCTTTGTCTTGAAATGTCCTTTTGACATAGGTTATGCATCTCAGGTGCTTCGATATAAGGAGCAATTTAGAACTAAAGATGATTTCAGCAATTAACAGAGAATGCTCAGAAACCTCCACAGAAGCTGTATAAACTCTAAGCGAATAGAATGGAAAATCATAGCACTAATCAATAATTATTCATTGTATATAAAATTACTTTATGAAATTAAAATTAAATAGTTCCTATGGATTTATATGTTTATAATCAAAATAAAAATGACTCTGAGATGTGTGAAAATTAGATTATCATTTTATAGAGAAAATAAAATGTCCACACTATGTATATTTATATTTTTATACACAGGAGAAAGTTGATATTAGTAAATGATACATTTTGAAATCTTAATATATTTTGAAAAGATTAAAAATAAAATTGTTTGTGTAGGCCCCTGACATACATACAAATCACATTCCTATTAGTGTTAGGTTTTTGGTGTTTTGTTTTTCCAGTATACACCATCTCAACACAAGTAACCAACTGTTCGATTTCTATAGAAGTGTTCTCTCTTCTTTTGGGCAGTTTGTTCTCGTTGAAATAGTGTATAAACATAGCTTAAAAATCAACTTTACAGTCTACAATTTAATACATATGATGTGTAAATCAGAGTCACAAATCTGCATTAATGAGAATTTCATATTAATCTATCTTACATAATAGTTTAACTTGCTATAAAATAATCATTTATTTAATCAGTAATCCATTCAACAAGTACTTAGTGCATTTCAGCTATGTACTAAGCCTTATATTAGGCCCTGGGGATACCAGGATACACAAGAAACATGTGCTGTTATGTTGGTTCTTTCTTCAGTCTTCCTCCAAATTAGTTCGGTGATTTTGTTTTAGAATTGAACTTTCTTCTTGACCAGTACAGGTGCCTATTGTTTCTCATTTACTTACTGAAATTATTAAATCTCCAGACTGATCATTAATACATTGAACACATTCTGTTGATTTTCCTATGTATGATTTTCCTATAAATATTCAATAAATATCTTATTAATTTTAATCTAACCAGTGCCTGGCACATGGTAGGTTCTCAGCATATGTTTGTAGAACTGAACTGAATGTAGGGTTGACTATCTCAACAACACAAGGGAAGCTGAGGCAGGCATCAGTTACTGGCATTGGACTCAGTAAATATGTCAGGAGTTATTGGGAGTATGCGCAGCTAATAACGTGAGAGAGAAAGACACCATCTAAATTTTGTTCTTCTGTTAGACACATTTGTATGGAGAGTCCAAGGTGAAATTTAGCAGTGGCCAAAGAAAGAGCTAGCCTAGCAATAGAGAATGGAGGTAGGAAGTAAACAATCACAAAATTCACACAACTATTGACCCTAGGAAACCACAGGTAAATAGCTCAGAGGTCTCACTGGCTGTGAAACTCTTCACAGAATTAGGCACCAATGTAGTATATAGGCTGAGATGGGGAATCATTGAAAATGTAGGATCAATATCAAAGTTTCAGTCGAGATTATATGTTTAGGGCGACAGATGTCTCTCTCAGCCTCTCTGCATTGCCTTGGACTGTCTAAGGGCAGAGATAGGGCCAAATCCTCCTTAAGCTACATTAGGGTAGAATATGGGTAAAGTCACCCAGCCTAATAAAAAAGGCATCCGTGAGTCTTTTCTGGTGGACTGGAGAGAGAACTTCATGGGGGATTAAAGATTATACAGTAATTAGCATTAATATTCTTTATGTTCAACCTGTTTATAAATGAGTTTATTTTACATTTAGTATTCAGCAATAGGTAATAGAAAAAATTAGATACTTGACTCATTAGGATTGATTTCCCACATGAAATACCTTTATTTCTTCATTTATAAAACTGAATAAGAAAGTGTAGGTTATTTGACCTCTGAAATTGTATAACACCTGTTTTTGCTTTACATTTTTAATGTGGAGAATTGTTTCACACTATTTACGATGCAAAAAATAAAGAATTATGATAAAAAATGTACATTGATAGTAGGCCTAGAAGTTTAAACTAATCGAACTTTGTCTTTTGTTTCTGCTTGACAATGAGCTCTGCTAAAGAACTCTGTTTTTCTGTATCTTTAGAGTATCAGTGTTTATGTTGGCATTCTCAGGTAGATAATAGAGCACATGAAGACTATTGTAATAATTGATTAGCCGTCTCTATGTGTCTAGAATTCTTTCATTTCCTGTTACCTCCTCCCTCTCCGTTTTCCCTTATGTTGCCACTTTCTTTGTAATTCTTTCTAATGGAGAGAAAGCTAAGGAGCATCAGAGGTACGTGATTCCAGATACTTTTTTCTTAGTAAGCCAGGGATGCTATGAATCATATTCTCTTATCTGTTCTGCAGTGAGATGTATTGTGCTTCAAGTCTGTCTCTGTAAAAAATAACCATCTAATTTCCCTTCGGCAGAGAGGGCTTAAATTGAACATAGTCCTTTGGGATTTTAATTCCAAGGTCATTTTAAGAAGGTTACACATCAATTCAAGGAAAAGACACTGTTGTCCAACAGAAAGGGAGGAATTTGTTACTACAGAAGCTCTGCTTCCCTTAGAAAATGAGAAATCAGAAATAAATAAATAACTGCAGCATCACCCTGAGCTTGAAACCCCAGCTGACAAGCTCGTGAAAGTAGATTAGCCACATTTCTGAAAATGTCATGAATTACTTTTTCCTTCCCTCAGTTGAGAATAGTGTCAAGGGGCTAATCAAACAAGTTGTAGTAGAGAAATCAGGGATATTAGTCTAGAGTATCATTTGTAATGTCGTAAACATTCAGTATACAATGTCTCTCTAGTGTGTTCGTGAATCACTTAAAAGGTAAAGAATGACTGTTCTTTGATAAAAATGCCATGCTATTTAGTCAGCATCATCTCTCTTCTCTGCAACAACTCTGTATTAGTTAAAATGAGGTTTAGCTGCCAATGACTCAAAACCGAAAATAGCATGTGGCATTAACAAAACAATAATGTATTTTTGCTTGTATAAAAGTTTAGGGCTGGTGTTGAGTTTCGTGCTATTAGAGAAACATAGAATTCTTTTTACTTGTCTCTTCACCATGTATTGTCGCTGACTTAGAGTCCAAGACAGCAGCTCTGAAACCCGGACAGGAAAATGGCGAAGAGGATGAAGAAAAGGGCAAAAACATCCTTTAGATACCATTTGTAATCTATCGCCCGGTATTTAGCCTCAAGGCAGGCAGGAAGATACATTGTGGTGGCCACATGCCTGATTGAAAGGCATTATGTCTGTGGAACAGGGGAAGAAGAGATGTTGAACCAGAAGTTTCTGTACTTCATTTGTGTCAAAGAAGTTATAAAATATTAATAATTTTTGATATAGAAACACCAATGGGATTTTAGATTCTATTACTAAGATTTTTATAAACTTTTCATGGTTTTATTTTTTTTAATTTATTCCTTAAGCATAAGTCATTCGACAGTTGTGATAAATTAGAAATACAAAGACAGATTGGTCAATAGTAAGCAGATACAGATTATATATATTAATAACTTAAATCAACTTTACATGCTACAGTTTAATAGATATGTATAAATCCGAGTCAAAGATCTACATCAGTCAGAATCTAACTTATATAATGGTTTAAATAATCATTTATTTAATCGGTAATCCATTTAACAAATACTTAATGCATTTCAACTATATACTAAGCTGTATATTTGGCCCTGGGATACCAGGATACACAAGAAACATTTACTGTTATGTTAGTTCTTTCTTCAGTCTTCCTCCAAATTAGTTTGGTGATTTTGTTTTAGAACTGAACTTTCTTCTTTTAGCTACTGAAATTGTTAAATCTCCAGATTGATCATCAACATATTGAACACATTCTGTTGATTTTCATTTGTATGATTTTCCCACAAAGATACAATAAATATCCTATTAATTTTAATCTATCCAGCGCGTGGCACACAGTAGACTCTCAGCATATGTTTGTAGAACCGAACTATAAATGAGTGTTTGCTAAATCTAAACGTGTGCTTTCTTTCTCTTTTAATCTGCATTATATAAATCGACCCTGCTTAAAATCAAAATCAAAACAATTATACTGCCTTCTATTTCATAGGTAATATTTTGCATTCTACTTTTCACTTAATTATCTTCATTATAAACAAAAAACAAATGTTTAACATAATGAGAGAACATATGTCAGTAATCAAAACTTAAAAAAAAATGCATCTACAAATATCAAATCATTCCAAATATATTTTTATGTAGTACAAAAAAAAAGGCCTCATTTATAAGTGAAAAAATATTCTTATATAAATTCACACAACCCATTCTTTCCCATCTAGCAGTCTCATATACATACATGTAAAATCTTCAAGGTATTTAAGAAATACATGTTGGAGGAAGAGTGTCTTGCAAGCAGAATAAGACTAACTGCAATGAGTTAAGAAAAAGTTGACTCTTTTCTCATTTATGGTAGTATATTTTTCCTTGAATTAACCGTTTAAACCAAAGAACCTTTTAAAATATATTTCCGATTCTTAATTATATGATAAAATTTCAATGGCATTATTAATAAAATTTTAAAATCTCTTCGATTTTTGCATACTTAGGAAAAATGTTTTTTAAGTATAAAAAGGGAACCTGTCAGTGTCATGAGTACTATTTACAATCGCCTTTGAAAAGCTCAAATAAATTTTTTCCATAAAAGTTAAAATCTATATCATTCAAATGTAGACCATATAAAATGTATATATCACTGTTGTTATTGCAACGAAATACAAATCCAATGGGTAAAAGTTTCATAAATTTTAGAAAATGATTAAAATTAAATTTTAGAAAAGTAAAAAACTAGCATTTATAATTTTTTCAAGAATAGATCTTGAAAAAACAGAGTGATGTTTTGATTCATAAGGCCCTACTATTGCCAACCTAAAGCTGTCTATTTCAAAAGACATTACTGTTAAGTTATAGTATACCACATCTCATCTACAGTGAAGAAGACATAATTGTTCTTTTCAACATTGAAACAGTGGAAAAATTGTTCTTTTCAACATTAAGACACACCATAAAGCTTCTTACAAGCTTCTTACAAGTTATAGTGTCTTTAAGTTCATTATTTTATAAATAAATATTATTTAAATAGTTCCACAAGTTAATTTATATACTAACATATCTATTTCATGCTTTGAATTGTATAAAAATGTGCATTCTATGTTACATGCTTAATAATCCTGCTCTATCAGATGGGGAAGTAGGCAAATTACTTTTAAAGTGTAACTCCAAGAAAATTTTCCTTTACAAGTTATTAAAGATAAATAAAGTAGTTCTTTGTTATCTTTTGTTAAAATTGGTGGAAAGAAATACATGAACATCTTTATCTTTTATCAGAATTGAGGAGAAAATTTGCATCTCAAACAAGTATAAGCAGGATATGGGAAGGTTCTTGCCAATGCTGGAAACAGCGAGGAAAGTAGTTGCCTTTATTCTTATAAGAAAATCTATTGTTCGGTTCAGTGAAAACGTATGACAGTGGACATCTAATGCCCTCATATTACAAATAAATGCTGCTAAGCACTCTTGGTCTGAGAAGTGCCTCACAGCATGTGCAAGTCATAGCTTTATCTACACAGTGGATAAGGTGCTTTTCAGAAAGTGATTACATAGCAAATAATAACCAAGGTTTAAAAGTTATCAATTGAATTTAGTGTCTATAAATTTGGTGCCAATTGGTAACTGGGTTGAAGGACGATGAAGTTATAGAATAATAAACCTATATAACTTGACAAATTGCAAAAACTTAATTTTACCAGATAGAGAAGTAAAACGGATATACCATCATCTGCTTAAAACAAGTTTAATTGTTATTTCTTCGAATATTTTATTAACTAATTTAATATGCTTTAATTTTATGTCTATTTAACCAAGAAAATAAAAACATCAGAATATTCTATCTGGTTCACTAAGGGGGAAAAAAATCTCAAGATTCTTCAATGAAAATAACTATTGTTCTGTTTGTCTTTATTCTAGTAGTGATAAAAAAAATGATGAGATTCGGCATATGAATCAAGTAAAGGAAATTAAATACATGTTGTGTTTTTCTTATTCAATATAATCATATAATCTTAACATGACAAACAATGTACAGAATATCTAAGCTCACTAAAATTATATTTATCTTCAATCTGCATTTAAGCTAAACTGTTATTCAAATTGGTCAGAAATATTGCACCTGCCTAAATAAAAATGACTTGCCCTTATATGTATGTGTGTGAATGTGTGCCTGTGTGTGTGTAAAATCACCCTTAATTGTTCAGTTGAATATGTTTGATTAATTTGGAAGTTTATGTGAGAGCTTGGCATGTCCCTTCGTCAATATTATAAGTGTGAATTACTATTCATTATTGAGTTTTTTCTGGTGATACAATTCTGAATGCAAGATTGTGGTAGGAGTTAGGAAAATATTGGTATTATACAGAAACCCTGCGGTCATAGAAGCTTGCTGCTATTTAAAACAAGGCATCAAAACCCAGTATAATACAAGTATAAAGTTTATTCGTACCTGAATAGGAAGAAAATTATTCAATACACTTATTCATTTAATTCTGAGTCTAAACATTGAGATTGAGGCACTAATATACTGAACTTAGGTATATTCAACTATTGGTAAGAGAGGAGCTGTTCAGACAGTGTGGCCTGCCCCACTAGACATGAACACAGGTGAGGGTGTGACATGAGCGGCGAGTTGGCGGTGTCCCCATTCTGTCTCACTCCCCGAGTACCTCACGGGGGGCGATTTGGGTCTAGACGATTTTGCATATAGATGAAGCTCTTGCAGCACAACTTTGCTCTGTTTTATTTTAATATTTTATTTGTTTATACCACATGTTATTTGGGAAAAAAAATTAATAGGTGTCTCTTTTAATGAGTTTAATTCAACTGACTTTTCTCTTTTTCTTCTTTAACTACCTTACAGGGCATTTGTTGAATTTGTGGGACAGATAAATATTCCTGTCTCACACTGAAAAGAATTTTACCACTTGAGCAGATTACATATACAAGTTTGAGGTGCAAATTATATATACTGCTGATTATTTTATTCCATATTCTAGTGATATGAAAGAATAATGTATTAGTGATTTTTGCTGTCTAATGTGCAATTGATTTAAAATTACTTAATCCTCTTCCTCAAGAAAACCATTATGATAATGAGTATGTAGATAAGGAATAAAAAAGAAAAATTTTAAATTATTGGAAAGTAAAGATATTCTGGTCAACATTCAATTATAATTATCTTTGTATATGTTTTGCTAAGTCAAAAGTTACATTTTATGATCACATGACTTTCTACCCACATATATTAATCTGAAAATAATAGATATTACAAATTCCCTTTACAACGATGAGTATGTAACTCACTTTTTTTTTTAATTAATAAGGGTTCACCAGAGAACAGAACCAATAGAAGATATACATTTAAATGCAAATGTAAAATATATACATAAGTAGATTTCTTTTAAGAAATTGGCTCACGTGTTTGTCTGGGGTGGCACATTTGAAACTCACAAGGCAGGACTGCAGGCTGAAAACTAAGGCAGAAGTCAAGGAGCAGTCTTGAGGAGGAATTTCTCACCCAGGAAAACTTGAATTTTGTTCTTAAGGTCTTTAAAGTCGATTGATTGTAATGTTAATCATATTTATAAAATACCTTCACAACAACACCTACATTAGAATTCAATTACATAATTGGGTGCTATAGCTTAGCCACATTGACATATAAGATTAACCATTATACCAAGTGTTGGTAAAATCTGATGGTCACCCCTAATTTAATTTTACAGCCTGGGTCATTAATGGAAGTATCAACCCACCAAAAACTTTCACATCACTTCATTTAAAGGCTTCTCATTTATTTCCTACAGGATATTTCTCAGTACTTCTTCTTAACTCACTTTATCTGTGTGTAAACCTTTAAAATGCAAACAAACATTGCAGGAACTAAAAAATAAGGGATATATATAATACATACATATATACATATATGTTATATATATATATATATATATAATTTCAAGCCCATCAATTTACAGATAAGGAAAACTCTAATGAGCTTTTCTGATGATAGTAGATTCATATTTTTCCTAGTTCTTTCTGTGTTTTGACTATAATTGAGTGCTAACTCTATATTGGGTTGAATAATGTACCCCCAAAATTTATGTCCATTTGGAACCTCAGAATGTGGCCTTACTTGGAAGTAGTTTATTTGCTGACATAATTGATCATGCTAGATTAAGTCGGGTAAATACAATGACTGGTGTCCTTGTGAAAGAGGAGAGAGAGAAACAAAAGAGTATGAGAAGACATAGAAACATACAGGGAAGGTGTCCATATAAAGATGAAGGCAAAGATTTAAGTTATGTTACCAGAAGCCAAGGTATGCCAGAAGCTACTGGAAACTGGGAGAGGCAAAGAAACCTTCCTCCTTAATGCCTTCAGAAGGAGTATGGCCATATCGACCCCCCAGTTTTAGACTTCTGAACTCCAGAACTGTGAAAGAATAAATTATGGTCATTATAAGCCACTCAGGTTCTGGTAATTTAGTATGACATCTCTAATACACTAATATACTCGCAATACAATTAATCATTGGAGCTTTCTCCATTTTTTTAAAAAAAGAATAATGCATCAACAGAGAAACTTTAAGAAACTTTAAGAAACTTTAAGTATTAAATCTAAGGTAAGAGATTCTTAGACCTCTGTTTATACAGGGAATGCCCCATTTTGATACTTCTCTTCAGAGTCTTACATGGTATAAAAGGTAATGAAATGGATTAGACTTCCATTTACACTTATAAAGGGAAAGGGATTCATTTTTAATGGAATACTTTTAAAAACCCAAATCAGTTGAACTGAATTGAAGTCTACTGAATCTAGTCAAAACTTCATTTCCATTTAATTAATTTTTTTTTTCAAGAGAATTAACTGACCTAAACTGTTGTGTGTAGAGTATAATAAGTTACTTCCATTAGAGTAAGAATGAGCAGCCAAGGCTGTCAAAGACACTTTCAAGGTGTGTTGCTCAATTTAGAGCCATGTTGCAACCAAAGACTCATTAAGCTCATCTAATTAAATAAAAATAATAACCCAAATAATTAAGGACAAAGTCATGACCTTTAATGATCCTTTATCTTATCACTGATACAAAACAAATTTTAATTACTATTAATGGTCTATGTATATCTAAGGTATGACGCAGTTATAATCTACCCAAAGGGAGTCCTCAGTGACTTTTGTACATGAAGTACCCTTTTGGGAATAGGTATTAATTACTCTTACACAGAAACAAATGTATGTTAAGTTCTCCAGGCATTTTCTGACAACTGTCAGCATAAGTGTACATAAAATTTTAATTGTGTCCTGGGTGGCATCTAATATAAAGTTATCCTTGAGCGCTTTTAAGAGAACTTTAAACTTTAGTTACCATGTAAAGGAAGTTTAATAACTAATTTTCTGATTAGGTTCAGGCAGCACAAGTTACATTTAGTTTATAAGAATGAAACTGACAGTTCGATGTGTGTTTTGGATCAAATATAATGTTCTACTAAAATTATTAAATTTGCAAAACCAGCACTACAATGTACTGTTTATTTGAACCTACAATTTGTTTTTCAGTAGATTCTTTATAAATATTGTATAAAGAGCAATTTTTAAATTAATATATTATTACTCAGTTTTATTTAGAAGGCTATTCAGCAATTCATTGTTCATATCCTAAACTTTGGGTCCCATTTTTGATATTTCTTAGAAATAAATTTTTGGAAATTCAGGAAAACAAAAAAAAAAGTTAATGTTAAAGTTTAGTACTTTTAAGAAATAACATGTGCAACAGTTATATTGCTGTATAAAAAGAAAATAAAAAAATAAACAAATAAACTCACCTTAAAACTGCCTGATTTAATGCAATAATCTTTTGTTAGCTTACGATGCTATGTGTCTGCACCTGAGCTGAGTTCAGCAGGGTAATTCTTCTGTGTTGGGCTGAGCTCCGTGATTGTGTTTAGCTGCCAGTTATATGTTAGATTGACTACAGGACGGCCAGTCTAAGATGGCCTCACTCGCATCTCTGGTTGTTAGTTCCCTACTGGCTGAGGTGAAAGAGCAATGAGGCCACATGTCTCCCATCATCCCAAGGCCAGCTTAGGCTTCTTTGGCATGTTTTCAGGGTTCCATGATAACAGTGGCAGTGGGAAAGGCCTTTCGAGTCCTGAGCTCAGAACTGGCACAACTCCATTTATTCCACATTCTGTTGTTCAAGGCAAGTCACAAAGCCCATCAAGATACAAGGCATAAATAAATGCACTCAACTTATTGATGGGAGAAGATACCAAGTCTCAGTGCAAAAAAAAAAAAATGTGATTATAAGGTAGAATGAAGAACTGTGGTCATTTTTGCAGTCTGTTACAGGATGCTTGTCAAAAAAAAATGAGAGGTTTAAAGCTCTACACGAAGATTCTGATTAGGTGCTCTAGAAACCACTTCAGTAAGATTTGTAGAGCAGAAACAGCCTATATGACACTCAGAGCACCCATGTTCTTAAAAAGTAGGGGTAAGTCACAATTCTGTTAAGTGTTATTTTCCCTGCCAATAAAATGATGAGTTGATAATTCTAAGTGCCCAATCAATTCTATGGTTCTTGTCATCTAACTCCAGTTATCTAGGAAAGCGTTTTCCATTTAATCTAACATTATTACATATTGTATTAACACAGATTTAAAAAATAAATTCCTCACTTGCATAAACAATTTATATTCATTATTTAAAAATAATTATTCAGTTTGGTCACTTATTTTATACTTATAAATCAACAGCCCAATTCCCAAAATATGACATTCTTGTCTATAAAATTCCAAAGCAATAGGTCTTTTTTTATTGCAAGTCTCATGTTCTCTAGATTATAATTTTTTTTATACTTAGAAAACATCTTTATTTTTCTGTGCTTTTAAATAATGCTTATGTCTATGTCATAAACATCATATAGGATATTTTATAGTACAAAAAGAAATTCTATGGTTGAAATATGTCAGAACTTATATTTCTTTATTTTATTCAACAAGGAGTAAAGAAGAGACAATACAATTTGGAGTGTAAGTCTTAGGAAGAATCCCTAAGAAGGTTTTATTTGAACTAGGTCTTACAGATGAGGACAGGATGGGATGCCAATGGTTAGGGAGTGTGAAGCAAACAGTCAGAAAAAAGAAAAATAACCTAGTTTTTACAAAGATGTAATGTGGTGCTCTGTGTCCTGAGCAAAGCAGAAAAGATATGAAGCTGAGTCTCTGTGTCAGGGGGCCTAGGACACCATGCAAAAGACTTGTATATTACCCTGAAAGATAGCTGGGAGTTTTCATGAGATGAGAAGTAAATTTTTTCAGATTCTGCCAACTGACTTTGGAGTTTGTGTAGAAAGAGAAGAGAATCAGCAAACTCCTGGCTTGATCAGAAAATAAAGAGCCCATGAAGAAGATGAAGAAGATCCTGGACTATTAGAAGGGCATGTTGAGTGCCAAGAAGAAAGAGGTTGTAAAGTCCATTAAGACTGAAAAATGCCCATTAGCAGTAAGACGGTCAATTGTGACTTCACTGAAAGTTGTTCCAGAAGACTGTGTTTCGGTGCTGACTGATGTTAAAGAAACAAAGGCAATGGATGAAACTATTCTTCTGTGAAGTTTGGATGAAAAGAAAGGATTTTTTTTTTTTAAATCTATGAACACATTAGACAAAAATATTTCAATATATCTTCATATATATAATATACTACATATATAGTTTTTTTAAATTTTGGTTTCCATTTTATTTATTGTCTTTAGAATCATGAGATACTGTGTTAAAAATTACACTTCTCACTGAAGAATAATCTTTCGACAAATATTTTGCTGACATGAACCTCTCACATTCCACAGAGAGAAACATACTCTACTCCAAACCTATTGTGGGCTTCATTTCATATGTGATGGTTAATTTTATGTATCAACTTAGCTAGGCCACAGTAGCCAGATATTTGATCAAACATTATTCTAGATGTTACTGTAGATGTATTTTTAGATGAGATTAACACTTCAATCACCAGACTCTGAGTAAAGCAGATTATCCTCCGCAATGCAGTGAGCCTCATCCAGTCACTTGAAGGCCTTAATAGAAAAAGACTGACCTTCCCTAGTGAGGAGATAATTCAGCCAGCAGGCAGCCTTTGGACTTCAGCTCTTCCCTGGTTCTCTAACTTGCCAACCTACTCTGCAGATCATGCATGTAAGAGCTTCCACAATTGTGTGAGCCAATTTCTTAAATTAAATCTCTCTATATATATATTTACACACACACACTTATACACTCACACAGACAGACATCCTATTAGTTGTTTCTCTGGGGAACCCTGGCTAATACCCCATGAGATGTAAATATTGAAAGTAAAGGGAAGGCAATATGATAAAATGCTCCTTTCTGCCAAAAATAATTCCTTTGAACTTCTTAGCTATGGACAATGTTTGCTGAACATTTGTATATAGAAAGGTATTGAAGAGTATTAAATTATTATTTTCCAGTGATATATGCTTTTTATAGATGTTTCCCTCATTCCTAATTGCTTTCTATATATCTTTTGTTATCCTATCACCTTTCATTCTCTCTGAATAATATGCAGAAAAAAAAGAGTACAAAGCACTAATTAATGACAATATAAGTGAAACATCTCTATTGCCCGAACATCATTAACATGAGACTTTTTAAGAGTATTCTTGTCACTAAACTAGACAATCAAGGTAACACTAGTGAGAAGTGTAAGAAAAAAATAATTTATCTATTCATATTCCTGTATTGCATATTTGATTTTCTAATGGCCTTGTCAAACAACATATAATGATCCCCCCAAAAAGTACATTAGTTTATACACATCAACAATTTACAATGAGTCACTTGGAGGGCCCTTTTACTAGTTTAATAAAAATTTAGCTGGATAGTTTTTAAGATGAACCCTTGAAAATGTGTACTTCATTTTGGTCAGTGAATACCCAAAGCCAAGAGGACTTCCTGCTCAGTGGTAAGTTATTCAGTAACCAAATGTACCCTGGCTAAAATATTTATTTTAATTAGAACAGTGGTATGAATGACTTCTATGTTAATCTTACAGAGTAAACACCAAGGACTTTTCAATAGTCTGTAAGGCTCTACATAATCTGGCCATTGGCTCTCTCCTTGACCTCGTCTCTGCACACACCTCCCTTATTTCTCTCTGTATCAGCACTGCAAGCCTTTTTTTATTCTTTAAAACATGCAAAGTAAAGTCTCCCTGGGATGCTCGTTACCCAGGTGTCTTTGAATTCCTTCAATTCTTCGAAGTTTTCTGTCCAAATGTCATCTTCCCAGTAGGCCTTTTTGCTATATAAAATGTCAACTGACCCTACCTGTCTTGCCTATTATTATGTATATCAAAATAAATATGCTAATTATATAAACTATATATTAAATAAATAGTTACCATGGAGAATAAAGATAGATTTCATGTTCATTCCAACCCAGAACCTATGTCTACCAAATGTGACGCCTGCATTCAGCACACACTGGGCATGATGCATTATTAGCTGGCTAATGAGCCTTGAAGTCTCCGGGGTGCTCATAACCTGGGTTCTCATGACCACTATGTGTGATGTGGCTAATGATTCTCATCTAGGCAGATAATTGGAAATACTTGGGCACACGCCCCGCACCCCCATGAAACAAATGCTTGAGAGCTATGCGTTATCACCATACTCTCTCTAAATTTGAGGACTATTTTTCCAAACAGTGTTGAGAGGTAAATATGTTAATTAATTTAGAGTTGCAATTTTAATCATTTCATGTTGTACCCTCACCCAAAATAATTCAGAGATTTGTGAGTTTTTAGCTCCTAAAATTCATTGACTCAGTCACATGAAACTCACCAGTCAGATGTGATTCTGTAACATGTTTTTTGCATTATAACCTGTCTATTGATTCACTAATAAAATTTAATTTGTATCTGCTTTTAACTTCAATTCATAACTATTTTTTTCACATTTCCTGTGATGATAGAAAATCAAGGCCCTCTAACTCAAAAGCAATGTTTAACATGTGTTTTTCAAAATATTACATCTGTACATATCCAGTTGTTAGAAGTTATAGCTATTCATTTTAAATTTTTCAGTTTGCTAATATTTTTCTAATGTCCACATTTATTAATTGTTTCTTTATTGTCTAAACATAGCAAAATACCAAGGCTTTCTTCATTTGTACCCAGCAGCAGAAACCATGTTGATAATAGAAAGATGAGGCTTCCTTTTTAAGTCTGTTCAGACAGGTGAGGATTAGATGTAGTGACATATGAGAAGCATTTAGAAGATCGTCCCTGTCATAAAATAAAAGCACAGAAACATTTTTCTCAAAACCAAATAAATGTTCATTTTTATATTGAAAGAAATTTTTGTAAATGATTAAACTAATTCCTGGCATGTATGTATGTATGTATAAAATGTATTGATTGATTGGTCTATTGGTTTCATCGTACTCTTCCTTGCATGGTATAAAGAAAAGAGCACTAAGTGAGGAATCAGAAGACCTTTGTTTGAGCTTGAGCTCCCTTACTCCTTAAGATGTGTGGCCTTGAATGAGTCACCTAATAAACTCAAAGAGCTTTTTATCTACAAAGTAGAAATAATTCTTTTCTATAACTATATTGCATAGTGAAGATAATCAAGTGACGTAATACTTGAAAAATTGCTTTCTAAACCTAGTGCGTCACACAGATATATATATCTGTGTGTGTGTTTATATACACATACTTACACACATATGTGATCCTTAAGATACTGTTTGATAACATTACCTCATTTCAATGATTTTATTATAAATAAAATTACAATTCTATTAAAAATACTTTAGGGTGGACATTTTTAGTTTATTTATTGAATATTCATTCTGGTAGCTAGAATTATATTCTTGGGTCAGGGTAAGGGGGAACTGCTCTCTAATACTACTATTCCAGATCTGTGGTTACAATGGGGGCAGCCAGTGATGACGTCTTACGGCTATGTAAAAATCAAAGGTGTGTTACCCAAGAAGTGTTAGAGTTCTTCCTGAGCAGTATTTTAATTAGATTAAATAAGAGAAGAGAGTTTCCTGAGATGCGAGTATAGGTTCCACTGGCAATTATATCTGCTTTTTAGATAGTCGAGGGTAGATTTTCACCTGTTACATTCTGAATCCCTCAAGTTAGGTATGAAAGTCTGGCACATTGTAACTTAAATAAAAATGGTACTTTATAACCAAAACTATGTAAGTTTTTATAATCGGTTATTCTGTCTATTGCTCTTCTCACTTCTAGGTCCTTTAATGGGACATGGGACAGAATAGCAAACCTAAGAGCTTGTTGTAAATTTCAACAAGAGTTGTTTCCACTAAAATGTATGTGATTATACTATGGTATTTTGGACTTAGAGCTCTATTTCAAAGATATTTAATTTAAAAAAAAATTGTGTTAGTTAAAAGGGAACATCTTATTCCACGTATAACAGAGCTGAGTGGTGAGCCTTTCCTTGCTGCCAGGAAAACCAGGCATACCAAAAAAATGTTTTCCATCTCGTTAATAATTTTAATGCACCTTATTCACTTTTATTATTTCTACCATACTAGATATTGAAGTAGTTATATTCCAGTTTTCCAGTGTTGAATGCTTTGAATAATGTAATTTAAATATTGTTCTGTTACCATCAGAATGCCAAAACATTTAGCGGGTCACTGGTTTGGTTTCTATTTAAGCCATGTACACACAAACAGTCAAACAGATTTGGATCGAGGAACTCAGCAGTACTTCTTTATTACAGAATCATTTTCTGCTTTGGGTTCCAGGTACATTTTTATGTAATAAATTAAGAAAAAAGGGTAAGTTACTATTTTATAATAAAATATGCCTACCAGGTATTAATAACTAGCTTTTGTCACACTTGACAAGAGCTATTTTTGAATTTGTTACTAATGTCAAAATTTCTAACAACGGATTATGCTGCCAATATTCATAAAGGTACTAAAAACATTGTCAGCCTTAATGTATGCTGCATTCATTAGACATTTACAGTACGTGAAGATTCACCGGTTAGTATAACTCTTAGAGTTATGCATGCATCTAAGGCCATTATAAGAGAAAGTGTACAAGAAAGGAAAGAATGGAAATATACAAAAATTTTAATTAAGGCATTCTTTTTAAAAAACTATCTTTGTAAAACTAGTTTTCAGATTCTCCTGATTTTCCTCCAAAAATTTCCCCAATTCTTCTAAATTATGGAGTTGTTGTCATTCAAATGACGACATAGAGACTGGATGAATTTTCTATTTTCTATTTTCTATTTTGAATTTATCTGGTCCATTCTTTGAAGTTGAAATATCAATATGTATTAGTGGAAATAACATTTCTAAAAGTGAGAGTAATGAAAATAATTGAATCAAAACAAAGTGTACGTCCTGCTATGATAATTATATTATACTGTTATTTTCAGTTATGTTTTAAATTTTCTAATCAGACAGACCTCTACCCTCCATAAACATGTGGCCCATACAGAACTGAACTGGATTTAATTAAATTAAGTTTTTGGTTGTTCTTTCTGTGACTTAATATTTGATTGCATTTAAATTCAAATGTGTTGTTAGATTATGCAATCAATAAAATAGTTGATAGCCATGCAGATACTTGTTAACTTCTCTTTAAGTTTGTCTTTTAAAACTAACAGCATAAACAAATTAAAATAATATTGTGGTTAATAAATGCATCTTGCATTTAATAAGTAGTAACAGTCTATTTAAATACAATGATGAGAAAAAATTGCTTAGAAGCAGATGTTTTCATTAGTGAGTGTAAGATTGGGATTTAATAGTTTTAACGTGAAGTAGATTTTAGAAGAAATTTGTTAAATTTGCAGAAAGCTGAAAAATAAATGCTCAAATTTTAAAAACTTACTGCTTTTTAATTGTAATATATGTGTATATGCTATATATAGAAAAGTAAGGTTTCAAATTTTCAGGAAAAGTCTTCTTTTTATTTTGGTGTATTTTAACTTCAATATGGTATATTTTATTTGGTTTTAAAAAGTGGGATTTGTATCCTTAAAATTAATTTTTTATTTTTTTATAAGAATTTTTACTTTAGTTTTGCATCTAACGAAAGCATGCATGGGACCCATGTCATTAAACAGTTAAATACTGATAAACAAATTATGACCCTAGTATTTTTATAAATTAACTCTATAGGGACATTAAAACTAATTTTTAAAAAATATATCAACCTTTCAATATAGTGCATTCTTTTCAATTTCTTAACCCTCTTTATAGACTATTAATCCAAATTGGTGTTTACTCATCAAAAGTGAAAGAAATGTACTTTTACTCTCTTTCAGTAGATAAAAGATTGCCTATTAGTAGCAAATGAAAACCAGAATTACTAAATGATTTCATATTTTATAAACTTATGTACAGATTCAGTTTTTTACTGTTATTGTAATTGAAACATTTCTTCTGGTACATAAGCCGATGTCCTTTGCATTACTTTCTTTTTCATTTCTTTCTAGCTGCTTAATTACCTGGATCTCTACATAGAACTTGCAACTTAGAGGTCTATATGGAACTTATAGACGTCTATGTAGAAGTGTTTTAAAAGCATAATATGACAACTTAGAAAATGGTTTATAATTTAATTCAGTGACTACTTTATATTTCATGTTCAGCTCAATTTTTAAAGCACTGCAGATAGTCATTTTATTCTCACAGTTTTCACACTCTTTAAAAACTTTATTACAAAATAATAGGCTTTTTTGGAAGAAATAAAAGAGTCAAATATTATAGATATGTAAGTATAGAAAAAAATTTTTTCCATAACTTTCTTAGGCTTTAGTCTTGTGTATAGTTTCAAGATTTATAAATAGATATAGATATTGATATTTTAAAAACCATGCTAACTCATATTGTCGACAAATCTTTTTTAAAAATTTTTCTTTGATCAATATATTTTAGATGACTTTCACATTTTATCTATTATTCTGTTGACTTCAACCACTATATACACTACCTACCACTAAAATTAACTAATTACTTTAGGATCTAGCTAAAAAAAAGAATCTTAAGATCCAGGGAGCAATTATATATATATATTTTTTAATTATTTTCTCAAAATAATTATTATACTTAAAAGCAAAGAAAATTTGATCGTTCATTTATAATGAGTATCCAAATAGTTTTTCACTTTCTATTCATTTTTACATATCCTCAATACTCGACTTAAAAAAAACAAAAACAAAAACATATAAACCATGAGATGTAGAAAGGGGCTTAATGGCTCATTATGAGGAAATAAAAAGTGAGTTAAAATTCTAAAAAGGAATAGATTAACGGTCTGGAACAGATCCACAATGATCTGGAAACAGCTGGTGCCCTTTCACCACTGCTTCAAGTGAGGGCCCTGGATTTATGCCTGTCTGCCAGAAATAACATCGGTCCAGAAGCCCTGGATCCCAGCAGCACCAAACTGCCAGTATGCTACAGAACGTGAGTGCACAAGTGGTTTCCTCAGCCTACACCAACACGTGCTGCTCAAACCACACATACAGCATGCAACCCCTTAGCTTTTTCATAAATGCTTTGAGGGCTATGCATATCTTTAAGCCACTACATCCGATCCTTGATTAAATCGTTTTTTAAAAACTGTAACTAGCTCTTACGTTGTCACTTAGTTTTGAATAGTGTATTACTCTGCCAAACATGCTGGAATAGCACAATAACAGGTAGAAAGAAAAGTGAAAATCAAGGAGGATGACTATTATGATATGAAAGTGAGCAATTAGAAAATAAAATCAATCAAATATTTATATATTCAGAACAGAAAATAACATTTTAATGAATCACTAACAATTAAAAAACACATTTAAATGTGCTTCTTCATTTACAACTCATTTACCACTTCTTGGGTAATAAAACTCGCTGGTCTGTTTGTAAATCCTTTCCAATTTTTATTTGGACAACTATACTGACTGACTTAGAAAGTGTGTTTAAGCATAGAGATTTGATTTAAGGATTTCCAGCTTATGAAGGAAATGCAAATAGCATATCTTAGGGTGGAAAAAGTAGAGCAGGTAGAGTTGTATAGCATCCCCCTTGTTTTACAGGGAATGAAAGATGAATTGAATTTGTAACTCAGAGAATTTAAGTTACTGGGAGCCTGTACGCTAAGTCTCTAAGTTCCTTTTTAGTTGTTACCTTTCATTAACAATTGCATGATGGAAATCTAACTTAAAATTCAATGAATTTTATGTTTGTTTTGATGCTTCATTAAGTGGACTATATAAACAGTGTTTTATAATGAATATCATTTAAAGCTTCAAATAAGAAGTTGTTCTCTTGTTTGTCCAGGAGTGGCATTGCATTTTATAGGTGTAGGGAATGGACCACCACCCCAAATAAATCTCAAGATATAATCAATGTTTCTTAGAAGAGCTGTTAAATTTAAATAAGGCTTTTCTTCCGTTAGTACAGATTCTTGGTAGTAAAGAATCTCAAATGAATGAAAAAAAAAATTCATACCAGAATGAGAAGATTGCTTCTTAAGACATTCATAATATACTATTCTTTTATTTTAACATTATGTCTTTTTGTTCATCACTGTGCTTTCCACTGTCAAATTGAAAACAATGATTTTTAATCGGTTTTCATTACATAACTTTCAATGAGTACATCACAGCAATCTATTGAGATTAAATGGAGATAAAGACTGTAGTTCCCTTGCACTTGATGGAAATAAGGTGCAGCAACCTCTCAGTCTCGAAACAAATGCAAAAGTATAGCTATCTGCTATAAGCAAGGTCTCATTTATCTTTTGTTCTTTAAACCAGAGTTCTTATTATCACCTGAATCTGATAGAACCAATGTTATAAGAAAACAGGGAACAAAAGGCATGAAACTCAGGGGACAAAAGAAAGCAAAGACAAAAAAAAAAAAAAAAGTTTAAAACTAAACGGGGGTTTTGTTTTTACCTCCAACACTTTTTAATGATTTAAAGTTATTTTTAAAATTATTTTTCTTAAGGCACTCCAGCAATATCATGATAATAGCATGGGGGAAAACAAAGGATAAAAAAAGGCTAAAAAAAATGGATTAAAAAAAAGAACACTCTTTTAAACATTAAGCATTATGGCCTGGCCTGAGGAAATAAGAGAAAATGGTGGGAGTCAGCGAGTTTTACATAAAGGTATGCAAACACTTCAAAAGAAAAATAGATTAGCAAAATATTTCAGTAGGCAATTCTCCCCAGAGTAAGTTCTCAAAATGGTAATGCAACCAACATCAACAAAAGATTCAGATGTGCTATTTGACTGGATAAGACTTCTTATTTTCTCACTATCAACTTACTTGCTGGTGAAAAAAAAAAAAAAAAAAAGATACCAAAGGGACACTTAATAGTTGGTGAGAGATAAGAATCCCTGAAATAAAGATATGATTATGTACATAATCTACCTCAATTAATAGGTATTTAATATGCAAAGCACTGCAGTAAGAGAGAGGTAAAATGTTACCAAGTCAGCATTAGGTTTTCATCTCATTTGAGATGGTTTCAGAAGATAAGCCACACAGTCTAAAAACAATGAACTCTGAAAAGTTGGCTACTGGGAATTCTTGTCACAAATACATATCTTGTCACACTTGGACAGTATTAATAATTTCTTCCCATAGACAAAAGACCTTCAAAACCCTAGACCATATCAGAAGGAAGTAGGTGAAGCTAAAATAAATTAAAATTAAAACCTGCACTTGCATTTGAAATCATAAGCAGAGAAATTATTTTTATTAAATTCTATAATAGTGATTGACAATACAAAATATCAATATAACTCAACAACATATGCTGGGACATATCTGTGCATGTACATATGTATTTATGATGTCTAGTGTGAATATGTTCTGTGTGTGGTTATGACTTTAACTCTTATCATAAAAGTCTGAATCATTAAGTTCCCAGAAGTTTGTTTTTTCTCTGAAACGAGTAATTCCCTTTGTCGCCACCGGAAGACACTGAGAGAGCTCGGTTCTCTCCAACACAGTAAAGAATTACAGATCAGAGAAAGTCAAGAAAAGTAAAATTTATTAAAGTACGTTTCCAACTACACACAGATGTCTGTAGCCCCACAGAATTTGGGAAGAAAACCTGATATTGGCCCTTGCTGGATGGTGAAAGGGATAGGGCTATGTGACTGGCACGTGAGGTCATTTGATTGACGTTTGGCTGTTATATAACTCTTTGTCTACTGTGCATGCGGTTACCCAGAATTCAGTCTGTTATAATTAGATTTATGAACTTCTGGGCATACGTATGATATTATAATGATGGTATAATGAGACTAAAGTTAAGGAAGGTCGATATCTACTAACTGCACAAGTTCTTGTGACTGGACTAAACCAGTGGTTGTTTTTCTGGTTTTTACTTCCTTATATTCCCAGATATAATAGTAATTTTTAATTGTCGTAAACGGGTATTTCAGGGAGATCCTAAGAGAGGTCCATGGGCTGGGCCTTCATGCCTCAGTCACTTATGACTGTCTGCCTAACACTTTTTTTTTATGGTATAGGGATATAATTTTTTTCTATTATGCAATACTATCTTGTATTTATGTGGTATTGATCTATATGAAGAGCTTTTTGGTTTATATCTTTGTTCTGTAGCTGTTATAAATCATGTTTTTATGTCAAAAATATATACTACCTACCTTATAAAAGAGATACAAGAAGAATCTATCAGATACTTTTGCAAATAGAAAAAAAAAAACATACTTTAGAACAAACTTCTTATAATAAAAAGAGATTGTATAATATTCTATTCCAATATGGTTTTATTTAATATTCTAGAGACAATCAGATCTCCTTACATCTCAACAGTGTAGTTATTAGTTTTTTAAAACAACTGTGACTCCATTGATGTGCGTACAAAAAAAAAGATACAAACCTTTTGATTGCTGAAAAAATTTCATATAAATAGTAATAAAAAACAAGATAGTTCACTTTACTGCGGTAGGTTCTATTTTCTCAGCTGTCAGTACTATTATTAGCATGAAGACTGGGTGTATCGCTAGAATTTTCCATTTCCCTTAAGTGGGGGATCAGTTTGTGTTTGAAGAAATGGAGCATTTCACGTCCTTTTCAACTTGTCAGTATTTTAGAGTTATTAAGTTCAACTTCCTTTCGGCCTTTTGAAATCGGACACCGATCTGTCGCAGATTCCCCAGAGGCCTCTATGTGCAATTAGCCATTGGATTCACTGAGTGATTACTTCATTTTTCATGTAAAATTCACTCGATTTATCATATATTTGGGAAGCAATAGCAGAGATAGGTCCACAGCAGTTTAGGGGAGATTAAAGGAGAGATTCTATTTAACTGTGGAAAGTCAATCCCCATAAAGCTGCTGGAGACTAGTAAGAAGGGTGTCACTCAAAGTTTAACACTGGTTTCCTAGATGAATTTGCCACCGCTTTGATAATTAACTGATTAATGAAAGGTCATTTTTTAAAAAATTTCTACCTTACAAATTTAACCAAGTGAGCAGTAGAATGACACATCATTTAGGACAAATTCAAGAAAACATGTTTTTAATTCTCAATAACAGTTTCACAGCTCTTATAAACTGTAAATCAGCACAGTTTCACTGTTTAAAAGGAAAAGAAGACAATTGTTATACTTCTTCTGCACATCCTTTTAGGAGCATTTTGCTCGCAATTGCTGTGATAATGTAATATTTTTCTAAATGGATTTTCCCTGTCTATGGATAGGTTACTCTGAGTTAAATAAGTAATAGTTTGCGAGGTAATACAAAAGGTATGACTGGCTTCGAATGAAGAAAAATTATTTCCTTTTGACTAGGTACTCACGTTTTATGTGCAGTTTAGTAGTTGATACTGTACAGCTGAAAATTACACTCTGGTTGCTTGGGAAAACACATTTTAGCAAGATGCCAGTACTTTGTTTCTGTTTGTACAATTGCAGGATCACTATGTGCTTCCTCAGTAGAGTAGTTTCCTTCCGTAGGGCTGGCATCTGAAGAGAGGATAATTGAGTGACCTTGTATCACTGAGGAGGAATGCCGAGTCAGAAATGGAAGACTCCCCTGTGAAGGGAACTGCTGAGAGTTTTCATTGCCCAGGATAACAAAGCAGGGATGGATCTTTCAGAAATTATAAAGCTAGCTCCAGAGGGACAAGACTTTCTCTTCCACTGCCATTTCTGTGTTTATATTTCTAATTCTAGTCATCTGAGAGATGGTGAAATTTCAGGAAGGAAAAAAAAATTCAGTTCCTTCAGGGTTATCATTCTTTAACGATGTATTATTTATTTTTGTCTAATCTAGGTTTTCTTTTTTTTTCTGTAATAACATCTTCACCGCCTTTACCTTGGAGACTATGGGATAATAACTCACTAACAGAATTGAATGTAATTTGATTTCTTTTAGTGTTTATTTAGGGACACATATGGGTGTCTTTGTACATTTAATCGATGTATGCACAATTAGTGTCTTTGATAGTTTATGCCTAATAAATGATCCATTCTTTTATATTTTCTTTTATCTTTGACTTCCTTACACATTTTGGGCCATTATCTCAAGGTATATTTAAAAATGTAAAAAGGCAAGCAGCTTTTCTTATGTAGTTTCAACCATTAAGAACCTCATCAGCGCAAAGGGTATTATTATCCAATCCATGAGATAGAAAGTCCCAGAAGATGGAACTTCGTACTTTGGAGTTTCAAAACTGTCTCCACATAGCACCTAAATATTATCGCCTGTATGAGGTAAATGAAAAGAGAGGGGCAGAGATGAATGCAAAAAAAAAAAAAAGAGAGAGAGAGAGAGAGAGAGAGAGAGAGACCAATCATCTCTAGATCAAAGTAGTAGGGAAGATTTATATCTAATATACAAAGTGATCAATTCAAAGAGAGTATTCTATCTTTTAATTTGAAAAGAATGACATGACAATACTGCTGGTCTAGAAATATTTTTTTTTTAACAGCTTGGATTAAATACGGTGGCCATCTGTATTTTCCTCTGACACATGGTATTGGGGAGTGATTGCAAGATGGAAACATGGACGAAAGTAAAAATTTGAGTTTTACGTAATCATGTATTTTCCCCAAGGAGTGTTCGGTCAGACTGATAATGCGTTCTGAAAAGCTTTTGTAGAGAATTAATATTAGTTAGTTTTAATGTCTCAACAAAGCTGGCCTAGGGGTAAAGAAATCTCAAGAACATGCCTATTCAAATCTCATAGCCATTGCATGGCCTACCTGCTCATATTAAGCTCAGTCAAGCATGGAATGGTTTTCTCTGCCACTCTGGCGGCTGTATGAATTCAGTGATATGCTCGCAATACTTTTATGCTATTTTGCTTGTAGATAATCATGGAGGTTTACCGTTTATAAGTAATCTAATAGACGAGAAGAGAATTCTTTTTTTTAAATTTACTTTTCAATTGCAGTTGATATATAATAATATAATAGTTTCAGGTGTACAGTACAGTAATTAGATGTGTATACACCTTACGAATTGATCACCCTGATAAGTCTAGGACTCATATGACAGATTCTCTTATTCAAAGAGATTTTGTTAAAAACAAAATAATCCTAACTTTTCAAATTTAGGCCACTTTGAGACACTCTTGCTGGGGATGTGGCATATCTGCTTTGAACTTGCATTCCTGTGAAATTTGATTTGATTATTTTTCAGATATTTGGTTCAAATATCAGGTTTTAGATATTCAGAAAAAAAACCAGGGTATCAAAAGTGGCTTGTATGTTAACTCCCAATACAGTGAGAATTGATCTCTTTCTAAATTCTCATAAAATGAAAGGACAAGTTATGACAAATTCACAAATATTCATGACCTAGAAGAAATTATTAAGTTGGACACTGTGGGAGGAGGGAAGAGAGGGAGAAGGAGAGGGAGAGAGATTTCAAACTATCACATAAATTAAGAAGCACATGGAGTTTAAGAGTGTCACGACTTTTAAGCATTTTAGTTCAATAAAATTTCTGAACTTTGAGCTGTACAGACTTTTATTTCCTGAGGAATCCTCATTCTGACAAAATTGTTAATCAAAATATTTGTACAAGACACAGTACTCTTATTTTTATCTTTTATTAGCACCACAGGATCATAGTCACTTAAACAGCATTTGCATCTCAAACCTCAGGTGTTCTTTCTTTGTGCTTATTCAGTTCATAATTAAAATAAATAGCATTATTCCTTCTCTAATGCATTTGCGAGAGGGAGACTCTGATTAGTGGAAGCTTTCTTTCCCTTCTTGATAGAAATAGAGAGTGGCTTTGCAGTCACAGCTATTATTTATTTTTACTGAGCACCAATTATGTCTAAGCCTGTTGCTCAGCCCTAAGAATACACATGGAATAATTTTGTCATAGCCCCTGCTCCTGGGGGAATCAGACTTATATCCAATTAAATATTGCAGATAAATGCTTTGAAGGAGAAGAGCAGTGTAGTGGAGGTGAAAATAAGTGAAAAGATTTCAACACTATTTAGAAGCTTAGCATCTAAAGATTAAACTGTGTGGTTGAGGGAGATGACTAAAGCAAGAATAACACTCATGGTCTTGGCCTTGGCAGCAGGTGAAAGCTGGGGAGTTTGAGAGAGATGGTAAACTTCATTTTGGCACACTGGTTTTGAAGCACCTTTGGAGAGTACAAGTAGAGATGTCTAAGATCAATTGAATATATGTTGTGGGCAGACCAAATTACAGAAGCTTGTGTAAATAGGTGGTGGTAAAGAATCCAACATTCAATGTAAACAAATATATTTGAAGAAATTTGGCATAAAGCAGTAAGACTGAGTGAGTGGGCTAGAGATAATTTTTTTGTTGTTGCTCTGTTTTAAGATGGAAAAGATTTGAACATATGTAAATGCTGATTGGAGTGCACCTGAAAAAAATTAAATAAGTAAATATTTGAATAAATTAAATAACGGAGTCATAAATTGATAGTATTTAGACCCAGGGAATGGAAGAGGAAATTGGATGCAGAACACACACAGAGGGGCTAGGATGCGACAGAAGACCTGCTGACATGAATTTTAAACACATGAAAGCAGAAAGGGTGAGTAAAGAATTAGGGAGGATTGTAAAGGAGGTGGCAAATTGAGGGAATGTCCTACTGGTGAGTCGTCTGTTTCCAAGGCTTGGTATGGCCTTGTCAGATGTGGTGGGAGATTGGTAGAAATGAGGAGTTAAAGAAAGTGAGGAAGATTGAAAATGCCATGGTACAGAAGAGGGATGAGAGAGAAAGAGAGAAACCTAGAAGTGCTCAGTGATGCTAAGGACTACACAGCCTCTGAGGTTCGAAACAAAAGAATGATGACACTAATTTATGAAATTCTGAGAATATTCTTCTGAGGCATGCACGTCCACACAGACGCACCCACTCACACACACTCAATTGAGTACTCAATATTTTTAATACGGATTTTCTCTAAAAATTGCTGACTATATTAGAACAGGATCAAAAGATGGCAATTTTTTAAAGACACTGTTGGTATCTATCTAAATACGTTGGTTTAAGATTAATGTCCTCTATTTTAAGAACGAATATTCTCAACATATATTTCCCAACATATATCATTATAAACTGCAACATATTGGCTTCGGTTTGCTTTACAGAAGCTCATATAACCATTTCAGTCCTTTTGCATTTCTCAACAAAGTCTGAGTTAATATTTAAAGAAGTGGGATGAAATTGTCAAACATTCTCACTTTAGTTCCTCTCCTTTTAGGTCGTCCTTTTAATAGCTCTGCATTTCCAGGGTTCTCCACGTCATTTTGCAAGTCCAAATTATAACGTTACCATTAATACTTCCTTTTAGCTGAAAAGAGAGATCTTAACAGGTCCTGAAGTTGGTCAGATTTACCTGGACCCTCTAGAAATTCTTGAACAGAAGGAATGATAATTACTTATTCTGAAATTATTTATAAACGTTCAAGACACACAAGATTCACAAAACTGAAATGCCAGTTTTTAATGTCAGAATAAATAAAGATCCACACAGATATAAAGAATAATAATTTTAAAAATCTGGTATGTCTGATACAATGGAATTTATGTTTCAAAGGCAGTTTATAATCATTTTGTATGATTATCTAACTATGAAACTTCATCACACATAAAACGCTTTCAAAATATTTTTATTACTTTTAATTTATTTGATTTTAATGGAATAATTCCTATAATTAGATTGTGATAAAAGATTTTGAAAACTCTTCTCGGCAAAAACAACATGAACTCATTAAGGCCATTTTCACTCTTTATTCATTTTCTTTACCTCACTTCTCCACCTGAGGTCTGAATGAACAAGCACATTAATCAGTGTTTGGCATCACTTCATAATGGGCTCTGCTGACAATGATATGCATATCAATGGAGATTTCTGTGGTATAGACTGAACCTAAAATATATAAAATTTATAATTCGGTTCAGATTAGTTTTCTCATATCAACTTTCTTTTTTATTTTGCCTTTGGGAAAGTACTCAAGCTCTGTTTTTCTATTTCTTGTTTGTAAAATTGTCATGATAATAGTGCTTATATTCTAATGCTCTAAGGATTAAGTGAATCTTCTTAAATACTGTCTTGTATAGCAAGTGCTATGTAATTGTAAATTAAAGCAATGGTGGCGATGAAGGGGGAGGTGGAGGAAGATAATAGAGCATGTCGCAGAAAGGCGATGCTGAAAGAAAGACAAGTGAGAATGAGTTGACTTTTAAGAATGCTGTTAATTCTTCCTTAAAAAATTGCTGTCTTCACCTAAAACCATTCTTACCTTAAGGTCATTTTAAAGAAACACCCTACAAGTAAGGAACATAGTACACTCTCTTCCGAGACTATAATTTCAATCCAGTGTACCAAATTGAGGTTGCTATTATGCTGGTACTAATAGCTAAATAAGAATAAGATATTTTGCTAGGGTCGTGTGGCTACTGTAATAAATTATCACGTGTTTGGTCACATGAAAAAACAGAAACTCTTCCCTTCTAATTTTGGAAGCCAAAAGTACACAGTCAAGGTGCCGGCAGGGCTGTACTCCTAGAGGTTTTAGAGGAGATCTCATTCCTTGTATCACTAGGTTTCTGTTAAAAGTCATAGGTTCCTTGGTGTTTGGCTGCTTTGCTTTAATCTCTGTCTCATTCACTTTGTCTCCTGTCTTTCTGTGTGATCACCTCTGAGTGCCTTTGAATATGGAGCTCACCTGAAAAATCCAGGATGATCTCATCTCTAGACCTTTAACTTAATTACATTTATAAAGAAATCCCTCACCCTTTTTTCCCCCCAAATGAGATTACTTTCACAATTCCAGGGATCTGGACTTGATTGAATCAACAGATGAACCTCCTATACATATACTTAGTTTATGTGATGCTATGCCTCTAGATAATTTTGAAATTGTCATTCTTAATGAATTTTGAAGTAACTTAATTTGATTCCTTAATTCTGAAACTACCCAATCCTAAATTTGATTTCTCAGTCAAAACTCTTCCAGATCTCCTCTGGCCATTTGAGTTT
Organism: Rousettus aegyptiacus; assembly: GCF_014176215.1. NCBI lineage: Eukaryota > Metazoa > Chordata > Mammalia > Chiroptera > Pteropodidae > Rousettus > Rousettus aegyptiacus. Next base: position 80,182,460 of record NW_023416286.1, read on the forward strand.
CTATCATACTTCCATTTTTTATATGTCAATAGAATATATTGTCTGTGCCATTTATTTTAGTTTCTGATCATCTATTATCTTAAGATTTGAGGCATTTAAAAAAAAAAAAACATTATTCCCTGATCTTCCCCCTCGATATTCTCATTCAATTCAGCTTTTTACATGTTTCTGGTATTGGTATTTTTAAAACTTTCCTAGGTAATTTTTAAAATACAGTCAAAGTATAGAAACACTGCTTTATGCAATAATTCTTAAAAGTTTAACATCAATTTTTTCTTTCAGAATCTAATGCAAAGCTAGAGACCCTGTCCTAGAAAAACACATATAGGTGTACATACATACAAAACAATGTATTAAAAATGTATGTATGTGCATATACATCCATGTACATCCTTACACAGATGTCCTAACATTAGAGAGACCTGGATTAAAAATCCCTAAATAATGAATTTATTTTATGAATTGTCTCCTATATCAAATTTTTTCTAGTTAAGTTAGTTCTTGTCGGACAAGTGTTGCACTTCGAGGACTTAGTCACGTTGTGGGTTAAACCATGCCTCTCTGTGTATAAAGATATCTCAACAGAAAACACAGCACTGGTGTTTATCGGTGTCCCGAGGCCTTAGCAATGCACTGGGCTCTACCACATTTTCACTCATGATAACAATATCTGTGCTCCCACTGAAAGGTAGTTTCTTTTGACAGTTTTTACAAAATTGGAATTCTATGTTAGCCACCTATGCAATGCTCATAAAAACAGTTTCCTTATTCTATCTTCAAAGAGGTGCCTGTTTTTTGAGTGACTGACAGAGAGCAAGATTCTACATCATGTGGCAGAAACTACCGACCTCATCACGGCCCATTTCCTTTCAAATTGTGCAGGAAAATAAATGATGAAAAAAAATGTGAAGGAAATGTTTCAGAAACAATCTTTCATGTTTCTAACCACATTACACAACACATGGAAAGGCTAATACTGTACTTTATCTCAGTTAGTGTAACTCACAGCCATGCTTTCAACAGAGGTGGGGAAAAAGATTTAAATGCAAGTCTTGGTTTAATTTAGAGCTGATTGCTCATTAATCTTTGGAATAGGTATGCAAGCTGTCTTCCAAACGAAGGGGAGGCTGTTGGCTGCTTACCCCAAACCCCACTGTGCTGTTTTCAATTTGTTTTTCCGTATGATATTTAGTCTTTCATTCAGTGTTTAATACTAAACATTAATGGGGAAAATATTGCTTAATGAGCTGTTGTGTTGGGCAGAATGCAGTCAAACACGCCTCCTTTGCAAAAGCTTGCCAGCTCGCGCCAGTATTTAGATAGTGTCATTAATCATGAAACATTTCATTCTCCTCTGTCTTGGAAGAAGAGGGTGCCTGATGTCATGGAAACAGGCCCTTTTAAACCTAGGTATGAATTAAGACATAGGACACCTAAGTACAAGACATCATATGGTTCAATGGCTGTGAGGCAAATACCCCATTTATGGTTCACAGTGCTTCCGTTGCAGATTTCATTAGCCCTAGAGTAAAATCCAGAGTTAAGAATCCATCCCGCAGATGCACAGGATTGGAAGATTCTGCTATTGGAAAAGATCAGCTAAATAATCACATACGTGATAGATCCATTCTAGAGGCAAGGAGCATTAAAGTAAGCTTGACTGGTCCCAGGCAGGCCGCTTCGCATCACAGGTTTTTTATGAGGCTTTGAGCCTACAAGGTGAACTGCAGGACTACTGCAAGAAAAGTGCGGTCGTGCGCAATACCTGACAGTTTCTCACCTGATGTTATCTCCCACATAGGGTTATGAAAAAAATGTAAATGCGTTTAGTTCATGTTTGGATTATTGATTTCTTCTATTAACAGAAAGAAGACCTAAGGAATTTCCGGACAATCAGAAATTCCAAATTCAATGGGAAAGAGGGAATAAACAAATAATTATATACACATTTAATACAAATTTAAGGAAGTCTGTTGTCACTGACATTTTGTGATGTAGTATTTATCAGTTTAAGAAGTTAAAGTAAAAAGATGCTAAAAATAATAATAATAAAAAGTAGTATTGAGGATAAGGAAAGGACGTAAAGAGGGCCAAAGCCACAAACACCCCTGAAACACAGAGGCTGTTAGAGGCACAGTGCTCTCTCATCATTGCTAATAGTCAGGAGAGGGCAAGGCCCCCTTGCTTTTTTTACTGTGAACCTATTTGGCTTGTTGCTGCTTTGGCAGCAAAGGACATTCTGAGTAATAGAAAACATGTGTCAATCAAGAAAGTTTTATTTAGTGTAATCCCTTGTCAGTAAAATGTGAAAGTATAGATTTTGTTTTAACAGGAGTGCACTGATCACTTAAAAAGAGAAGCTCAGAATCTGTAAATGCCGGTCATACTGGCTTTGCCGAAGATTTTCTAGTGGCATAAAGCTGCTTTGGTCTGCAAAACCAGAAAAACATTTAACACAGCTTATATAATTGAGAATGTTATGGTGTTGTACAAATGTGAATGAAAAGGCTCTTTAGTCATATCACGATCATAACCTGTTGTAAGGAAGGGAAGTAGCTTCCATTTTGTTTGTTTATCTCATAACACCTAGCAAAGGTCTGAGGTATGATACACATTGAGAGGATTCATAGACTAATAAAATCTAGGGTCAAAAAGACCTAAAGGATTTTCTAGACTAACTCTTTTTTTTTTTATTTTTCAGACAGGGAAACTGAGAATCACAAATTCTAAGTGCTTTACCAAGAGACATACTGCTAATTAGAAATAAGCCTGAGATTATAATAAGTGTTCCTGTTTCCTTCTCTGTTGATGGTCAGTTTGATCATCACAAAGTCTTTGTCTAAATCATCACCAATTATGTATGTAATCCAATTAATGGTGAATCCACCTTGATAAATACAGTCAAACATACTGAGTAGCTATGAAAATAATAAGCAATCTCTCATATAGGGCCTACTAGTTACCTGACTTTTTTAGGAATTTATATATATTAACTTATTTAATTCTTATAGAACCCTAAGAGGAATGCACTATTCTTACCCCCTTTTTTTCAGAATAGGATACCAAAACACTGCCAGCAGAAATAACCATCCAAGTTCACAGAGCTCATGTGCTCAGTCAGCTTTCCTGAGGCACGGCATTGCTCCCCAGTGGCTGGGACCATAGAGGTTCCCAACCTCAAACACAATCTGCATCCCGAAACAGATCAATCTCTATGAACCTTGAGAAAATTCTATGTTCTATCTGAGTCACTAGACAAGATTTCCTTTATTTAAAGTAGTTTCACTTCAGAGATTTTGGGCATTTGTTGACACCACTTTATTGTTCCAATATGGCGATTTGCCCTGGTTTCAAATTATGGGTTAGGGTTTTAGCCTTTCTTTCTCTAAAAGTTTTAAAATTCCTTCTCAAAATGCATTGATCCCCCTTGAATTCTCTTGTCCTTCCCTGACCCTCCTACAAACAACATTGCACAACAGCACCTTGGAGCATGATGAGTCAGAAATGTGTCCTCCTCCCACCTAACCCACTTGCATTCAAAGTAAATTCATATTCCCCCTAAGTTTATATAATTTATAGCCCTCACAGAGCAAATATCTGTTTTGAGGTGACCGTTTTCTCAATCCTAGATGGTGAAAATATTAATATGTTTTGAATTACCTAAAGTGTACCCTTTTAATCCTTGCTTAAAGCCCCAGTCTTCAGCATATAAAAGTACATTTTCATAATACTTAATTAATATTGAATATTAGATTAGATTAGATTTTAGATTAGATACTATTAGTTTCCATTAATATTTAAATATAGTGTTTACTTGGGGAGAGGTTCCCAGCATAGAGTTGAACATCAGCTATTGTTTCTAAATTTTACTACTGAGACTCTTTAAAGTATTGCCCTATTGTGACTTGCTTTGATGACACAGGAACATAGAATTGGATAGAACATGCTAATTTATCTTGTAGAGAGTAATGGATGCCCTAATGCAGAAGACATCTATTCATTTGTTTATTCATTTATTTATTCATGCATTCTTTCACTTTTTTGGTCATGCCTACTTCCAAATGATTTTATTGCACTTTTTAAAAAATTATTAAACTATTAAAAGAAAGAAGAAAAGGAATTATGTACTAAAAGTGTAGAGTGCATGACAGGAAAAGAAATATAAGATTAGCTATTAAAATTGAGCTTTAATATTAGCTCTGGGTTTCCTGAAGGCTGTTTTAAAAAGGAAGGGCAATGGATTGGGTAGCTGTCATTGTCTAATAAAGGGAAACAGTGATTCATTAGGAAACACACACACTTTTCTTTAATGTTGCACTCTGGGAGGAATTTCACATGAGCTCTTAAGAGGGACTTTGAAGAACACAGTGCATGTTGTCCTTGATGGCATTATTTTTTTTTTTTTAATTACAGAGACTTCTAAGAATGACTGTTTCATTGCAAAAGCTAAAAGCATAATTATTGTCAAAGGTCCTAAAAGCTACCTTTAATCCCACAGTTATGCAGCCCAGATATATAGTGCTCGGGTGATCTTACTAGATAAAGGGATCAAGCTGAGAGAAAATGTAGTTCATATCATAATTGGATTTCTTGCTCTACAGTGATTTAATAAATCAATTAGGTATCAAGTGTCCAATATGTCCCCTGAGCTGGGTGAGGTACTTTAAGGTCATATTCAAGTAAAATTTTAAAAATTATTCTTAATTTCAAGGATATTACATTTTAGTTAGACAAATAAACTTATTTGAATGAAAAGAAACTGGAAATATACATCTAAATTATATTTTCTGCATTTTATTCTGTATTATATATAGTTTGCCTGTAGTTGACGAACTTTTTCTGTAAAGACCTAGATGACAATGTTTTAGGCTTTGATGGTCACATAAAGCTTTTGTGACAGCTACTTATTCCTTCCAATGTAACAGGATAGCAACCCCAGACAATACTAAACAAATGGGCATGGCCGAGTTTGGTCTGCTGGCAGGAGTTTGTAAACTCGTTATTGAAAATCGTATTTAACTGAATCTTAAACCATGGGACAGTAACTACAGATGAATTAAGAGTTTAAGGGAAGAAATATTCTTAAGGAGATAGTTGCTTAAGGCTTTAATGAGGAAGATAAACACACACAGAGCGTGTGTGTGTGTTGAGGGTGGATATTTTTAGGAATATGGCAGCTTGTCACTTTTAGGTGTGTAAGTAAATGGTTAATGACAAGATATTAGTCTCTAAACAATAACTGTATTCATAATTCAAAATACTATATTGCTCACAAAGAATATGGCATAATGATTAGCCATGCTATCAGGTCTTATTACTCAACTTTCAAAGAATGTTTTCTATAAACTTTTCTAACTTCACTAGTATGTTAAAACACTTTTAAAAAACAATAATAATAAAATTAGAGTGCAAGTATCAAAGGTTTAGAACAACATTCTGGTTTTTTTTTTTTTTTGATTTTACAGAATACTATAGCATAACACAAAGAGAAGCACATCTTTAAGGATTATCATTAATAGCTTTTGCAGTATTTAGCAGTTCCCTTGACTTTACTAGAAGGGCTTGTTATCATTAAACCATCTGAAACTACTGTATACATGTCTTTAGTATTTTTGCCTATTTTATCCATTGGATACCATATATATTCTGTAGACCTTATTTTATAAAGTTAATAATATTTAATCTATTGAATTAGACTGAAGAAAATAATATTATATTAAATTATTAGACTATCTTCATGCTGATAAGAGTTAATAAGGAAAATAATGTTATATGGGCCAATATTTTCTTTTAATTCTAAAGATATTTCAAATAATACTCAGAAGAAATTCTGAAAAAAAAACTTTATTGTCAACAAGAGCAAAACAAGTGGGCATGGGAGGAAAATGTTGCGTTGTAAATTCGTAGTAATAATCATCATCCTTTGTATGGAAAAAAAAAAAAAAACAATGCTGGTTCCTCAACAGTGTAACTGATTTTAAGGCTAAATCCATGATAATAGGACACACTCTATAAGTTTAATTTATGTGAATTCATTTTTACACACACAGAAAGGTAAATTTTTTTTATCCTGATTTTGTATCCTCAAAAAACTAACAGCCAACAAATTTTCATTTTTGCAAAATTTGTATAGAATGCTTCTACAAGATGCATAATTTTCTATCAATTTTACTACTCATATATTTTTAAATAATATTTTTATTTTTTCTTTTTTAATTATAGAAGATTTCCAATGTAGAGAAAAAACCAAATGCCTATGTACTCATTACCTAGACATAGCAGATGTTAACATTTTACTCTATTTCTTATAGTTAATTTTTTATGAATGAAATAAAACATTGCAGTTACAACATTCTCTCTCCTTCTTACTGTCCAGTCCTATCATTTTCATGTACATATGGTTTTAGGACTTTACTACATAGTTATGTTTTTCTTAAACAATATATGATAATGATTTTCTTATTTTAAATTTACCTAGAGAATTCATGTATTTATCTTTTTGCAACTTTTTATTAAAAATCAGATTATTTTAAGAATAATTTCATGACAAGAAATTTGATTAGCTAAAGTTATTAAAATATAATTACTGAATGTATTAGTAATTTTCTCTTATTGATTGAATAATAATAAACTTGAATTTGTTCAAACATTAATCATATTTTGATTTCTTACTCAAAAATGATATATTATATTCATATGGGCAAAGCAAGGTGAATATGAGTATTTTCATAACACATATAAATACATTTATTTATACAAACCTGGACATAAAGCAGTATCTCGAGGGAAATTCCCCACAAATCTTTTCTGAATCTTTTGTCCTTTATTCAGTAACTGTATTATTTATTTTAGAGTGGGGATACTAAAGAATCAGGAATGAGATTGGTAGCTCTCTCACAGCACTTGCAGAATTCCAGGTATAATCAGGGAAATAATATAGTTTTATGATGATGAAAACACTGTACTTATAGAACAGAATAGAAATAAGTAGATATTTGGGCCCCAAATTTAAACTGAGACAAATGTCTCTGTATGAAATGGACTATTATGGGTTTATCTTCGATTCATTTCAGAAATACACTACAGTAGACCAGTGGACCAGATAATCACATATAGTTGAAAGTGTGAACAATGCAGTGTAGTCATTCATTGCTTTTACATTATGTAGCAGGCAGAAAATTGGTAAGAATTCAAAATGCCTGTAAATAGCAACCTTTTCTGAATAGAGGTTTCCAGAATGCTTACTAAATAAGACAATGGAAGCTTGCTAAATCAACTGGCTTTCTCATGTCAGTCACAAAAGAACACCTGAAGAATAAATTTTTTCTGCATTGAATTTCTGAATTTTATATAATATGCTTTAAAAATTTGAATGTAAATGTTGCCTAAGGCATTTCCTACCTACACTCAGCAACCCTCTTTGCATGTCGCTCTTCTTTCTGTATCTACTTCATTTTCCCATTCATTAATTTTTAAACTCAAACAATTTATTCTTCAGGCACACTGCCTTTCTCTGTCTACATGTAAGGACGTGTCCCTGCACCGTGTCTCAATCCCACTACTAAATGAATTTCGTATTATACAAACCAGGTCTAGGTCTTTGAACAAGGTGAATGTCCCCAAAAGTGTGGCTAATTCAAGTCCAAGAAAGAATAGATTTTATTGAATCACATTAGGGACTTAGGATATGCCAGGTAGCAATGCCTTAGCAAAATAAATTTGAGAACTTTGATTAAGTATACAGTACTTTGTATGCCTAATCAAACTTTATTTTACTCAGACCTGTTTAACCAGGTTAGCAAACACAGAGTCCATATTTTTAAAGAGATGGATCTCCTTTCAGTTTGAATCCACCTAGTGATTTCTGGCTGCTTATTTTATTCCCTAATATGTGGATGTGGGCTCGGGGTCATAGAACAGAATTTACCCGAGTTGTTGATTCAGCTAAAACAAAAATGCCATGTCAAACCTCCTTTTGCAGTTACTGCTTGTCACTGCCAGGAAATAGCTTTTTGAAAAGGAGTTCTTAAATTTAATCTCCATTTAATTGAATTAAACACACATATCTGAAAAGAGGGTAAAAGAAAAAGTTATCTCATTGCCAAACTGTTAAAAAAAATGTCTGGACCTTTAGAGGAAAAAAATCTCAACTTCAACTTATTTCAAGGACATAGTGTGGACATTTTTTTTGTTGTTGTTAAGAAAGGTTACACATTTTTATTCTGTCAGCCATTCAATTGTTTTCATTAAAGACTGAAGAATGAAAGACCGTGAGAATATTCAGCTGCACCTGATAAGATTTTTTTTTCTTTAAAGATGACCCCAACCTGTGGAAGATGATTTATGAAATCATGGTTTTCATTATTGGACTCGGTGCTGACTGTGTTGTTTTTGATTGATGGGCCTATAGTTTTCGTCTTCTTTTGTCTTCAGGAGAAAGCAAGGGCATAAAAACACTGCTGGTGGATAACTGAAATTATGTAAAAGGTGGCAATATTTAAAGAGAAGTGATTTGAAAGAAATATAAAGAAAAGCATTCAAATAGGTGAGGCACATAATAGAGCATGGGCTTTATTTTATGTTTTAAAAATAGATTATTTTAAAAGAAGATTACATAAACTATGGCAGACAATTTTTAAAAAAGTTTTCATTTGCTGTTGATGAAAATAATGCTAAAATGAAAGAAAAGGGGCATTTTATTCACCCTGGCATATAAAATGTTCTAACTGACAGAAAAGAACATCTGTTGTTTTATATGCAAATAGAAAATAGGTTTGCCATTTTTATAATATATATATAAGAATGTGTCTTTGTGCTAGAGTTAATATCTCTACAGATTAAACTTTAGGGAATTTCTTATCATATAAACAATATCCAATGTGAAATAAGATTTTTTTCTTATATATATATGTGTGTTCTCTTTAAAATTTCTCAAAATAATATGTTCAAGCCTACAAGTTGATGAGGATAGATTCTATAGCAAAGGCTTGGCATAAAGCATCTGTAAATATTGAGGAGGTCCAGCCAGGACTACAAACAGTGAGAAGCATCTTTGCCCTGCTCCTTTGAGATATTCCCTAGTTACTCTCAGAGTCTACTCTCATTTAATATTTTGTCCATTCCAATTTCTGAGTCAAAGGGAACTTTAAAAAGTTGTTTAAAAGCCACATATATTTTATACACATAACTCTTTATATATAATTAATATGATCCATTTATTAATTATTAATAACTTCTATTAATCATTCTGATGGTATGCATATAATTCTTGACATATCAATATATATCTACTTATCGGATAAATTAGATTGTTTTATATGTTTTTCCAAAAGTTCATTTGAAAAGTAGGCGGGATCTGTATCCAGCCTTAAATATTATAAATATTGTGGGACCTTCTTTAAGAAAAGAATGTAATGCTATGAATAAAGACATTCCTTAAGGAGATAAATATTAATTAGAAAAAGACCTGTACACGAGAGAATCCCAAAAAGTTAAGCTTCATTGACATCATGGTAACCCTGTTTCTCTATTGATTTTCAAAATGGAATTGATTAAAAAAATTATCAAGCATGGGTAAAACACATCAGTGATGATGACCTGACCATTCTATACCCCGCCACCATCATTGTCATAATTTATTGAACACTTAAAACATGCAAAGCACTGTGCAAAGTCTTTTTATCATTATCTCATTTAACTCCCATAACAACCCTATGAGGCATGTGTGATCTTATCTGCATTTTAGAGATGAAGCAATTAATACTCAAGTAGCTTGCATAATATTCCAAGGGCATGCAACTAGTAAATGGAGGAATAAAAAGTTAATTCAAATTTATAGGGATTTTGCGTCAATGAAATTAAATAGGAGGTTATAATATATTATAAATATACAATGAAAAACAACGCAAAATGAACGAAAACATTTTCATATTTATTAAGTAAAATACTAAAATTTGTGATAATAGTGTGTTTCAAAAATACTTAAGAATTTTAATGTGACAGATGTAATGTCGGAGTCTTTCTGGATATTAATCTTGAGAAGCACTGGAACATTCAAAGCTCATCACAACTTCAGGCCTCATTGACACCATTTATCCTTTATATTTATAGAAAGAGTGGTTTTCTTTAATGAACAAAGGATTCATTGCTACAACAAATTTCTTGGTTTCCAAATTTTATTGTTTATAGTTATTAAAAATTTAACAACACTTCAATGAGGAAATTCAGGGATGATCTAAAATATCCAGTTTTACATATATTTTATCCCCTTAAAAATTTTAACATAGGTACTCTGTAAGTAGAGGACGTAATGTAAAGATGTTAACAATATGTTTTTCCAGTCAAAATATGTAATTCAAGACTTGCCTTCTTTATAAATGAAAAACAAAGAAACAAACAAAAATTATTAAGTCCCTGAGCAGCAGGTAATTCGTTTATTTTAAAAATGAGGTATATTAAAATGCAAAATACTCAATAGTTTGTTAAACACATTTTTTATTGAAGATACAGAAACAGTGATGTATATTAATAACTCATAATTCAATGTAGTTGTTGGGTCTGGCTCTGCCACTTACAAATCTGAAAGATATCTTGAGACAGAACTTTCCAAAATTTTCTGCTGAAATTTGCTCAGGGAGAAAAGAGGAAATATCAAAAATCAGAGTAGGGGGTTTGCAAGTGCAAACAATTTATCAGTCTTTATTTGGAAATACATTTATATTTATCTTATGTGCACATATGACCATTGAATTTTATCCCGTAATTTATCCATGTTTATTTTCATAGAAAAAATGTTTAAGGTGTCCAGCTAAGTTGCATTTATCTTTCCAAATCTTCATATAAAATATAGATTCCAGGAAGATGTCTCTGGGGTCTGTGCGAATTATCAAAGCAAAATTCACACTGGCCAAAATTAATCAGACAAAAGACACTTTATTAGAAACTATTGCAGCACAGGAGAGAGAGTAAACTGCCAAAATAAAATATGAGAGAATTTTTAAGCATTAAAGTGAGCTAATGGAAAAGTACTAGAGGACACTGTAGGGAGAGGTTGATCAATGAGGTGTGTGACGCTCATTTAGTTATTCCAGAGGTTTCAAAAAAAAAAAAGATTTTTTTTTTTTGATTGCGCCATCTGTGTTTCCTAATTGCTGCCCATCTAAGAAGTGAAGTTAGGCTTCTAAATTCCCAAACAGACCAGCTCCTTCAATGTTTACATTCCAAAGAAGTGGCTCCCAGGTGCTTGAGAAAGACATCTTCTGGGTTGTAAAACTGGCCATACGCTGAGAGAAGATTCATATTTTATGGAGGCAATTTCAAATTTCTAAAATAAATGCTCTAAGAAAAGAGAGTTCAGGAGTCTAGAGTAAGGAAGAATTCTGTCTAAAGTTTAGTCAAGCTAAGAAGTACTTGGAGTTTAGTTTACATTATATAATGTAATCCAGTTTGAGAATCTACTGGTTTCTTTTTCTCTACTACAATATACCTCCACCTACTTTACACTTACTATTACATAATAGTCTTTTTCAACAGGTATATTTATAAGTACTTATTATATGCTAAGCAGAATTCGAAACTCATTCTATTCATTATTCCGTTCAATCTTCATAACATTGTAAGAAGTCTTTCTCATCATCACAATTTACCTACTGGGGAAAAGAAGTTTATAGGGCTAATAAGTTAAGGGTCTAGGATTTGAACCAAGGTCTATCTGATTCCAAATAACAATTAAACTATATTACCTCCTCACTAGTTTTTCAAAAGAAAACAGCTTCCAGTTTCTTTATTACAAACATAAACATATTTTCATAAAATAGATTGGATATTATTACATCTACTGCTCAGTCTTGCCACATTGTAAGATAAAGGGAATGAATAAGAAAATAACCCATTAGGCTAATGTGATGGACTGTACTGAGTAATGGTATTTGGTGTGGCCTTTCTGTGGAGTGGGGTTCTAACATTCCCTGTGTAATGAGGGTCACAGTGTTTTGAAATGTTGATTAATAGACTACAAAATTCTTGATGTTATTTGTACTTGATGTCTGTATTTGAAATACATGTTCGTTCTTCCATATGATGATTACCAGTGAACAACATAAAAGTGAACTATTCAATGTCTGTTATCTGATTAACACAGTTGTTAATAAAATATTTTGCTAGAGATAGACAAACAGAAAAGAGAGAAAGCTAATGTGCTTTTGACAGACGTGCAAGTCAGTGTTTAGGACATGGGGGGCACTCAGGTCCACAGCCTGTAGGTGGTGTACAGAACACTATATTTCTCCTTTAAACATGTGGCTCAGAGATCAGGATGATGTCAGATAAGCTATTTGGTTTCCTGGAAATGAGAGGTGAGATCCGATGTGCTCTAAAGATCCTTTACTGCTCTATGATTCAAAACCTTTCTTTTTGAGAATGGTGGACGTATTTTTCAGAAAGGAGGGTAAATAAGCTCTTTCCAGAATGCCTACATCAGATGACGATAAATTCTCACTTTGTACTAAAGGTTCATGACTCCATTTTAAAACTACCTGGGGACATTTAAAATACAACTACCTAGGTACTTCTCTAGAATTTTTTTTCAAATGGACTGGGTAGAGTTTGGGCTTCAGTAAACTTAAAATCTTCTCTAATGATTCTGATATTTAGGCAGAGTTGAGATCTACTGCTCTATATCCTCATGATTTATGGTAAAACAAACCAAACATTATCCTATTTTTTATCGGGTCAAGGATATAAGGATATAACTAGCGATTTGTCATTTCTATGTATGTGTAGAACCTAAAGAATTGAGGAATTTTTGGTCTTAACAAAATGGATTCCATGGAAGCCAATACAGTAATGCCAGCTGACACATAATGAAAACGTATTTAGGGTGTGGCCAGAATTCCCAAAACCACAGAACTGTCAACCAAGACTGCCATCAATAAGCCTCTGACTAAAGCAGCCAATAAGCATAAGGATCCCACCTCATAAAGTCCATATAAGCTGAACATCTCAGACAGACAATGCTCAAGACTGGCCTGAGAGCCTCGTGGATGGGTAAGCTGAGGGCCAAAGACTTTAACCTTCTGCCTGGTAGCCACTGGCATGGAATCCACACAAAACTATTTGCTGCCACCAGTCAACAGAGCTTGCTTTGGAGACACCAAGTACTTTCATACCTTCACTGTGTCACGTAAGACTCTGTCGTTCCCCTTTGTGTGTTGTGTGTATCCTGTGTGAGTACCTGATTGGTTTATCTGAGAAGGTTCCACTCAATAAACCTGGCATCGTAGAAAGACACGAATGCATCCAAGGGTGTTACTTTGGTAGCCGCTTTCCTTGATTATGACAATATGAAAACTTATAGTCTTGTAGACATACCAGATATTGTCAAAAGCAAACCATGTTATCAAATATCATGTTTCTTTCTAGAAGCAGAGAATATTTACTTCTGAAAAGCAGCATAGTATAATGGAAAGACCATTTGACTAGTTTTCCAAAGATAAGTTTTCTTATCCTAAATTTATCACAAAAAATCCTTGAGGATTTGTATCAGCCTATAAACGCACAACCTCGCTTTTTTTTTTTTTTTTTTTTCCATGAGTATGTTCTTCCCTTTTTAATCTTTTGCAGGTACTTATACACCTAGTCTTTATTTTCCAACATTTCAAGCTAAGTATTATTAACCTCATTTTAAGATGACTAAATTATGGTAAAAAAATATTGTGGTAATTTTGCCAAAGTTCATGCTGTAAGTAAAGAGCAGAGACAAGAATTCCAACTGAGTCCATTTGGCTTCAGTACCAACTAGGTTAAGGTTCCTTTACAAACAAAACTCCTTTAACTTTTTTAAACAAAAAAATGGTTTACACATTCAAGAAATGAACTAGAGGAGCAGGCTCTGGGCTCAGCTTCCTATAATGATTCCCAGCCCCAGTCACTTGCCTTGTCTTGGATTCTGAAAACTCCTGCTACCTTAGTGAGGATGGCAGAATCATGAAGCTGCTAACAGAGAGACATGCTGTTAAAATCCACACCAGCAAATGTGATCCATGGCCCTTGGCTTATTCTTTATTTAACTGGGTTCTAAATATAAATCTAACAAAAGTATATCTGATTAGTGAAAAACTTAAATTTATTTAAAATTAATTTTAAATTAAACCAGACCATGGTTGCAAAGTCATCTGTGAAATATAGTTTTACATTTCCACATTCTGTGTTACAGAAAAGTATATGAGAAGGAGGTAACATAAATGTGAACAGCTGGTGTACAACATCTACCACAACTATATGTGCGATTTTTACTGGTTGTGACTGTTATGTGCTTATTTGATTCATGAAATAATCTGCGAGTAGTTTCTATAATACCAGGCCTTTTTAAAATGCAAATTATCACCATTAAAATGTCCAAATAATAGGTAACACTCATGTAGAGCAACATTTATTTAGAAGATAATATGTCCCAAGCACTACTTTGAATGCTTTATATTAAATAATTCATGCGATCTTTACAGCAACCTCATAGACGAACTGAGATGTAGAAGTTAAACAGCTATCACAGGTAATAAGAACTAGAGCCAGATTTAAATCCATTTCATCTGCATACTTCCCACTACAGAAGCCTATGTCTCTGTGGCAGACATAGAAACAATTATATTTTCATTGAATACTTACATGCTTTACAACTTGATTAATGCTAAAACATGACACATACAAAAAAACCAAGCAGTTAAAAACACCCACAAACCCACACATTCAGGTTTCCTGACAAAGGAGATAAATGGGGTAGGCCAGACAGTAGCGGGATCGCACAAGGAAAAAGGAAAGCCCAACTCTCCCCTCATGTCAAGTTCAAAATAAATTATTATTTTAAGATTTGTTCACCCATGATACCCACTCTGAGTTTTGCTGCATAAAAATGAAGAAAAAATGTGTTTCAACTTAAATATATTTTGCCTTAAGGAGCTTCAGACAGTTTGAACTTGAAATGCAGCCCGTGAATGAATATTTAATTTCACTTTCCTTATAAGTGAAGTTGAATCACTTTTGCAAGTCTGAGGGTGACAGTTTCAAATTTCAGCTCAGGCAGGCAATCAACAGAGAATAATATTACAGCAGGAGAAAAAGTTGGTGATTCAGTAATGACATTTTAATGTTACAGAACAGAGTATTGGTATAGAAATTTGCAATCCCTTGTGATAGCTTTCTGTTGACTTAACAATCAATACCATCATAACAATAAAAATAGGCAAGTCCCTAGCTGTAGGCGATACCTAAGAATGGGAACTTGTCCATCATTTGTTACAACTTTCCAGGTTTTCCTAAACAACAAAGAAATTTCCATGCATTTAATCTTGTGTTATAAAGCAAGGCATAGACCTTTAAAGATATTGAAAAAGTCTTTATTCCTTTTGGCTATTATTTACTAAAACAAAGGTGGTTTTATAGCAATCCTTTTTCAGTTAGCTTCTAAAACTAATTTGCATTTTTATTTTAAATTCAAATAGCTTCGAATGTAATAGATGGTATCTTATCATCATTAAGCATTTATTAAGCTTTCTTGCTGCATGGCGCCATAATCAGGATTTAAAACAGACATGGTCTTTGTCCATTAGAACAGAGTGGCCTGTAACCTGCTTGCTAACCGCAAAATGGACTCTGGCCCACTCACTGTCTTTACTTACTGAGTTAAAGAATAATAACTAATGATCTGATCTTTTCTAGTAATGATGTTTATAAATTGATCTTATTTCTTATTATGATCCATGAGCACTTCCTCATTTCTGACATGTTTTTCTATTTCCAGGGAATCTGGAAATAGGCTGTTATTATGTCCAGCTGTCAGGGTAGGAGGAGAGAATGAGAAATGGTAGGAGTTTACAGTTTTTTAAATTTCGAGGTAGGGATATATGATCACAAAACTTTTCCAGGTTTATTTCATGGGGTAACTTAACTCTATATAGAAACAAAACGTGTAATGTTGCAGGCCCGCAAAAGACAATGTGCTTATTATATCCTCTCCCCAGAAAATGCTTCTAGAAATTATTTGTTCACTTAGCAGCTGTTTATAGTGAATATCTATCTGCCAAATAGGGAAGACATGAGCCATGATATCTACCTTCAAGGAACACAATCTCGAAATGGTGAAAAGTAAGAAGTATTGAAATCTTATGGTAAAACCATCGTATCGAGATATATTCTACATATGTGAAAGAACTGTATGGGGGTATGGACAGCTCTCTTGCCTTAATAAGTGCATCTGACAAGGACTGAAAATAGAAACAGGCTTTAAATGCTGAGTAGGGTTATCCCAGGCTGAGAAAGGTAGGAAGGGTACTCGAGAGATGAAACAACGTTAGGAAAGGTACGATAACCTCAAAGTTCACAGTATATCTGGAAATTATACATAATCTGGTATAAAAATAACATTGGATAGGCAGTGGTGGAATTTCTAAATAAAGACTTGAATAGACCAAAGGTGACACTTTTTGAAGAATCATGTCTGCTCTGCTGAGGAGTTTGAATTTGTCCTGGTGAAATTAATAGCTATCAAAGGGGAGTTTAGGACTAATTGGGGGAAGACCATCATGTGAATAGATATTTACTCAGAGAGTATTTCACCTCACAAGCATTAATTATTTCATCTTAGATCTTTTGTGAAGTGTCCCCGATATCTCTCCTAGAAGGCAGTTTGTTAATCTACTCTTTTCCACAGCCACCTGTTTCCACATTTATTTATCGAACACCCATTATATTTGCTCTAGTTCTTGGCTCTGCAGACACAGTGATAAACAATATTGACAATCTCTGTGCTCATAGAAGTTTAATCTACTGAGGATGTATGAATTAATTACCTACGAACAAACCACCCACACCTTAGAGGTATAAAATCATAACCATTTTCGTTCTCATAATTCTGTGAGTTGATGGGGCAATATTCTACTGGTCTAACCTGGGCTTGCTCTTGGGACTTCATTAAGTGGATGCCAGCTAGACTGGGTGTTCTATAATGGTCTCACTCACACAGCCGGCCCAGTCAAGAGACAGATAAATAGAATGCATCCTTTGAAGAGAGAAGGTGAATATAATTACAGACATATAACCATCAAGGGAGTTAATACGAAATAAATAATGTGATTGCAAATATGAAAAAGTATCTTGAAGGGAATAACTTAGTAATGTGATAGATTTGAGCCTTTTAGAGAGAATGATCATCTAAGACTTTTCTAAAGAGATATCAATCTGCTACCTGAAAGAAAAATAAATGAGCAGTTAGGTACAGTGGGTCACCTTGGAGAGACAGGAAAGAAAGGGTATTTGAGGAGAAAGGATGAGAGGTCAGGGTGTCTGGAGAACAAAGAACTAAGGGGAAAGTGGCTTGAAATAAAGTTGGATTTGTGTTAGGAATTATTTTGACTAGTAGGTTTTGTGAACTATGGTAAAAAGTTTTAAACTTTTGCTTGGGCATTTCTCACACATTATCTGCCTTTTCTGTTAATTTTATAGTTTTTTTAGGGATGTGATAATATCTTATATTCCTTTGTTTAACAAGGTCCTGCACATAAAGGGTGGTCAATAAATGTGATTTGAGTGAAACAGGTAGTGGAAGAGATAACAACAAAAGTTTGGAAATATAAAGATTTAAATCAGTCACTGAAAGTTGTATATACTTTAAAAAGAGTTTTCACTTTATGAGTTTTTAGATCTTAAGTAAGATGTGATTGATATAATTAATATCTCTTTTGTAAAGATAAGGAAAATGAAGCTTAAATTAATCAAGTTACTCGCTCAAATTCACCCAGAAATTATTAGTAGTTCTAATTTTCCTTATCCAACACAGTGTATCTCCTTTCATACTTTCTTTTTTTATATAAAATAATTTAAAAAGGGAGAATATATCAGTAAAAGAGAGAAAATTACAAGTATTTCTTAAATTAGTATTTCTCTAAGTATCATTTAGGTCTATGGTGGAAGAGACTCATCTCTGTATTTGGTAAAATACAGATTCCTACTAAATCAAAAAGTACCCAGGGTGGATGGTAAAAATATGTATCATTTATCTCTCTCCCAAAATACTTATATACTGTATTGTGGAAAAAACAATGTCTCTGAGCTTCTTCACAGTGTAAAGACATTTATTCTGAAAACTTTTGGCAAACGAGTTATTTCATTGCTTACAAATTAAATGGTATTGGAGATTAAGCATGCATTTATGAAGATAAATTGATATTAAGATTCAATGTGATTCCAAATTGTAGATAATAACCATTTTCGTGGAAGGAATTGGCTGGTTCTTAAAGGAATATTTTACAGTGGGATTTTTACCACATGAATATTGCAACAAATGGCCTTGAGCATTTACTTCTATTTTATTAAAAGCCTTCTTCTTCACTAAGTTAACTCCTATTTAGATATCTAGTCATTCCTCATAAGCATGTGCCTTCATGTTTTCACATCTTCTTACAATACCAGAGGGGGAATTATTTAAAAGTTTTGGTAGATAATCTTGGGAGACCATTATTGTTTTTAATGTGTTTTTATGTAGTTTATTTTTATAGGAATAAATCATTCATGTGTTTTTTAATCTAATGAAATAAGCTTTAAGAATAAAATGTTTAGATTATGAGAAACAGACCATAATTTTTATAGATAGCCTATTAATAGAGCATCTCTGTCCAATTTCAGAAGCATATGAGCCAAATACAAAATTTCAAATTTTCTAATAGCTATGTTTAAGCAAAGGTAAAAAGTACTTGTGTACTAAAATTGCATACTTAATGCAACAAGACAGTATAGATAAAATGAAGTTTTACTAAAACAATAGTCTAACAGAAAAAAAATATTTTACTCTGCTTCCATTTTTTTTTTATTTAAAATTTAACTAATTAAATTTGGCCCTAGGCACATTTCAGATACTCAATATCCACTTGTGAGTAGTAGCTACTACATTGGATGGTGCAGAGAGAGACTATCAAAACTGGCCATTGGCAAAATTGCAAAAAAAGCTGCTATCTCTCCTGTACAGTGATTAAGCCTTTGTGTCACCTTCTTGATGCCTGACACACAACTCCAGACCAGAAAGCACTGAAAAATTTCCAGGCTTTATGAATTCTTTAATACCTCTATTTCTTTTCTTTTAGATAACTGCACTTGTCCAGAAAAAAAAAAAAAGTCACTTAGCTCTACTTTATCCTTCTCAGAAAGCTTAATGACTCTATTTTAATAAAATGCACCTGCCTCAATAAAGGGTCCTCAAAAGTGAGTGCGCTATTGACCAACTGGTGGTGTGAAGACTTTTTTGGTCAGTTTGAGTTTTGAGTTCTTTAGGATGCATATTACTGCAATGACGAATATTTCTTGAGATACTCATTTATCTTAATTGTTTAATATGCCTGCATATGTGAACCTATTAGAATTTACTGAGATGATCATTATTGCAGACTATTGAGAAAGTAATTTTTTCATTCTAGAAAAATTTAGCTTAAATAAGCCTGCAGTTGTTTGAAAGCATTTGGGTTAGAATGAGATCATTCATAATTGCTGGAAGAAAATGGAATGAGAGAGAAATAATAAAGCTCATAATGAATAAAAAGGAAAAATTTCTCAAATCACTATTTTCACCTCCATACTGTTTAATGAAATTTTTACAACACAAGAGAATATAGTTGACATTTAAGAGTCATCAAAATATTTAATGTTGATTTACCACATGATGAAATACTTTGGAGTCTCAAACTGCTTTTCCCTTGTTGCGGAAATGTTATGTAAAACTTTGAAGTTCTTGAGTCTCCCAGTCAAGGAGGTGTCTCTCCTGTAGGAAAACTGAGCATGAATGTGACAAGTAACACAGGCATTAGTTTCGAACTTCCCGGTATAGAATACTCTTAAGAATGTGCATTTAAAATTTTTAAACTAAACAAGATTTTATTTTTTAGCTATTCTTAAGTTTGGTCCTTATTTTGTTGCGATTTCTTTCTTTTTTTTCTTTTTTACCCCAGATAGATTGAGATATGATTGACATATAACGTTGTATAAGTTTAAGGTGTACAAGATAGTGATTTTACATATGTATATGCTGTATAGTAATTGCCACAATAAGGTTAGTTAACACATCTATCACTTTCATATAATTTCATTTTGGGGGGGTGTGAGGACTTTTAAAATCTGCTCTTAGCAACTACTTTCAAATTTGCAATGCAGCATTCTCAGCTATAGTAACCATGCTGCATATTACATCCCCAGAACTTATTCTGTAAGTTTGTACCCTTTGACCACCTTTACCCATTTCCAGCACCCCCAGCCCTCACCCCTGACAACGACCAATCTGTTCTCTATTTCTGTAAATTCGTCTGTTTAGATTCAATATATAAGTGAGATCATGCAGTATCTTTCTCTGTCTGACGTATGTCACTTAGCATAGTGCCCTCAAATTTCATCCATGTTGTCACAAATGGTAGGATCTCTATTTCCTTCTTTTTTTAAGGACTGAATAATTCTCATGAATATATATATATTCTCCCATATTTTCTGTATCTATTCATTCATCAAGAGACACTTAGATTGTTTCCATGTCTTCGTTATCATAAATAATGCTGCAATGAACACAGGCATGCAGACATCTCTTCATTATAGTAATTTAATTTCCTTTGGATATGTACCTAGAAGTGGGATTACTGGATCACATGGTTGTTTTAGTTCTAATTTGGGGGGGGGGGGGGCGGAGGGACGGTCATACTGCTTTTATAGTAACTGTACCAACTTACATTCCCACCAAAAGTGTACAAGTGATTTCCATATTTTGTATAAAACTTAAAAGTTCCTGGTGACTCTTTTCTAAAGGAAATTTAACAACTAATCTGTTAATTCAACTATTAGAAATATAGCTAAACCCAACAAATTTTTTAAAATTCGAGTTATTTTATTTTCGGTATTATCTTTGTCAAGGATTTTTTGTTATTGCTAATCTCAATCAAATAAAAAATGTTATGTAAAAAGAGGAAAAAAAGAGCAAGTAATTGCCCTGTCATACACGTAGTATATCTCATTTGTAATAAAAATAGTAATACTAGAAAATTAATTAGGAATTAATGAAATATAGACTATAGAAATAAAGAAGGAAAATAGAATAGGAAACATATAGAGAAATCTAAACACCAAGAGTATGATGTAGTTTTTCTTGTACTACGTGTAATATAGTGAATTTACTTTTTGGAAACTAAAAAACAATAAAGTATGTTGATGTTTTTATTTTTATTATATAAAAATCAGACACGGAAGATTTTGAAAAGTACCAATAAGAACAACAGTAAATAGCTTTTTGAACTCTTCCTAAGAGCACGTTACCCTGCCAACTGTTTTATATGCATTATCTCACTAAAAACAGAAACTCATTTTTCCCTTTTAGGAAAATTTTATTTTTCCTGTTAGTAAATCTTATTTTTCTCTTCAGGAAATTTTATTTTTCCCTTTTTATATATACATATTTTTTAATGGAAATAAAAGAATTCCCTGAGACATACATAGAGAAGTCAAAAGCTGGAATAATAATTGTAACAATGTGAGTACTCTCTTTTATGTCAAACATTTAATAATTTCTTAATTCTATGTGATAGAATTATAAGAGGAGATTATTATGGTGGATTGCCTACCTTTTATGTGTCACTATGGTTTTCAAATAGTTAGCATATTCCTATCATTGCTATTGCACTCAATAAGTTTGAAAGGAAGTGTTTATAAGTGTTCTGACTCACCACCCATCCCTATGGGTAATGGAGTTTGAACTGGTCTACTCCAGATTTTGATACCCACCACCAGCATCGCTGCCTCCATCGCCACTGACTTGGGAGTCACGACTTCTAGTTGTGTCACAATGTTCAGATCTCATAGCTACTTCATTGAAACAACAGTGTTGTTAATACTCTGCCATAGTATTTTGGATAACTTTAAAAATTTAAATAAATGTCTACTATTTATGTATATTATTTATTTAAATGTATACATCATAGAAATTGATTTTTTTTCATGTAAGACCTTTTTTAAATAAAAATATGTTTCAAAGACTCAGTATGAAGGAAAGAAAAAAATAAATCATTTAAACATTACTTTTTTTGTTTGTTTCCCCCCCTCAAATATTGCCTTTCTTTTCATTTTAAGTTGTAGTAGTATTATGTTTTAAACAAAACAGTAAGATAAAATGCATATGATATAACAATTTTTCTAGCACCCAAATTTATAAGCTTTTATGTTGTCTCTCTTATCCACATTTGCTTTTAGGCATTTAAGTCTGACATATCCATCAGAATATAAGTAAACAATGATGAAAAGTAAAATGTTCCTTTAACACTTCATTTTGTTTGTTGTTCTTTAAGTGAACTATTGCCATGCGACATTTGAGAATGACATCCTAGATGTTTAAATCTAAAAACTGCTCTGGACTTGTATTTTGATTCTGTCGACAAAAAACAACTTGGTGTAGCTGCCAATAAACTCAAGACTCAAATGTAAGAACTAATTTATTCAAAGGCAAGATGAAAACTACTCTTCTATTTTTTTAGCTCTTATCTTTTCCGTCGTTATATGATATAAGAGACCCACACTTCAGATTTTTTTTTTCAGGTTCTCAAGGCCTGTTGCTAGCATATCCAATTAACATTGTAAAGATATTTCTTTTATTAAACTGTGGCACGTTCTACTTGAAAATTTGAATATTTGTGGGGGTTGGAAATAAGATATGACATAATAATATTAGAGATAGAGGACAAGATACAAAATGTTCAAGTTCTTTTTCTGACCACAGGGGAGTTGAGTAGGTTAGTAGTCAATGCTGAGAAACATCCCTACCAACACTTCCTGTCCAGTTCTTTTAACTTGAGGATGGGAATATTAGGTTGGAATTTAGAGAAAGCAGGATGTTGAAAAGGATAAGAGTGCCTACAGCAGCTTTTTCTCCATATGTTCATTTTCTTAGCTATTTGTCCCTCATAGGGAGCAAATCGGTGCTGTATAAGGAGCACCTACCTGCAAGTCTGGGAACCTGGTTTATCAACCTCTCTTATTATGACTTAAGAATGCTAACGATGTCTCCTAACGTCTTTTGGCCTTAATTTTCTGTTAGTATGTAGCATTTGAAACATGGGCTCTAACATCACCCTCAGCTATAAACATGGCAGCTTGAAAAAGATGGGAGGAAAGATGGCTGATTTTTTTTTTTTTTTAGCTTAAATTCAGATTTATATTGACGTTGGACTTTTGAGCAAATGAGGAATTCAACTGAAATTATTTCAAAGTAACCATAGTAAGTAAGATTAGACAGAATGTAAAACAAATCAAAACCTTATTAAATACCGAAGGTTTAGTGTACAGCCATGCCACTCTGAACAAGCCTGATCCTGTCTGATCTTGGAAGCTAAGCAGGGTCGGACCTGGTTAGTACTTGGATGGGAGACCACCTAGGAAGCCCAGGTGCTGTAGGCATAAAAAAATAAAAAATAAGGGATTGTAAGCTGACAAGGTCCTTGCAATCTGTGAGGTCAACCAAGGGTTGCCTCGCCTAAAAATAAATAAATAAATTAATTAATTATACAGACGGTTTATCCAAAAAAATAAAAAAAACTCATAGACACAGACAATAGTATAGTGATTATCAGAGGGAAGGAGGTAGAAAACGGTAAAAGGTATCAAATATATGGTGATGAAGGGGATTTGAGTTTGGGTGGTGAACATACAATGCAATATACAGATGATATATTATCAATTTGTACACTTGAAACCTATATAGTTATATAAACAAATGTTACTCAATATATTTAATACATATGTAGAGAGACGTTTATGAGTACCACCCATTTCTTGATATGTTTCCAGTATACTTATTGAAAATGACTAGAAACAAAAAAATTTCACTGCAAATATAAAAATGTTTAAACAAAATGCCAGTTTGTAGTTTTCAGGAACCGAGAGAAGGAAAATCAGAGATAATACAGAAATTATGTGGCCTTGTAAAAGCAGATAATTAATCACAGCTAGTAATGCAATTAATGTAAGATCTTTAAAAGAATATTATAGATAAGTAATGCTACACTGATTTAGAATTTTAATTAAAAATATTTTTGGTTTGCATCTCATCTTGCCACTAATTGCATTATTAAGGACTTAATTCTTATGATATGAGGCCATGTTCACTATTAAATAAGGGACAAGTAGCTAATTATTGGTACAAATATGTAATTGTACCTCACTGAGGAATTATTGACATTCTGTTTCATGTCATTTGTGAATTACTAACTTGTATAAACTTGTATAGACTATCTTAAGACAGATGTTTACTCTATATACATATATATACACACACTCTATAATATATATACTATATATACATTCATGTACACACACGTGTGTACATGAATGTATATATAAGTTAAATGAATATTGATTGAATGAATATATATATTTATACATATTAATTTTTAGCACTAAGAGGGCTATAATATGTTATATTTAAAGTATTAGTTTTTCCTGGGGTCTCAGAAATGAGAGGAGGAAATGAATCTACCAGTACAAGAGATATTTAAAGAATGGAAAAATAGAATGTTAGGACAAGTATTATCTAAAAGAAAATATGCTTGGGGATTTGTGAAATTTTTCTATTTCTGTAATGAAAAGGACCTGGCATACACCATATAGAAGACATGAGATAGTTTGAATATAGTGGATTAAGATTGAAATGAGTTAAAGGAGCCGTTGGATTTCTTTAGTTTACTGGATAAATGTTAATTTTTCAAAACTGTAATGTATTTTGAGTAGTAGAAGAAGGGCAACCAACGTGGGCTAACTAAAGTGATATGTTGGATTTTTTTTCCTACTCAGGAGGGAATGAAGGAAGGCCACCATTATCGGGAATGGATATTTAAGTACTAACACTGTGGGGAAGACAAGAACAATATAAAAAAGTAATCACAGTTTTATTACTATGGGTCAGACACAGTCTTAAGCACTTTAAGCAAATACACCATCTAATTCCCTCGGCAAGGCAGTGTGGGTATGTATCATTATTACTTCTGCTTTCAGAAGAGGAAACTGAGTCATAGAGAAGATGAGTAAAGTAATTTGCCCAAGAATACTCAATAAATGGTAGAGTAGAGATTTGAATCCAGGCAGTCTGATTGAACAGTGTATTTTCTTAATTACTAGCAAGAATTACTGTCTAGTGAACCCTACAGAGATCAAGGGCTGAACCTTCAGTGGCATACACAGTTTGGGGTTGGGAGGTGAAAATGCAGCCCGTAGAGGAGGAAAAAGTCATCACTGTGATTTCTAGCCAGTGCTAAATTAAACGACTCTGTCTTTTTATAATGTTCTATTTCAAGAAGTAAGATTTTAGACTTATCATTTATGGACTAGAGTTTTTCTCAGCAAACAAGCACTGATTGTCAACTGTGTTCCAAAGTGCTATGTTAAATAAGAAGTGTCATCTTAATGCTCAACAAGGAAGTAGTGGATTCTGATTGACCAAGGAGAACTCCTACTAGACCCCACCTGTTTATGAAGGTGGAGCCTTTCAATGGAATAATTGCTGAAAGAATTTATCAGCTTTTAATGCTTTATCTCAGATCATTTATTCCAGGGAGAGCAAATCTAATTCTCATTTGTATTTCCCAAAGTGTCATGCTGATCACCTGCATTAAAAGTACCTGGAGTATTTTTAAAATACAGGTTGCTGAGCTCAAACAAGAATTAAACATCAAATCTTAACAGGAAAGGTACAAGAATCTCCACTATTTGTCAGAAAGTTTTTTTTTTTCATTTTTTTTGATTCTTTTAATTATAAAAAATTTCAGTCACAAGTATAGATAAAATTGTATAATGAACCCCTATCTACTTATCTACTAAGTTCAATAATTATAAAAAATTGGAATTTTGCCATGTTTATCCACTCCTCTCTCCCTTTTATTTTCCCTTTTTTTCTCTTTCCTTTCTTCTTTTCTTGTTTTTCTTTCACTGAAATACTTTAAACCAAATTTTAGACATCATATCATTTCATCTTATATACATCAATATGCATAGTTAAAAATGTGTATATTTTCTTATAACCCAATGACATTATCATACCTAATAAAATTATCATACCTAATACAACCTACAATAATTCTTTACTATCATTCATATTCAAATGTCTACACTTGTCTGAAGTGTATTTGTACAGTTCTTTAACAATTCTCCCCACCCATTTTAATTTTTTCATATAAATATGTTGAATAAACCAATTCAATTATATAAATATTTCATAATCTGGATATAGTTCCATTCTTTTAATTTTTTTAATTATGAATTTTTAAATATACATATTCTTTAAATTCTGCTAACTCTGGCGTTTATGTTTTCTGTTTCAATTGTTGGGAGGGATAGAAAATGATGGGGAGCAGTGGTCTATAGATAGGGATTAGATAAATAATAGGTAGGTAGGTAGATGGATAGCTATATAGATGACAGGTGATAGATATAGATAGATTGATAGATAATAGATGAGAGAGAGAAAGAGAGAGAGATGATAAATATAAACAGACATATATTTAATCTACTCGAGTAATTCTTACATATGGTCAAGATATATTTATCTCATTAAACTCATGGCAAATATGAGACAGGTTTTTTAATCAGTTAGTGGTTTATTTACAGCATAGAAAACTCCCTTTGCTGGATGTGAATTTTGTTTGTCAGGTTTGGTAGATTATTGTCCATGTCAGTATCATCTATTCCTAATATTTCATACTGTGATGGAATGTCTCGGTTTCTTGACAATCGTTATAAGATAATACGATTTCATTCCCTGAAACCTGAGAGCTTCCTGGTTTCTGAAGGTCTGCCATCCTAAAAGCATTCAAATCTCTGAATAGAAAATTCATTGGATAAGCAGTTTTGTTGCCCTTGCTTTTCATCCAAGCAGATTCATTTTCATGTAATGGTCCACGTCTCTGCATTCTCATCGACAGATTGTTTATATTCCATTCCCTTTCATTTGTCACAATTTCTTTTCTCATCAATAAACTAACATAAAATTATGTTTAACTTGTAGGTCTTACAAATAAAATTTAACCAATTATTCAAGTGATCAAGATCATCATTGCCATTATTATTTATTAGTGACACATCATATCATTATAAATACTTTACTGTTACATCGAAACCTATTATTAAGCCTTTTAAGCATTGTAGTTATCATGAATAATTATCTTTGATCATGCGGTTTACAGTAATGTGAATATATGTAAAAAAACAAATGTATTGACAAAATCAGCCCGTTTTTTCAAACTGCCTACATCAGTGGCTAGTACAGATTAGGAAACTAATGGATATTTGTTAAATGAACAAGTACATGGTTTTGATGATAAAGCATTGCTTTAAATATATGTTATGGCATATTCCTTGGTTATGGCATTTGCTTGGTAACTAAAGATACTTATACATTAGGTTATTTATATCTGAGAAACCAGAAGTTTTGACCATTCACACTTAAGGGTTTAAGATACTTGTTATGCTAATCAATTAAATTATCAAGGTTGTATGAATTATGAGTGGTTAATTTTGTTAGGTTAAAAATTGAACCATTTGAGTTATTGTTTTTTGCTCAAATATGTCAAATAATGTATACATATTTGCTAAATTTAGCTATATAACTTGTTCTAATAGAAGATTTGATTATTAAAAGAGGAACAAAGAGAACAATGTTCAGTAACTGTGGAAGTTGAAGTTAGGGACATAATTTGCTGCCCATCTCATAAAGAAAGACTCACTAGCTAATATTCAAACCCAACATGAATATATTCAGCAGAATAATGTTAAATACAGTGAAATTTTCCTCCAAATATCAAATATGAGATATACTATGATTCTAAAAAAAGATATAAATGTGAGAATTCTTATATGTGATTTTTCTCTGCATATTTTGCTAGCCTCTGGAATATGTTCTAAGTTTATAATCATGTAGGAACATATCTATTATTAATTTATTTATTCTGCAGTATTCTAGTCTAGATTGCAGTTTAGGGTCATCCCATAGGTGGTGAAAACTCACTCTAAGGATGTTTTTAACGAGGCAGGGTTTTCACTTCATTAATAAAACATTCAGGAGGATTGAGTTTCAGGATCACACTTAGCTCCAGTCTGCTCACCTTTTCTTTGCAATAATGTCTCTAATTTGTTGTATTAATTTGTATATATTTCATGTATTCGCCAGAGAAATTCATTTAATTTGATCATGACCTTATTATTCAAAGCTTAAATGTGAAACATAACCTTTTCTCCTCAAGTGGTGTCACAAAAGGTTGCATTTAGTCGTGCAGCAGATCAATGACTGTCATGCAGAATGAGGCTTCTACCCGTTCAGATTGGCACGTGGTGGTTATTTATAGCATGACCAGTAAAGCCATCTATCTTTTCTGACAGCTTGCTGTGTTACTAACCCAACATCATGTTTTCCTCTAATGCTACTTGCAAAACACCCACCCAACTATTCATCATTCATTTATGCAACACAGCTTTAAACAAATATATACTGAAAACCTATTTAATTCCAAGGATAGAATGATCAACAAGATTTCTCCTTCCCTTCAGGAAACTTTAACATGTTCTCTTTATTGATTGGAGAAAAATTTCGAATGGCATAGAAATATGTGGATATACAAGACAAGGCCCTTAGTCTCAAGGACCTTACTGTATTATAAGGAAACAAACAATTGCAAATCAAGGAAGGTAATAATAAATGCCATGAAAAAAAAGTAGTATTGCATAGAGAGAACAGAGAGTATCTATTCTTCTATGTTTCTCTCCAGAATATTTCTTTAAAGGAAGGAAGCTTCTTTCTCAGAAACCCCAAAATGAGACTTCTCTCTCATTTCAGTTATCTAAGTTGGGTCATTATGCCCAGCTGAGAACCAGACTTGTGTCTAAGAGAATGCCATGCATATGTGGGCTAAGTCTAGGTTACCTGTATTAATCACTTTGACACAAGGTATATATTGGTAACAAGACCTATCAGTATACACTTTTATGATGTGAAATCGACTTACCTAAAAGCACATGTGCTACAGAGGGAACACGTGGATAATAGAACATATGTGTATAGAAAAAAAGGGAAGAGGGAACGAATGCTGGTAAGGAATCAGCTGCGAGTAACAAAAGTAATTATATTTATATAATATAGTATATAAGTTAATTCCTAAAATGTATAAGCAGTAAGCTGAGTAATTCAAAACAATGTTAGTTCCTCATGATGAAACCAGATTCTTTTTAGTATCTTTCTTTATTGAAAGGATAACGACTAAAGAAGAAATAATCAGCTTTCCAAATATTGAATTTGGAAAACAATGTCACTTAACTCACTAATATGGCACTTTGGGATTCCTTAATTGGTACTAGATTTAAAAAAAAAAAAAAAAGTTTGTATTCTCTATTGGATCATAGTAGGTTCTCACTAAATACTTACTAACTAAACACACACACACACACACACACACACACACACACACACACACACACACACATTTCTTTGACCAAAAGCTATTTAGTTCTAGGCAGCAAAATTTATCTGAGAATTTCAATAAAAGCCAGCTTCACATTAAATTTTTTTTTCACATTTAAGCCAAATGATCCTTAACTATTGCCTGAGAAGAACTATGGACTAATCAAATTCAACCTATATAGCTGGGTCCTGTACAAGTTTGCTCTCATTAAAAAAAAAAAAAGAAAAAATAACGAAACGAAAAGTCAAACGAATGGTCCATTTTGTTAAGGGCAATAAAAGTGTTTAATGAAGTTTAGTCTCAATTTAAAATAGATGTTGAGCAGAACCTGAGAATAAATCTGTAAAACTAATATTTCAGTGAGAGAATATCTTATTTCTATAAGCCGTGGACTTAATCTTAGCTAAAACAAAAGGTAGGCTCAATTTCGAATTTCGGACAAGCTGTCATTCTCTGCAGGGTAGCCCGAGCAAGGACAGACATGCTGAGCAGAGAAAAGTCACAGAAAGTTGTAACCAAAGAAATAAATGCCATTCATATTTAACTTTTACCTATAAAAGAAAGCGTTTTGGATCAGGTGCCAGGAAACTAATTGCCCTAGCTCTATTCAGAGTTCTTTTGGTCATGATATTTTTTTCTGAGTTTTATGTGCTCGATTTATTCATTAAGAAATAGTTGATCAAGTTATAGATTTACATAATTAACGACTCTCTTGCTTCAAACTCTCTATTGGGCCACCACCTCATCCATTAAAAACGGTTTAACTTCAGAAGCTGATGAATAAGTTTACACACACACACACACACACACACACACACACACAATCAAAAACATAAACTACAGAAAACAGATAAAAAGATGTAAAAAAATTTAATAACAAACCTAAACCTGTGTTAAATCTCATGAACTATGCTCATAGAGTATCCTCTCAATATCCTTGCCAGCTTAGGTAACTTGTTTTAAAGTCACAAGTGATTAAAGAAACAAGTTGGGAGGAGGGAATGTCAGTTACAAACTGTGAACCAAGTAAGGCCACTGGCATTACAGTGTTGCAGGACCCTGCACACCTGCAGAGAAAGCATTCACACAAGCTTAAAAGTGCTATTTGGGGCTTTGGTAAAAAAGGGAAAAACATTGTAAAACTCAGGCCTTGATGGCATTTATACTCTTCAACAAAGGACAGATGATTTATCCCTTATGATGACCCTCGGCTAACCATTACAGTCAACATAGTCGTCTTAAAAAATCAGGAAAGAGGATACAAGATTTAGAAATATTTCCATCCAGTGCTTGAGTATTTGTGTTTAGACAGGAATCAGGAAATTACTAGTTTACTCAGTTTCTGAGAGTTCTGTGATTGAAATGGTTTTTCTGTTTAGGGACAATAAACACAACATTTTTAAGACTGTAGCTCTTTGAGTTCTGATCATAACAGAAATAAATTGGTTATACTTTAAGCTAGTAAGGATGCAAGTATGTAATTGATGAGAATTGTTCACTAGTTTTTTTCCCTGTGTGTGTGTTCAGTGGGGTCAAGAAAATTAAGCTAAGCAGTGGGCATACAAAGATAAAATTTTCCTCATGAGATTTGCAGTGGAGTAAATGGATATATAAACAGTGGATATGTAATTGTATATTAATAAAAATATGCTGAGGGAATTTTGAAGTAAGAAGAAAGGGCAAGAACTTCAGTGTGGTATGGGCTTGTTTAGGGAGTAGACATATTAGAATAGTTTTTCAAAGCAATTACACAAAAATATATAATTTATAGCATCAGCTGTCAGTCATGCCACAATTAGGAAGAAGCATTATGACTAATGATTCAAAAGAGCAAAAAAAAAAAGTTAAAGACCATTTAAATTTAGTTTTAAAAGCATCTACCTATACAATGATTTTATAGGTTGAAAGTTTTGCAAGTTGTTAAAATTATAAAACCACTAACAGCAAAGAATTTACACTGCAACTAAAATAAAACTGTGTGTATATAAACACCCACATACTTTAGTTTTATATATTTTTACATATTATATAATCTAGTACATTCATCTGTGGTAACTAATTAGCAAATTGTTTTTATTGATTGGTTTGTTTTATTTAAGTGTTTAATTCATCTAAAATATGTTTTTATGTAACGCAATATAGAGGTTCATTTTTATTTTTCTCTAGATGGATTACCAGCACTTTTTACGCCAGCAACTTTTATTAAATAATTGATACCTCTCACACAGAATTAAACTATCACCAATATTATGCATTAAATTCTCACAAATATATAAATCCTCAAATATTTGTGTATATGTTCTATTTCTATAAATTATTTTTCTACAATACAATATTAATTTGATTAGAGTGAGTCTATAGACTTTTATACCTGTTAAAGCAACTCCATTTTTCTTTTCTCTTTTTATTCTTGGCTATTCTTAGGTATCTATTTTTTCATATAAAACTGCTTTGCTTTTATATTTGTGCCACGAATTATTTCTAAAAGCTCCTTATTTTTCCATTATGATATATCACTTTTTAAAAATAATATTTTATCTGTGCCTTATGATATCTCTTTCATTTGATCTTCTAAGGGACTCATTTTTTCCTCACCAGTGACCATCCTTTTATCAGTTCACACATCCAGTTGTTAATTGGGAAATCAAATTTGTTAGCACCAAAATTGTCCTTGGTATTGTATTTGAATCTCTATGGGCTATCCCTCTCCCGGAACAGTTCTGTCTCACTGAATCTGTTTTGCGTTTCTCTGGACCAGCTTCCCAGATATTACATTATTACACTAGTTTGATTTTTATCACTCAGTAATGTTGGTTCCTTCTAGCTCAGAAGTGGTTGTTGGAGTTTCCTAGTGTCACCAGTTGGATTGCAGTTTAAAGCATCCTCCGTGATTTTAAAACAAATGTCAGTTCTCAAGCAGGAGACCTGTTCAACGTTGTGGTTCTGCGGCAGGGCACTGCGGCTTTGTGTCACATGCCTCGACCACGTGACGACTCAGCTCTGCTGCTGCTGAAATTCCTGTAACTCATATTTCTGCCGGTGATGATCCCAGGATGTAATGTTTTCTGGTCCTCACCAAGGGATACTCTGTCACGTTCTCTCCGTCGAGCCTTTATCCGCATTGCTTCTAGCTGGACTATCTATTAGTTTGACTCAGGAGAGGCAAAAATGGGAGTTATGAGTAGAGGGGAAGGGAGGCTTTTTCAAGTTAGTTCCTAGAATGTACCCAATAAAACTCTCCTTGAAGTAGATTTGAAAAGGTAGCTCCTGTTTTCATAGAGATAGAATAATTTTTATTATTCATTCAAGTCATTCACTATCATTACATATATTCCTAAACAGTTTATGATATGGACACTGACAAAGTAAGTTTGACAAATGATGGGAAAGCATGTTACTATGTCAACACTATAAATAACAGGCTGTATTGAATTTACAGGTTCAATTTTTTTAAAAAAGAAAACATCCATAATGAGGAAATTTAGTGAGAAGCACATATGTATTTTCAGTAACTCAATAACTATAAACTAAGCCTTCCTATATAAATGAGAATTGTTCCCTTTCCCGTAGATAATAAAACTAAATGTGTACAGAATTAGAGAATGATTTGAGAAATTATTTCATGTCACAAATATGTTATTCTACACTGTGGTTTATACAGTGGTATCCATCATATACTTAGTTCATATATTAAGATCCTAAAATTATTCCCTAAACCTTCAAAGTACAACTTGATTCACAAAGGAAATCTCTGGAACTACATCTTGGGAAAATAAGAGAATAATTGTCAAAATCTTTGCAAATGTATATATTTAGTGTTAATTTGATGCATTACTATGAAAACTATGGTGACATATTCAATGTTCCTTTTAAAAATACATAACACAGACAAATTAAACAATTAATTGTTAAATCCACTAGTCTTGTGAAAAATTTTTATGTAATACACATCATTAATGGTTCCACAGAAGTTTTTTTTTTTTTAATGAAGTGCTATTAATGTCATGTATGCACTTTCTAGATCATTCTGAAATTACACTAGTAGATAACAATCCAGTAGTTTGTTATGAGATTTGGTCATACGCATGTTGCCAGCGCCAACCTTATCCGACTGATATAAACCTCTAGCCAGGTTGTCAGGTTAAGATGAATATGTATACAGCCGTCCCTCATTCCTTCTTAATTTATCCCTTGGATATATGGACACCTGAGTGCAGGGACCAAGTCTTAGCAATGATATTAAACTGGAATTCAGACCTCACTGGCTGACATCTGCATGCGGTAGATATGAAGGAAAGGCTTGCTGAATTTAGAAAGATATTGATTTACTTACAACTGTCTAGCATGCTATTTTATACATTTAATGATTCATTATCTCCAAATAAGTCATTATAAGAATAATTATAAATTTCAAGAAATAATACACAAACCTTTAAGAGTAAATTTTAAAGTGAGTAGTACATGAATAAATTATGCAGAGAATTAGCCTTAATGAAGTTATTTTATAAGTGTTAGATATATTTCCATGTCAAAACATTTTACTTTTTAAAGAAACAAACAAAAACAAAAGTAGTTTTAAATTTTTCCCAAGCTGTGCTTGACATTTTCATGAATGCTATTTAACCGTCAGGGCTGAATACCTTAGAATTTATCTTCCACCTTTTATTTCACTTTCTTGTAGAATGGGATAAAAAAGTGACAGATATCAGTGCTTTAAAATTGACTTTGTGAACACATAAATAACCCAAATTGCAGGTACATTTTATTTTTAATACTGGAGCAGAACTTTAAAGGGTACATATGTATATTGATACATCCTTTATCCAATACATAACATATTTTTAGAGCTTGTCTCATCTTACAAAGCAGTAGTACATGTTTTATTCTACTTGATTTTTACAAAAAGTGAGTGAAATCTTCATGTAATTACTCTTACATTACAGATACAGGAAAACATCTCAGAGGAGTTAAGTGATATCCCCATGGGCAGAATTTAAACCCAAAGCCATATCCGAGTGGAGATCACACTCTTTCCATAACATAAAGCTACTGTTCCTTCACTGTACATACATGTTTATGTGGTCATAAAATTTTCCTGGCAATGAATACATATTTTATATAAACATCTACATGAGAGTTTCTCAATATCATTAACAAGAAAGCTAGAAAAGAATTGTAATTTAATCAAACAACCCACTTAAATTATATGTGTGGTGTCAAAGACTGCCCCAGAATGTACTATTCTAAAATTTATTCTTTTTCTCTAATTTGTGGTAGGTTATAATGAGAATACTGGTTAAAAATTATACCTTCTCTTGCCATTTTCTGTTAGGAATATAGATCCCAAAGTTACTTTTCGAACAGAGGATTGTTTCCGTATTTATGGAGATATAATTGACACATGACATTGTGGAAGTGTAAGGTATACGAAGTGGTAATTAAATATAGTATATATTGTGAGATGATTACCACAATAAGGTTAATTAATGCATTCATCAAATCATATAGTTATCGCTTTTTTGTGTATGCGGTGGGAACATTTAAGACCTACTCACTCAGCACCTTTCAAGTTTACAACACAGTTTTGTTAACACAGTCACCTCGCTGCACGTTAGGTCCTGGGAATATTCATAACTGGAAGTTCGCACCCTTTGAACAACTTCTCCTTATTTTCTTCACTCCTCAGACTCTGGAAACCACTGACCTACTCTCTGTTTCTTAAGTTTGACTTTAGGTTTCACATGTAAGTTGAAATCTTATATTATTCTTCTCTTTGTCTCACTTATTTCACTTAGCATAACTCTCTCAAGGCTCACACGTGTTGTTGCAAGTGGCAGGGTTACCTTCTTTTTATGGCTCAGTAATAGTCTTTTTTTTTTTTTTAATTTCCCCCTAATATATCACATCATCTTTATCCATTCGCTCATCAGTGGACACTTGGGTTGCTTTCATGTATCGACTGTTAAGAATAATGCTGTAATGAACATGGGGATGCAGATATCTCTTCAAGATAGAAATTTCATTTCCTTCAGATAAACACTCAGAAGTGGGATTATTAGATCATATGGTAGTTTTATTTTTAAATTGAATTATTTTTAGATAAGATGAGGTTTTCCTTGCTTCTGTATGTGGGCACGAACATACGTGTGTGAGGCCGATGACAGTTTTCCCATATTGGTGGTGGCATAACAGGAACTTTCTTCGCCTCACTTTTCATGAGATTATTATATGGCACAGCTATAGTAATAATACATTTGAGTCTCTAGCCTGCCTGCCTCACTTGTCCCTTAAGGTTCTGACACAACTATCCCCTTCTTTGGCTATAAGATGTTTGAACTAATAATTCCTGCGGGGCATATACTTTTTTTCTATAAGACAAAAGTGCAAATGAGGCAGAAAAAGACAATACCGTATAGTTACGATCATGTTTTTAAATCAGAAAAGCTATTCACCATTTTCAAGCAAACATTCAAAAACTCTTAAAGGCAAGACTTCAGATATAACTACACATCTCTTCTGTGCATTACAGATAAATGAACAATTTCCAAAATAGACTGTAGACTCTTTAGAAGATGAGTTACAAAGAGCAGTTTTTCAAACTTCAATCATCTGGTTGGCATTCTTTGTTATAGCAAAAGCTCTCTGAAGTGCCTATCAACAATAGAATGAAACACATCAAACTTAGTATGAGTGAGAGGAAGTGGGCACTGATGGCAGGTGAAGTGAGAGCCAGAGGGTCCTTACGGTGTTACCTGAGAACTATTCATTTTGATATCAGGAGAAAATGTTTCAAAATGAATTCATATTGTTTACCTCAGTGACGCTGCTTTGATATTTAGTCGAATTTTCTCATAACTAAGAATATATTTTTTGGTCCACAAGTATTGGACGATTCAAAGAATTAGTCTAATTGTTGGAGAGATTAAAAGTAGAAGAGAAAAGTAAATTATGTCAAAGTAATAAAAATGTTGCTGCTGCTTTTGACAGAACTATATGTAATAGATTCTTCCTGTTCCCAACAGCGTTTCTATCACCATGTAACTCCTGTTCCTAGCAAATATGCCCCGTATCATCTGATAAATCATGATTTACGTAAACCTACATGAAAATTTGATTTTATTTTGTCAGGCACTTTATCTCTGAGCCTTCCTGTAGCTAGAAATGGGGGAGTGACTGATTTCTGATCAGTTAAGAAATGAGGGAACGTCTGCTGGAGAAGGAGACGTCTACAATGGACAGCAGGGGCTGAGGATGCTTTCAGATGGAACTACAGTAGTCACATTGGGAGACGGAAATGACAGCTTAGGTCAAAAGACCAACTTCCAAAAATAACAAAGAAAACCATAGAAAGGGACTGGCCCTTGAAGATATTGTTGAGCTGCTGCTCCATCATTTATGTTCCCATCACCAGCCATCTTGTTCTGTGGGAGAGTCAGGCCCTGCTTAGGCCACAGAACGGCTGTTATTGTTTTTTTGCAGCTGAGAACATTCCACACTGATAATCTCCCCCAACTATCTGCAAGTAGATGAAAAGTTCACATCAATAGGGCTTATAGATGTTGGTTCACACACTGGATTGATTCAGTTATGAAATTTGTATTTGTGCTTTATTTCATGTTGTTATTGTTGTTGTTGTTGTCGTTGTTGTTGTGTGTTTCCTCTGAATGATTTGCGATTTTTAAAAAATATTTCCCGAAGTGTCTTTGTTAACGACTTTTGCTTTGGCTATCTTTCAAATCTCTTAAAGAAGTGGAGGCTTTAGATTTGCTTAATTTAAGTGACTGGGTAGAAGGGGGTAGATTATGATTGCCAATTACCTTTTTAGAGACAGAACATTTGTAATTAGATCTGCAATTAACTTTGAGTAATTCAGTATTCTGCTGTGGTATTTAAACTAATTTAACAAAACAGATGTTTTAAATGACAATATATAGTTTCTCATAATAACTCCTTTGTAGTTTCATGGTCATATCAGGTCATGCTAGAAAAAATTATGAGTTTATGTAAAATAAGCTAAATTTTTGCAATTTAAAAGATTGGGTACAACAAGATTTTTTGTCACCTTATCTTTCTTGATACTAATTATATATTTTTTGTCTGGTAGAATGTAGATTCAAGTATGATTTACACATAATTTATATTAATAATTAAAAAATAATCAACTTTTATGGAATATGTCAGATGCTGTAGTAATGCTTTTAATCTTGACAAATACTATATAGATAGATACTCTTATTATCTCTGCTTTTCAAAAGAGGGAACCAAGGCAGATAAATAACAGAGAGATAAATAAAGAACAGAGAGATAAAGCAATTTGCCAAATGCCATACAGCCAGTAGCAGTAGAGACAGTCCAAGCTAAAAATGTCTGTTGGATGGCTATCTCTTGCTATCTGTAACCTGCTGAAAATCTATCTCTAATCTCATAAATTAGGTAGCATAAATTTTCCTAAGTCAGACCATAGCTATAGCTAATCATGAGGTTGGTGTTTATGAAGAGCATGCTGTTAAGTGCTTCAATATGTATTATCCTATTTAATCCTCACAGTAATCCTATTAATTAGATATTCTTGTTATTCAGTTTTGTAGCTGAGCAACTGAGGTTCAGAGAGTAAGTTGCCTGAGCTATATTGCTTATAAGTAAGCGACATCCCAACCTTTTAGGTATGTCCGACTACACAGTACAAAGTCTTAGCCAAATCTTTCCTGATAAAATGTGTGGTCTTATCATATCCTATTTGATACACATGCACATAGACACACACATTGAAGCATCCTCTCTGCTCATGTCAAAATTCATATTTTGTATTCCTCTTAATGACTAAAATCAGTGAAAAACAGGTAAGTGTTTAAGTAAAGTGACTATTGGAATATTCATTATAATTCATATCACTGAATAACTCCTCTTAGGAAAGTTAACAAAACTGGATTATCCATAATTGTATTTCACCTGCTTATTTAAATAGGTATGGCATAACATCTTTACATCCTAAGAAGTAATGTTTTAAACAGAGCTATTTCTATAACAAGCTAAGGGTTGAAGTAGCATTGTTATCATGAAGCTAATGTTATGCCTTCCTTCCTGAAAATATTTTCAGGTATTAGTCTCCAGAGGATAGTCCTAGTTTGTAATAATAAAATAATGTTATCAACTGCTAAGGAGATTTATCTTCTTATGTGATATGGAAGGGAGACAAGCATCCTGTTTGCTGGGCTTTAAAGCATTGACATATCATAATTGTACATTAAATCCACTTTGCAATAGAGATATTGCTATCAAAATCTTTTAAAATATTGGAGATATAACCAGTCTTCACTACCGAACATTTACACTTACTGCTCTCATTATTTATATGTTCGATAATGTTTTTGCCTAATCTAATAACAGTTTAATGTTATATTTAATTAGGACTGCAGATAATTGAATGTAATAACAAAATTGGAACATTTCACCAAGTGCATATAATGATAATTCCATTCACAATTCTCCTTATAAGAAAATGTTTAATCTATGTAACAAAGTGTAATAACTTGTATAACATTGTTATGTAATAGTGTAATGATTTTAAAAATGCAACTCTCCTTTGAGGGGAGGACCTTTTAGGTAAGTAGTGATAATATTTTGAATTTGTACCTGAGGGTAGACAGACACAAAACAAAGTCCCAGGCTACATCGGGAAAACTTGAGCGATGAACTAAATTATTTTTGGTTTTATAAAGTTATGCATGTGTTATAAGTGAGATCAGGATAAGATTCTAGGGCAATCATCTTAAGACAACGTCTTGAGATCTTTAAAGAATGAAAAATAACCCAATTCTGAACACATAAGGAGCAGTAAAGAGGCTTGGGAACTGAAAAGGGGGAGGGGGAAACATTAAACCTGAAAGGGCAGAAAACTCAAAGAGTTAATTCAAAGAGAGTAAAAGATAAAGCATTAATGCAATGGTGAGGTGGAGAGCCAGAGAAGAGAAAGAGCGATCAGGGGTATTGTTTATAAACTATATACATGTCTAACCAATGTAATGTATACCTGAAACTAATCATAAAATAAAATTTAAAAACAAAAACAAAAGATACAGGACAAGGAAAGAATCAAGAGACAGGGGCTCAATTAAGAAAGAGACTTGGAGGTGAACTGAGAAGGTCAAATTCAGAGACAGAAAAGACATAGTGCAAGTCCAGCTGGTGCTAATGTTTTGTGGTAATATTCAAGTTGAATAAACATTTGCAATTCATTGTGACAAAGTTTAAGTCCTAAACCTCCCCTTCTGAGCAGTATGACTCCACTAGCGATCTGAATATTATTCTCTCCTAACAAATCATTTTTAGGGTGCATTCCTAAGTAGAACTCATATCACATATAGGTTTATTGCATTTTCTTTTATTTACTTTACATGGACTTAGGAAGAATAAAGATGAGAAATATAGTGAAAAGGAGAAGGGGGGAAGACAACTGAGAAAATAAATATCATGCAGAAAATATTAAAAAGCTGCAAAAAACAGCATGCGAGTTCCAAACACCGTTCTCACAACGGATGAATTTAGGCACCTCACATATGAGAATACAGACGTTTTAAAAGTTATTGTTTTTGAATTGAATAATATGTAGTAAAATATCATGATAAAAATTCTTATAAGGAAACATATTTTCTGCAAAGTTATTTTCAAGTCACAGTGACAGCAGGAGTGTAAGAAGGTGATTAACATATTTTGTGCATCTACTATGTGCCAACGAGTGTGCTTTATACATATGGTCTCTTTTAGCAAAACTGGCAGATATTTGCTAATCTTGTATCTAGATAGTCTCCACAACCAACAACAAATGCTTTTCTTTAGGCTGTAAGCATATAACACTTGTATAATGAAAAAAGCTTCTTGTTATATTCAGCGACCTCTTTTCCTTAGCAATTTTATAGAAAGCGTTTCTTCCACCAGTCTCGAAGTCTTTGTACATCGCCTAACTCGATTGGTTATACTTTTTATTTATCTATTGTGACATCATGCCCCAAGATGACGCAATGAAATTGTGGCTGTAGACATAGTCTTAATTATTTTAGGGGATGATAATGAAACTTATTCAAGGAGACTCTAAGTAACTCCCTCTGCTCCACCTCAGAATTCATTAGTACTAAGAACAAAAACCATAGGGACAAAATATTAAGAACTCTGGAATTTTAACTCTGGA
This sequence comes from Rousettus aegyptiacus, assembly GCF_014176215.1. NCBI lineage: Eukaryota > Metazoa > Chordata > Mammalia > Chiroptera > Pteropodidae > Rousettus > Rousettus aegyptiacus. The sequence goes on from NW_023416286.1 coordinate 80,223,149, forward strand.
TTAAAAAGGTAGAAGGTTGGATGTGGTGACCATCAGTCCGAGAATTACATGTGGATTCAGTGATACGCAGTGATAAGAGCTAAGGAAGATCAACTCCATTTACTGTTTAATTCTAGTTATTTAAATAATTTTATTAAAATAAAATTTCTGCATATTAAACAGTTTGTTTATGTAATATGTTTTAATCCTACTCCATAACCATTATTAATCTGTTTGTATTTTGATATATTTTATACTGTAATTTTTGTGATTTTTTTAGTTTAGTTAACATTTTCTTCTATGACTAGCAAAGGCCTATGTGACTAAATATTGGCTACATATAACTTTAAAATTTTCAATTCAGCAAATATTTACTGTGTGTTTACTATACCTTATCTTTTTTGTCACAGTTCAGTCTATTATATACAGTTTCAGATGAATACATTAGAGGGTAGAAGTGAATCTCTAAGTTTTTTCTGTTTTTATCATTTAATCCATTGAAATCATGTCTTCAAAACAGCTAGCATCTCTGAACTCAGAGAAATAAGAGCCATTTTATTCATTGAGGACTCTCTTTATGTTCTGTGTGCGATGGAATTGTATCTCCAAATTCACACCATGGTTTGCCCATGCAGATAGATAAGCAGTAAGAAATGGATACAAACTTAAGGGCTGATTAAATTTGGTCATGATCATAAAAAATATCTGTGGGCTATCTATGCCTAGGTTCATATTAATATATTGAATACATTTGTTGTCACATTCAATTTTCTTAAATGTTGATGTTAAATAAAGCTAAAGAAATGGTAATTTTACTTTAATCTTTGAAGTTTTTGGTGGACATTAAAATTTGTGATTGGTATATGCATATCCAAACTAAAGAGTTAGTAATTTTTTATATCTTTCATTAAGACAATTATTAATGACAATGTTAATGAATGTCAAATTTGTTCAAATATACATAGATCCATATATCCATAGGAGATAAAGAGCCGGATATGTTACTTTTGTCGATATAATGTGAATGAAAATTTACTTTTCACTTTGCAGCATTATGGAAAAAGCTTTAGTAGTCCCCGAGGAAAAGTCAAGATCTGCATTTAAATAAAGATATTAATAACTTGAGCTAGGGCTCTCTTTAGAAAACTGTTAAGTGGTTTAAGATATTTTGTATAGGTAAGAATGTGAAGTGAATTGCTAATGACACATACTGAATGATTTTGAAGGGCTCATCTTTTGTCATTTATCACATTGTATGCAGTAAATTACTAGTTACATTGTAACATGAATTCTAATACATGTATTATTCAGAAGTTATTGATAGAATTTTAATAGATATATACAAATTTAGTTTCAGTATGCATTTATTAGTAGTATTCATTATAATAATTCTAACTTATATTTTTAAATGGATTGCCTATATATATGCCAACAGAAAATTAAAAAAAACATATAATGCATTCATTATTATTAGTTTATCATTCATATTTATGTTAGATTATTGAAAGTAAGACTGGCAAACATTAACACTTCAATTCTCATTGCTTGCCATTTTTTTCAATTTTTGCTATGCATCTGCTTTTTTAATATTAAAATCTCTACTAACATAATCTTCAAAAGTTGCCATGTAGAAAATAATCATAAAAAGTATAATTTCTTCTATAAGCATCACTGTAAAGGCCAAAGGAGGTTTAAATAAGCTGTCATAGTTTAATATCTTAGATTATATATGAAACTGCAATTGTCATTTGGAAGTTTCTCAAGTACCTATTGCAAATAAATAGAACAAAAAAACCAAAAACATAAAACGTTCAAGAAGATATTGTGAGTTTGTAATCACAAAGTAGTATTTAAATGGAATAAATGTAGCTAGAAATTATAAACTTTCAAATATAAAAATAAATAATAATGTACTGATCTTTTATACATTATGAAAGACTCAATATTTTCATTTGAAGTATCAACTCTTAGGATATATATATATAAATATATACATATATTTATATACATAAATATATGTATATATTTATATACATATATTTTTTTAAATAGTGAGTATATAAATCCTTTGTTTTCAGATCCTTTCCTCTCATCCAGTGCTTTCTGAGTCTGAGAAGATGCTCACAATAAGAGAGATTTGTATGCTTAAATAGTAAAACTCAGTTAGAAAGTTCTTAACTAGAAAGTTGAGAGTTCTGGAATTACTGTCAGTATTGAGACTTGGCCACAGATGTCCATAATTAGTAACTTCATGTAGGAAAATCAACAAAGCAAAATTGTTATAGCATAGATGTATTTTTCTTTCTGACAACGATGAACTACATTTCTATTTTAAATGAGTAAAAATGTTACATGAAGAAAAATAATTTTGGATGACCACGTAATACCCTAGATCTTGACCTGAAACACATTCTCTTCTGTTATTTTACATATCCCTCTGATGATAGCATGGTGATTTTGAAAGTATTCTCAAGAGCTAGATACCAGGTTCAAATTCCAACTCCGTCACTTCATTGCTACGTAAATTTAGGCAAAACTACCTCTTTAACTTCTGTTGCTTCAGTTTTCTTCTCTGTGAAAGGGGATCTTCTTCACAGGATTGTTATGAAGATTAAAAGTTTTCATCCTAAGGAAACTTTTTATAGTATCTGGCAAATAGAATATGACATATGTCTTAGCTACTATAATGTTTAAATATTTCGGTCATGTCAAAGTGTTACACATTCACAAGCCGGTCAAATTGGGATCCATAATGATGGCATTAAAATTATTGCTAACTTTTACCTTTGCAGATTCCTTTAATAAATATCTGCAACAGTAATAATAATATAAAAAACAACCCAGCTCTATAAGATAAATGGACTGTTTTTACCTAAACTTGTAGGGGTTGAGTAACTGCTAAGAATGTCTTTTTGCTTATTTCACAATCGGTTGTCTTTGTTGGCAAGGTAACGATTTGACAATCACCTTTTCTCACTGCCTCTGTCCTCCCTGAGAAAGGCATCTACAAACTGATCAGTCTTTTTAAAACTGTAGCTAAAAATATTAAGTAGAAAACACGAATTGATTTTATGTGCAAGTAGCGATATTTTAATCTCTAGGCGAGGGTTCTATCATGGTCTGGTTTACAAGATAAGAAATCTTTTCCTCAGGTGCTTTCTTCAATCCAGGTATTAACAGTTGAACAACATTAATAAAGGCTGCCTTTCATCGAGTACTTACTATTTATCATACAATGTGCTTTGTGCACTTCAGATATATTTATTTAAAAGGATTAATCCTGCTAAATCAACCAAAGCCAGATATTATGTACTCGTTTTATAGCTATGAAAGTTTAGACTCAGAGAAACAAAACACTTGACCATGTTTGCACAGCGAGAAGTAGAATTGGTAAGATTCGAACTCAGTCATGTGTCTACTTCATCGTCTTTAATATTAATTCCTATATGAGTTGTCAAGAGTCTTTTTAGATTTCAAAGCTTGCATCTGTACAAAGCCATATGTATCCTCCTTGGCTTTTTCCTCTAGATATTTACAAGATTTCACATTTTCAGAAATAGAGATCTGTTTGTATATGCTATTGAGTGAGACCCTACTTAGGTGAGCTTTTCTTCACAGTTAAACTGACCCAGATTCTTATAAATCACCAGACACTCTTCAGGAATATTGCGCTTTTCGAAGATGCATTAACACTTTCAGATTTCCAGAGTATTTTAGTGACTAGTGGTAATGTACTTAGGGAATTGAGTTAATGCATCTTATATAAGTGCCTACATTTTAGGAAGTAGGCACCGGATAAATATGGCAAGCCATGTGTTGGGTATGCATACATACTAAAATTCAACAGAAGGATATATATATATAATTCTAAGTATAAAAGTGCCTTAAGTCATGCTGTTTCTTTTTGGATTTTATTTTCTTGTTATTTTCTTTCCCATTTATACATATATACATACCTGCAGATGTCAGTGAGGGTCTGCCATATTTTTTTAATTATGGAAGTAATCATACCAATGTAGAAGTGGCATTAATTAGTACTTGCCTAATTATTTACAGAGAAAAGAAACATTCCTATGAGAGAGAGAGAGAGAGAGAGAGAGAGAGAGAGAGAGAGAGAGAGAGAAGAGAAAATAAAAGAGAAAGGTAGAGCGAATATATTTCAAAAATTCACCAGACCACAGTAGAAAATGGACAAAGTCTAGGAAGACAGGCAGACAGCGTACTTCACAGTGTCACCCCTCTGCTCCCAGCCTTGAAGGATGATTTAAGTTCCTCATCAGTGAAATGTTGTGACTTTATCAGTTACAGAAATAGCGGATAAAATATCTATGGTAGAAGGATAAAAAAGAGGAGGGGTAAAATGAGAGAGAGAGAGAGAGAGAGAGAGAGAGAGAGAGAGAGAAAGAGAGAAGCGGGGGAAGGGAGGGAGAAAGGGTGAGCACAAACTATTAGAGAATAAGAAATCTAGTAATGCAGAGCTGCATGTACAAATAAGAGGCGATCTGAGATACTACATTTTCTATATTTTCAATGTACTATCACCATGCCTCAAAGGAATATTTTATAACTTTAAAAGTGTAATAAAAATGCTCAGTGGCATAGAAGAAATTGCATCAATATCTTTTGTCACAGGTAGCTTGTTAAGATAAGAGAGAAAATGAATCTAGTTTGAAGTATTTGGTTACAATCTCGGCATTTCATTATTTTCTTCTTCCCTTCCTATCTTTAGTTCTTCTTTCCTTCTTCTTTTCCTTTATTTTTTTTTCTTTTCCTTTCCTCCCTCTTCCTGTTTTTGTCCCTATTCCTTCCCCTATTTTTCCATCCTCCTTTTCTTCCTCCCTCTCTTCCTTACTTCTCCCACCCTCTCTTTATTCCTTCTTCTTCCCTTCCTTTTTGCTTCTCTACCTCTTTTTCTGCCCTTTCTTCCTCTTTTCTTCCTACCTTTCTACAATAAATGCATTTTGGAAAAAAAATCAATATACTATATATTTTAAAAAGATACCTGATAAGACAACATACAGTGTTTTTTTTTCATCACAAAATGTTTTTTTTTTATTCAAAAGGTACGTTACTATCCTCATTAAAACAAGTCAGACTGTCACCTGTAGCTGTATATCTAATTATTAAATTTATTTGCAACTTTGAAGAAATATGAAAAGAAATTATAACTGGATTAAAATGCATATGATGCAATTTCAAAATGATAAGGTACATGAGAAAGACATTGATTAGCTTGGCAAAAGAGATATTTTTGACTCAGTTTCTTTTTAGGCTCTATAAACTTATACCCAAACAAATACACACAACGCACACAAAAATACTCAGACACGCACACAAACAAATTCAAAAATAAGTTCTTTAGAAAGCATCCCTACTGAACATTGAATTTTCAGAATTTTTTTACATATATTTTTGCACAATTTTATTTTTTAATCCTGTCTCCTTGGGTGCAGAATGACCACATCTGGGAGGGCATGCTTGTACTTTCAGGTATTTAAGCCTCTCTAGGAAGTATGCAGACAGATGCTTAGAACATTTCTCTATAGAAGGGGCAACTCACAGCTTTGTTCAACTCATCACCAATGTGGGATACCTGCAGACATGGAAACAATGTGGGTCACCTAATTATTAACACAAAATAAATTATAGGTACACAAGCCATTGAATAAAGAATTATTTTATCATCAATGCTCTATCCATGAATAAATTAGGACACTAATCAAAAATATGTGACTAGTAATGTCTTGCATTTAAGAGACATTTACTAGACAGTTTTAGCATGATCACTGCACTGCAAGCAGAGTGCATTGTCACAAAGTCTAGGGAATGTAAATCTTTTTTTTTTTTTTTCCAAAAAAAATTAGAGTATGAGAGTGGTTAATAAAAAATGGACAATACTAAGAGATTCATTACTAGGTGAGTCAGGTAAATGACAATTACTTGCCTTATTTTTTAAAGGGTTAATTCTGGATACTGTGTTGAAAAATAGACTAGGTCATTAGAGAAGGGTCTAAGATGGTGGTGGTTTGGAGCAGGGTGATGGCAGTGAGGTACTGAGAGGTTCACCGATTCTCAATTGATTTTTAAGGTAGAGCATTTGCTGACAGATTGGAGGAAATATAAGGTTTCTGGACTTTGCTTCTGAAAGAGCATGGTGATGCCATTTTCTTTGAGAAAGAGTGCAGAGTAGAGAGGTTGGTGCCTAGAGAAGAACATAATAGTTCTTATTGGAAATGTTAATTTTAAGAAACCTATTAAACATCCAACTTCAGACATGGAGGAGGCACCTGGATAAACAAATAAGGAAAGGACAGTGAATGATACAAAATTCAATTTCAGAGAAGGGAGGCAGAGGAGAAAGTGTGATTAGAACTGGGAATCGACTATAAGGTTTAGTAAGAGAAAGAACACCGTTGACACAGGTTTCAGACAAGATCGGCCACATTCAGGATGCTATAGCTGGCCTTCCTGGATTACAATGATGGCCATTACTAATATTTTTTTTATAGTCCAGCATTCTGAGTATCAGTGAACCTTTATGAAAATCAGAGGTAAGTCGGGCATATAAAATGCAATGAATGTCTCCCAAACCTTATCATTGAGTCATTACTTATTAACCCAACCTTTAGTCAAATAGTACATACTGAAGTTATATTTTGTAACTGTATATATTAAAAAGTGTAAAAAGAGATCAGTATATTTTGTTTTATTAGATCAATGTATTCATTCCCTATTAACTAAAGACAGGAAATTACAAAAAAAGAGAGAGAGATTTCAGGGAAAAGACATAAAAACTTTTAGAAAGAATTCATGAAAATAGAAAGAAATAAATTAGAGGAACAAGTATGATCAACTTTTCAAAACTTTTTTGCTGTACATAAAAGCAAAGAAACAATAACTGGACTGGGATGAAGGGTGAAGATAGATTTTTTTAAAAAAATTCATTTATTTTTATTTATCTGATTGATATTATCTATTAAAATGTAGATGGTAGTGGGTAGAGGGATAATTTCTGGAAGAATTTTTTTGAGTTAAAGATATGAGTTAATTATCTAGAGTACAGGGTAGGTACCTAAAGTATGTCCTTAGACAGGGGTATGGCAAATTAATCATAGAAACAAGAGGAAAGACTGAGAATATGGCCACAGATGTACGCTTTCTGGTAGATATGGGGTGCTTCTGCTTTCTCACTGAGATAGATAACAAAGTCATCATCCTGGAATAAGACTGGGAAAGAAGTTACTGGAAGTTGGGGAAGAAAGGAGAGGATATACAGTTCCTAGTGAGTAGACTTGGGTAATTGGCTGTGCATGGGTTTTCTCTACAAGAGTTCATGAGAAATCAGGAATAGGAGTTGTCCTTATAGAGGAGAACTGGTGAGGTTGAGGACTGGGGAGGAAGAGATAGCAACTTTTCATTCTGTTATAATTCATTATTTCATGATATTTAAATTATTTCTTCTATGTGTACATATTAAAATGCATGTAAACACATAAAAAAAAGTGTTAGCTTCATTATAAAGTTTTACATAAGAGAGATCTTTTGTGGGACTTGGTGCTTCTTTAGGTTATCATAAGGACTTTTAAAATTAAACAAAATTGTGAATAATCTTAAGAACTCTTTTCTATGTGATGTACCTCTGGATCTACCGCAGTTTTTCTAGAGTGTGTTTTCCAAACACCTATGTTAGCATACATGTTAAAAAACACTTTCCTATTCATCCAGGTATAGTAAATCATTATCTCCTTGAATACAAAATTTTGAAAGCCATATTTTTACTAATAAGAAGCCATTTTTTTAAAAAAGCAATGGTGATCAGATAGATACCTTTTCAGAAAGGTTACCCTTGAACTAACTTGGAGGAAAAACTCATGCTGTAGGCGTAGGATTTTTCAGAAGCTACATTACTTGTCTTAGAGGTAGTCCTGACCACGGTAATGGGTATAGAAAGTGCAAGTAAATTCTGAGAAATTCTTGAGGGTCTTAGACTCTACAGGACATAGCAATTCGACAAATGTTTGGTGGTTGAGAGAAAGAAAGACTTAAAAGAATCTTAGTTACTATCTTGAGAGAATGCAAATACCATAAACCAAGATAAGGTATTCTTGACAAAAAGCAGAGTTATTGATGAGATAGGAGAAGTAAGAGGTATGAAGAACATTAAAATTCAGCAATAAATTTGTTGAACAGAAGTAGTAGCACATAAGTGATAAGACAGATATTTCTAATATGAATATTTTTTTCTCTTTTTCATGATGAGTGAGAAGAAAGGAGAAAAATGAATTTTATATAATTAAATTGAATTAAAAATTGTGATGATATATAACTGCATTTCTGTGAAACAAATTAGACAATATTTGAAAAAAAATCCAAAATGTATGTTCTATATTATCAATTGTGAGAATTCTTTATTTCTCTTTTGTGAACTTGGTGCTTCTTGAAGAATATATTGAAAACATTAACAATTGATTTAAAGCAAACTTTATTTACCAAAGTGTAAGGACTTTGCATAAGAATCTAATACTATTTATTACTTTAGCTTAAATGAGAGCTTCTTGAATTTACTGTATTAATACATTTCAATAAAAGTTTATTGGCTAATATAAAAGAGCTTTCACTTAAAAACTCATACATCTCTTTTAATAAAATAAATGTAGATATCAAGTTTCTGTGGACTTTAGACAATAAAAGGAAATTCAATGCTTTTAATACTTTTACAAATAAGCAAATTGAGGCACGATAAGACTAAACAACACTTCCAATATTAGAGTTAATGGAAGAGCCTAGTTCAGTGTGCATTCATCAGTAATGCTTTGGTTAGTTTAAGCTAACCAAAGCAGGAGAGATTTTTGACGTGAATAAAACTAGACGGTATACTGCCTACCTTAATAGTATAATTATTTTGAAGTATATAAATCATACTAATTGAGCTGTCACATATACTTACATTTTACTAAAATTAATTTTGTATGTGTTTAACTGGCAATTTAGTTGTAATCCAAAACTCAACTGCTTAGTCTGAGTCATTACAAACGCTGTTATATTTAGGATATGACAAGACTTAAACGATCTCTAATGAATTTTCTATATTTAAATTTCTGGATTTCTTAGAATATGTTTTGGTCCCCTATAAGTTTTTCTTTATTATTTGAATTCTGGTAACGTCAAAATTGTGCTACACTCCTCCAAGGTCATGATCTCTAATACTTTTGATTTTCACGGGCTGGTATTCCGTTGATGCTGCAGCATAAATCAGTGCTCCTTCTTCCTATTAAATTACTCAAGTCACATTTCCCCAAGATGGGACAGATGTAAAAATTGCTACTGCTGAAACTTCACTTTCCACCAGATGTTCAAGAAAGGCTAATATGCTTCCACCCTAAATATGGCTCAGTATTTGCCTTTCCAAAGGACATAGAGTAAGGTGGTATCCTTAATGAAAGTGAAGTTTGGTGCAGCCAAGTAGAAGAGGATGAAAAATTAACTGCAATATTTTAGATCTATTCTTTGCAACTGTTTCCCATGAAATAGAAGTTAGAATCTTTGAACACAAGAACCCAACTTCCAGAAGACACACCAACATTAAGATACACTTGTTCTTTTTCTAAATCTTCCCTATTTTAAGAGAGTCACCCATTTAGGAAGGAAGCTGTTCCCAAGCTCTTTCCTGAAAATAGTCTACTTGCAGTCCTATATCCAGAGTAAACGGAGATATAACAGATTTCTTCCTTTAAGCATGTCCAAGCCTTTGATTATTTCTATTACTGCACAGTCCCTATATCTGGCTATTACATCGTGCAATTTTCCTTCATCATAGAGTCGGGCTGCTTCAGGTTCAGCATACTGTACTCTGTCTTCTAATTCCAGTAAAGTCAATTATATAAACTCTTTTGCTTTTATAAAATGCTCTTTAGCACACTGGTTCCCTCATAGCAGGTAGACCCAAGCGAAAGAGAATTGTGGAACCTTTTCAGGTATAACTGTGTTCTGCTCAGCAGGTACATTTATTACTAATGGGTAAAATAGTCTCCTTTTTTTAGCTACATAATGCTTCTGAAGGCTTCCGTTTTCTGGTTTTGATAGACCTTCCGATTACACTGAGAGAGGAAGGTGAATACCATTGATCACACTATGAGGCTGCCGCAGGAGCACTTATTATTTATTATTATTTTTAAATCATTCGCTTTGCTTCATATGTCAGTGACTGCACTTGTTTTAATGGGCTGATTTGCATTGTGTCCTTCCTGTCTTAAACAATTGAATCTGTTTCCTGGTCTGTGCAAATACTTGTAAGGAGAAAAGACTCTAATATTTTGGTTTCATATTTACAAAGTGTTTGAACAGAAAGGATGCCATCGATCACTTTGGGTATGTAGCGTGAAACAGACATGCTCTGTAATTTTGGCACCAGTTAAATTTACATTCTTAATGCTGATGGATTGTTTTGCCTCCCCCTCCACCAGACATCTACTTCTATATGAATAATGCAGAATCATGTGTAGATTCATGGCTAGCTTAAGCCAACACCAGATAAAATAACCTTTGCTAACTATGACTCATTGTACCTTTGAGGAAAACGTGATGATTTTGGAGGGACAGAGAGAGTCTCTTCTGCTGTGTACATCCTTCTCAGCTGAGCACAGAATTTCCATGAACTGTATATAAGGATGGAAAGAGAGTGAATCCAGTGGACCCTACAAACTTTATTTTGGGCATTTACTATCTTTATATTCAAAGTGAGGTGCATGACTCAATAGACTTTTAACAGCATCGGCTTCCCCTGGAAACTCAGTGAAAATGAGGAATCCCAGACTCAGAGCTACTGAATCAGAATCTGTGTTTTAAATGCATGTTAACTGCTGGAAATCGTGGTTAGTGCTTGGCAGAGACTGTTTCTACATTCTCTCTGTCTCTTTCTCTGTCTCTCTGTCCCTCTATCATCCATCTATCTATCTATATCTATCTATCTATCTATCTATCTATCTATCTATCTATCTATCTATCTATCTATCATCTCTCTCTCTCTTTCTGTCTCCATCTCTCTCTGTCTCTCTGTCTGTCTTTCTGTCTCTCTGTCTCTCTGTCTCTGTTTGTCTCTCTCTGTCTGTCTGTCTGCCTGTCTCTCTTTTTCTTACCCCGCTTCCTCTTTCCCATACACACATCCCACTCCAGGCTAGTTGTTCAGAATAAGGCACAAATGCCTATGGGAGAGAACATGATTAGGGTAGAAAGGACACCTGTCAAATTTTCTATAACATCTCTAACCCATTCTGTTTTCTTAAACAATCTGGAGTTCTACCTACCATTCAGAAAAAAAAGGAGTACCCTTTGACTTCTGAGAGAAAGCATTTTTGTAACTCTCTTGAATTCAAAGGGTAGAATCAAGTGGATTATTTATAATCTTAATGAATGCTCTTTAAGGGAGAGCATATGCCTAAATAGGTCATTCTCTTCCTTACGAAGTACCACTTGGAAGGCAATTGAGCTACTTCTTTCACCATAACTACAGAATTATATTTAAATGAAATCTATATAAGATATATAATATTATGTTTGGTGAACTAGACATGCATCAAGCAATGTATAAAGCATTTTATTTTGGATAACTTGTACAAGTGGTGACATTACATTTTGATTTATACCTAAAACAACTAATTTCTTTCTCACAATTCCCCGACTACCAAGTGTTAAAATTTGAGGGTAGTAGAAAGCCACCGAATTCATTTTACTGAACTCCTTTGATACAGCAGAAAAGAGACATGTCTTTCTCCCTCAGCTCTGAGTAATGAAAGTAACTCACACTCTTTGAGGGACTGACCTAAAAGGTCCTAAAGCTTGTGATGCCTTCATTTCTCTCTGTGTTTCAGGAATTTAAGACATTAAAAGATTTTAAAATGTTTGAATCGTAGATCAGTATTTCAAAACGTGTCTGCACTTTAAAATCACTTGGCGTCTCTAAAATATTCTAAAGCTCAGGCCACATTTCAGAGCAATTAAGCCACAGTTTCTGGAGGGTGGTAGACATCAATATTTTTTAAGTTTCCCCAACTGATTTTAATGTTCAGACAATTTTGGGAATTATTGTCAGACAAAGATGTGATTATGGATGATTTGAACTTTAATATTTAGCTTCCCTGATCATTCCACTGAATTTCATCCTTAGGTGAAACACTCATTTTCCAATCAAACTTCCCAAATGAATGTTCTTTCTATATTTCTGATAATGGCCCTTTCGTTCTCCAAACCTAGAAGTTTAAACTGTCAAAATTATCTTCAACTCTTCCTCTTTTCAGTTTTTAAGCTTCATCTCTCCAGTCCAATTCCTTCAAATGAGGTTGTTGAGAGCAGAGACTGAGTTTTAGTTGATTGTTTTTGTTTGTTTGTTTGTTTGTTTTTTAGATAATTACAATAGTGAATTAGTAAAGGTACCAGAGACATGATTTATACCTTGTACCAATTCCCATGGTCTAAATGCTTACATCATGGCAATAATGACTTACAAAATTCATAATATTTAACAATCAGCTCTTACAATCTGGTTCTAACACCACTGCATTGGGTAGTTGAAAAATACAGGTGTAGAATAGGATAAATAAGAAACAGAAATAGTAAAGTAGGGGCTCTGATTACATGTGAATTTTTACATTAACATCTGTTCACTTGTATGTTAGGTTGTTTAGTTTTATATTCCAATGTAGTTATTTATTTCATAACTAAAGAAAAATAGCATTTGACACTGTCATATTTTTTTCTCCACAATTTACCTGGCAATCACATATTGCTTAATGTAATTGATGTTGTATCTAAAGTAGTTATTGAGTAATTCTCAACGTAATATATGACAGTTCTCTGAAAAACAAAAGAATTGTTTATATACATAAAACAATAAACTGTTAAAAATTTCAGGCCTAACATTTTGCATATATTGCTTTAATGTCATGATGTCTCCCTCAAATAAAGCAAAATCGCAATGTTGAGCATACTATTGTTTTTTTGTATAGCTGATTATATGGACACTCAGCTTTTTTTAAAAAAAAAACAGATTATAAGGTGTATTTAAAATGTAAGTTATTTAAACTAAAACCATTATTTTGCTAACCTATTTTTTCAAGATCCATATTACTTCTAAACATTTTTCTGCATTCAACACAAAACACTAATTTTAATTCAGTGAAATCTGAAAAGAATAGAAATGTACAGTATCCCAGAGTAGGCCGAAGATTAAAAAGTATTTTTGGCTAAAGATGATTTGTTTAGTTTTGATATAGCTGAAACTATGCAGAGGAATTTTCTAAAATGTAACAAATGTGATTTGTACTCTTAAATTTCACATGAATGAATAATCAAAGTAATGTATGAGTCAGACATAATCTTTTAAGGTTTAATGTGGTAGTGATATCCTAGCAACTGACTCCAATTAATTTATTTTAGCATCTTGAAGACAGTCTCTTGGGGCATTTCTCAGTGATGGCTTGGCAGAAGACATGGACGATCTGAATTGTTGTTTGGCATTGACCTTCCTTGTTTTAGTATCTATTAATTTGTCTGAACAGATAAAAAACTGGCCAATTTCTCTTGTGATATTCATTCCATAAATACTAATAATCTAATTAGTTAGTATTATTTTAAAAAATGAAGAAACAACCAGAGAATAGGTAGGAGCTCCAGCAATGTCATCTCTGCCAAGATTCTCTGATGATTGGGAGGATGTCACCAGTGAAGGGCTTACATATTGGATTCGCGTAGGCAATTGTGCAGGTGTAGAGTGAGAGAAGATTCTACAGCTCCTGCTGCCTCTGTCACTCAGCAGCTGCTATACCTGTCTCTCCCACTGACTGATCTAATGTGACCTTGAAAAAAGGTCATTTAAAACCCAGGGTACCTTTTTCCAATAACTTTAAAACAGGAAGATGGTTTAAATTTAAGCATATCGCCGTAGAATTAGTACAACATCCATTCAATTCTTCACAGTCCAGAGAGAAAAGGCCCAAGCTTTTTGTAAATTTTTGTATCTGTTAGTTATGTTACTACTTTTGAAATTTAAATTTTCCTTCGCTTGACCAAATTTTCATAATATCCATCATTTCTCTCTACAATTGTTGACATCTTACTTTCACCATGTAGAAAATTCTTGTTAAGTAAGCCTTATTGGACAGGCCTAGAGTTCATTCCCACATGGTTTCCTATATCTAGTTAAAGTAGCTTCAAATTAGAAAAGGTAACAGTCCTGCGGTTAGATATTCGTATTCTGTTTCTAAATTATGAAACTGCCTTCCTCTGTCTTATCTCTCTCCTGTTGTTGAAGCCTATAATTCAGCATATTTTTACTTTATGGGGTCATTGATTTTCTATCTTGCTAATTTCAGTTGTATATTTTAAATAATATAAACAATATTTATATTTTATCACTCTGGCCTGTCTAGTCATTACCTGTCACAAAATCCGAAAAAATTAAATAGTATACGGTAAAGATATTAAAATTTTGCTATTGATCTGACAAATGAAACAGCATAAAATTCATGTGAATTTTCTTGTAGCTGTTGATTCTCACTTCCTTTACCTAGAATATAGATGCTTCCTGAGTAAACAAACTATAGCTGGAAACTGGAGGTGGGGTTTAGAGAACAACATTCTGCATGTGAAAAACAGTTGCATACACCCTCACCATAGTTTTGATTGCTGCGTATGATTTACATAATCTGTAAAATGGCAAAGGCTTCAAAAGCAAGCCCAGAGCTAACTTTAAATTTAGAATCCAGTTTGATATGCAGATATTTATTAGATGCTATAACATTAAACATTAATGCGTAGCTTTAAGCACGATAATACATTTTGTCTTCAAGTTCATTAGAAATGTGCAGAAAACTGGCATCAAAGCCGTTGGATGCCGACATGGGTATCTTCTAATTGCCTTTCTCATACTCCTCTAAGAACAAATTATTATTTTTAGTATTATATGTTGTAGTTGTCATCTGTTTTATGATTTTATATTTTTAGCCCTCCAGAAATTTACATCAATGACTATACCTTTAATATATTAACTCAAACTCAAAAGCTATTAAACTCCAGAAGCACTCTTTAAAAAAAAAAAAAAAATTTAAAGTACATTCTCACGTCATTTTAATCAGTAACTTCCTCTTGGAGGGCAGAAATGGGCATCTCTCTATTTTTCACCCAGAGATGATACCTGGTGTCAGCTGTGCGTCCCCTCTCCATCCTTGGCACTCCTGTACTAGGTGACAGCTACGGTTAAAGCAGAATCCCATACAGACACACTTCTGGGACTCGGCTGGTTGTGTTCTCTTTCTCTGGGTCAACTTCTCTCCAGGCAACAATTCACCACAGGCTTAATGTCTTCAACCTGAAATCAGACCCCTGAAAATAGTTTTCCCTGCAGTTTCAACTGAAGACAGACAGCACTGAATTATAAGTTATTATTTTCAAGATCCAGAAGCAGCATATTTTGGTTCTTGGGAGTTAAAATACCCTCCAAAAAGCACACTCCTTTTGATTTTGTTTAATGGTCATAATGGTCACTAGCTTTGGATTTTTCTACCATGTAAACATTTCTACCACCTGCAGGATGCCGTCTTAGCAGAGAGCGATGTACAGTTGGCATAATTCGAATTAGAATTATTTAATATTAAAACTAAATGGCTAGGTCTACTTTATTACAATATTCTTACAGTGTATTTTCTCATGGGGAAATTTGGGAATGTCACAATTAGTCACAGTAAGTTTGTACTCTATGAATGTTCTCATTTGTCTTCTCAGAAGTAATACAAACTGTCTAAGATTTTGGATAGAATCAAGGTACCTTTCTTATTGTATTGGTGATGTACGTAGCCTGATTGCATTCTACCACACTGCCAATTAAATTAAGTAGAGGTAAGTTAAACAGTTCTTTAGCTTTAGGAGTGATGGAGAAAGTCAGAGAGAGATTGAGAAAGTGAAAAAAGTAGTAGAAATCAGCAAAATGTATACAACAGAAAAATTTTTTTTTGTACCGTTGCTTCATCTGGACACATTGTGGCTCTCTTAGTTTAAATTGAATCCAATACATTTTTTTTTTCCTCGTACTAACAATGTCACTTTAAAAAAAATAAAATATTTTTTGGAGCATAGATTTTTGGCTCTAAATACTTTGTAGTTTCCATTTAATTTATAAGTGATTTTATTTAAGTAAATATAAATAAAATTATGATCTAAGTTAAGCAGAAAACTAATTAAATAACTGCATGTAATGTGCAAGGTGGAATAAAAACAAAGTCTAGAAAAAAACAGCTCAGCTCTTATGTGTGATTTAAGAGACTTGGGAACAGATTTCAGAGTTATAGTTTATATTCCACACAAGATACCATTGTCAGAAAAAGCATGATTTGTCTCTGCATGTAACAGTTTGTTAGTTACTGTACATAGCTAATAAACTGATGTTACCAAATCCTTAGGACCTTGAAATGTACATGTGTGTACACACACACACATATATAAACTTATAATCAACAAAATGCAAACCTAAGAGCAGGAGGAGCTGAATAATTTAAGGTATTTCACTTAGGGACTAGAGCAGGTAGTTTTAGTAGTAACGTAGGTTTAAAAAAAAAAAGAGCCAAAAAAGAAAAAAAAATCAACCCTTTCTCAAGGAAAACTTTCTGGAGTAGAGGAAGGCAATGGGAGTCAGTGTGCTTGCACCTATAAAGGAGGTATGGAAATCTCAGTACTTTAAATAAAAAGTGGCTTAGCATAACTCAGTGGTTGCCAACTTTGCTGTACTTTGCTATTACCTAGGGATCTTTTAGAAATATTAATGCCTGGCTCTTACCTCCAGACATTGTGATTTGATTATTATGGGGTGTGAACTAGGCATTGAGATTTTCAAAAGCTCCCTGGGCTATTTTAATGCACAGCAGTGTTTGGGGATCACTAGCAGGAACAAGATACATTTTTAAAAATAAAATAGGTCAAAGAAGCTATTTTTTAAATGAGCAATACTTTTGTATATATTTTTTTGTTTTTCTTAATTGTGTAAAATTGTAAATATACTTTTTCCTTTTAAAATTGTAAATGCTCTCTTTGACTACCGGATTTAAAAAGTAATGCTGGTTATTTGGGTTGTCAACAGCTGGTAGATGCATTCGATGGAATTCTATATAGCATTAAAAATAACATTGAAGCCTTCAATATTAATAAGGCTAAGTTTCAAAATAATAAACTTCATTGAAGAAGGAAAACCCAAGCACTTATACAGCATCAGAACATTCATAAAAAGTATAAAAAGCTAAAATAATTGATTTCATTTATGAGTATGTAATAAGCATAAAACGCATGAATACACATAACATTTAGTAAATTGAGGATTGTAATTATTGCTGGGAAATGTGGAAATAAATGGGATTAGGAAGGGGTAAACAGTTATTATTTTTAATTTCTTTAAATAATATCTCAATCGAATACAGATCAGATTTGAGGAAGCTGATGGTAGTACATCATGTATTTGTTACATGATTCTTTATAGATTTTCTCTGTGCTTAACCTATTCCATAGCTTCAATAAACAGTGTTGGAAAATAGATATTCATGTACAAAAAAATAAACTAAACTTTTACCTTATACTACATACAAAATTCAACTCAAAATAGAGTAACAAGACTTAAAGGTAGGACCCGAAACCCGTAGAAGAAACATAAGGGAAAATCTCCTTGACATTGGTCTTGGCGATGATATTTTGGAATTGGCAACAAAAGCAAAGGTAAATAAGTGAGACTACATTGAACTAAGAAGTTTGCACAGCATAGGAAACAATTGACAAAATGAAAAGGTAATCTGGAATTCTAGAAAACATTCGCTAACCATCTATCTGATAAATGGTAATGTCCAAGATATAGAAGGAACTCATAATACTCAATACCAAATGTGTGTGTGTATGTGTGTATGTATATACACATATATATACACACATACACACACACATACATACATATATAAAACCCAATTAAAAAATGAGCAAAGGATCTAAAAACACATTTTTTAAAAGAAGATATTCAAATCTCCAATAGTTATATGAAAATATGGGCTGTTACTAATCATTAGGGAAATGCAAATCAAAACCACAATGAGCTATCACTTCACACTTGTTAAAATGGGTAATATCAAAAGTCAAAAGATGATTTCTCATGAGGATGTAGAGAAAAGAGAGCCTTGTGCTCTGCTGCTGGGAATGTAAATTGGTACTTCTACTATGGAAAACAGTACGGAGGTTCCTCAAAAAATTAAAAATAGAACTACCATATGAGCCAGCAATCCCACTCTTGGCTATAGATCCACAATTTCAGAGAGATGTCTGCACTCCCATGTTCACTGCAGCACTATTCACAGTGCCAACATATGGAAAAAACCTATGTGTCTATCTATAGATAAATGGATAAAGAAAATGTGGTATATACATGTAATAGAATATTAATCAGCCTTACAAAAAAAAAAAAAGAAAATCCTGCCATTTCTGACAGCATAAATGAAAATGTAGTACATTAAGCTAAGTAAAACAACTCAAACACAGAAAGAAAAATATTACATGATGTCACTCATATAGAACATCTTTAAAAAAGAGAAGACCTTAAATTCCTAGTCACAGAGTAGGATGGTGGTTACCATAGGTTGAGGGTGGGGTGAAAAGAGGAGATATGATCAAAGGCTACAAACTTGCAGTTAGAAGATGAATAAGTTACAGAGACCTAAGGTATAGTATGGTGACTATAGTTAGTAATGATGTGTTGTATATTTGAAACCTGAAGTGTTCTCACCACACATACACTAAAGCTATCTATGGGAGATAATAAGTTTGTTAATTATATTGTGGTAATCATTTTACGATGGATACATTAATCAAAATATCACATGGCACATCTTAAATATATACACTGTTTGTCAACAATTAATTTAAAAAACATATTTCATAGCAAAAGTGAAACATTCTTTCCAAATTAACTCTTATTCAAATTACACACGAAGGGATTAAGTTGTGATAGATTTAAAAAAAAATCTAAACTAAATAAATTATTACATATTTTTAACAATTGAGCAAGTTGAAAAAGTGGGAGAATTGGGATGCTACAGTCCCAAAGGGAGAAAAAAAACTGAGTTGTATTTTAATACAATAAAACTGAACCAAGAAACAACTCAATAGTGACAATCTGAACTCTAGATTTATTCAGTTCTTGTTACCAGAACGTGAGCTTTTTCATTTTTGGCTTCAATTTTCTAGATAGTTTCACTAATTTTTTGCTTTAAAAAAATCAATTATCAAATAAAAAACATTGTATATTTAATGTTTTCAGATTATTTGAATATGTTAAAATATGTTCATTTAGAAACTTTTCATAATATTCCTAATAGTTCTAAATTCCATTAAGATCAACATGAGACATTTGAAAATCAATCCTTTAATGCACAAAAATGAATATATATACATATACATATATCCATGCAATATTGTTCATACAATTTCATAACCTGTGTAGACCTTTCTGGAGTTTTCACAGCAGTTCTTAGACTATCTCTTATCTTAGGCTAAAATAACACTAAAATGTATTCATTTCTTTTCTTTTTCTTAACATGAAAATTTAACTTAAAGTATTATATTAACAATATTTTTACTTAAGGTGAATAATAACAATTAAATAGTTAATATATAACATTTTAATATGTGATACTGTATCTTCATAGTGAAACAATATAAGAAGTTAAATATTATAAGTAAAAAGAAATGATTCTTTAGCATCATGGGTGCAGTATTGCACTAAAAATATAGATATTGTAAATATGAATGAACATACTGAGCAATTTAAAATGAAAGAAGTCCAATTTGAAAGGTTTATTCAATTGGAACTAGCCAAGATTTATTCATTTATTATTTTCATATTCTTATTCTTAAAACAATAAGTCTTTTAAGAATAAGTGCCTCAAATTGAGCCAAGAATGAAGGATAATTTGCCTTTGAAATGTAGTACATTATGGGGACAACAAAGAGTATTTTCAATAGAATTTTATATTTTTTTTCCAAATAATGATTAAAACTATTTTAGAAATATTGCTATGAATGAAAATAAAAGGATACTTTTAGGAAAGGGGAGGATTTGTATAAAACCAGTTCTAGTGTATGTAAGTTTTTAAGTTTTGAAGTATAGAAATATGAGTGATAAGGCAAGATATGCATATGTTCAATATTGGTCAGTGTCAAAACAAGAATAATAATTTAGGCTGGGGTTAAGAGAATTGAATAAGTATAAACAGAAAAAAATATATAAGCTTATTTTGTGATCAAATTATCAATCTTATAATTAAGTAGGTGATAATTTTTTTGTTTCTTTTTTTTATATAACTGCAGAAATATGTGAAAAGAAAATTGGCAAACATTTCTGAAAGGCATAAAGATATCAAAGAAAATCAATACAGATTATAGCTTTATTAAAATGCTTACCTAATTAGAAAATAATCCTTATTGTTGCTCAAAAGGAGTCCCTTATATTAAGATAGAAACTTGGTAATTTTTACAACCACAAACTCAAGAGGATCATCTAATAAGCTCTTAGGACTAACTTATAAAGCGAAGATTTTATTTCCCCACATCTTACCAAAAACAAGATATACAAAGATCATGTTTTCCAAGACAAAAAAAAAAAAAAAAAACTTTACCAGTAATCCTCTGACCCTTTTTTCCTTTCTCCTACCACAGGGAAAAAGGGAAAAGATAGTCTAGGTCTCTTCCTTTCAAGTTCTCTGTGACTCTAGGTAATGCATCTTTAAGGGATAAAGAGCACAGCCTCTTTCTTTAATATACATTCCTGTTGACTGGGAAGGAGGGAGAAGTTCCTTCTGCAGCCACATTTTATTTATGTTTTGGATAGATAAAGAAGACAGATTCCTAGGACCTTTTTCATTATTGTTATATGATTTGTATGTTCAGTGC
Organism: Rousettus aegyptiacus; assembly: GCF_014176215.1. NCBI lineage: Eukaryota > Metazoa > Chordata > Mammalia > Chiroptera > Pteropodidae > Rousettus > Rousettus aegyptiacus. The sequence continues at coordinate 80,244,092 of NW_023416286.1, forward strand.
ATCTATAAATGTTTTTTAATATTATTGATGCTAATTTAAATCAGATCATGAGGAAATTTAAGTTTGCTATTTTTCTCTCCTTCATTCTAGTTCATTATATTTTGTTTGCTCAGATATAAATTTTTATGTAGCTGTAAAAATAATGTTTTTTTTAAATACCCTATGAATTATTTTTATGAAAAAATACATTCCTTTAAAGAAACAAGTCTTTATTTGAGGGCATATTTTTTCCCCCTCAGATTAGTCGATATATTTTGTTTTGCACTGAAATTATGATACTAACCTCATCAGAAAGGGCAAAAAAAAAAAAAAGAGGATCTTGAAAAGTTTTTAGTTGTAAAGATATACATTTACATGTAAAAAGTGATTGATTATGCTATAAAAATAATTATTCTCGAGACAATATTATATTTTTTTCTTATTTTAAAAAATGTTATAAGTAGTTTTTGGGTTGAATATTGACAATGAGGTGAATGTCAATAGAAAGGTTTATTTGTTTATTTTTATTCCTAAATTATTATTAATGAGAGAGATGCATATATTGGTAATAATTTGGAAATAAATCATGCAGGAATATTCATAATAATTTAAGAATTTTAAAAAGCTAGCTTTGACCAAAGTAGAATCTATCGATGTTCTAATTTCAAGTTCTTAGAAGGCATCTGACTTAGCCCAGCTTGGACTCTACACAACAGCAGAAATATGGCTGCCACGTACCTCCAAACTGATATTTCCACAGATGTCCCCATGAGTGTCCACAATGACTGGATGGCTATTGGGAAAAGAAGCTGATTTAATTAATTTCAAGAGTGTTACGTTAGCACAAGTAAAAGTAGTTCATCACTATTCATGTCACCATGAGGAATAAAGAAGAAAACCAGAGTCTGCCTTTGAAGAAGCTAGAGATTTCCTAGGGATAGTTTATAGTTCTAGGAACTTGCAAAAAGGAGATGTTAGAGAACTATATGACATAGACTATCATTATGCTGAAACTGCATCTGACAGCCAGCAGGAAGAGTACCTCTCTAGGTCAACTGACTCTTTTGAGGACAGTTTTATGTAGGAAGTTAAACTTGAGATTTTCTTTGAAAAGACTAGAGTCAGGTTTTTTTTTTAGAATGTAGGATTTTAGATGGACAGATATTAAAAGAAAGAAAAATTTTAAATTTTAGCTTAAGTGTCACCTTCTTCTTTTCCAGACTGAGTTAAAAGCCATTTCAAATTCTCTCATCACACGTCTATCTGTAGCATACACTGCCACATAATTAGGTAATGTCTGCCTCCCAATTTGACCAGGAGCATCCTGAGGACAGAACAATGTTTCAGTCTGTGTTTTTCAATAGTTAGAACAGTGCCAGGCTCAATATTACTTTCCAAGTTTCTAATATTTAGCACAGTGCCAGACTTTCTTAAATATGCGCTCCTTGGCTGGCTGAATAGACAGATGAACATGATGGATGGGTGGATGGATGGATGGATGGATGGATGGATGGATGGATGGACGGACTGATGGACAGACAGACAAACGGATGGACAGATGGACAGATGGATGGACAGACAGACAGATATATTCTAATTGAAAAGACTGGCTTCATCAAAGTCATGTAAGAAAGGATACCTAGGGAACAGTGATAATTGTAAGTGAAATGTCCTGTCTGAAACAATATATGTTTAAGTAAAGTAATACATTTGCGTAGGCAAGTTAAAATCAATTTATGAAGCTTCTTAGAGGACTCTGAACTTAACTAACCTAAGAAGTCTTGGGAGAATCACTGAGAGCTCATAGTCAGGAGAACAGTATCATGGAAGTAGTCATCCAGATAGACTGAGAAGGCGAGAGCACAGTAGGCCATTGCAGTAGTCAGGACATAGTACAGTGAAGTCATGGACCAAAGGAGTGACAGTGAGAATGTAGCAGTTCAGGCAAGGCCTACCACACTGAAAAGAAATCTCCAGGAAATGCACAGACATTATAAATAGGGATACAAAAAGAGAACAGTCATAAATTTATCTAAAATTTTGAGTTTAGGCTATTGGGAACATTGTAAAATATTGGCAGAATTAAAAATTTGGCAAAAGATGGTTTGCTTGAAGGAGGTGAGTAATCAGCTGTGATTTGGACCTATGGAGCATAATATATATTTTAAATAATGTAATTTAATAGCAGTGACAAAGGCTAGTTATGGGCCACAATAATTAGAATAATTCGGATGCCACTTCCCCCTTTCCAGAAAGCATTCTTCTCTCCTAGCGCCCCTGCATGCTGCTCTTTGAAGTCTTGTTGTCAGCTACAATATCAAGTGAATTTCTTTTGGATATTGGCTAATAGAATTGTTATCTATCACAGTGATATGTCCACATCCTTCAGAGGATTATTGAACACACAGGAGTCATCGGGCCTCAAAAGAATATTTTAGAATTTAGGGGCCCACGACAGGCTAGGCCCTTCCTAAAGCTTAAATAAAATAAAATAAAATAAAATAAAATAAAATAAAATAAAATAAAATAAAATAAAATAAAATAAAATAAAATAAAATAAAATAAAATAAAATAAAATAAATGAACAAACAAAAATGCTGAAGGCTATATTGTCAGCATTAGCAATATTATTGCAAAAGATTGTTATTGCCATTCTTATCTTTGAACTCTAATAGTATGTAGATTCATTCTAAGTTCTTAAATAGCATAGTAAAAAGACAATATCACACGATAATTCTTTTTGTGCCGCATAGGCCTGTCATTAGAAATATAATTTTTTGAGTGAATTTTAACCCCCATTACTTTTCTATGCTACCAACAATTTTGGCTTTGACTGAAAGTGACATAAATAGTAGACTACTATTCGATGATATCAGCAGTGTCACAACTCTGCTTGAAAACATTATTGGTCACGCTCACATTATTCCCACATGCTCTTATATGTTCAAATGCTTGCTTATTCTGTCCTCTCTACCACTTCCCTATGTCTTTCAATTGAAATTTTATAGATCTTTCTGTATCTTTCTAAATGCCCACTCTTGTTTGAAAGCCTTTGCAGAGTCCTCCAGCCAATAGAAAGTTCTTTCCCTCCTCCGACTCATCATTGCTCATTAGTCATAGTTCTAGAAAATATCCTATCATTCATTTCCATTGTTTAATTACTTGTTTTCTCATGTTTATAAGGATTAAAGGTTCTTGAAGGCAGGAACTCTTTCTTAATGATCTCTAAATCTTACAGCATATTGTGTAATAGCATGTATAGTATGCATTCATTAAATGTTTTGTTAAATTGTCACAAAATGGCAATTAGTTTATGGCAGTATTAACTAGTTTTATAGAATCTAGATGTTGTACAATTTTGAAATATGAATAAAATCAACTGATGGCAACTGAAATTGTTTTAGATCAAACTTGATTGTCTATATTTTTCATTGTTTTGTTATTCTTTGAAGAAATAAATTCATTTGAAGTTAATGATTGGAAGTATTAATGGCTAAATCACTATCTTCTTTATATTTTATGATGACAATTTCTGAAGCAATATTTCTTTCTATTGTATAGAGGAGGCAAGTTTCATAAAGTATAATTGAATGAATATTCAACAATTTTATGTTTTATAAGTCAAAAATGTCACTTATGTACAATTAATATAATTAATACATATAGAAAAATGTTTTCTAACCCTTAAAATGAGTCATATATGGATGCATGATGATCATATTTGTTAAAGCAATATTTTAAGCCGTGTGCCTACACTAACATAAAATTGGAGTATAAGAGTTTGATAAAACTTTAGAAAGGCAATATGCATAAACACATATTTTGGTTATTTCATTCATTTGGAAAACCCAACCAAACAGGCCATGTATGTATGTATGTATGTATGTATGTATGTGTTTAATTTCTATTCAGCCTACACTTTATCTATAAGATATGACTTTCTTAACATTCATGTGAGGTGTCCATGGCAATATTACAGTTTCTGTGATAACTATAGCACACTGGAAGATGACAAGCTCATAGTTCTTAAGCTAAGAGTGGCAGAATAGAATATCAAGCCCACATCATTGTTTCCACTCAAAAAATATATATATTCATTCTAAACTGAATACACCAGAAGAAACAGGATGGAAGAAGGCAGACAGGAAGACATAGTAATAAAAAATAAAAGAAATATGAAATAATTACTTTAGAGTTATGTCTTGTCATTGCATGGCAAATTAAAGCATGAAATGGTATTCCATTTTACTCTTGTTAATTTTACTGTTTGTCTGAATTATTCTGAAAGCTCTTTCCTGGTTACATGTTCAAATACTAGTGGCTAATTGGGTGTTTAATATTAAAGTACCTTAAGATATAGACTTTTTTTTTTTTTTTTAATAGAAGATTGTATAATCTCTCTAGGAGGAATAGATGATTTTATCCCTTGTTTCTTGCTCAGTTGCATTAGGAGAACTGTCTGGGCTATTAAATTTCTTAATATCAAAGGCTTCTCACCTCAGCTGGGGGCTGAAGGGTTGATTGAAACTAAAAAAGAATTGGACAGTTAAAAAGGACCAAAAGCAATAAAATGTGGCTGATAAGGTTCTGTGATAGATATATTTTCAGCTAGAATTATTTCAGGTTTCAAAGAAGATCTTGTAGCATAACTTAATTTCCTAAAACAAATCCAACTTGATCGTATGACCGAAAAAGTTATTTGAAACAAAAATAGTAGGTAATAGACATTTTAATTCTTTCTGTTATAAATTAATACATTTTCTTCTCACTATATTTCCAAGTATTTCCTATCATTAATATGGTAATTTTAACGTGTGGTTCAACTTTGTTAGCCCACAATTAAATCTCTGCACCAGTTTCTTTAGTGTGGTATTATCAAAACCCATGTGCTTTTATACATATCACCAAGATAGATCAGTACACGAAATTTCAAAGATTTTCTTTTCACACCAAGATTTTTAACCTGTCCTCATGACTCAGTCTCGTTAATCCTAGGATTAACCTAGCTGTACAATTCTATGGATCTTTTCTTTAAAATGTTGCAAAGTCTTTTTGCCATGTAGTGAGAGGGACAATCACAAGACCCCAATTAAGGCTTGACCCTAACAATGTGAAATGCAGTATTCACTCAGTCTATCTCATACCTACATATGGACTGTACATGCTCATTCACGGCACACAATGTATGGCTGTGTCTCTGGGGATGCAACTGGAGTTCCGTGGGAATGAGCCATCACGAATGTGCTTCTGTAGCCTCTTTCCACAAAACAGTGTGAATTTCTGGCATTACATAATACATAAATACTACACAAAACAGGTTTTCACATCTCAAATCCACCATTTTCTTAGAGTTGAATTCGTGTCTATCTTGGCCTGAAAAATTCTTTCTAAAGTGCAAATAACTAAATTTCTCACTAGCTTTGTATTTTCTTTTTTTACTGGCTAATAAGAGAAAAGAAAGAAACATATTCAGCCAAATATTACCCAATTAGGACCTAATTACAGTGTGATAACTAAATGATTAAGACATAAATGACTATGGTGAGGTTTGTATAATGAGAAAGAGGTAGGATTTTTGTAGTTCTCCGAAACGATAGAAATGACTCAGAATGACACTATGTTTTTTTTTTTTTTTTCAGTACTCAAAAATGCGTTGAGCTGAATTAGCAACTTGGTAGAGATAAATGCAAGATGAGGATGTAACCATGTGTTTTTTTACTTTGTCCTTGCAACATTAAATTTAATTTGTTAAATACTTTGCAAATTATAAAACAACTGTCACTCATTTTATTTCAATTATATTTTTTTCAAATAATTCTAATAATAGACTAGCTTTATCCTAGATAACAATGCTTTCTGTTTTTTTGTTTTTTTTTTTTAAGTTTTGTAACCTTTAAATATCTGGCATTTTTGAAGAACTACAATAAGTGGCAAATAGATAAAAAGGAATTCAGTACTTCTCACCTCATAGAGATTTAATTGGGCACAAGCTATTAAAACATTAAATTGAAAGGAATGTAAAATTATTATTATCTCTTTTTTGCAAAAAGAAAAAAAAATCAGTCAATTTTTTGGGAGAAATGCATTAATATGGGCAGATTCTTCTGACATAGACTCATAATATGTGGTAATTATTCCCAGTTATATTTCTTAAAGCATTAGCAGTGAACACAGTGCAATTTATAAGCCTAATATTAGATTCAAGTCTCTGGGGCTATTAGTAATGTTAACTCTGAATATACATGTTCAAGCAGAGTTGTGTTGAAAATGTTGTAAAATGAAGACTCAGTTCATAAAGGAAATCTATATTGCAACTTCAAAACTATATTAGAGCATATTCAACAATTTTGGTGGTGCTAAGCAAAATAACATTTACTAAATTTATTAAATATTTATAATTGTAAATATGTAATGAATATGAATTTTATATCCCAATTTTGTGTTAAAAATTTTGTGATCAGAGTAAAGATAACCTTATTTAATTGATTGCATGTTCATTGTTTTGTCCATAAACTTTTGAATAAATGTTTAGGGGAAAAAAGGTTAATTTTATAATTTTAGAACCCAAAGCCCTAGTTATATTTTAGGGACTCTTTTTTTCTTTCTCCCCACTTATTTATTTATAGAATATGTTGTGATTTATAGATGCATTTTATCAGTTCATTTTTAATAATGACATGTCAGAAAGTTAGAATAAAAATTAAGGAATTCTGTTCTCTAGCATCCACAGTTTTTCTAGATAAAAGGGTCTAACTTTTAACTGATTCTACAATTCTAAGATTTCTGAATACTATAGAAAACATGAGTATATTTTCACTTAATGTAAACATATTGTTTCTTGATCTTCAATCATTGTCCAAGGGAATTAAAATGAAATTTACATGCACCTACTTCATCTTAAGTATGGAATGTGCTTTAACCTACAGAACAGAAAATTATTAACATTCTTTATATTTCGCATGGATCTTTTAATAATCCTTATAAGTCCTTGTAAGATCTTTTCATAATTCTAGTTTCTTCTGAATATACCTCATTTCGGTGAATCTTTTTCTACTTCTCATTCAGAAATTCCAATTAAACTTATTTTTGAATCATTATACATTGGAATAAACTTACAAATTCATAGCACTTATTTTATTTCATAATTTCCATCTGTCTTCTTTTCTTTTTTTTTAAAATTTCCAAGTGTGGATTTTGCCTTTAATATAAGGATTAAGTGCAGAGCTGGCAAGCTTATCAAATGTTGACTACTCTTTTTTCAAGAGTTACTAGCTGGATGCTGGAAGAAAATTCTGCTAATGGACTTTCTGTTTCAAAAAGTAAAAAAGATGTAGTTGTTTCCACCTGCAACAAACAGAGAAATGCATACTTACATAATCCATAAACACATAAATGTGCACACACAGGAACTCTGAGCATTTCTCTTCTAATATCTTTTAGTTTTGAGTGTTAGAATTTTTTCTAATATGTGAATATTTTTTTAAATTTAATCTCTCTTGGATTACAAATTATTTTTTTATTAGCACAGCAAACTTTCAGTAAAATTCTCATTATAGGTATACCACCTTTGGCTCCAGTTCTTATAAAAATCCTTTTCAAAATATCGTCTCTCTAATGCAAAACATTCTTGGCAGGAAAAAAAAAAGTCTTATTAAGAGAAAGCAAAATGATTTTTTTCCTTGTGGAAGCTTTCTAACAGTTAAAACTCATAACTTTATTTCCTGTGCCTCTGAGCTACACTACGTAGAAGTCAGTCCTAGTAAGTTATAATTAGACATGTAGGATAATTCTAATGATGTCTTACAACTGATGAAATCAGTCTCAGCCCTGTCTACCACCTGATTACCATGGAAACCATTGCTGGCCAGCCAAGTAATTCTGATCAAAAGGAATTATTATTAATCCTCCTAGTATATGTTGGATAGGGATTTGCACAGCTTTTGTTAAAGTTTCTTATGAAGGCTGAAAGGTCCAGTAAGAGTAAATATTAATTCTTAATGTGCTGGAGAGCAAGAATGGCTTAGTCTCTGTGGGGCACAACTGGCTCTCCATAAATCAGATATTAACAGATTATAGGATCAGCTTTGCACTACTTAGGAATTAGAGATAAACAGGTGAATTTGTAGAGGAGGAAAATAATGTATAAAGCTGACTTAACCAAGTCATTGTTTTGTCAAATAGAAATTTAAAGAAGAATGTGCAAGAAATATGTAATTTGTTAAGTAACTTTTGTGATAATTTCCAAGCAATAGAATGACGACATTGGACAGTTATTTTCCTCTTTTGCATATGCATGGGTATGACATGTGTAGGATGATGACCAAATGTCTAGGAGGGCTTAGCATTGCTAAAGGGTCTTTTCTATATATCTTTATCTAGGTTATTTGCCACACTATATTGTGCCCTTAAAACATTGTTAATAGGGTATATCTCATGTTGTGTTCTCAACCCATTAAACATGCAAATCTCCAGAAATAAAATAAAATTCAAAACTTGTGATAATAAATGCTGCCAAGAACCAAAGACAAGCTCTTAATTAAAATAATCATCATGAAAACTCATGTCATGTAATATTGTGACAAAACCTTAAGTGTTTTCCAAACTTTCAGTTTACATTCCAAGACTGAAAAAAAAAACACATGAAAATCCACACTACTAATTATATTAGCATTTTATCACTATTAATCATTAACATTTTAAAACTTCCTTGTCTTTCTAGTTTGTTGAATGTAGAAGTTCAAGATTAACAGCAATATTGGAACTGATTCATTCAGATCAAAAGTAACATAAAACCATGAAAAATGCCACACTTTTTTTAAAAAGATTATGTCAGAATTGAAAAGCTACAGTTTCTTTGACAAATTAAAATCTATTATCAATGCCAACTAAAAAATGTTTCAGTCTGTTGACCAAGGAATAAATGAGTTTGTTTTAAAGTTCTCATTGAGTATATGACTTTATCTTAAATCTGTTTACCTTATGAAACATAAGATAAAACCAAGCCAATACAGTATTTTCTGAGTTATTTCTTGGTCACTCTGACCTTCCATGTTACTTAATACATTTCTTAACTTTTTTCATTTTCTGATGTGTGTGTAGTTAGCCTATTGCTTTGCTCTTGTTTTGGCATTCAGAAAAAGTCAGAGGGTTGAATTGGCACTTGCGCCATGTATTTTTGGCTTGCCCTGATGAAATGTGTTAATTTCTGCAGCTGTGTAAACTGAAAAAGGAAATATCATGTCGATATGCTTGGAATTAGAAATTAACATTTACACATTTTGCTAACTTAATAAAGTTAATCATGAAGGTGAATTGTGTATATTTAATATGTATTTTTTTAGCAGTGGTTAAATCTTATAAACCTGAGATACTATTATGATGACCAAACAGATTCCACCATGTAATATGGGAGTCTAGTTTTAAAACAAAATTATTACTAAATTAATATTTTACATTAATATCTCTAAAGCTCATGCCAAAATTATTTAAATCAGTTAAGACTAAAAAAAATATAATACAAATGATTTTATTTTTTAGTCAGTGAGAATAGTTTTTAAGAGTGAGGAATATAAATTTTATTTATTTAAATAATTAAAGTATTTTATATATATGTATAATTTATCTCTTTCTTTGAAAAAAAATGATCCATTTGTTTATCATCATAGATTTATTCCATTATATCCTTTTTCAAAGAAAACAATGCTGGTCCATGACCTGATGAACAAAAGAAAAAAACGTTTTTGTACATTTCCCCAGCTAATTAATTAAAGATCTGACATAACAGTAACCCTTGATCGGAAACCTTGTGTTTTCATGTAAAAGAGGAAGAATATGAATTTTCTCTTCGACAGAATAGAGTATGCTTTTTTAATCCCCACTTTTCCCCCCATCCCTCTTTGAGAGTACATGTATGCCCCCTTGATATTCTCCAGGAACCTTTATGGCGATCTCTGTCCTTTTATTTATTTATTTTTTCATGCAGCCGTAACAAGCTACTCAAAGGAGAGTCAAAAACAACTATTATATGTAAGATTCAGGACTGATACAGCATCCCTGATCCCTTTATGTAATTGGAACACATAACATGTAAACTTATGATGTAGCTACAACCAGATAAAGTCATCCAACATTCAGTTTAGATTAAGAACTAGATTATTCTTCTGGAGTAATGGGATTCAAATTTGCTATTTACACGTATAACCTGATAGCTAGGTCTAATCTTAGTGTGTATATAAAAATGGTTTTAAGATTTACAATGTAGAATGTAGAAACACCGTAGTAGAAATGTAGAACTGAGAAGTCATAAAACATGCACTTCTCTAGTCTATTTTTTCAGATATTCTTAGTGTTTTTTTTTTTATTTTCCAACAATTTTTTTAAATGTCTTTAAAAAAGCAAAAAAAAAAAAAAAAAGCCCTAATAAATTTAATAAAAAGTATTAAAATATAAATATGTAAAAACAGATTAGTGGTGGTTTTTGTTCTGAAGATCATTATTGTAAAGATTATTTATTAGCTTTGGAAACTTTGTGAATGCAGGAATTTTGAAATAAACTACTGAATTTAAAATACCGTATGTATATAATTTTTGAAATATCTTTAATAAATATTTAGAAAAACCAATTCCATTATAATAGAAGATTTCATTTTACATTAATCTTGCTTAGTGAATATATTCTAAAAATAAAAACTATATTTTGCTTCAATGATTTTTTTAGGTGGTTGTACTAATAATTTTCCTCTCCTCCATAATGACATAAAAAAATTAAAAACGAAACCAATAAAAAGTCACTCTCAAATTTTTATTGATCTGAGAATACAAAATTTGTCTCTAGCTTTAGCAGATAATTTGTGAAAACATTAAGTGATATTCAGACTTGTTCAATCAGTCTGTCTGTCATGCCCATCGAGAAAATTCTTCGTCCAATGTTATCTTATGGATAACAAACACACTTCACTTGCTGGTGAAGTCATATCCAAAGAGTGGTTTTAATGTTCTAGAGATGTAAATGGAGTGTATGGTAGAATGGCAATAAAAAAGCAATTTCGTTTAGGAAAACTCATTTCTTAGTGAATATCCTGTGAAGGGATATTGTTTGACTAAAATAAAAGACATTAAAATTCAATAAAGACAGGACAATTATGGTTGAATGATATTGAGTCATTCTGAAGTTAATTATGATCTCATGGCTGTGTAGCTGATATATGTGATACAAAAATCTGTATGTTTTCATGAAATCATATCTTGAAAACAAGATGAGTAAAGTCTCTATGTTGTAGTCATAAAGGAACATACTTTGCAAGGAGGGAAAAACAGAAGAAAAGAGGCACTAATAATAATATGAGGCTTCCTTACAAAAAATTTTGAAAATAATGTTTTATCAGATACATTTGTTAGAGATTTGCCAGGAATGAACTTGAACAGAGCTTATTACCCAGGTTGTCGAAGACTATGTCTGAGTCCCTTCTCCTTTTGTTTGTTACCTATGTGCCTTTAGACTTGACTTCATGCATTCTGAACTTATGTTCTTATCTATGAAATGAGCTAATGACATCTGCTCTACATATGTCATATTGCAAAGAATACAAAACATATACACTGTAAAATTAACATATTTTCAAAATATCTTTATTGGTGGATATGGTATTTAGACAACATTAATTACAGAAATGGATTTAACTCTTGATGTCTCCAGCCAAAATCTAAACAGCATTTGCAGACATCAAACACAACTTGGTAATAAATTAAGCAATGGCCTAATTTCTTTTGGCAATGGTTTAGACAGTTGCCCCTATAAATAAAAGTGGCAGTGACATTGTGTTGGCATACATGCCTCCTGGAGCCAAAAAAAAAAAAAAAAAAAAAAAGTAGACATGTAAGGGAAATTCTGAGACAGTTTTTTATGATTAAACTGCAAAATTTTCCCACACAATTGTTGCTGCCTTAGCGTACAGCACATGGAAATGTCTGTTTATGCCAACAGTCTGATGGAAAATTCACATCATGTGGAGAGAAATTAGTTTCAACTTTTTGTTTAGTATAAGAAACTACTTGTCAATGGTGTCATCTGTTTAAGAATCTCTATTGTTTTTGTTCTTAATATAACTAGGCATTTTACCTTGTGTGATGCATCTTTAGTCCAAGCTAAACTTTAATTTTTTCAACAAGTGTACACTTGAGAAATTAAGGATCAAGTATGGGTTCCAATGAACTTACATATTATAATGGGTTGTGGAACTGAATGCTGAAAATTATTTTTCTAACCCTTTATTAACTCCTCTAGACTTGTGCCAGCTGTGATGAGGACACAAAATTAACTAGAAACTCATCAAAGCATGAACGACTTCACAGAAGGTAGAAACTAAAAGGAACACATATACAAAGTTTCATATAATTTACAACATGCTCTGAGGCCTAATACCATGATTAAATAGTACCAATTAGTAGCATAAACGACAACCTCTTCTTTTAAAGGAAAAAACCTAACTAGGACCTTTCAATAATAATAAACACACCAACAATAATAGCCATGGCAGCCATCATATTTTCATTTGTTCACTGCATGAAAAGCAGAATACTTCACATGTATTTATTTTTTAAAGCAGCTGAGCAAATATACTGTTATATTATTGACCGCATTTCATAGATGAGATAAGTAATCCCTGTGTACATTATATTTCTTGCTAAATTTACACAGATAAGTAACTATTGCAGATAAAAATTCAGATGAACTATGAAAAATGAATTAACACAATTTCTGTTTTGTAGTCACAAGGTTGGGCCAGGAATGAACAATAGTGATGTCCTCACACAATGCGAAGTACATACTCAAAACTCAGCAGGGAATGTTTGTTTCATCTTATGCTGAATCACATAATCTTTGTATAGAATTTTCTGTATAAATGTTTATCCATCATCTTGGGTTTTGTCCAAATTATAAGCATAATGGAGTAAATCAGACCAAATATTTCGGCATTGGGAAGAACTCATATTTTTTCTCATCATTCTTGATTATTCATAGCTACGTTGGCTTACTAAATTGGCTTAAGTGCTAGTATTAGGATACACTTAATGCTTCAACAATCTCAAATCTCAGTGACTAAACACAATATTGTTTATTTCTTCTTGTATCACGGTCCAGAGCAGGTCGGAGATGAGGTTGTTAGTACCTGATTTACTGGGTCTTAGACGCCTCTCTTGATCATTTGGGTCTTCCAGATAAGAGGAGAGATATGAAGGTGTATGTGAGGATTTTAAGGGTTGAGCCCTCAGGTGATGAGCACTTACACACACATTCCATCAGTCGTATCAGTTGCATATCTGCTATCCACTAACAAGAGAGAATAGGAAATATCCTCTTGCTGCACGCCTAAGATAAAGGGAAATAATTTTGTAAATAATATTGTCTCTGCTACTTCGCCCTAGAACTATTTTCTGTTTCAAAAGTTATTCAGCACTGCTTCTTTTACTAGTGCCGAAATAGATATAAAGTGTGGGGGGAATGCCCAATTCGTTCAGATAAAATGCTTTGCTCTGATGACAAAGAGGGACCAGACTGTTCTTTGTTAATGAATAAACATTTTGCAGAAGTATAACGTAGTAAATAAACATACACAGACCATAATGTACCTTCAAAAAATGAAAACCCCAGTATAAGTAGAACCCAGATCAAGAAACAAAGCATTACTTATATCCAGAATCTTTATAGGGCTCCGTTCCAGTTTCCTTTTAGTGCATGTCTTTTGGTGAACATATGTGTGGAGTTATTTTAGGTGTATACATAGGATAGGAATTGTGCAGAATAAGACATGTATTTTTTTTCTTCTTCTTCTTCAGGTTTAGCACATACTGCTAAGCCAAGCAGTATTCCAAAGTTGTTATGCCAATTTACACCCCCACCCACAATGCATGAGACTTCTGGGTGTGCCACATGCTCTCCAACAGTTAGTATTTTCTGTCTTTTTCATTTTAGCCATTCTGTTGCCATGTAAACTATTTCTTTGTGATTTCATTTATGTGCCCTTGATGGCTATTATTATTAAGCACCTTTTCAGCCACAAAATTTTCTGAATAATGTGAAAAGAATCCCACTCCTGTTGATTATTTTTTGTGTGTTTATTTTTAAAGAATAACTTAAAATGTCAGAAGCCCTTTTGTTTTATTTTCTCCTTTGTTTTCAACAAGATGAAAATGCAGCAATTACCCATAGAGTGAGGTCTGCATCTCAAACCCCAGCTTTCTCATCAGAGTGTAAAGTGAGAATAGGAGCCCAACCTAGTCGATCATAATTTCTTTACTTTATACAGAGAGAATCACCTAGGCTTACTCTCACCTGAACCTCGCAGGAAAATATTTGTCTTATGACTTTTTTGAATTCAGAAAATTGTAGTTTCTAAAAAAAAAAGTTCATGTTGAACAAATTCGTAAGAAATATCTAGCACACTACTGAATAGAAATTGTTCATGGAGCTTACTTACAATTTTTTTTTTTAGTTTGAAGTATTGCAGTCATTTTTTATGTTTAAGTTTAAGCTATTTAAATGGATGGATCATAGGCCTGTGATATTTTTATGTCAACAATTATGACAATTTAATTAAAATTAAGGCACAGTCTAGATTTCCAAAGTCAACTCAATATGGAAAAAGCGACCTCAGAGTTAAAGTTAGTACACCATGCTGTGTTCAGAAAGAGAGTTCAGGACATTGAGAGAAGTAGAATTGAAAAATTCAGAAGCAAAGCTGAGAAAACAAGTTATTTTTGGAGTCAAAGAGACTAAAACCGTTGGCAATATCCAACACTACAGAGATTATGGTGACACTACCCAGATTTAATTTAAATGTTAAATTAAAATGTTACTAAATCAGGAAACAAACATAAGAAAGTCCAGCGACATGAGATTTATTCTCACAGTTACTAGGCACTAATTTTTTTATGCATCAAATTATTTTGAAAAATAATTATCTTGCTTTGCTGTCCTCCTAATACTGCCAAATGTATGAATCATCAGAATGGAGACTGAGAATCACTGGTATCTAGGGTCCCAAGATAATAGTAAAAAAAAGCACTAAAGAAGACTAATTTCTTTCCTCAGACTTTGTTTCCCATTATAATCTCCAAGCATGGACTTGACTCTGGCCATGGGATCCTAATACAGTAATTCTTTTCTTAGCTGTTTCAGCTTTTTCTAAATATCTGTAGATGATTAAAACAAAAACATTGTGTAGTCAGCATTAAAGACAACATTTTATGATTCTCAGGCAATATATAATATCTCTAGTCCTGCTTTGTTTTAATGAATTTAATTTTAATGAATATGGTGTAAAAGTGCTTTATTATATATGATATTAAAGCCTTAGTGAGTGAGCGAACATGAAATTACTTAATCTGAGGAAATTTATTAATACATCTTAAAGTATTATCACTGCTTTAGCATATTAATCACTTTCATACCCTCGGTTGGCTCATATGATAAGAAAGCAATTAACATGCTACCAATGCAAATATTATAAGAGTTTTACATTGAATTATCAGCTTTGACAAAACCCTGATAGTTTCATTTAATAATTGATTCATGTGTTCTAGGTAATGCAGTACTAATACTCACTATAGACATGACATTTAGGGGGTCATATATCCTGCTTTTTTTTTTTTTTCAAATGAACTTTCACTTAAAAAGAATTAGATATCGACAGAGTCACTCATCAAAGGCACGATAATTTACATTTTTACTTAATTCTCCAATCACAAATATGATTAATTATACCAGCTACTTTCCCAAACTCAATCGTTATCATTTCCCCCAGCATATCCTGCAATACAACTTATTGAAAAATGTGCAGTTTTCCCAAGCCATATAATGAATTCCTTTGCACTTTTATTATCTCCCTGGATTGACCTTCTCACTTGTGATTTTCATGCTCTGATTTGCCTTTCTAGTCTTAAGTCAAACCTCACTTCCAATGCAGCCTATATTGACTTCTAAGCAGTTAGACATTTCCTTCTATGGCATATTTACATTGTTTTTGAATTATTTTTATACATCATTCTCCTTTTAATCAACTCAGTGACTCATAGACTCCTAGTACTACAGCTGGCATGTCATAGAAACTTTCACACTCACAGATATTTTCATCAACAAATGAATGAATGAATGAATGAGTTATAGTTTACATTAGAAAATAGCTCACAAAAGAAGTTAAAATGTTAGCATTGTTTTCAGTTCATAGGTATGCTATTTTAAAACTACATATGTTCAAATTCATAGGATTTTTTTTAAATAATGATAATTTTTACCAGTATTATTTCAATATTTTTGGCCTTATTTATCTAGTCAACAAACATTGATTACCTATTATGTACTAAACGCTAAATTCTACTAATTATGCAGCAGTGAACAAAACAGAAATTCTCCACTTTAGATACACCTTAGAGTCAGGGAAAGCAAAACATAAACCAATGAACATGTAATATATATGTCAATGCAAGAAATCCATGCCTTTGATTGTTTAAAAGACAATTGATTCGAACTTACATTTAAATACTAAAATTTGGCTAAGAATAAGAACAAAAATTACATGAGATGTTATTTTTTCTATGTAAAGTCCAGGAAGTTTATAGATTTTTAAATGCTCTAGGTATTTGTCTGTTTGAAGAGATTAGAGAGATTCATGTGAAAACAAGATCACAAAAAAACAATCTATGTCACCTATAATCAAATTGGTTTCTTTGCAGATTTTGATACAGTTCTTTAAAGTTTCGAACCATTTTAACAGTCTATTTTGACAATTTTGTATTTTACATATTTATTTTTATTTTTCCTCTCTGCTCTAAACTAAAGTGGCATCAGATCCAACTTTGTCAACATTGCTTTATTTAACTCTTAGGTATAGAAAATTAATTATTGCCTCTTGACCATGCATAATATCTATCTGATTACTCTATTGGTTTCGAGCAAAATTATCCAAGCAAAAGGTTAGTTAAGATCATTGAAATATAAATCTAATTGTGAAAATCTCTTTCTTCAATTTTTTACCAAGGAAAATGCTTATTTGGCGAGCACTGTAGTTTAATAACTTCTAATTTGAGAGTATGCAAAAACAACAAAGTGTATTTTGTCTGACTTAAGCATGGATAATCTGATGGGGACCAATGTTTAAACTATATTTTTTTAATGCCTGGCATACTAATTCATCAAGTGGAATACTGAATATCAGGTAATAATAATTATAACATTATAATTGAGTGTAACTCAGATTCTCAAATACTATAAACCAAGTAAAAGATACACTTTAATGTGAATGCATAAGTGTGTTTAAATGGATGTTAACAAAAGAATCAATTTCTATAGTGTACGAATTGTTTATTTTGGCATACACACAGACATTATTCTCTGATCTCTATATTTGTATTGAAATAGCTAAATAGCATAAAAATATGGAATGTTTTCACTGGTTCTCAATCACGTATTAATTAAGATCATTTTTATGAGAGCATTTTTGCATGTTAAGGTTAGATTTGAAAAACAGATGAAACTAAGGGAAGATTAATTGCTTAATAATCATAAATATAAAATTTTGAAAACTCCAAAGGCACAAAAATTAAACTAACAGTTAACATTTATGCTTTTAATTAACATTTGGCAAGCTTGCTATTGCAAGTTAGTTTGATATAATTTAGTTGATGAAAATTCTAATTGACATTTAATAAGTGTGTTGATGAAAATATATGTTGTTTTGTCTACCATTTCGAATGACAATTACCTGCTTAAGCATCCCTTTCATTTCACAGATTGATAAGGACAATAGAATTCTAATACTCCTCTGGCCCCAAGACTGTTATTTATATGATTTACACTATATCAGATTTTCCCAATACAGAATTCACTTCCTCGTCAGGTATTAGGCATCTTTCTAAGGGCATTGTCATGTTTTCCTGATGTGCACAAATCCATCTTTTAGAAGCAACTGAAGCATGCTGGGAGCTATATAAAAGTGTCCAGGCTAGTGTGGTGCTATTTAGTAAATAACTACTTACACTAAGTGGTATTCACCATTTCTTCTTCATTCTAAACTTTTTGTTTTTATCTTCCAATCACTACCTACAATTCTGCCCTCTTGCTTCCTCTCCTGTCTCTAGTCCCATTTATGATAGACGCATGTAGCAGCCAGAGACTGTTAACAACAACAAGGGGCCCGAGAGCTGAGAAGG
Source organism: Rousettus aegyptiacus (assembly GCF_014176215.1). Lineage (NCBI taxonomy): Eukaryota > Metazoa > Chordata > Mammalia > Chiroptera > Pteropodidae > Rousettus > Rousettus aegyptiacus. The sequence continues at coordinate 80,262,278 of NW_023416286.1, forward strand.
ACAAAATCCAGTCCAGGAACTTTTCCTCTGTCTTTCCATCTCCTCTTTTTGCATTCCTCTATCCAGCATCTTCACCTCTTCTGTAAGAGCTGATGAAAACTTATACTTTTCCTAGCATACTCATTAGATTTTTCCCCCCTGTGGTCAACATTTTCATTCCTACCATACCCTGCTCCTCACAGGTTTCTGTCCAATGTGCTTTTCATGACAACACATTAATTCATCGAATTTTGCTAAGTGTTGCATATTGAAAACAATTCTAAGCAATCTAATACCTTTCGTGAAAAAGAATTTCATTTGAGGACATCAAGCATGTTATTATATTTATAGTAAAAATTGTGAATAATTAATTATTACTTTGAAAATACCCACGCTCTACATGCCTCGGATAAGTTATCTTAAGTCTCAAATATCATGTGTCACCAATTCCTTGAGATACCTTTAAGCAGCCTTCTTGTCTCATATTCTACTGAGCCTGTTAGATTGTTGCATACATTGGACATTTTAGATCTGGCAGAGCCATAAGATTTCATTAGACTCAAGGATCTTATGTAAGAAAGTTTTACTTAAATATAAATATTCAGATGATGTTATCTGTTTAATTTGCTAATATTTTCTTATACTATAAAATAAACAGAAATAATTTATTTAAATAAACCAATATTTGTCTAAATGTAAAGTTTATACAGAGGGAAAATTTGCACCATCAATATAATGAAAAACACAGCCAAACAGAAATTCTTACCAATTGAACCATCTTCTTGGAAACTATTTGAAAATGGTAAATTAAATATAATAAATAGTGTCATTAATAATCAAAACAAAGTTAGAAATTTACTCATCAACTGAATTGGCGTGTCATTTCACTTGTCTTTTTTCAGTAGTTTATGAAACCATATGAGAGAATGAAGAGGAACACACATCAGTGAATCTCAGAAGTCATTAAAATGCAATTGTCCATGTTCTTGCAAAGCTTTTCTGTTTAAAGCGCCCTTCCACACAGCCAGTCCTCTTTAAAATAATCACTTAATGTATTTGTGGCTTTGAAACATAAGACAACAAAATGAGAGCCTTATAGGTCCACCTCAATTTTGACAAAGATTGAGTGAACACATATTGTTAAACACTTATATGTTTATGTTATGCTGTGGGAACTAGTATTCTAGTAGCAATACAGTAAGAACCTTAAAAAGGTCTGTTAATATTTGATATGATACATATCTTTTGTGTACTTAGGATTCTAAAAACAACTATATTGTTGATAAGTCCATATAAATACTGAAGAGTGTGAGTAGAATAGCAGAGCATAGTGGAATAAAAATAGATTCTTTGAGTTTCTATCTCACTTCTGCCATTTATTAGCTTTCTGATCAAACCGCTTGTCAATTTCTGACACTGTAAAATTGAGATATTAATACCTCATAGTACCGATGTACTAATTAGTTGAGCTAATTTAGAGAGATTACTTTGTTTTGTTCGTTACACATAGAAGGTGCTAAATACATTTTAACTTGTCTTATTATTGAATCAAAAACAGACTCAGATTTTACTCCTTTGAATAACAATGTGTAGTAATGGAACTTTACAAACTGTTATATATACAGACCTAAAGTGAATGTAAATTTATACTTCCTATATTAGCGGACCTACGTACATACACTATCATCAAATTTCTTGAGAAGGAGTCATTGGTAAGATGTATTAATTTCAATTTTATTAAAACAACGTGTTCAAAAGTTTTTAATAAACTGATATTCTCCAAGGTATGCCTCATAGCTAAACTGTAGATTTGCAGATTTATTTGTGATTTCTAAATTGCTATATGCAATCTCCTTACAGTTTGGAAATTACCAGTTTAAATTTCTCTCCAAATTGGAGAAAAAAGGTTCTTTTATGCCCACTCCCCAGACCTTTAGTGCCTACGCTGCACTTTGAGTCAGCTCCCAGCACAGTACTTATCACACTGCATTTCAAATGATTGTTTACATGTGTGGCTCCCTTCAGTTTAGTTCATTTAGCAACCTTCCACAACTCTGCTATGTGTTCAAATGAATCAAAGATTTTATAGACTCTAACCCAGAGTTGAAAGCAAAGTGAGGAATCGTGGAGAAGCCCTTGATGGCAGGATCCTGTCACCATTTTGGTGTCCCTTATCTACTAACACGGGGCCAACATCTGGTCGCCACTCAGTATGTGTTTGCTGAATGAATAAATGATGTACTATGTTATTGTATAGTTGCTAAATCACTGGAAGGATTTAGTGACATGTTTAAAAATGCATCTTCCACAGACCACCTAGAACCAAAATTTGCAGCCGTGAGGCAAATAAAGAAGCTAGTTTTTCTTATTCCACTTTTAGCCTAGCTTATTCTTATTCTGACTCAAATTTATTACATTTATTGATGTGAAAATATGACCTTGATATACTAAATGAAAGAATTAGGTTAAAATAAAATGTGTAGCACGATCCCATTTTTTAAAAAATGTGTGAGTGTGTCTCATTAGTATTTCAAAATATAGGCGAATACAAACCAGAATGCTTATAGTAGCTGTCATTGTGTAGTTGAATTAAGAAAAATCTTTGTTTCTCTGAATGTTTGTAGTAAGCATGTATTACTTTTATAAATAGAAAAAAAAATAAACTATTTTAAAAACAGAAAAGTAACTTTGACTAGAAACAAATTAGCAGAGGTAGCTGGATTTGCATCATCTATGAACAAGAGGGTTCTTTTGGCTACCTAGAGTAAGTTTGGCTCCTAGGAACGTTACCCCTTCTCACACACCTCATGGGAGAAAGGGATAAGTCAAGAGATATTTACTTTGTCTCACTAGCATTTGCATTCCCCTTAATAAGCTCTGTAATGCTGAGGATGATCTGAACCTAACTTGACCGTTGTTGCTATTTTTAACAAACTGTCCTTGACGATCGACAGCAATCACTGCTATGCACTTGTCTGTTGGTAAGTCAAAACAGTTGACCCCAGTTTTTAGAACTTTTAAAATAACCTGCAAAACTTTTTTGTCTTTTTTCTTTTTTTCTTTCTTTTTTTTTAAGCTGTCGGCCATTGTTCTGTGTCCTCTATTTTCTGGCATTGTGGATGATGCCCTTCCCTAACTCACACAGTTACCTTGAACATATTTATAGACCAACTTCAGATCCTTCTGAGGGAGCTGTTCAGTTTGCACTCTTCAAGCTCAGTGTTTGTGTCCTCCAAACCTCCTTTTGTAACATATTTATTCTGGAGAAAGTGTTCAGTGTTAGGAAACTTTATATAATTTTATAAAATTTTAATGGGAGATTAAGAAAAAAAAATCAAGTCACACCAGGAGATTTTTGTTGTTCACATAGTCATCGCTACATATTACATAATTTCTTCCCCCTCTTCTATTTATGTTGCTTGCTCTTCAAGAAATGGCATTCACTTCTTTCTCCTAGTGCATCATATTCTTTTGTGTACATTCTTATTAATCTCTCTTGCTTTTCTCAGACATGTCATTCTTTAAGTGCTTTACTTACCTACAGTTTCAGGTATAATCTTATTTTTTGCTAAATTGCAGTCACATCAGAGTGAATTTTACCGTATAAACATATTTTGCCAAAAAGAAAATAGGACACAGTATGTGTTCTTTCTTATTTCAGGTCACTATTATAAAACTGATTATGCTAGAACTAATTTAATCACATGCATGCTATCATGAAACTAAAATTTTCTTTCCTCATTTCAACTCTTTCTTTGAAACTAAATCCTATTATGCATCATGAAAATATGGCCACTAACCCACTAAATGTTTAGTTATTTGATTATATATAGATTTATATTGTTTTTGGCAAACTTAACATTTTTTTTTTTTAAGTTGGATCATATCTCCTTTAAAAAGCTGAATGTGTTCATTACTTTCGGGTGTAAGATAATACTCCATTTTTATCGATTGAAATGACTGACAATAAAAAAGATGACGCAGAATCAAGGTCTTTCTTGAGGGAGTTCAAGTTGCTACAATTTTACATGCATTCTATACAATCCCTTATCAGGACCTTAACCTTGTGCTATCAGTCTAGTAGATGAAGCCAGTGGTATAAATTTTAGCAATCTTTGCACAAAAATTCACCAAGGGCACTTATTTGTTTTTAAGATATTTATTAATATATTAATACAGTCTTTATGGATCTAAGAGATATTTTCTTAACACTTCAGGATTCATCGATTGTGATTTTTTGCCTATCCTTTATGCATTGGTTTATGCAGAACAAAATTAGATATTAAAAAAGGATTCCATTCTGTCTTGTATGAGATGGTATCTCATGTTTTGATTTATAGTTCCCTGATGATTACTGATGCTGAGCATCTTTTCATGTCTATTGGCCATCTGTATGTCTCTAGAGAAATGTCTTTCTATGTTCTCTGCCTATTTTCCAACCAGATTGTTAATTAATTAATTAATTAATTCGTCAATGTTTTTATTATTAAGTTTTTTATATATCTTGGATATCAACCCCTATTAGATATACTATCTGTGAATATATTCTCTCATCAGTAGGTTGCCTATTTGTTTTGCTGCAGATTTCCTTTACTGTAAAAAAGCTTTTTAGTTTGATGTAATCCCATTGTTTATTTTTGCTTTTATTTCCCGTGCTTGAAGAATTGTATAAAAAAAGATAATACTCAAACAGATGTCAAATAATTTACTTCTATGTTTTCTTCTAGGAGTTTTATGATTACAGGCATCACATTTAAGTCTTTAACCCCATCTGAGTTTATTTTTATTTATGGTGTAAGACAGTGGTCCAGTTTTACAGTTTTACTTTTTTGCATCTATCTGTCCAGTTTTCCCAACGCCACTTGTTGAAGAGACTGTCATTACTCTAGGTATATTTTTATTTCCTTTGTCGTAGATTAGTTGACCACATAAGTAAAAGTTTATTCCTGAGTTCTCAATTCAGTTCCATTGATCTGTGTGTCCATTTTGTGCCAGTACCACACTGTTTTGATTATTATAGCTTTGTACTATCTCGACATCACTAATGATCAGGGAAATGCAAATCAAAACCACAAAGGTACCACCTCATACCAGTCAGAGTGGCTATTATCAAAAAGTCAACAAATAGTGTGTGTTGGTGAGGATGTGAAAGAAAGGGAACCCTCGTGCACTGTTGGCAGGACTACAAACTTGTGTGGCCCCTATGGAAAACAGTATGGAGATTCCTTAAAAAACTAAAAAAATAGAACTACCTTATGACTCAGCTATTTCACTTGGGAGCATTTATCCAAAGAAAACAAAAACACTAATTTGAAAAGATATGTGCATTGCTATGTTCGTTGCAACATTGTTTACAATAGCCAAGATATGGAAGCAATCTAGGTATCCATAGATAGATGAATTGATAAAGATGTGATGCACGCGTGCGCATGCACACACATACACACACACACACACACACATACACACATGCAATGGAATATTATGCAACAGTGAAAAAGAATGAAATCTTATCATTTGCAACACCATGGATGGATCTAGAGGGTATTATACTAAGTGAAATGAAATAAGTCAGGCAGAGAAAGACAAATACTGTACGGTTTTCCTTACATGCAGAATTGAAAACAAAGAAACAAACAAAACAAAACAAAAACAGATTCATAGATATACAAAGTTAAGAAATGGTTACCGGAAGGATGGAGGTGAGGGAAAGAGTGTAAAGAGTAAGAGAATATAGTCAATAATACTGTGATATCTTTACATGGTAACAGCTGATTACTAGTTAGTGGGGTGATCACATTGCAAGGTATAAAAATATCAATTCACTATACTGAACAGCTGAAACTAATATAGCCAATATAAGATTTATACCAACTATTTAAATTTAAATTTAAATATACTTAAATTTAAAAAATCAATTAAATAAAGATTCCATAGAAACATGACTCACCATCTTATATGGGGTACAAAACTTCTAGTAAACTTTTTCAAAGTATCAGCAAAAGATAATAGACCGTTGCCCAAAATACTATGATTTATAGCCAAATATAATTCTTTAAATAAAATGTCTTTATAATCAATAATAGAAGAAAATCAAAGCTTTAGTTTACAAGCTTACTTAATAATATTTGATTACATCAAATATATGACACTAGTTCTCTTGGTTATATTATTTGTATACATGCATTTTATTGAGCTCGTTTTCTTTCGTCATTATTAACAATATTTTCCGGGAGTGATTACCCTTTGTGATGACTGAGTTTACTGTGACTAAAACATGTGGGATGGAATACCTGATGCCAACAACCCCTAAATTTGGTTGATGCAACTACCTTGGGCTTCTTCATAAGACTAGCCTTCGCTTAACCCTCAATGCAACACGCACACACACAACACACACACACAAAGTTGGGCAGAGGAGTGGCTATAAAATTTACATTTTCTCCTGGAAAGTTGTAGTAAATGGAAGAAGACATCCTGTGAGGACACAATTCAAATAGAACTGAGGCAGTTACCCAGATTTTATTCTTGGGCTCCTGACTTCCAATTTACAATGATGAGAAGAGCAAAAACTGTCATATACAGAACTAACATGAGTCTAAGTAAACCAGGGAGCTTCCCACATTAGAACATTCATTCATGGAAGAATAAATGAAAACGATGAAAGAAAATGGAGAGATATACCAGTAAGTCAAGTAAATTAACAAGCTTCTGTTCATTCTGTCAAAAAATGTGTAGGTATCCAGGATCATATAATTAAGACTTAACTGTTATAGTAGTAATTTGACTTTGTAATCAGATTTATTAGATAAATTGTACAATTATTCCTCACAAGTTTATGTCAGACATTAGTAATTTAAAACATTAGTATCGTTAGATATTTGAATTTTATTTTATTCATACAGAAAATGTTTTATTAGTCTTTGCAAAGCAACATTGTCTGATTTTCTGATGATGATATAGTAACTGAAACCTATTCCCTTTCTTGTGTTTTCATGTATTAGTATGCTACATAAAAACAACAGCACATAGCTCACTGACTTCAAATTCAATATATAAAATCAGAATTTATAAAATAGGTAAACTAGATCATAATTATTTTCATATAAGATGCTCTGACAAAATGATCTAATTATAGGTTATTATACTTTAAAATTGTTTTTAATGTGGAACTCCTCTAGTACATTTATTATACAAAGAAGATATCCATTTTAGTAAGTATTAAAAGGCTAATTAATAGTAAAATATGCATGGCTTCTTTAAATGTGGGAAACTTTTATTAAGATGATAGTAAAAAAAACACACAATTTCTTCATAAGGTGTTGGGCTTTAATAAATGCCAGACAATTTCAATTCACTTAAATGTTTCTTTAAGTTGGCATCATGAACTTCCAATGAATTAGAAAGTCATTGTTTAGTTTCTACATATTTCCTCTTAATATTAAATAATAAATGACTTCTGCGAATGGTCTTTAAACATTACATAGTATAATTTTCCGTCTGTTTATAAATAGGGCCATAGGAAACCTAAATGTGCACTGTTCAAAAGTCAACCAATAGACTAAAAATAAAACACAGTAAAATAGGTGCTCCAGTAAATTAAAGGACTATTTAAAATATTAACCTTTTCAATGGGGGGTTTTCTCTCTAGATGTTAAGTTCAGAGAATATACTTAAAGTTTATATATTCTATAGAGTATTCAATGGTTGAAAAAAGACAAATAGGGTTCTACTGTTCTCATTAGACTGCATTAACATTTGTTAGTCCTAATTCTCTGGTTATGGCAGGGAATATTTTTTGATTATTTTTTTTATGTGATGTGTTAAATAGAAAGATGCATTTTTCTACTACCTGTTGAACAGACTAAAGTAGCCATGTGGCCAATCTGATTACTTTTTCCGTAATCAAACCAAGAAATTTTTACTCCTAACCCTCCATTCCCTGTCATGGATATCAGTCTTTATCAGCTTCAGTCATTACAACATTGGCATGATGGACATGTTTATAATTACTTAGATTATAACATATCTTCCATTAATTACATTTTAGGTAGATGTCTTCATTTCTTGTAGTTGTTGAGATATGACGGACATTAGAATTCTTAATGAGCTTCAGGAATTACCCTTGTCTCTTCAACAAAGAGCACATTTATCAATTTTTCTTAAGATATTTTTTCTCTTTGTTATATCATCCACAGATGTCTAAACTCAGACAATTTATGATAAATACTAATTACTCTAACCAGAATGATTCTGTACAAAAATGCTTTCTCCCAAAGTTTGGCCTATAAATTTGCAATGTAAAATGCTATGAAAGATAATTCTAGTGACCTGTACATACACCTACCCAGCTCCTTCCACCCTTCATGAGATGTAATTTATGCCTTTGGAGAATTTTTTGAGAGGACTCTTGTAGAACATCCACAGGCATTCTTTTTTTAAAAAAATTTTATGTAAATAGGATAAATTCTGCAGGCATTGGGGTGAATTTTCTTTCTCCCAAAAGACAGACATAAAGGTCTTTCATGAGATTGGAAATTTAAAAAATAAACCTATAATTTGTTAATTATGTTTTGGTTGTAGTCTTGCTTTTATTATTAGCAAACTATGAGAAACTGAGTTATACACTTAGTGTGATGAGAGGTCAATGAGTCTGTCTAAATTATATGTGTGATGTACCATTAAATGTTATAACTTCAGAAGAGAAAATCAAATGTTGTCTGTGACCAAAGTTGTCAAATTTCAATGGTGTATATCTGTTGTTTTTTAATAAAATTCTTTAGGCAGGAAGATTGATCAAGTGTTATTTATTTGATGGGGAAATATATTCAAACAAAATATATAACCTGAAATTCATCATTTTTTGTGTCTAACAACAAGTACCATAAAATAATGAATATAATAGAACTTCACATTTTTTCATTCAAATTGTGAAAATTATATGCACTAAATTATTAGCATTTCATCAGTTATTGTCTTACTATCCCAGTGCAAAAACATTATTTAGCAAATGCACTATGTTTATATGTGTCACTTTTAGATATAACCGCAAATGTCATTGATGATGTTTCCAGGTAACTATTTCTTTAATTTTCAATATAATATACTCTGCAATTAAAGACTGACTGGTAAAATCTTCTGTATTGCTAAAATCTTTAGCAATATACTAGATTATACTTAGATTTAGCCCTGAAACTCTTACCTGCACACTCCAGAAGAGCTTTCTGAAAGAAAAATTAAATAAATTGATGAATCTGATAATCTCATGACCTCTTTTTTTCTCTCTTCTTACTTTTTTTTTTTTTCGTATACGTATGTGTTTGTTTTGAAAATATAAACCTTTGGCCAGTGTACAAGGAATGTGGTAATAGGACATAGGATGATTGCGAATACTTCTGAGCAAACAAGAAGAAGCAGTGTTGTTGTGCCATGTACATACTCTCACTTAATTTAGTTTAGGTTTACCTTCTGGTCTGTTGCTCTTATAGATGATAAAGTCTCAGGGTTGTAGGAGGCCATCTGTATACAGGTCACCTGAAGCTTAGGTTCTTTCTATACTACTCCCAAATGGTCTCCTATACCATATTTGAATAACTCCCAGAATAAAAGCTGATCCTTCCGTGAAAAAATATATATAATATTGATTTTTCTTAGGCTTGCTCAGATTAAAAACTTTGTTTAAAAAAAATGGAACAAAAATTCACCTTATCATCATCACACATTTATTCCACTCATGATCACACAGAATAAGTCTAATATTTCATTTACACTACAACACTTAAAATATTGGCTGACATTTCTTTTCTCCTGATACATTTCTCCTCCTTCTGATGTTGGTCTAAGTTCCTACATCATTCAGATTGTTTTCTCTGATGTGTCTCCTGACACCTTATCTGTGTTTTCCCTTTCTCACTCAGAGCTGCATACAGTAATCCCAGTGGTCCAATGCAGAAGAGAAGCTAGACTATCAACTTCATTGCTGCAGACATAATTCCAAGTGTGAAGCCTACAGCTCTATTAATACATGCATCCATGCCACACTCCTGTTGGGCTTCCTGCATATCTGGATCTATAGAAAGAGAACACTCTTGATAACTCCCTGCTGCAGAAGTTTCATTTGACAAATTTAGTAAACTAATACAGAATCATAGCACTGTACACTGTAACTCTGATTTCTGAAAATACCATCCGATCCTAGGGCCAAGTTACTCTAATTTTAGAAAACTATTAAATAGTCATACTGCTTTTGGAGTGCCCAGAAAAAAAAAAAAAACATACAAAAAAAAATTCATTCTATTCCATTGTCATTCATTAAAAAAAAAAATTCCTCCCACCTACCCCAACAAAATAACTATATATATTAAAACAGCTTGGAATTCACTGAAGCAGCAGCACTTAGAATTTAGAAGGGCAGACCTCTGGCTTCACATCTGTTAACATTTTTACTCTAGTCTAAATTTCAAAGGGAAACCAGTAAAAATTCCTGATAATAATCAATCAGGAAATATTCTGATCCATTGTTATAAGATTTAATTTTTTTTAAAAAAAGAAGTACTATGTAATTTCATATTAATTAATTTATAACCTCCTAGTATATTAAGACAACAATCATATTTATAGTGCTTTCACATTACTTGTCTTTTAGAATCAAAAAATGGGATAAGGTTTATGCTTCTTTCACTTCCCTTAGTTTTTTCTATTATTTTATAGCTCTCATTTTTCACTTCTCTATTTTATTTTCTTAGTATTCACATCTATCTCTCTTTGAGATTATACATCCTTCATTCTTTGAAGTTAAATAAGGTTTGGAGGGAAACGGGAAGTGGCTTCTGAAGAGAGACAGAGAAGGATAAGAAAATGTAAGATAGCAGTAGTCAGCAAATGGTAGAGCATCCTATAGCAAAACAATCTGACAGCTGTTACACATTGGGTACTGCCTAGCCAGTTATAGTAGCATTTATTTCTGGGTGGTAAGAAATGATATGCACTGAACTCTACACATGAAGAGATGACATTTATCAAAATGCGAACAGAATTGGAAGTGTGGCAATGTAGAGTAGGTGGTGAATGAATTTGTAGTGTTTCCTGGAACACATGGATTTTGGAGAGGCATTTTGGCAGATACTTTTTCCATTATAAACACTCTCTTGAGCTTTTAGGTCATAGCGTAGCTATTTTAGTTGAAACAAGAAAAGCAGTGAAACAGAATAAGAAGGGTGAGAGGTGGAAAGTGAAAATAATGTTAGAAGAGAAACTTTTGTTTGATGTTATGAATGTCTTTAATCAGAATGTTATTTTGAAAACTAACTACAAAATTTATCCAACTTTTGTGTTTTAAAAATTTAATCCCATATATTACCTTTGGCGTTATATAACTTCATCAATGTATTTTATTCATATTTTACCATTAAAATTTTCATCTATTAATATCATATAGATGACTGAGAAGTTATGAGCATCTTTGAGCAAAGCTAGTTCTTTTAGCAGTATGTTATTTTTATGCTTTCAGACATTATCATATTTTGTCTTATTTTCATAAGTTCATTCATTCACAAAGGAAGTCAGATATGCATTTGGCTTTCTTTATGCATCCATAATGTTCTTACTATTTTAAAATTCAAATATGTTTATTTTCTAGGGGTAAAATAAAAAAGTATGACAATAGTTTTTATGTTAAAATGTTACATTTCCAAAACTGACAAAAATTATAGTGAGTAGAATAGTATTAGTAATTTGATCACATAGACAAGTCTTACCTCTCTGAAATAACATGTTCTGCATTTTCAGCAGTATTCAGTGGCATCCTGCAAAAAATCTAGGTCTTTAAACTTGTTTAACTCCTGGACTTCATTAACTACTTTTGTGGGTCACACAGAGCTCAAATGCACAAAACAAATATATTTATGTTTCTATAAAATTAAAATAAAGAGATCTTCCTCAGGATTATAAAGTAATCCATACCCCTCGTGGATTTTGTCATGCCAAATGTTCTCCAGCATGGAAGGGAAGAGTTGTGGAAAATTACTTTTATTTCTCTCCAAAATGGGTTTTATTAATGCATTGACCTTGCGTCTGGCTCAAGAGTTTTATGTAAACTTTGGGTAACTAGACATCACTTTATTCTATAAGAGCTGTACAGTGTGACATGTACCAAAGTAAATAACTGTCATAGTTAAGTGAGCATCTCTATAATTTTGCAGAAAACCAAACCCATTTGTTTATTTTCATTGCCGTTGAAAAACACTGACTCATGAAAACAAGTGGATCAAGTCTGCTCCAATTTGCAGGGTGAAATTTAAAGTGTTAGAAAAGAGAAGAAAATAAATGAATTGCATAAAATACATCTTTGATTTTTTTTAATATAGTCTTTTAAAAATATTTTAAGATAAAAATGTATTTTTCCTTTTAATTTTCAGGTGTTTGAATAAAAGCCCCTTTTTATCTATTAATTCAGATAATCAAACCTTTTATATAGAAAAGAAAAAAAAAACATTTTAAGATTAGATAGTGATGGGACCAGTTTAAAACCTGAAACTGGTTATGTGAAGTTTCAAGAGGAGATACTTTGGTAATACTATTTACAGAGATCTTTATATTTTGCTGGTTTGTACCATGTCACAGGTCAGTACTTGGTTTAGATACACAAATTACAATTTGTTTTCCTTCTCAACTTATTACAACTTAATCTGAGAAGGATTTTCATATAAAAACAAAGGTCTGAGAATTATTGGAATAGATAATTTAATCTAAAAGCAATATACACACACATATACATTTCAGTTGCTTATATATTAAATTTGTGGCATATATATACACGAACATTCATAGAAAATTGCATGACTAAATTATTATGAACCTATTAAAGTTGCAATGATTTTATTTTATAGTTTAAGTAGAGTTTAAGTATTTGAAAATCCAGAACTGTATCTTTCAGATCATAAGTCAATGGGTATATGGAAAGATGGGAGGATATAGAAAGATGGGGAATGAATTCTGAGCACTTGCATTTTTTCCTTGAAAGGTTTGCTTATGACAGTTCAATTCAAATGTATAGGTGTCAATTTACAGAACATCGTACTTGGAATTGGGCACAGGATGCATATTAAAGCAACAGGGCTTGTTAATCTAAATCTCTGCGGACTCCACTGAAAATATCCTTCCATGCATAGGTGCAGCAAATAATGAACATATTCCCTCTGTGTGTGTTTATTTAGCTCAAACAGTGTCTTCAACTTTGCATTAAAATGTTTAGATATTCAGAGTAATTTACCACATCCAGCCTTACCACATCCTGTTCACTCAACATCATGCTAAACTATTTTTACTCAATTAACAGAAGGACAAAAATTACACAGGGGCCAAAGGGAAGCAAATAAAATACTAAAAATGCAGTAAATTTGGACACTAGGATTGGTACGAAAATGTCGTTAGGCTGATAAAAAAAGGATGTAACTTAATAGCCTTGTTCAATTATCTGACTGTATCTTATATTCAGGATATTAATTATCTATCTCTAGTGAAGAAAAAATGTATATGACATTTAAAATTAAAGAAGAAACTATTTAATTTATATATAAATAAGGAATGACTGTAAGAGTTTTATAATAAATGCAGTAACAAAATAAATAAAATCTTTTTTCACAAAGTGTGGTGTATTATAGAAAAATGTGTCTGTCTTGCCTGGCTTACTTTTATGCCAAGAAGGAAAAGGCTTGTTAGTGATGAGCTTGTTAATATACTATAACTCTGAATTTTGAAAGTAACTTGTATAGATTTGCAATCATTCATATGTCCTTCAAACTGGACTTGACAGTTCTATGTACCTGCTCTCAGGAAAAGTTCAACAGCAGAGAGTTATTTGATGTATGTTCATATGCTTCCTAAGTAGATTATGAAATTTGTTGGTTTTCTGTTTTTAAGGACAGTGTAACTACTTGAAATACTCCACAGGGTGATATTTCTGTTTCTATGGGAGCAGTCCCCCATTCTAGTGAAAAAATAATTGGATTTTGGTATCCATTGTCACATCATAAGTATCTAAGATCGATATTAAAATGAAACCATTCAGAAAAGGTTGACCTTAAGTGAATAAAAGTTGTAGACATTTCAGAAGAGAAATCCATTTCTTATAATATTCACATATTAAATTTCTCTTCCTCACTGATTCCAAGGTATTTATTTTAGGATATCTGTCTGTCTGTCTGTCTATCTATCTATCAATCATTTATCTTCACTGATCAAAGTCAAACATTTTAGCCAGGTCTTCAAAATTGCGATAGACAGCATTTCAGGAATTTTTCTGTAGTATTTTAGGCAAAGATGAATAGTATTTATTTAAATCACTGCACTAACAAGTGATTATCCAATTCATCCAATTTAAGGAAAGATTTCTAGTGATAAGAATGTCAGCTTTCATGCAGAACTCTCTTGTCAGTGAGAAGGTCAAAATATTTTCCCCAAACAAATGACTAAAGAAAATTGACACTGTAAGTAGTAATCTAAGTTTTGGACATTTAAGGACAAAATCTCAGGGAAAAGAACATATATTACTGATGAATATTATTATTATTTTTAAAATTTGACTAACTACCATTGCAGGAACTAAGAAACAAGCATAGAGTTTGTTTGAAGAACTCTGTCAGTAGTTAGGCATTTTATTGGGAGGGGGGGGTTGTTTGTTTGTTCATTTTTGACCTTGTAGGTTTTAGACCATCTTAGGATTTATATGGCGCATGTCTTAGAAGTTTTTTCCAGATATTTGGCAACAGAAGTAGGGGGAAAAAAAATACTAAAATTCTTTCCTCTTTCTTACGAAAAAAAAATATATATATATTTATCTTCTATTAAAGTAGCTGCTCCTAAGCTTGTGGACCAAAAAGCATTGTACGACTCCAACTCATAATGTATTCAGAAGGCCCCCAGTTAGTGAGTGACATTCAGCTGCTCATTTTTGTCTTTACCTCCTCACCCTCAGCAGCATTTCTGTCCTACAGCTAATCTGCTTAAAAAGAGGTTTAGGTAAGCCTATAGTGGCTAGCGACTTTTCAAATCTTTGGTCTTCCACTTTTCTGGAAAACAGAAATAATTCATTCTGAACAGTAATATCTGGCCCTGAAAGTGGCCATAAAAGATTAGCAAAATAATCGAGAAGAGTCATTGACACAGCTCTAGTTTCCAGTGGCCACTCAGGAATACTCAGCATGATTTATGGGGTTATACCTAATGATTAGTTGCATATGACTATAATTTCCTAATTTACACTGTTCCAAAGGTATGAATATGCTACAGGTTTGGGCGTTGTAAAGCTATATTAGGATGCTGATCTTTACATGGAGTACCACAACTCTACATTTGTAGCCTTCCTAAAAGTGTCATCTTTTTAATACCATTGAGCTTTCAAAAGATGATTTCGGAAATACCATTTTATTTTTCATATTTCCATTATCATCATTACAGATTAAATAAATGCAGAGGCTACTTTTCCCATACTTGGCAGTTATACTTTATTCCTTGATATCCAAGTTAAAAATCTAAAATTGATTTCCCGTGTGAAGCGAGTTTTAGCCAACCATCTGCTTAGGAGAGCGAAAGGCAGACAAAGCTCATTCTTTTCCGCTGCTGCTTCTCACTGCTGTTAGGTGGCTACTGGGAACCTTAAAATAGGATTGCCAGGTTTAACTTTTCAGATAATGGAGTAGGCATATGTGTCTACCAGAGATCCGGGTCAGGGTGGTTTGTATTTAGACCAGTGGGACTAACTAATTTATTAGATACTAACACTGCTGAATGGCATAGACGGGAGCACAGATGTCACAACCGTGTCCTGCTTTCCATCTCACATTCATCATTCAGCAATAAAAAAAGAGGACAATCTTGACTATATGGATCACCTGGGAACCTAGATCTAGGCTTACGTGTTATTATCGTGCCTGGATTGCTTCATCCAGTGGATTGCAATTTTTAGGATGGATATGTTAGAGAAAACTGGTTGGGTGCTGGCTACAAATTAAAAGAATATCTAAGAATAAAGAAAATCTGGACCTGAAGAATTTGTGATTTTGTCCAGAAAATGCTAGAAACTTTGTGGTTCCTGGTGACCCCAACTGTGGAAGAGCATTTCTGGCATTGTAGAGTCTGCCATTGCAAAATACTTTTCAATAGAAAAAAAAGTGAAAACAATCAATCCAATACTAAATAAATATTTATTTCTGGTATATGAAGCTAGGTTTTGAAATATAGCAGATATGTTAATCATGTTTTCAAAAACTATGAAATTCATAGGAATGGAACATAACATTAAATATGCTTTCCATCATAATATTTAAAACATTATTGTAAGCTCTATGCTTATTTTCTGATATTTTCTTGGCTTCCTAGCTCCTTTTCATCTTTTATCAAAGTCTAATGTTCAAGGATGAAGTCTCTGCTTCTACCCAATCTAGTCACACATGTACTCATCCTCATTTGAATTTCTTCTCTTTCTCCCTCACTTCCCATCCCATTCCTTTCTGTCTTCCTTCCTTGATATTACCTAACCTCTACATATAAAAAGTTTCTGTACCCGTCTGCTTTACTTCACAGACTCTCTTAAACATGTTTCTATAAATTTCGAATTAGGAAGATTTTTTTTCTTATATGTCAGTACAGAATTTTTCTTTTTTTTCTTAGAGAAACTCAAAGGCTAAAATTTATCAAGTGAAACAGAAATAGTAATGTGAAAGCAGGAAAATGTTCACTATTTAATGCCGTTTAACTGAAACCTATTCAATGATTTAGTGTGGGTGACCTCCATAAGCACAGTTTGGGGAAAAAAAGAAAAAAAGAAGAAAGGAAAAAAAGGGGGGATAGTAGAAGAGTGAGGGAAGGGAGGAGGGAAAGAAAAAGAAAAATATATGCATTCATATGTGGTTATTCAAGACTCAAAGCACTTCAACATTTACAAGGAGTTAGCCAAATGTTTAAAGTAGGTTCTCCAGTTTAGCTAAAGTAAAACAAAGGAAAACCACAATTACGTTTTACTCTTTCCAGAGTTTTAAAGAATTTAAGTCAAAAGCATATCCATGTGTTTTCTCTAGTTTACACTATTCTATCTTATTTACACCCTGTGTGTGCTAATGCATACCCAGAAAAAAATAGTTCTTTTTGTTACATTTACCAACATTTTAAATTCTATAGTCATTGTCAAGAAAATGGTAAATGAGGTCAATTCACAACTTGCCATACCCTGGTTCTCACTGCTTCTCTGCCCTTCAAAAGTGACCCCTGCCAAGAAAAGATCTGTTTCAATTCTGGATGCTTGCACTTGAACTTTCTTTAATGTCTGGACTGTGTGTCTCAAATATGCAATTAATTGTGGTCTAGTAAACCTGATTTGATTTTCTTTAACAATGTTTAAAAATACTGGAATATGATAGGCTACTTAGATAAAATTTCATTAAATAAGTACATGTCATTTAAGCATGTTAAGGCAGCCATCTGAGGGACTTTTCGTTTCATTGGCTACAGATATATTTTGTTTCATTATAAATTGTCAGGAATCTCAGAAATATCAAAACTGATGGGCTGCAGTTCTTCATTTTAAGTGTTCAAAATATTAAGCTTTAACATTAAAAACAAAGCGATGACCGTAGGTTATGTTGTTAATCCTTTGGAATGTGTTAAAAAAGAAACAATTTCCCTGTTAGCGCTGTAGATCCTACAATGAAATATTTAAGATGTGATTTGTTGAAATATTCTTAATGATATTTTACCTGCACCCAAATCACACAACAGCAGCATCAGAAAACCCAAATTCCCTCTATGTCTGTGAAGACATGAAAGCTGCCCAAGGGCAGACCACACAGTTGGCTCCCTTCTGCTGCAGGGTTGGAGGACAAATTCAGAATGATAAAGAAGCTCTCCCTATTAGCGAGTCCAAACCTGTGTCCTTTATTGAACGCAGTATTTAGCATGCAAGAATGAGCATAGATTAGAAGAAAGAGCTCCTGTTGGGGCATCCTAAGCTTCTTGGGAAGTTTTTTCTTCTCCCAGATATAGAAGCTTGAGCATATTTATTGCTCCTTTTTCCGTTGCTTTGTTAGTATTACTAACACTTTAAAGATGGAGAAGTTCCCCATCCGAAGAGAAATGATGAAAGCCATTTAATAGGAGGACATTGCTCCAGTGGAAGGGTTTTCTTTCTAATGTTTTTTAAGTGTTGTCTTCAGGCTGTAAGTCAGATCTGTGCCTTGTTTCTGAGATAAGCATATAAACTCTCTTTTGGCAAAGCATTGCTTTTTTTTTTACACACCCCTTGGGCACTTCTTTCTAAACCACTTTATATGGTTTTACTAACCAAGGGAAACAGAAATGTTCCTGTAGCTAAAAGCTTCATATGTATTTTAAACAAAAAGTTGGCATTATTAGATGAAAAATATAAGAATCTATAGCTTCGTGGCATTTGTAGATATAATATATATCTATTTTACTGCCAATACTTAAATAAGTGGTTATGTTTTGTTATTTGTTTGCCTTTGTTTTGTTTTTGCACTGTCCCAGGCACTGGTGGTGCAGTGGTGAATAAGACCTTTGGATCCTCCTTTTGAGGATGTAAACCCTAAGTAAGTCAGAGATTACAGGATGTAATCTCTGAACTTTGGATGTAAACAGACCTAAACTGTTATTCTAACTTGGCCAATTACTAGCCCTGTGAAAATGGACCTGTATTGTAATTTCTCTGAATCACAATGTTCTCATGGGTAAATAACAGATAATAATCACACTTTTGAAGCTAATGTTATATAACTAAAGTTAGGAACCTAAGATGGGAAGTGTGCAATAAATATTAGTTATCAGTAGTATTTGCTGTATGCTAAGATCCTAATACTAACAGGAGCAGTGTGTACATTGTGTGTGTCAAACGTCTTCTGCAAACTTCACAGCGATCTTACAACGTGTGTGTAGTCATTCTGTTTTACAACTGAAGAATCTGGGGCTTAGGGCAAGAGTCTAATTAAAACTCACCCTAGTCTCACAGCTGCTACTTGTCAGAACGAAGACTTGAACCATGTTTATCTGATGCCAAAACCTGTGTGTTTCTACAGCATTCATTTTATACTTAATCCAGGAGTTGCACTGCTTGGAGGAGTCATTCTTCTTCTTCTTCTTTCCTATTTGAGAGAGAAACAAATTATACTTTTTTCTCTCGCCAAGCCTGCATTCTGAAAGCAACAAGACAATCAGCTAACTTTTTTATAAAAACAGTACTCTGGCTACATAACCTTGGAAAATGTTTTGGTCATTCACTATTAAAATAATCTCCCTCTAGCATCACCTCCTCCTTAACTTATTCCATTCCAAACCTGTCCCTTTATAGGTATGGTTCCCATATAATTTATCTTCCAAACTGAGACATTTTGAGGAATAAAAGGGGGCACTAATGATAATCACTCTGGGTTAACAGTTGTAAAACAGCTCCATCCTGGACAAAGCAAAATGTATGATCACTCCATTTGTAAGAGTCCAAAGCTGAGATTACATGTTAGACTAGAAAAGCATGGAGCATAAAAGAGAGAAACATTCTTTGCCCCGATATGTGGATACATAAACATTTCCCCCATAAGGCCAGAGTAAAGTCACCACATTATTAATGTGGCCTTCAGCACACACTCAATTACCTGCTAGAGCTGTGTGATAACATTTTCCACCTTTCTTTGCTTCTGCAGACCAAGGTGAGATGAATAACTGGCGCCTTCTCCTTATAACGTTTAAATAGTCTATTCTCTGTTCAGGAGATCTGTGCATAAAAACATTTTATTTTTCCCTTCAAATCCTCTGGTCAGTACCCAAATACACATCCTATGTATTTGGGAGGAAATGTGCTGTGTAAAATGGTTTGTTCAATCGGAGCTAAGTATCTCTGCAAAGGAAAAGGCATTTGTAAACTGTAATGCAAATTTCGCTATCAGGGCGACCGTGTTATTTGCAGCAGCTTTCTGTTGCAACTGACATTTTGGAAACTGACTGCTGGGATAAATCTTTCATAAAGGAAGAATGAAGAGAAGTGAAGAGATGATAGCAGAGTGTTCAGTAGGCGATTAAACCCAGGGTTGCGTGGACGGGGTCGGGGGAGAAAAAAAGCAGATAGAGACGAGACGCAAAATGGCTATTATGAGTTCTCTCAGATTTAATTTAATTTTAAGATCTATTTTTGGTCAGCGGATTTGCTGAAACCAGTTGTTCATCTTGACCAGGTGCCTGTGATGAAAGCAGATATAGTTTATTTATTCATTTATTTCATTTTTATTTTTCAATTGTAGATGACATTCAATATTATATTAGTTGCAGGTATATAGCATAGTGGTTAGAATTTTTTTTTTTGGGGGGGGGACTTCCAGAGTGATTCCCGCAATAAGTCTAGTACCCACTTGGCACCATACATAGTTATTACACTATTATTGGCTATATTCCCTATGCTGTATTTTCCATCCCCATAACTATTTTGTAACTACCAATTTTCTAACTACTTAACCCCTTTATCTTTTTGCTCAGCCCCTCGACCCCCTTCCCATCTGATTTCTTTCAAAATAATTTTTTTTGTATATACTTAACATTTAAACAGGATACAAGCTATAAATATATGGAAGGAGGATGGACTATAAATCTGGTTTTGCATTACTGTAGTCATAAGTAGAAATGTTTCAATTTCCCTTAAAATCATATAAAACTCATAACTGACCATAGATACATCTTAAACAGATTGAAACTTAAATCAACTCAAAGTGTAAAGAAAAAAAAAAAGGCTATCAAAGGAAGAGATGCAAATAAAAACATCAAAAGATTATTTTTAAAAAAATAATTAAAACAACATACGCCGATTATGAAATTTATAATTACATTGGTAACTTCAGAGATGTATTTAAACTAAATGGTTCGTACCTTCATCCATAATTTCATTTACTTTAGATTTCTCCCCTCTATCCCTCATTTCTTGGTTGCTTCATCCTTTTTTTTTTTTTTTTATTTCATTTTATTTACTTAGTTCTGAGATCATCACTTTTTTAAGAACCTAACTTTCTTAGAAGAGTCTTATCCCCTCTTCTTTATTAGTTCTCTAGATCATTATACTATTACATTTTTATTATTAGGACCCCCTCTCTATCAGCCGTACTTTTCTCAAAACCTGACAATAAAACCATAAGTTTCTATTGTTAGCAGTATTGGACTCTGCTCATCTAAAATTCCCACTCGTCTATAGTTTCTTTTTTTTTATTATTTAAAATATGAACTGCTCATGTCTTCCAAAGATTCCTATCACTTATCACACAAACAAGCATCAATATTTCCCTTATTTATCAGAATTAAGCCAGGAGTAAACAGTGCCTCTATTTATTTCTACTTTTGGTGAGATAAAATTAATTTCGAGGCAGTCTTAAATTTTATCAGGTATTCTACTTTTAGATAACTGAGTCGTCTACCAGTTTCCACGATGGTTAATGTATCCATAAGCGTTGTCAGCTACAAACGGAATTAGAAAAAGCATTTTCCATGTTGCAGACTCCATGGTAGAATATCTACCTTTATCTTTCTTCCTCCAAACAATTGTTCTCTTTGAATACTTGCCTGAAAAAACAATGCACCTCTCAGCAACTCTGGTCTATTCATTTTGCTCCAAGTTTCCTTCCTACTACTGTCATCTAATGGTTATCAAAATGAGGGCTGGAGACCCTAGGGGTCTGGAAGATCAAAACTATTTTCACGATAATACTAAGACATTCTTCACCTTTTCCACATCATTCTCTCAACTGAATAAAGGAGTTTGCCAAAGACTGTATCATATGAGATACCTTTATTGCTCTGATCCTTGATCAAATATGGGCTTGGTATTCTTTGTTTTAAAATTTTTTGTTTAACTTATAATACAGTAAATACTGGTAGATGCAACTCACATAAACAAAGGCTCTTTAGGGTCCTCAGTACTTTTTAAGAGTGTAAAGAGCTCCTGAGACTAAAATATTTGAGAACTGCTGCTCCAGTCCAGTTATGGGTAGCATTTTACCAAATTACAATTATGACTATGAAATATATATAATTTGTTTGTAAAGTTGCAAGTGTATTTGCTCTTTCTCATACTTGGTGATGCTATAATTGTACATCATAAACTAAAGTGGTTTTACCAGTCTTTTCTTTGATACTCTCTCTTAAGAGTTACCAGTAGTTAGCCAGCATTCTTTTATAACTCTAGAAAAATTTTTTTTGCCTCAGGACAGTGTGCTTTGTTTGTCAAACAGTGTTTAGAGGAAGAGATATTCATGTATATTTCATCGAAGGGTATTATTAGTAGTATAATTTTAGTCAACTGCCATCATCTTTTGATAAAATAAATAACTGACTATTGGAAAGTTTATTCGAAACACATAAGGGCATAATGTAGACAAACTCTGGCTTATTAACTCTGTCATTATTGTATCCAGGTGATAAACAATTTTTATTTTTTCTTATTTATTATTACATTAAGTGCATTTTGCATGACTAAGTTAAGAGTCTACATTATTTTAGTCCAAAATGCTGAAAAACACAAGTTTTCAGCAGAGGTAAACATAACGTATTGCACCACATTTATATGACATGCCAATGTTCCTAAGGATTTGAATTTATAACGCGATTAACAGTGACGACTGCTGCATCCATTAAGATGATTTAATAAATCAAAGACCCAGGTCAATCACCAATCAGATTGTGATATTATGGTTTTAAAGTTTGAAATTAGGTGGATGGATATAAATCTTTAAGTTATATTGCCATTTATGTAATCAGCATCAACATATAATAACAATAACATAGATATTAGGTGTGTTAATGAACATATTCTTATATAAGCTTTTAAATTCTGTGTTTCTATTACTAAAGAAATATATGCAAGTAAAATAAATAAGATTTTTCTGGACCATAAAGTTCTTACTTAACAAGAACTCTGGTCATACTCAGTTTCAGAATTCAGTTGACAACAGTTTGATGATGTCATCAAGGGATGAGTGTTTTCTATTCTTCTACTGTGTCACTTTTTTTCTTCCTTTTGGTTTCAATATGGCTGCAATAGACTCAATTTTCACATATTAACTGTCTTCTAAAACAGAAAGTAGTCTGTGAGAGACAATTTATTTATTATTTAAAAAAAAAATTGATAGGGTTCCTCAGAAATCCTCTGACAGACTTCTCTTAATGTCTTCCTGCCCAGAACTATGTCATATGGCCAAATTCTAGGGCAAGCAAATCTTGAAAAGTGAGTGTCAGGTGGATATTCACTTTTGAATAATTAGTTTATCCCTCTCAGTCACCTTCTGGGTTGGGGACATCGACATTCTGAAAGATATTCCAGTCCTGTTTGGAAAGGAGGGGATTATTCATATCTAATTGGAAACTAACAGCTTTTGCCACAATTGATATAAGTTAAAAACAGAGACATGCACAGGATGCTCAGAAACCCAAAAGGTCAGGAAACCCAGTCTGGGTAGCTGGGGGAAGGCACACTGGCAGGGAAGATAAGTGACCCAAATCTAGAAGGCAAAGTAAGAGTTAGCCAGGTGAAGGTACATGCAAAGGCAAATGAAAAAATATTACCCATGGCCTCAAGTCATATAAAATGTCTGAATTTATTTCGGTAGTGAGGGCCAGTCTTCATTCTATAAATTTTATTTTTTTAGAGTGTAATTACTGTGTATTTCTACCCACCTTTGTATGGATATGTTTCAGGACCCAAGCAGAGGTAAAAGTAAACCAGTAGGATGCGTGTCCACATAGTCATATGGCACTAGGTCAATGAAGTGCTTTTACACACATAATTTTCCTACACATTTAAAGTAATATGAGGAAGCCATGTCATATTTTGTTGTCATTAATTCTCTCAGGAAGGTGGATTCTTTATTATATTCTGATAGATTACATTATCAATCCTTGCTGGAGTCTTCTTAATTTCTAAAGAAAAGAAAAAGAAAAGGAAAGGAAAACAAAACTCTGAAATCACTAAGAAAAGAGCCTTGAGATCCACTGAATTTTTTTTTTTCCTCTGAAACTATACTCACAAGTTGAACAAACAATTGACATCAAACATATTAGATTTGCTGTATAATCATGGTTAAGACTGCATTTTCCACACAAATATCCTTAGGATTCAATCAAGTATTTATCAAGCCCTTCAGCATACTTACAGTCCCATTAGGTTAGCCCACTGATGTTTACCTGGAGAGTAGATATTCCATGAGTTTGCTTTCAGTGGAGATTGAAACACAATAATAGTGACTGGGATGTGTCTGTCACTCTTAGTATTTATTACTGCAAATGCAAATTGATAAAATTATCTGGATACAGCATGACTCTTTTTAAAAGGGAAACTCATAATTGGAGAGCAACTGATAATTATGGATAGATAATGATCACGTATTGTTGCCCTTAGGAATTTATTGTATAGATATGATCTATTATTTATGCATTTCCCCTGAATAAGATTTACTTGTAAGGATTTCAGAAAATATTTTTTCCTACTTTTCAAATAGTAGTGCCTCCTTGCCTAGGACTGATGCTCATTGTATATATCAGCAGGTTTCATCCTGGTGCTGATAAGCAGAGCTATATCTTAAGACACTCGTATATTTAGCTGATTATTAGAAATAAAATGAATAGACTTTATGCCCAAATGTGAACATGGAAAAACACTTTTACTAAATCCAATTTTTGTTTAGATGATCTGCAACAACGGGTACTTCTCGCAGTGATAGGATGGGGACAGGCTGCAATGACCGGAAGCAATAGCAGTGTGGGCGAGCATGGAAGCCCTTGAGCTGTTATAGGATCAGCCGTGATACTGCACTGTACTGGGAATAACTTTGCTTAATAAATCCCAGCTTTCTTTTCTTAAATTGAACTGAAAGTCAGAAAATAAAAGCATAAGATAATAAATTATAACCCGGGGTCTAATATTCACTTTTTTTATTTAACTAAACAAATTAATTTAAAGATATTTGTTTGCAGATGCAGATATAATTTTTTAAATTTTCTGTGGGTGACATTTTACTTCAGAATCCAGATTGACTTTAATTCTTGTTCCTCTTTTGTTTCATTATTGTTTCTTTTTCTTTATAACAAAAAGCCATTTTCAAGAGTAGATCCATAAGGGAAATTGCAATTCCATTTTATTTGTTTTAAATTTAAATGCTTTTATTGATATGCCTTGGAATAAAATAGACAAATGACCATTTGGCTTAGACACACATCTTACCTGAGGGGAATAACCAAATGTGTTTTCATATTTACTTTCTCTGACTCTCCCATTCTAATTCCAAACAAATATCAGCAACATCACCAAACCTCTTTTCCAGTTTTCTATTTTAAGCACCAACAGCAACAAAAATAAAATAAAATAAAAGAGAGAGGGGGTAGAAATTTTCACTTTTGTCTAAAACCATTTGAACATCAAAAATAAGCTGCTAGCAAGAGATAGAAAGATGCAGGCCAACCCCAGGCATAATACAAACTTTTCAGAAGTTTCTTTCTAGACCAGAAAATGGCACGATCCTACCTTGGGTGAGCTTATGGATATGCCCACCTCAGATCAATGGAAAACCATAGGTAGAAACTCAGGCTGATCATTCAGGAGAGAAAAAAAAATTGAACACATATGGCGCCCGGCTTTCTTGTAGGAGGCTTCATGTCTGCTCATTTCTACCCCACTCGCCCCACTATAGCTCTTCAAGATGGATGCTATTCTTCCCAGTATTTAGAAATTTAAAAAAGCGAGACTCCAAAGAAAGCGTAACAACTTGTCCAGGGTCCACTACTTGTATGTGATAGTGCTGGGATTCAATTACAGGTGTGCCTAATTCCAAGCTTTTCCCACTACACAGCTCAGTAAAAAGCTACTATTTTAATGAGTGGTGAGATTCAGTTCTGCCTTATCTCTTGGCAGCATAATCAACAAATCTCATGACATGCAATTAAAAATTATTTTGTCCAGGTGCATGCTGTCTACAAACTATGTATCACTGCTGTTATTTGTTTCATTCTCTTCTTATAAGTTTGTCATATTTAGTGGATGAAAAATCATACTTTCATTTATAATAAAAATTACTCTCATATTTCAATTAGTATTAGCTCGAGCCTGGTGATTAACATGGCTAATACATTGGTCTTATGTTTTTGAGCTTTCTTAGTAGCAACTAAAATAGTATTTTCTTATCCATTTAAAATTTTATAATTTAACTCCAGAACCAAATTTAAACTTCACTTAACCATGCTCTATAAACTGTTTCTGTTTTCTTCTTTCATGCTTAATGATACTTCAATTGTACACATTTGTGAGAATCAACAAAAGAGAGAATAAGGAAAATCTAATAGAGATATAGATTTTTAAAATAGACAAATCAAGTCTTAAATTAATTAAAATATCTCTAAATCTTCAAGGTCTTCTTTACTCTTCACCTATATAAACCTAAACCCAAGAGCCTATTATTCATAAAATGAAGTTGTAATCATTCCAACAGTAGAATTTCTAAATACATTTAAGTTATAATAATTCAAGTTATAATAATTCAAGAAATCATCAACCAAATAGCAACCAAAGAAATAACAATTAGAAAAAATTTTCACACTCTACTGAAAATTTATCCTTAATATATATTTATCATCTAATTTTACAAAACTGTTTTCTTACTGCTACACTCCTCACTTCAGATTTGAGGTTAAAGCATGAACTGACCTCATTTCTTCTAGTCCTAACTCTGCCTACCATGTACTACATGATGCTGGACAAACCACATAACTTTTTTGGAATCTCAGTGTTCTATCAAATAAAGGGTCAAAGTATCTTCCAAATTTTATATTTAATATAAAATTAAATATTTATTGCCATGATGAATTCTATAATTTGAGTATATTTTATTTTTCTTTTCTCTCAGAAACCCCAATTATTTTACAAAGGTAATAGTAGCTTTAAAGTTTGCTATAAGCAGTCACAGTCACTTCACACCAATAACTTTTGTTATGAGACATACATACGAGGAGTTTGTTGTACAATTATCTTTCTCTTCCATGGAGAATAGAGGTGCTTAGAATAAAGGTAAGTTAGTTCAGTAATTAGTACAGAACTGTTTAGCTAGTCAGTGATAACAAGGAAGCAGGAAGAACAGAATGTCACAAAAATATTTTTAAATAAAATATTTTAAAGACAATATTTTTATGGCTTGCTATTCCTGTGTTTAGAAACAGGACTGACAGTTCCTTTAATACATTTTAGTCAGTAATTATATGATAGCAACCACTGATATCTTCTCAATGGATGTACTTCCTAAATGTTTATGATTCCAGAAGTGTGGGCATATATTTTGCCAGTATGCTGAAATTATTGATCCACAAAATGATTTTGTTTTTATTATTAGACAAATAGAAGATCTATATTTACATGGCTCCCTACTTTCAGTAGTATTTACTTTTTAAAGCAGAAATGGTAGTGCTTATCATGCAATGATACCAACATATATTCCCCATAACTTACCTATTTCCTTTTTTCCATTCCATTGTATTAATGTTTCTTTTCTATTTATTATTACATTTTCTTGCTTGATCCTAGATTACTTAGATCCCTTTATTGACTTCTAAATGCAGATTTTATAATCATCTACTAAGCTGAATCTTTATATGTGTCAGACCCCATGCTGAGCATTTTCATACACATTATTTTATTTATTACTCAGAGCAATTGTACAAATGCGGATGTCATTATTCACATCTATGAATTAGGTGTGTGGAAAGGTAAGTAATGAGTTGAGACTCTTTCACTCCAAGTCTAGTGCTCCTCCCCGTGCAACAGAGCTGGCTCCAGACCCACAGATCTTTATTTGTTTCTTTGTTCATTTGGTTATTCATTCATGTATTTTTTATGATCATGGTTAGGAACCAAACATTGCAATTTGTTACAGTTGGTGCTGATGAGCATCAGTGGTATTTGGGATCGTTGTGAGAGTCATAATGAATGTTAGTCAACAGTTTGTGTAAAGTAAGCCTCAAGTCAGCTCTTTGGAATGGATTCATCAGATATTCTATTAAATCGGTTCATTACGTATTCTAAAGAGATGAAACAAGTTCAATGACAATTTAATTATTGCCCATCTTTCCTGGATAGCTCCTCTAATATTCTGATAGACCATGAGAGATAAGAATTGTGTGGTATGTGTCCTTTGCTCAAGCTCTTAGTACAATTTAATTATTGCCCATCTTTTCTGGATAGCTCCTCTAATATTCTGATAGACCATGAGAGACAAGAATTGTGTGGTATGTGTCCTTTGCTCAAGCTCTTAGGTTAATTCAGATTCTTAAAATTTCTACCCTTAATCCCTCCTTATCATTCTACTATTTTTAAACTCTTAAACTAGTTAGATACATTCTATATACAAACTTAGCCCTCCTATCCATACCTCCTCCAAATATTTTTCTATACT
Organism: Rousettus aegyptiacus; assembly: GCF_014176215.1. NCBI lineage: Eukaryota > Metazoa > Chordata > Mammalia > Chiroptera > Pteropodidae > Rousettus > Rousettus aegyptiacus. The sequence goes on from NW_023416286.1 coordinate 80,290,723, forward strand.
TATCGCTACCTCAATAGATTTAAATCTTCTTTGAGAAAATAAATCTTATTTATTTTTGTCCCCATTCTACAATCTATACTTTAGTCAGACTATGAAAGAAAAATGCTTTTCACTTGGTAGGAAATTTTAAATGTTTGATAGATAAATAGTAAATAATGTAATGGGACTTTACATTTAATATAAATACATCATGGAAAAGATAAGAACATTTTCACCTCACATTCTACACCATAATTATTAAGTGCCCAGTAACATTTTGGTTTAAGATAAACCAGCAAAAAGGAGACTATTTGATTGATATAAAATATTTTTTCTCATTTTATTAGTATGTTCTCTGGGTACTGTATGAGTTTAGTCCTACTTAATTAAAACCTTCTACAGGTATTTATTTTTCATAGAGTCACTATTTAGGGAAACACAAGAGTCTTTAATACATCAATAGCACTGAAGAAGACCTATTGATTGTGTATTGAATGAAAAGACTGAAGGCGTATCCTTCACCTTTCCCCATTTCTTGAAGTCTAACACTAAAATTTAGAGTATTATTGAACATTTCATTGGCTGTCTCATATATGAGGACAAATATCATATTTCTCTTTCCCAAGATGCAGAACTGTACAAACATGAACAAAAATAAATATACTATATATGATTAATATTGTTTTTCAAGGATATTGCCTTGAACTCTGCTACTTTTTCGAATTTCCCTTTTATTGAGAGACCAGAAGACTTGCTTAAATATACATGCTCATGATCTGATTATTGATATACATTATAATAATTTGTTTAGTATATTTTATTCAGTATAAAATTGTCTTTTTTCATTTTCTGGTTGTCAGACAGCTACATTTATTTAAAGTTAACTCTTCTATGTATGTCCTCCACTATGTTTAATTGTACTTTTTATTCATTTTGAAAGTAGAACGTGTTCATTAAAAGAATTCATCATCCATTCCACTTCTTTTTCTGATAAATTTAACAAAGTTGTGTGCCAGAACATTTTCTACTTAAATAAAACATCAAATTAGAAAGAAAGCAGTTGATATTGTAAAGATGACAGTTCTCTTAATATGTTTTAAATGAGATGGAAGTTTGAAAATTCTAATCCTATTCTATAGTTGGCAAAGAAAATCTAAGTGCAAATACACACAGGCCGCCCATAAATAAGTATATTTAATTCAGCAGTGAACCCATGGTTATGCTACTGCAGGTCTCTGCGTAATTCATTATGGTTGACTATAAAGAAAAGGATCGCAAACCATGAAAATATTTACTAGTCCCAATTTTAAGTCAGACTTTCTTCTCCTTCCCATTCCGACAAATAGGTAGACTTATAAGTAAGCACCATGAAATAAATTCTAAATTTTATTCTGGAAGTGATAGGAAGTGATGCATTCTTATTGCTAGAATCTTGGTCCTGATATTTCTTAAACTAAAGTAACCTTTTTTTTATAGTTCACCAAAGAGATCTGTTTCATTGAAATGTTGTGAAGGTAAACTTTAGAGTTTATCATTTAAGCCAGTGACCCATACAAATCTGAGAGGGTTCTCCACTGCCACCCGCTTATCAGATCCTCATCATTCTGTCTAGATAATCATAGTGGTTTTCTAACTAGACTCCCTGCTTTCAGATTCCAGCCCACTGAGTCACCCTCCACATGAAAAGTGAAATAGTGTTGTATTCCTCAGGTTCATACGCCTCTATTTTTCTTATCAGCCACAGTATAATGTCAAATGTTTTGGCATTGTACCCGAACGCTGCAGATTCCTTTCGTGCCTCATTCTCTTGGTTCTCTCTTATTCACTATATATTTTCTAACTGCCCAGCAGGCACCAGGGATAAATGAAGCTCAGTCCTGCTGTCAGTAACTTGCAGTGTACTCTTTATTTAAAAGACAATGCAAGGATCACCTCTGGAAACTGTGTGCTTACCTTCAGCTAATCTGGATCCTTCCCCGCCACGCCTACGCACAGTTCTGTAATTCTAGAATGATTTGTGCATATTTGTCTTGATTTATTTATGTGATTTATGCATGGTATACCTTTAAAGTTATTCATTTGTTTGATAAATATTTATTCAACATTAACTATGTGTTAGTGACTGGTCATTGCCAAAAGCTACTTGACATTCTTACTGGCCTTCCCCAATGGCATGACTCTTCCATGCCTGTCGATACATCCATATTTTGCATTATTTGCGGAGTTGTCAAGTGTCTGTTTCCCAGCCAGGCAGCAGCTCCCTCTACCACTCTGCCAGCTGCTCTCCCTGCATGGCTTCAAAAGCGTAGTTCCAACTCAGCTCCAACTCATAAAAGGAGTTAACAGTGGAGCTGCGTCAGTGGGTATGTTTACAGGTCTTTTTCCCCCCTCCTTTTCTTATAACATAAATCATTAGTTGTCTTGTCTGAGTGAACAAGTGGCTATTTGCAGGCATGAACTTTCATCAATATTCTTACTTTTCTATCATCAGTATGTAGACATTAATTATAAGGAGAAAAATAGATCTCAGATTTTAAACATTAACAAATAAGAATCACATAATTTTGAAACTAGAAGGCAATTTGCACCTGGAACAATCAGGTCCAAACCTTCCAGAGCTCAACTCAAAGGCACACAAGTGAGATGGAATGTACAAAAAAAAAAAAAGAAAAAAAAAAAGAAAGAAAGAAAAAGAAAAAGAAAAAAAGAAAAAAAAGAAAAACGAAAGCATGGGGCAGTGTTTTAATTTGCATCTAAAAAAGACACCCAAGATTTAAAGAGCTATCAATGTAGTAAATGTTGTTTATACAAGGAATAAATCAATTATTCGTCTTCCAGTGGATTTTAAGTCCTACCTTAGGAAAGAGCAAAGCACGTGTTACCCAACTCTGGTCATTTGGGCAGAAGACCAATGTGTTGCCTGCAGAGACAGCGAGGCTCCTCGAGCTTCATCGAGGTAGGGCAATTCAGAAACAGAGATGCAACGTGATAGTATTTTTTACATAGTTTAACCTGAAGTAGCGTCAGCTAATTTTATCTTCATTAGTTATGGAAGTGTGCAATCTGAACCCAGAAGCGTGAACTGCCAAGGAAAATATATTTAATGCACTGACTCATCTCTGCTTCACTTTGCGCTCTGCAGACCTTAAAGTTTCAGTTCCAGAGGCAAACGACTCTGTTTTAAATTTAAATAATAACAGAAAATTGCACTGCAAATAAACTGAGAGGAACAACTTAAGGAATAAAGATTTCGTTGTTGGAGAAAACAATACGTACTATATTATTATTACTTTCAATTCAGTAAATTCTAAGATGTGTTTGGCATTTATTATAAAAAACATGACCTGAATTACACATCCAACCATCTAAAATGTTCCCAAAATAATTACTCTGAATATTATGAGATAGCTAAGAAATTTTTGAAAATGTCATAAATAATAATGATTTTTGTTACAACTTTTTCACATATTACTAATTATATTTATATGTATTTAATAGTCTCTACTTAGATATATGTCTAAGTTGGCTTAACAAACTATTTCCTCACATTATTTGTTGAAATAATTTTATTTACATTGGAAAAGTGTATATGTTTTCTCTAGTGACTTTCTAACCCTAGCATTTCATTTCAATTTCGTTTGACAAATTATATTTGATATCTACCGTATGTCATGTAGCGCTCAGGTTATACAAACTAGCAAGATAAAATTCCCTATTCTCAATGACTCAAAACGTGTCTCTAATTCCTAGCTTTAAATGGCAGTAGTTTTTTTCTTTTGAGAAGGTTGCAGATACGTCAGTTAATATTTTGTTTTTGCTTAATTTTTAACAGAAATTAACATGTAAGCTAACAAAAACCATACCTATATACATGTGTATGTGTGTATATGTGTATGTATATATACTTACGCGAAGAGATTGAAGGGTATTTTTACTACAAATTGTATATTAGATTTATTTTGAGCAACCTGAGCCCACATCGGGGCAGATTCAACGTAGATTGCTTTCATGCTTGTTATAAACTGAACCCTTTAAACTGAATACATGATAAATGTTTTCTCTAAGTCTTCTACAGTATGAGCTACCTTTGAGTTGCTCACTCATTTATGAAGGTTTAGGTTTGGTTCCCTGAATTGGGGTAAAAATTGCAATTCATGATACCAAGAAATGAGCATAGACTTCTTGCCATGCAACACTGAATTTGTGAATCTAACCCGAATGTATAATGTGAGTTTCCTAAATTCTTTGGCAAGTTTCTCTTTTTATGAAATCACTGAAGCTCAAGCCTCTATTAGATACACTGTTGACACTTGGGTGCCTTAAAAATGTACCTGTTCACTGAAGAAAATGATAAAACAGACAGAGAGCATTTGTAGAGTTTAACAGTGTTTGGAGCCTCCTAATAACATTGTATAATTTTCTTTAGGAAAAATCACGACACTGACATGAAGAATATATCTATAATTGCATAGCTTGTCAGCAGACAGTATATATGCAACACCCAAGATCTTAAATCGATTCCGATCACTTACTCTAGCACAATTCTCACTCATAAAATTATTGGTTGTTATTGCATGTTAATTTTTTGTATGGCATTTCACTGGTGACAGCTTGTTTTATGTTACAATATTCTACTGAAATAAAGTAAACCATAATTAATGAATTACATACAAATCACAGCTAAAGTAAGGAACAAAGCTGGTAGTATAACCGATACACACTGCTTTACGATGGTTGTGTTAGTAAAACATAAAGCTGTCATTAGAGCTTATTTTCTTAAAGGACTGCAAAGCGAAAACTGTAGTTGTTTCCCCCCATTCGATCTTTTCCCCATGGTAATGTGCTGGATGGCATGAGAACACAGCTAGGAAAAATGCCTTGGTGTTCTTCACTCCCCACGTAATCGAGATGAATACTAGTTTAAGTCACAGTATGGGAAGGCTTGAAAGGCAGCCCAAGGTGGTGTTAGATAAATAGAATTGTTAAAAGCCTGATTATCTTGGAAGCTAGTCCCAGTTGTCTGTGATAACAGTTTCTGTGTTCATCATATAGACGCCATCCATTTCCTAGCATGCAACTCAGAATGCTGTAAGATATAAGTCATGGTCTGTGAAGTGTGCTTCTGGGTGGAATGGTCTTGCCCAGATTTTCAGACAACTACTGTGTGTCCCATTTGTTTCTGGCTAATAATTCCCAAGGAATTATTATTTATTCATATACTAGTGGGTGTGAGCTAATCATAAGATCATAGGGTGACTTCAAATTTGGGGTCAGAGGGAAAAAAAAACATAGAGGATGTAAGACAGACCAATGGACCACATTAATTTCTCATACAAAAACTAACTCAAATTTTGTCTACCATGCTTGCCTCTTGCCCACAGAGTTTATGAGGAGAGATAATTAAATCACATTATTGGGGAAATGTATTCTCTTTGGGTTAGAATTTTGAAACATAGATATGTTCATTTTAGATATTGAGTGTGAATCAAGTTGTTTTTTACCAATGGAAAATGATCTAAAGAATCATACTTAGGTGTAGTAGTATGCCTAAATGTTATTTCTCTCTTTGTGCCTGTTTTTCTGCCTCTGTTTCTGTCTCTCTGTATCTTTTCTCTCTATGAAAATGAAATATTGTGTGTGTGTGGAGGAGAGGGCAGCATTTTTTGAGGGGAAAGCATCGTTAAAATTAAAATACAAGAATATGTCTATATAATGTGTTAATAAGCCTTATAAAATACTTTTTTTAGTTGAAGTAAAGATTACTATCTGCAAAAGAAGAACTTTCATGGCTAAGGTCATTGACTATTTTTTTGAGTCTGCATGAAATGGGAAGATTAGCTTCTAGGAAGCAAAAGTAGATCAATATAGCTCTGTTTATCTGATATTACATTTTGCCCCTTCTAACTAGTCAAGGGAATTGAAATCTCTCTTTACTAGCTAAGTTTAAATCACCTGAAAGCACACATTAACATCAAGTTTCTAAGCCTTTTTTTTTTGAAACATGTTTTCACATACAAGTGAGATACTATTGAAATGAATTCGTATACCATCAGAATTTATGTTTAAATCTCAAAGCCATTTGGTTAAAATTCTATCTTTGAAGTTCCTAGCAATTTAAACTTTTTTTTTTTTGAAATTTGTTATAGTTTTAAATGATCACCCTTAATCCTTGACTCAGAATTTGACTTATGAATAATAGTAAAACATATTTGTTCGATGTTTTTAGAAATCATTTTTCATGAACCAGTTCCTATGCACATCCAATATAAAGAAAAGGATCACATCTCTTCAAAGATCTTTCACATTGTATTCAACCATTTTGAAACAATTTGGGAAAGGGGAAGAAGCTGAATATTGGGGAATAACAATATGATAAATGGGGTCCAAGATACTACTTTAAAACACATTATAGAGCTCAAGATTACATGTTCGAACTTGAAATGGCTAATTTCTTAGTCCAGTGATTTAATTCACAAAACAAGGGGAGTTTACTTCTTGCATGATTTTCTGTTATTGTAATGATTTTACAAATTCGTGTTTCCAATGTCTGAAGAAGTATGCACCTGGACAGAAGAAATGAGATTGTTCGTACTCACAATTTAAAGGAAAATTGTACATCATAATCTAGTTTGGAATAATTTAAAACATAATAAAATGTTGTTAATTCAATACAGAATATTTATATTGGTGATTACTAATGTTATTTCTTGGAAATATGATTTGAATGTGTATGCAGGTTTTATTCTCTGAGATGCTACACCTTTACATATTTATTTATGAAGAATGCCTTTCTTTCCAAGAGACTTGCATAATCACCTTTGCAAAAATGTATGTCGGTTAACAGGATTTTGAAACACATATTCATAATATCCAACAGTACAGATAATGGTATCAAATAAAGTAGACATGTCTGCCTTCAGAGTACAATAAACATTGAAACTTTTCATTACTGAATTTTGTGAATATTTATTTGCAACACTTGCAAAAGAGATGAACATTTTTTTAATTATTAAAAAAATTAACAGAAAACTTTATAAACTCACAGTCAAAAATGAAACCTTTAAATCTCCAAAGTCACCACATAGGCCCATTAAATATTACTGAAAAAATCTTATAAAGTGGTTGTGGTGGAGAGTAAAAAGGAAAAAAGGATTTGATAAAATAATAAATACCACATTGACTATCTTTGAATCTTGGTAACAGTCACTGTGAAATCTATATTAATCCAATAAACAAAGAAGCTAAAATCAGTTAACTGAAGGTAAAATCATTATCCAATATAGACTAATTCTATTTCCAGTGAGTGGGGAATATAATTCTTATAAATGTAAACATAGTCATAGATCTCACAGTTTCATAAATATAAATGATATAACCCCATTCCCTTTAGTCTAGAAGAGTTCATTCTGTTGGCAAGCACAATTATTTAAGGGAAATATATCTTTACTTTGAGTGGTCATGGATAAAAATTGAGACAACTATAAATTAATGAAATCCTCTGCAGAAAGCTCTTTGAAAATACATTTGCAAAGATCACTCTTTCCTTAGATATATATTCCAGGGGATTTGACTGTCATCCAGATAATAGCAGGCTGGCTTTTAAAAACTGCCCAATATCAGCTTGGGAGAAATAACCCTATTTATATCTATTCAATTCATTCAATTATTTATTCATCAAATAATTGGTGTAACCCATACGCCAGGCACATAGTAGGCTCTGGAGACAGACATAAATGGAACCGAAGGCTGCATTTGAAATGCTCTGGTCAAAATCACAAAAGTGATAATTGCAGAAAAGCAGGTTTTGTCAGTAAACCTACCCAGGGAGCTCAGAGGAGGAAGCAGCCAGCTCTTTGTAATTTTATGAGAAATTTTACTCTAGAAATAACTTTTGAGATACATTTGAAGGATGAGTAGAAATCAATCAGAAGGCGGAAACTTTTGTTGCTTAATTGGTTGATGGAGGAGAAAATCTTGTCATTGGTAACAGTGTACAGACAGAAGGAAAAAGGAGATGAAGTAATGCTTTGCGTTAGAGTTTTTGATTTGTTTATTTTTTCTGTTTTTTAAATGAATTTATCCATGAAGACTATGTCTGCAAAATTATATATTATCTTTAGAGTGCAGAACGATAAATGATTATTTCAAACAGAGTATTAATTACAGACTTGATTTTTGTGTCTCAGAAACCATTAAATTGGCATGTTATGATTTTTCTTGATGGAAATTAAAATACTTAAGAATTATTAAAAATACAAGTATAACTATCTTGACATTACTACATGAATTGAAGAACCGAGAAACTGTGACATCATGTAGCAAAGGTGGTGTTTAATAACATAACTTAATAACTTGTCCTATTTGACAGTTCTTTGTCTGTTGTTTTGTGCTCAATAATATTAGCAGCTTATGTGGTCATGTAACATGTGCACAACTGTTTTGAAAACCACTCTATTTTGTCATTAAATCGGAATTAAGTAGTCCTCCACTTCTGCCAATCAATCCTAGTATATTTCTATGACATCATAATTTTCGAAACGTATTTGCAAAATAGAGACTATAGTATAAGTAATTTATAACAAATCAACATGATTAATAAATATTTAAAAATAATTGTATTACTATTAGTAAGGCCATATTTTGTGACTACAATAAGATAAATCATTATGTTTTATAGTTACATTTAGTAAGCACTTAGTTTTTTCTTTGATAGTGTAAAACATTCACCCAACTAAAACTTAATTCATCATTTCACCACCACCCCCCCCCCAAAAAAAAAACTAAAGCATATTTATTATATCTTATATCTTAGCCAGGGACTTCATGGGGTGAAGTGGAATGGGAATGCAAAGAAATTAAAGATACAATATATATGGCTTTCAAAAACTAAAACGGAAACTAACCTTTAGTAATGGAGAGGAGAATACATTTCACAAGATTTTCTATTGAGATGAAAGATTTACTGTCAGTTTCATAATATAGTAGTAAGTTATATTATTAAGAGTAAAATGTAATAGCACGGTGTTATTTCTAGAACGGTGAAGATGGGTGCTGTTGTGGACTAATGAATAATATGCAACATTATTGTAAAAATGCATAATTTGTATATGTATTAAGAGAAGAATCTTATGGACCATTAAGCTGATTTATAACCAACATTTTTGACTAGTTAAAAGATATTTGTTCTTCCTTTTCTTTATCAGACATGTTTCTTAGAACAAAATAGAAGACACATTGTAACAGTTTTTCATTTGCTGCATTAAACACCTTTAAGTGCCTGTCCACCAAAGATTTTCATATTCCATGCTTTCAAGATTGACATGTTATTATTCCCCAGAGTTCTAAACCTAATTTTATTTTCTATTAAATCCTACCAGACAGGTGATATTCAAAACCACTCTTAGAATTAAAATGTAAGTAAATCCATTTAACTCTTATTATAATATTTGACTGCCCTCTTGTAATCTTCCTGTTAGAATCCATTAAAAATCCATAACTGTTTTTTTCCTACAAGCTAGATATTTAAATTATAAATAAGGGAAATGAAAAAGAAAACAAGAGCTCTGAGAAACTGTTGATCATATCATCTTAATCTGATCATTTACATGATATCAACACCTTATTTAAACACCCTGAAACACCCTCTGATAATTTGTTGGACTGGAATTGGAATGTGGGGGAAAAGAACATTCCTATGCTGAGTCGATGGTTGGATTAATGATTCTGAAGCAGTTATTTTGGTGGGGGATTGGGCAGGGAGAAGGTAGGCACGAGAAAAGAAAAAAAATGACGGTGGATTCTATTTATATTTATTGTGTTTTTTTACTTTTTATGATAACCTAATATAAATGTTCTTCATGTTTTCTCACCCCAAAGTGTGTCTTGACTCTCTTTCTTTGCGCTATCAATAGATATACACAGTTAGCATTAGAATTTATGAACTTTTAAAACAGAATGCTTAACTAATAATCTAAGTATGTAAATATGTTAAAACCAATGATCAAATATTCACAATGCCCATAGCTCTGGAATGCACAAAAAGAAAAACTTTAATTTATATGTTAATCATTTATATAAGTTTCACGTTGTCAAAATTATCATGTACAATATGACCAGAGGTTTCATTACTTGAATCCAATGATTTAGTTTAGGTTTTGTGTGTAAAATCAAAGTCCTGTAAAATACAAGCATATTTAAGGGGGGGAAAAGCAGGTATATCCAATAATGGTTACTAATTACCTGTAAACAATTAATATGAATAAATAATTAACATATTTTAATAGAAATATTATATCTTTAAAATGTTATTGCTGCTTTATGAGATCACCATGCTAAATAAATTTTATTTTAATTATTTTCATTTAGCAACCTTTTACAGTGTTTATAAGTGGTCTTAATATGCTGTTGCCTATGGGGAAAATAAAAATTTGAAAAATTAAAATAATTATTAAAAATTCCCAGAAAGTGAAAAAAAAAACCGATATCAGCTCATAAATAATACAATAGCACTCAGATGATGTAAATATTCAATATCTTCATATTGAAAGCCATGGTGACACAATTTTTCTTATTTTTGCTGATATTTGGATGTCAAAATATCAGACTCACTTCCCCTAGAATTGCTGCTGGAGTAACTAGGTAGCAATCGTAGTTCTTGGAAAACAACTAAAAACCAATTAGCAAATTGACTTTGATGTGTGCCATCCTTGCAAATGACATTGGACTTCCCCTGAGGAGATATGGTATTTGTGAGCATTTCAAATGAAACATGAACACCAAGGACTCACATTTTCTTAGAAGAAAGAAAATGGAATACAGTGCTTTTAAATCAACATTATGAGGGACAAAAAATGCAATAAAATAAGACCTAAAAGATCTTTCCATTTATATTTTGGTGAGATACTCATATGAAAGCATGCTATTGTTTTATATCCATTGCATCTCATTTTCCTCGTCAGATAAATGTTTGTAATGTATTTTTTTTTCTTTTCTGACACTCTTGTTGATCAGCAGAAATCGACGTCTGATAACATTTAATGTGAACTGTATCACGCTTTGTAAGGTACATAGAGGGAATAACTAAGAACACGTCTTTATCCTTAAATCGCAGCTGCAGATTGTGAGGATGAACTGATAAATGTTCAGTTAATCCCCGAAAAGTTTTGTTCTTAACAGAAATGTAGTTTGTTAAATGACCAAATATCATTCAAGCATTGTCATAACTGAAACAGCAGAGATGTCATATTTATCTGATTCTATTTTAAGTTTTTTAGTAGTCAGAGATAAAGCAATTGCCAATGCCCTTCTTGTATCAAAGAGTACACCCTATGTTTTATTTTGTTTTTTTACTCAATTAGAAACTGTGTTGCGTCAGTAGCCAACGATTCTGGCATTCCTGACATTAATGTCATCCCCATTTCTAGGTCTCATCAGATAACTTTCTCTACCCCTGAGCTTGGTGGCCTATTCCTGCTAATTAGATTCACTTAAAAGAATTTGACCTATCAGAACACATTAAATTTGAATTAGGGTCATTTTCAAGTATATTTGTTTTCACAGTATATTTAGAAGATGAAAAGTTTAACAATTAATAGATTTCCTGGGTAAGAGTTCACTTTTAAGCCTAGCTGTAAAAGGAAGGGTTGTAATATTTTTCCTCTATTCACCTGCCCTTTCTGATCTTCATATAATAACTTCTTTTTAGAAGAAATTATTGGAGTGCCTGATGTGAACCCTTTATACAGGAATCTATGCCAAGTTACAGGTTTTCTTTCTTCTTAATAATTCTAATCGTATGCATTCCTTATCACATTGAATTTGTCCTTGGTATAGATGGCAAAGCTCTAAGTGAGGGTTTAATTATAGCCATTTAGAGACAACTTTAAAACTCCTGTCTAATTTACAGCAGTTTAAAGTAGAGTCTGGATGAGAGTTTAAAAGTTTTAAAATTACTAATAGATAAGATACTTACAGGGAGGTTGGTACAGTTTAAAATATTTTTCAAGGAGAAATTAGAGAATCAAGAGACTTTTTCATAATTAAAGTCATATGACCAGGCCTAGTTTTGAATTTTAACTCAGGTAGTTGTGCCTTAGAATTTGATTGCTTAATTGACTAGTTTTATGTTTATCTTTTCTAAGATGTCCTTCTAAGAAACTTTTGTGATGCTTCTGATTTAGGACTATATTTTTTGTCACAATTTTTTTTTTTTTTCCTGGAGAAAACTGCTTTAAATCATAAAAATATCAATATTATTTCATTTCAGTATTAAAATTATACCTTACAAAGTCTGAGAAGAAAAAGAATCTCAAGTTTTTTTAATTCTTATAGAAGTTACTTCAAATACATATAATAAGTTTTAAATATATGTTTTCTCATTATTCAAGGGTGCTTATTTTAATCAAATATTTATGTCACTATAAAACAAGGAAACAGATACTTATCTATACGTTTTCTTTATTGACAAATACTAAAGCTCTATTTTGTTTCCAAATTAATTCTAACCTTTATAAATTATAAGATGTAAGTTTATCACCTGAAGAACAGAAAGTTAAAATCTGATTGCGTTAAGGCATGAAACCACTATCCCTACGAGAGAGGTTATTGCCACGACAACGGTCTTTAGAAGGAGAAATATTTTAATTGCTACTTTAAAAATATAATTTTAAATTTTATTCTTCAAAGGAATAAAATGATCGTCTTTTTTTTTTTTTTTTTTTAGGTATACAGAGGGGTAACTAGATAATTTTGTAAGCACTGTGTACAGTGATAGAAATAACTTCTTTGCATTTCTCTTATTGAAGTTGACATGAATACTTCTTTCTCAACTTGAATCAGGGTTATATTTCTGGGTCTTAAAAAGGAAAACAGATAATATCATATTTCATAGACCATGGAGCAAAATGTGATTTTTATCCTTTAAAACAACCACAGTCGCTCCTCTTTCTTTTTTCCCCAGCAATGTGTCATCTACTATACTTTTTACGATGTCAGTTTGCTGTGGGGTTTTGCATTGTTTACATCTTATTACTTCTTAAGTTTCTCAGATTGTTTATAGTTGTTTCAAGGTAATGAAATCCCTGAAATAGAAAAAGAATATGTAATGTCTCCAGGTGACATTGGAATGGACAAGAGTTTTGAAGTTTATGTCTTGAACTTCTAAACATACTGCAATAATTTTAATCTAATGTGACTGTCTTAGTATTCTAATATTAGAAAGAAACATCATAAATTCATTAATCCATGAAACACAATATATTCCTCAGGTTTAAAATCTTTATGGCTACTTCTAAATTGTTTTTGACTAAAGAGCCAATTTGCTCAAAAAGAAATTACATATTTATTTCTGTATGCTACCTCTGATTTCCGATTTCAGCTGTATGATTGGGTGACTTTTGATTTCACTAGGTCCATATATATTATAAATGTAATCTTTTTTTACTGATCTTTTGCTTTTTCTCTACCTTGAAAACAACAACCTCATTTTGTGTTTTGTTTATTATTTGTTTTTAAGGTACAGGCCATTTTCCCTCAAAAAATAGTTTCTCTTTTTTTAAGAAATAACTCTAGAAAACTAATTGCCTACGACAACTTTACAAATATAACACAAAGATATGATTTTAAACATTTTTTTGTCTGTCTGTTTCTCTAAATACATTTTTCTCTCCTCTTTCTTCTTCTCTTCTTTCTCCTTTCTCCTTTCCTCTCCCTCTTCCTCTTCTTGCTCATCTTTCTCCTCCTCCTTCTTTCCTGCTCTTCAGCAAGTTCACTATGGCTCACGGCAAGGAGAGCTGTGACCTGCACCTATGCACAGCCCGCTCATCCCCAGGGATTAATCTCAGCTCCACCAAGGCCTATGGCATTTTTCCCTAGTCAAACCTGTCACCCAAATCCTGCTCTTCACACTACCTCCTGTGCACCAGTGAAATGCTTCTGCTTGTAATCATTCGACAAAGATTTATTTATCTAGCTACATGTGCCAGGAGAATAATTTTCCTTTTTCTATATCTAGGCTTTGAGAGTGAAGATTAGTTGACATGACACATAAATTGTTAAAATATTATGCTGAATTCTGACCTGATGATACTACTATCAGGGTGATCCAGCAGTGCACTTTCGCTCAGAACTTCATAAGCATTAAGTTGGTCTATGATATCCTGCAGCAGCCCCTGTCAACCTTTTTTTATTATTCTTATATGTATAAGGGGTATCATATATAAGAAACTGCCATGTGCAATTCTTGCATCTCAGCTATAGATATATATCTTTCCCTGCCACTCAATAAAGAACATCAAAATGCAATGAGAAGAAGAAAAAGATAGTGTAATTTATTATTTAAAAATATGGGATACTTAAAACACTTAGTCTGCTAAGTAACATTAGTGACATATTCCTTGTAGCAGTAATAAGAGCTCTTATGCTCTAGTGTCACACTGCTGTTGAAAGCCATCATATTGCCATTCTAAAAAACTTATAAGTTGCACTCAGCTGTCCACCCTTCTCACATCCTCTTGCGATGTGCAGCACACATGGTGGGACAGATGGCCAGAGAGAGTTGTGTTATCTGTGCTCATGCAGCAGTTTCTATGTGCGTCTTTACCATTAGCATATGACTCTTCTGCCCTCATTTCTTTCGTACGATAGTGTTAAGAGAGAGAGTTGCATCTGCTGTACAGATTGTTGGGATCCTCGCACTAAACAATTAGTTAGGGATTGCCTATACGGTGGAAAAATTCTGAGTACCGGTTTTTGCATGGTTTCCCTTGAGAGACAGAGGCCATTTATTGACAACTTGAAGGTGACTTGCCCTGTGAGCTTTTGTCATCTTCCTAATTCAGCAGCAAACCACAGGTTCACAGAACTGGATGACCTACAAGGTTTTTTTTTAAACCTCTAAAATTCCTAACCTTACATATTAGTTTGGGCTGTGAATGAGAATAAAACCCAAATCTAGTCTTCTTATGCATAATCATTCAACCGGTTAATAGATAGTTATATATAGCAAGTTCTAAAAGCTATGAAATAGCCATCTCCATAAATCTTTCCTCTTAAATATTTAATAAATACTTATCAGGAATAAGAAATAAGATGAGCATATAAAACACCATTTTCTAACCTCAAGAGGTCTCAAGTCTACTTGAAGAAATGGAAACCCGTAGCTTCTGTGAAGTGTATACCATGCCTGGGGATGGGACAGGTAAAAGTAGACATGTGTCTACTTATCTGGGAAATACAGAACCGTAATATTACTCTTGTCAGATATGGTGCTTTTAGGGTAATGCTGGTGCATTGTGATATTTTTCTCTTTTGGGGTAGCATGGTATTCAAAACAAATTAGATTTTAATGTCATACTGTCATCACATTCAGTGATCACATTAAGATCCAGAATACATGGCATTTGCTTAATATTCTATTGAAAACTAGTTTTAACAAATACTATTTTGTATTTAATAAAAGGTAATATGAAATTTTAGTTTTCTTTGTTTACAGGTTGAAAACTGTGGTCATGTATTTACTTTCTGCATTTTGCAGAGGTAATTTTCATATGCTCATTTTGTACCTGGAACATATAAAAACAGTTCTGTATAAAAAGTGCACACCCCTTATATAGCAAGGCATAGTTACTTCCCGGATTCATAGTTTTTTAGCGCAGCCCCTAAAAATAGAGCTTTGTATTGTTTTCAGGTTTCTCATTTAGTTTGGAAAAAATCCTCCCCATAATGTAATGACACTTTCTCATGGAGTCAGTGTGAAAATGTGTAGTTTAAAAAGATACACACACCAAGGTTACTTATTGTTCCATTCTCAAAGTACTATTTTACAAAAAGCGTAACTCCAGATACAAGGCAAATGTTTCCATCTCCAGTCAAAGAACTAACAACTGTAAAATGAACTCGGGATGGATTACTTCTCACAAAAACCAGGGCTTGGGCAAGACGATATAAAAATTATTACATCTTTGAAATGTTGAACGAAAATAATTCCAGTAAAGTTCCTGTAATTAAATCTATTTTCATTTAAGCCTATAGTTTGTGCTTCTCTTTCTCCTCAGGGCTCTACAGCAAAGTTATTTCTATAATCAAGCCTTTTAAAAGGAATAGAAAATGTAACCTAGAATCTCTCTTTGAATGAATTTTCCTTTCTCTACACAATTTAAATTTCTTAGAAAAATGTTTTCAATTATATTTTAATCTATTATATTAATAAACAGAATGGTACCTTTAGGATCAGCTTATGGTACAATTAGAACTATTAGTAAAAATTGACAAAAAAAACTCATTCATAATGGTGACTATACCTAAAAAATACAAAGAAAGAAATATTAAAAGAGAAAAAGAATATCAGGCAAAAAAAGGTAAGGTGAAGGAATGATAGACATATAGATATGACAAGGTAGATAGTAAGAACCTTTTCAGCTCTATCTAAATTATGTAGTCAAATTTTCAGAAAAGACATAATTTTATCAGTCATCATATGCTTAGTAACATAAGTTTGTTCCTATAAGTACTCACCTTGCTTTATTGACTGTAGCCAACTCTGGAATGCATTCATGGACAGCCAATCGATTAATTTATGCACTAAATTACATATATGCTTTGTGTTTTTGCATGTGATTCAGCCTAAGATTTTTTTTTTTTTTTTAGATTGCATACTTTGTGAGAGTAAAACTATTCTGTTTTGTTTTGATTTTTAATGTACTGAAAGAGCCAAGAATGTGCCCCTGGATCATGGGCAAGAACTCCTGGGAACTCCTTCAAAGTGCACCCTGGAGGCCCACCCAAACCCCTGGAATAAGGAACTGGGAGGAGGGCGGCGGGGGGAGCAGCCTCCGGTGTAAAACGCCCTCCAGATGATTTTGACCCTTCTAATTTGAGGACCACTGGCCTAAAACATGCTTATTATACAGAGAGCTGGACAGAGCAAGTGCCCACAAAAAAATGACGTGATTGTCCCATTTCACTCCATGTGCAATGAGAAACTATTAATTCAGGCTTATTTAGTCACAGCGATTGCTTAACAGATGACAAGATGACCTTAGTAAAGCACAATATCCTCTCAGTGCCTATTACACTCTGGGAGGGCACCTTGGATAAACTAGTTTCTAGTGTTTTCAGCCCAGCCAGTTTTCATGATTTGGTTACTATTTGTTATTATGTATAACAGAAGGCCTTACGGCTGATGCTATTGGCCCAGGTAACGTGGTTGATAATTAAATAAGTTAATTAAAGTAGGAATAACAAAATAGTTTTAATTTAAATCATGCAAATGTATAACCATTTGTCAATCTTTTTTATGCAATACCTGGACCATCTTTCGGTTAATCTTCTTACAGGACTTGTGTTATTTTCTTAATTAACTCATAATTTATGGGGGGTTTTTTTGTAATTTTTTAAAGTCTTTAGAGCTTAAAGATACATGTAAAGAAAGAAATTTTGATACAGCGCCTTTCTGGATTTTTAGGACACATCTCCCCTAACTTTTACACATTTTACCCACCATAATTCCAAAATACCTTTTGTTTTGTCTTTGTTTTGGTAACTTGCTTTCATTTTACCTTTTAAGAACAATCACCATAGTTTTCATGAAAAAAAAAGTACTCTTTATTCTTACTTAAATTTTAATGATGTATAAAATATTTAAATGACATATGTATAAGATGAATAATGACAATAAAAAGATCGTGTCAATTAAATTAGATAATTAAAAACCAATTACAATATTAAGATTAAATTCGGAAAAAAAAAAATCAAAAGCCGTTTGGGAAACAGGCAGCCGGGTTGTTAAGCCATGAAGGACAGGAACTAAGAACTGGAACAGCAGATTTACCTTCAGCTCTGAGCAAGGGAGGGGGAGGGGAGTTCCCTCTTCAGACCTTGAACAGCAGACATCCTTTGAGCTGGCGAGTCCTTAAAAGTGGTGAGAAAGTGACCCTCTGCTACATTAGGATATTGACTAATGTGCCAGGTTCTTTGTCTCCATTAACCTTGTTTTATTCCTTCGTTTGGGGGCATTCACTTTTTATTTTTATCCTGCATTTGTGCATGAATGATTCTAATCTTTAGGAAACTTTGAATGGTCTATGGGAATTCAGTTATGAGGATGCTCTGCCTTTATTTATGTTTGTTTTTTGGTGGTAAGTTGAACATCTGTTTCTCATTAGATTCACAGCACTCACAAAGAACCGAAGTGCAATTTTTTTTTTTTTTTAAGTATCTCATGCGGGACTTTGACGCTAACGGAAGCTCAAATTATGTTATGAGACAATGAAGTGGTGGGGATGAGGTCTATTCTTGGCTTAGAAATAATGATTTTAAACTCTAAAATGCTACATTTATTCAAATCATATTTCACCTTAAAAACAGTTAACTTCATATTATAAACCATTCTCAATTTGATACCTATACTTTTTAAATATTGCATACAACTTAATGAATGCCTTCTAGCATGGCTATACGCACTTGACAAGTCATTGAGAAATACTGCAAGATGAACTTTAAGGCCCTTTCAGTCACACTCACTGAGTGTTGAAGAAGCACAGTTCTGTTACTTGTCCTGACATTTTTTATTATTATTAAAAATCATATTAAGAGACACAGGCATTACCTATAATGAAAGGATGGAAAGGCAAATATATATTTTTTTGTCATGTTGATCAAAATAAAGCCATAGCCTAGGTTTAGGGGCTAGTAAAGAGAATAAAATTAGTGGGGAGCAGTGACATCAGGGAAACCTCTGATTCACTGCAAGTATGAGAACTAAAAATTGTCAGGGTTGCTAGGCAAACATACCTTTTACTAGCTATAGGTAATAGCATTAGATTACTTCTAACAATTTTGGTGATAAAGCTAAGAATATCATTTATCATTAAGCACCTAAGTAATAATATGGAATCACAAAAAAAATTAGTCTAACTCCATCTGGCAAACACTTACTTGCACGTTTTGATAAAAATATGCCATTAGCAGTGAAATGTCTGTTACCTTTAGTGAAAAAATAGATGTTTTTAAAAGAGTTCATCACATATTAGACAGTACTCTATTAATCCTTGAATGGCTTTAGGATATTTATAAGTAATACCTAGCAACTTAACTGTTTACCTAAAATCGGCAACCTTTGGAGGAGTGTCAGCATAGCAGCATCTGGGAGGAGAGTCAACTGGTTGCGCTTTTAGACAAATGCTTTCCTTTCTCTGGGTCTAATTGTCCTCAAAGAGAGCTATAGTTGTGATCTCTGAGCATTCTTTCAGCTCTAAACTACTCTGACCTGTCTGCCTCATTGAAGAAATATATTTTGTTGTTCAGCGAAAGAATATACTCTATTTTATAGACATATGCCCTCCAGTTAGAGACAGTTTAGATTTAGAAGATGAAATACCATTGAGGTGTGATCTTTCTGGTAAACCACCTGAGTGCATTTTGAAATGTGGAAGTCTGGTTAAATGGTTTTATAGAAAATGCCTGGGTAAAGGAGCTAGAGAGAATTGACTGTAAACCCACCCACCATTTACTACTTGTGTGCTTGGGGGCAAATTACTTACATTGTCGTCACCTAAAAAATGAGGATGAAAGTCTATCTTCTAGAATAGTTGTAAAAATTGAATAAAATGTGTAAACTGCTGAGCTTAGCGATGAAAACTGTTTTCCTCTCGCCCCAGCTTTCTGTCAGCTGCAATCTAAATGAACGAGAATTCCCTAATCAAATTTCTAAAAGTAGTATTATTCCATCACTTTTAGTTTATCCTTTATGCTCTTTTCCCATGTCCTTTTTATATTCTGTCAAATTCAAGTTGGTCCCTATTCCCTTTCCATTCCTTTTTCTCTATTGCTATGTAGCAAATTTACTTGAAAAATCGACACTTATTAACAATATTTGGCAGAGAGGAAATAAGTGCTGGATTTTTTTAAGCAAATTATATTAATGTAAATATACAAACCTGGTAAATAAGTCCAAACTTTGAATCTAAATTGTCTAGTTTGTTCTCAGCACTGATCAAAATGCCCTCTGTGATATTGGTAACTAGTGATTGTCTCAGCCTGCCTTTGACAGTCCTGGCAATCCTCTCTAGAGCAATTAACCTATAAATTGCTATCATTGTTTACACAAAACACATCAAGGAGGTCAGCAAATGATAACAGCATTTTCCTTTCATGTATACCAAGTACTAATAAATGCATTATTTAAGCCACATGGTAATTCCATGGGATAGCAGGTATTCTTATTTTGAAATTGTTTTAATCTCATCATTAAGTGACTTTTCCAAGATCTTATAAATCTTACAAATATAAAGTGTCAAAATCCAGGGTCTAAGTTGGGCCTCCACGTATATCCTCATACTCACATAGTGGGGACTCTGAAAACCTTTCTTTGATAGATTCCAATAATTAATTTCATTAATCTCTTAAAATAGTTAGTACCTGCTACCCCTTACAGAGATCAAGTTGTTTCTGCCTTGTTCATTTGCCCATAAATAAACCCCGGTAATTTTTAAAGGCTATTTCTTTTTGACATTCTCTTTTCATTATGAACTGTATTGAAGAAGTAGTTCTGGTTAAATATATGTGTACATGGGTGAGTGTTTGTCTTTCTTTGTTCTTTCTCTTATTTTTCTTAATTCGCTTTTATTTTTTATTCTCTTTTTAAATTAAAAAAATGACATAAAATATAGATAACAAAATTTACCATTATAATCATTTATAAGCGTATTACTTGGTAATGTTAAGTATATTCGCATTGTTGTACAAACCAATCTCCTGGATTATTTGACATTACAAAACTGAAACTCTGTACCCATTAAACAACTTCCCATTTGCCCCTCCTCCAAGTGCCTGACAACCACCATTCTACTTTTTGCTTCTGTAACTTTGTCTACTCCTGATAGCTCGTAAAAGTGAAATCAGATTGCATTTATCTTTTTGTGACTGGCTTATTTTACTAAACGTAATATCCTCAAAGTTCGTCCATCTTTTACAATATGTCAGAATTTTCTTCCTTTTTTTAACTGAATAATATTCTCTTGTAGATATACTACAGGTTGTTTATCCACTCATCCATCAATGGACATTTGGGTTGTTTCCAGCTTTTGGCTATTGAAATAATACTGCTACGAACTTGAGTGTACAGCTCTCTCTATGAGACAGTACTTTCTTTTCTTTTTCTTTTTTTTTTTTTTTTGCATATGTACTCAGAAGTGATACATCCAATTATCCAGCCACTTATTTTTTACATCCAATTATTCATCATGTTTTACATATTCTACTTCTTCAACATGTCCTGATGCTACCATGCTCATAGACCAAATTACCTTGTACCCAGATAATTATAATTATGTGTTTAGGGTCTTGTCTTGCCAATGGTCATTTGTTCCCTCCAATATGTTTTTAAACTCCTGCCAAATAATATAGTATAGCACCAATGCTGTTTCTTTGCTGGAATTAAATGCTTCTCCATCATTAGCTACTATATAAAATCAACACTGCTTAGTCTGGTGATCAAGATTTATTACATTTTTAACCTCATTTACAATCTAGCTTTCACTGTTTCTCCTTACCAAGTCTGGATTCTAGCCAGTTTGAATTACTTATAAACATATTTTCTATACTTTTCACATTCTGATCTTCTTGCCTATTTATTGCTGTTCACCATCCGGAATGTTTTTCTATATACTTTCTCTCTCCTCCACCCAAATTGTTCATGTCCGTAAAGCCTCAGCTAAAATTCTGAGACTATATCTGATTTCATGATTTTATACTACCTCTCTAATAAACTAATAGTACTTAATTGATTGTTCTTCTATGGCATTTATCACTTTCTATCTTGTACAATAGTTATTTATGTATCTTGAATTTCATACAAGATTTAGCTTCCAAACTACAGCTCAA
Organism: Rousettus aegyptiacus; assembly: GCF_014176215.1. Taxonomy (NCBI): domain Eukaryota; kingdom Metazoa; phylum Chordata; class Mammalia; order Chiroptera; family Pteropodidae; genus Rousettus; species Rousettus aegyptiacus. Next base: position 80,312,581 of record NW_023416286.1, read on the forward strand.
GAGCAGATATTGTGTGTGTGTGTGTGTGTGTTCATCTTTTTATCTTATCCAGTACATAACAGAGTACTCAGCATATAATTAGCAATCAATACATTTGTTTCAAGGGAATGAGTCAACAAGTAAATTAACATAAGTATTGTGGAATGGGAGAAATACAGTTTCTTCAGATTCTTAAACTTTGTGAAAGCTTTATATTTGTTAAGCAGAGAGAAAGCAGGGAGAGAGGTATTCAAATAGGGTTGGCATTTGAGCCCAAAACCACAAATCTTTTAAGGAAAGATACTTATGACATTTTCGTGCATTGCGGAGATCATTTAAGCAACAGTTTGGCTTCTGAAATATATCTTTGAGGAAAAATTGTAATGGCAGCAGAATTTTGCCTATTAATGAGAAATGGTATTTTATTTGATGGTTAGCATCCTATGCTTAAAATCATTTATCTTATAGTATATAAGACTAAAAACTAAAAATTAGCTCAATTTAAAATTAAGAGCTACTTTAATCTATTAGGTGTTTCAAGTTATATATTCATTTTATTTCAGGTATATTAAAACATTGAAGAAAATGTATTTTAAAAGATATTGTACTCAAATTGGTATAAAAGATACATTATTTTGAGCACATTTACATTTTGCCTTAAAAACATTTCAAAACACGTCTCGATACCCATCTCTCCTATAAAGGACAAATCTTTGATTGATTGAAACAAAAATATCTTTGAAATACAGAAAACCTTTTTTCCTATACAGGCAGAGTATTTGGAAAGTCAAGTAGGTATTGGTAAATTGTATAGATGTTTGGATAAGAAGAATGTGTGATCCTCAAACACTCAATAAAATCTCAATATCATGTTATAATGTTAAGTTAACTGCAGAATCACTAAACTAAATCCCTCACATTCCCCGTGTTGGTTGGCACTGTTTCTGGAGATGCTTCTTTGAAATTTATAACTTGAAAAAAATTGGAAAATATGACTCTGAAAAATGTTCTCAAATATAGAGAACAATTTTCCACCTTTGTATTATTTTTTAATTCATAATATTACTTTAAAAAATCATCTTATATCATTAGTAACAATGGTCTCATAATCAAAAGAGAATATTTATGATTTTCTCCAAAGCTCATTAAGCTATAATCAATTACGTCTGTGTCATTATTATTTCTATAACTGTCTAAAAGCTGCAGCAAAATATTATTTTGTGAATTTACCCATGCCTAGAAATTTGAAATTTATAATTGAGTTTCTAATTCATAAACTCAAAGAAATAGTGATAATTGTAAAGAAAATTATACCAGACACTTGTTAAAAATAGCAAAGAAGGCATTAGTCATGATTATTGCAACAGGGAAGAAAGTTGAACTCAATTGACACAAAAGACGGAGGAGCTGATGGAAACTAAGATGACTTTAGAGAAACTAAGATGACTTTAGAGAGTAGGTTGATCTAAGTGTTTCCTATTTTAGGCCAAGTTAGGCCCTAACTCTCCCACTGGGACTGAAAAATCAGAGCCCTATTTTTCTTAATGATTATATTTCAAAAGGGATGACTCCGGGGTCCTGAAGAAGAATATTCCTCCATTGTAGAAGATTTGTATCTCAAAAGGGTCCAGAAAAAATTTACCATGCCAAGTTTTGCAAGTTTTCTAAAGTAAATGTTTTAATAGAAAGGATGTTAGAGGCCTAGTCATGAAGCAGCTGACTAAAATTTCATCGAGCTGAGGAAGTGTTAAAATCTTCTTAGACACAGTAGGTGTTAGCTGTTTAGCCAAAATTTCAAATTGGTTCTTTGCTACACTTTTCACTGGAGTGACACTGGTCCAATATTTGACAGGAACTTTTTTCAAAGGTACTTCCGCTGCTATTTGGGGAAGGTTAGTTTTCAATACTTTTGACAAATAAAATGTCATACTCAGAGGATTAAAGATAGACAATTTTTAGACCTTTCTGTCAACAAGTTTCAAATACCAGTCTTTCTCTCAAAAACATTTCTTGTTGGATCACTCCCAGCCTACCTCATCATATGCCGTGCTCACTTACTTGCAAATTTAGAAAGAACCACTGTTATTTCTAAGTGTTTAAGTTCACTTGCTATGACTAAACAGTTTCCCTCTATTCTTTTATCTAGAATATAGATATATAATCAGACATGTAAAATATAATAACTTTACTTTTCAAAAAAATAATGGCATTATACTTCCCTAGGTAACATGCTATTTTAAAGCCAAAGTGATTATCAAAGTGAAAATAGGAAACACTGTTCTTTACCTCAAGTAGCTATTATTTTACAAAAGAACAGATAAATAGAGATCTTAAATTTCCTTCTCACCAACTCAGAATCTCAATTAAAAAAATTACTGATCTGATTCTAATCTTGTCTTGTAAACTAATTATAGAAAACAAAATTGTGTTAAGTGTAAAATGACATGTCAAAGTGATACAGATAGACCTTTAAATATTCCTGATTTATACTAAATAAAGTGAATTAGCAAGTAAGAACAGAGTACAAATTTAACCACATTTTCTTCTGAGATAACCATTAAAGTATCTACATAGTTGCAGAAAAGGGCACAGATGTTCACCCTAAAAAAACCTGTAATTAAGACACATTTATGCTCTGCAGATGCAGCCATTTCTAAAGACTACCAAGTTCTCTTGTAAACAAACTCTTATAAACCCAAACCAGAGGAAAATCTTTTCGAACTTACTTGGTGTTATTTTAACAATAAAATCAAAACAAGAATCCTAATCATACAAATGTAACAGTTTAATTAATCTAACATTTACTCTCCTGCCATATACATATTTTACAGGAAGTACTGAATTTAAACTCATGAGTTAATGTTTTCTTTTTTTCCCAAACAGAAAGATTTATATTGTTCTTATATAATATAAAATTAGAGGTGTCATTCATTTTAATAAACCTGATATAAAGCAATATTTGAATGTTAAAAGAAATTAATAAACACTGAAGGAAAGGGGAAGATTATCTTAAAATTTGGTTTTGACAATAGATTCAATAATTGAGTACATATTTTTATTTTATCTCGAAAGTACTGAATAATAATTCTGAATGCATCCATTTGTGAAAGACAAACTTACATACTTTCAAATTAATTTTTGCATTAAAATTTCAACTCATTTAGTAGTGTTAGCAAAAACATCAAGAAAATATTCATTGTTCCAGAAATGTTAACTTTAGGTTGACAATAAAGTCCATTGTTTTTCTTTCCTTTTTAAGCTAAATTTTATAAATTTACTCTGTTTTTGCTTCAGATATTTAATGTCATTTAATTTTTTAATTTAAGCATTCAATATGCATTTCAAAAATATTTTTACATCTTGACATCTTGATTACACTTTAAGAGATGTAGTTTTAATAAAACTACTGAACATTGCATGAAAATTATGCAAAAATAGATTTGATTTATTGAGTTAAATCCTGAAGACATCTTTTCCATCCTTTTCAGGTTTTACTGAGTTCCTGGAATTATCTTTCTAAAACAAGTTTTATTACATTTTTTTTATTTTGGTGGGTCATCCTTATCATCATGACGATAAAGTCAAAATGCCTAAGCCACAGTAAAAGCCTTTCACAAATAGTCCTTTGTTTTATTTTCCCAGGTTATTTACCGTCAGCTGCCCTTAAACCTTGGGAACTCTGTCACACTGTGCAATCTCTCGTGCTCGCCATTTTATTTCTTCCTACGAGGTGGCATGAAACCTTTCTTTCGCCAGCCACATTTGACTCCTTTGAACCCCAAATTTTTCAGTCTTGATTTATACCGCAATTATGCTGTCAAGAATTCTTTTTTTCAAGTGCTTCCTGGAAGAGTGACATTTGAGTCTTAAAATTCAGGCTTTAACTGCAATTTCAACACAGTATTTTGAATTGAAGCCATATTTTTGTTGACATGGAAAGGTTATTAAAGTATGTTTATTTTAAGTAATTATTTCTTGTCTTTTATATATTGTAGCTTCTGTTCTATACTTGTATAGACATAGGCCTGTTTCATTTACCATCGCAAACATGTTTGTTTTTTTATTTGCATATAATTTTTTTAAATGGATCAATTTATTGGTTATTTTTGGATTATTTTTGAGTGAATGGATATAAAATAGAAAAATAAAATTTGATATTGATGAAAACAAAACAAAATGAATGTTTGACCTACACAATATTTTTTTAATATTGGTTTGGTTTGGGTAGACATATGAATGTTATTTAAAAAATAAATGTTACTTAACAACAGCACAAAAGAATGTGAAAATAAGTTCTGTTATACATTATATATGATTTCAAAAATATAAAATCATGATTAGTGTTGGACCTTATTAAAAATAAGCACAGTTTAGGAGAATTGCTAGGATTTTAATGGATGTAATGCGATTTAAAGGTAGATAATGCCAATGGACACCTGTGAGTTACACTGTCCTTACCAAATACTTTAAAAACAACTTAAGGTGTACCAGACTAATTTAATTATAATTACATTATCTGGGTTCATCGTATTATAATAAAATAACTATTTAGCTCCTATTTTTATCAGCTAACTTTTTTTTATATTCTTAATATGTGTCTAGATTTGTACACATTTACACTAAAACTATGCAATATTCTATGAGAAATTATTGAAAATATGATACTTTTGCTTCTTAAGAACATGCAATTTAATTAAGTAAATAATATACTCACACATAAAAATTTAAAAAAATACTCAAAGCAATAATAGAAGTTTCATAGTTTATGATTAATTTTAAAAATAATAAATGTTATTATGAAGTTTTAAAAAGAGAGAAAAATTAATTTTGGTATTGTACAGAAGGATGGAGTCTGAGTTAGGGTAAATTGAAAGATATTGTAATGGAAGAAAAAATTACCAAAGATTCTTGAGAAAAGGCAACAAATTTAGGTAAATGCTTATTTTATGGAAATAATCTATTGGTGTTAGGTTAGACATAAATAGAATTAAATAATAATTATAATCAGGAAATAAACTTTCTATTTCTGCATGTGTCATTTTTGTGATAAAAAAAACACATTGGGGGTTGGAAAAATATTTTGTTTTAACATGAACTTATGGAAGTGGAAGGAGCCTTATAAATCTGAAGCCCAAAGAGGAAATAATAGATTTTCTTTGCTAGTGTTTTATGCCCTCATTTTGATTTGGTGAATCCTAATAGTAATATAATGATAGAAATTTTTACCACATGTACATTTTAAATTATTTTGATACTTAATAATAAATCACAGTGATAGATTTAAAATTCGCAAAAGTAGTTTCTGCTAACCTCCTATTATTCCTGTATGATTATGTGAATTTTATATATTAATTATATTAGTTTGTTTTACAATAATTAATTTAAACATCCATTATTCAGTATTATTTATTGGGCCCCTTGTTATATATCTGAGATATGGAAGACACTGTCGATTCAAAGACAAATAAAATTTTTTACTGCAAAGAGAAAAATCACAGGCTAGTTGAGATGGAATCTAAATGATTTGTACTCGCCATCCACATACCTAAAAAGAATACCATTGATTATTTGTCTCCAGTTTTTCATTTAAAGCTCATTTACCTCAAATGTCTTTACCAGGGAACAAGAAAAACAAAGGAAAGAAAAACATAAAGATAACTGATTATCAATTAACACAAAAGTCACACATTTAAAGGAATAAAAATAACACCTACTATGAAGGGGTCTGTTTCTGCTTCTAGTACTCTCTTACCCGAGATGGAAGTCACAGTTTTCACAGCTACTCAGCTTTTCCTGATTTGATGTAACTGGTGACAATGTGCCAGTTAAAACATCATCTGCACATGTTGACAGTGTCTATGGGAGAGAACCAACTGTTTCAGATACACCAAGATGACTCAGAAGTGACTGTCAGAGGACCGTGTTCTCCAGAGGTGGCATATCACTTGGACTACAAGAGCCATTAGGTGACATTTCTCCAAGAGGGAGCCTTGTCATTCTGCTCCCTGACTGCTGTAGGGGCGTCAACTCTTGCAATGTGATGAGCTGGAAACTAGAGTGAAGAAGTTACTGAACAAGTATAGGAGAGAGATGTATTTTTAATTTATCTATGTGCAGTATAAAATTTATCTATGTGCTTCAACTCTTGCAGTGTGATGAGCCGGAAACTAGAGTAAAGAAGTTACTAAACAAGTATAGAAGAGAGATGTATTTTTAATTTATCTATATGCAGTATAAAATGGGGGGAAAAATTAAGTTCATTTGTGTTCCTCTTCATGACAAAGGAAGAGCCAATGCTTCAAAAGGGTAGTCATGATAAAAACTATATCAGCCCGCACTTTCTTTCTAAAATGCAGAGCTACAAAAAGAGCTAAAAGGATAGAAGAATTTGTGAGAAATACCTCCCAGCCTTTCCCTGTTTTTGAATTTGTTAGCATCAGAGCCTCTGTTCCACTTGTATCCTTGATTCACACTGGCAGTTGTACAATTATGTCCTATCCTGTTTTCAGCATAATCTTTGCACCTACTTTGCAGAATGTAAGAAAATCAATGTTTGACTCATATTTGAAGGACATTACAGTATCAAACTATTCCCTCTCTCCAAGGCTTTTTTTTTTTTTTCTCTTTCATTTACAGAGATCATTTTTTCTTTCCTTAATCTGCAGTGGGGTTTCACTCTCTATTTCATTCCATTTTCTATGTACACTGGTAATGTATTTCTAGCTGTCAGAAAATTAGGGCATTTAATGCAGTGAGTAGAAAAGAGATAGTCTTAATCGTTTCCCCATATATCCTAAGAATATTAGTTCTGCAGAGAGGACTTAAAAAAATAAACTTACTGCTGGGTAAGATCATGCTTCAGACAGCTGTTGGAATGGAATCATTTTCTTTTTAGTATAAACTTCTTAAATGTTTACCAATTACCATCAGTATTAAAGTTTCAAAGATGGAGGACTTGCTGAGGATTTAGACTGATCAATATAGTTAACCATGGTGGAAGATTTTGGCTCTTCTCCTCCCTCCAGCTCCATGGTTCAAGTTCTCTGTAATTTGTAGACAATCAAATCGAGGATTGTTTATCAAACCCGCTCCATTGTACAAATATGTATTTAAATGAAATAAACACAAAGTGAAAAAAAAAAGAGAAAATAAACTTTGTTTCTTTAGAAACTGTAAAAGTAGTAGGCCCAACATCATTATGCCAAGCCTCAATGTGTGTTCATGGAGAAATGTGTACACCGACATGGAGATAAGGATGCATTATGCATGAATAGGTTATGTTCATATGTACAAATATAGTCCTCATATTTAAGTACATTTTCTCATATGAAATTCAGTAAAAATTGAACTCTGCCATCTGGGTATTACATTATTTGGCTATAGAATTCACTATGGAGTCTGCCTTGAATCTGTAAAATAAACAAGGAGAACTTACAATAATCTTCATCATTTTCTCTTAAATTTTGAGGTTGTACATTTTGGGGTGCGTGCCCCAAAATTATTATTTTAATATCAAACTTTCTTTTATAATTTTCTTTATTCTAATTTCATGGTTTATCTTTTTTATTTTCATTGAAACTAATATGTATAATTCTCATTGCTTTTCTCACTGATACTTAAGATGGATATTGTAGTGGACAATGTTAATCTTGATCCTTTTCCTTTTTGCCAAAGGACTTAAAAGATACATGAAAATATATTGTATCTTTAATTTTACCAATGGAGAAAAATCAAAAGATCTGATAAAACAATAATAAGATAAAGCTAAATGGTGTTCGAATAGTTTATTCACACTGAGAATTACACACACACACTTGCACACACACACACAAATCTTTACCTAATCATCTCTCTTTATAGATGAAGGGAGATACAAGCTTGATAAAATATGTGACTTGCGTAAGATATCGCTCATAGATATTGCTACAGTTACATGTGACATGGTTGTCCTTTTATTACACTTTGTGCCTCAATTCGTTAGCCTTGATCAGTTTCCAAGATCTCACACACACGCGCGCGCACACACACACACACACACACGCACACACCCACAGCCACGTTCATGACCAAAGACCAAATCCACATATAGAGAGGGAGATGGAAGGGAGAGGGGAGAGGAACATGCATACATACAGCCCTCAGCTTCTGGGAACTTGTAAGATGATCATTATTTTATTCCATACAAAGAAAATGTCCAGAGGAAACATCCATGGATAGACCTTTCCCATAGCAGATAGTAGCTTTCACTGTCAGACATTCTCATTACTGATTTTCACCCCCATAATCTCAGTCACACCTATACAATGTTGGGATCTTCTCATGACAATGACTTTGAGAATAGTTCCCTGATAGGAGGGCCCAAACTTTGATTAAGCTTAATCTAGATATTCTGAGATGTTTATCTCACACAGGGGTCCTATATGAAGCAACAATTTTGGCTAAAATATTTTTATTATGTTTACATATCACTGGGAAACAACTTGCTTAAAGTTGACGGACTGAGTTAAACTCATAAAATATTTTAAATTATGGGTGCAACATACAGTTGCTCTATCTGAAAATGTTATTGATTGATTTTATTGAAAGGTAACAGAGGAAATACAGACCACATATAATGTATATTCTAATGACATTTAGTACTCTATAGCAATTCTAATAGAAATCAGTTAAAATTTCCAAAATGATGTGAGAGTAAGAAGATAAATTTAAAATCTTGACCAGGGATTTAAAATAAAACTCTGCCTGATTTAATGAAAACCTGTCAATTTAAAAAAAAACTGACATGAAAAATTAATATTTTTTTCTAGTTTAATTTTAACATAAGTCAAGAAACAGTATCACATTAGGCAGCTAAGAAAGGAACTTTGGATAGCTGCTCAAACACTAATGGAGGCAGTGATCATCACTGCACATAAACTTACACATTTTGTCATAAGCCTGTCCTATACTATATACCTTTAAAAAACAATACTTTGAGTCATTTATAAATTGAACCTCATGTTACCTTAAAATGTATATATGCTGATCAATAGATAAAATAAATTAAATTTATGTAGTAGATATTTTTTACTCCTTTCTTGAGCATAACAAACATCTTAAAATATATGCTTTAAAATTATTTCAATAACTCATTTCTGAAATCTTATCTTTACTACAATTTTCTTAACACTGGAGAAATCAAATGAGCGACCTCTTAGAAAAAGAGGATCTCATTTCAACAAGAGACACTAATGAAGTGAAAGATTATTGTATTTATTACTACCTAATTAAATCTTTTTCACCTATCTCTAACCTATATAAATACTACTTTGTATTGTTTTAGATACATTTGCATTAAAATTCATTAATTTGAATTAATAATTATTTACACAAAGTTAGTCCACATCGCATACACACAAATGATTAGAGCAGTGCATTTGAACTCATTGAATTAGAATTATACTTGGAATGATACTTATTTTACTGCCAACAGCCAAAATTTGAACTTAGTGGAGGAATAAAGGGGTATAATTATGAGATTAGTGCACAACTCTTCCCGTCAGATGAGTAAAGTCATTGTGGGTCTGTAGATCCAGTCTGCTTAGTAGATGCCAGTGGTGCTTCTGTGTATAGTTAGTGCCCCATCGACTTAATAGAAACACACTAAGTCAATGTTATTATGCAGATTGCCTCATCAGCTATCAACACTGGGCTAGGTGAGAGCACTTGAGGAAACCTGGTGGTAGCCCCACTTCATTTGTTCTCAGTGACCTATTGTTTTCCATGGAGTCCCATCAAAAATTAGCTCAGCTGGTGAAAGCAAAGGTTTAAGGGGTTATTGGTACTCAGACAAATACCATGGCTAGTGCAGGGTAATTGCTTGAGATCTGGTTGCTATTAGTTGTCCTTCTAACTCAAAAAAGAATAAAAGATATATTAGAAAGGTATTGATGAGGTTCAAAAGAACCTTCATTTAACATTTATTTCAATTCACCTTGAATTCCACTTCTGCTTTAATGTAATCAATCATTGAGACTCTGGAACATGAATTATGACAATTTTCTGTGATTTTCAGAGAACCTAATATTACTTTCAATTTTAATGTACAATTGACTCAAGGCACATTCATTACTTATAGGTACAAAATCTGAAACCAAGATAAAAGGAAAGCAACTTTCAAATGTTGTCAAATAAAGACTCTAAATAGTTGCTCAAATTATCTACTGTCTCTTTTAATTAACATTCGTAAACACATAAAACAGAGAACCTCTGAGTTTCAATTTAAATTAAAAGTCAAGCTGTTTTAGTAGAGGGTAGGCATACTGCACACCAAAACATCCTTTGAGAATCACAGTTAAGGTTTAATAAACACTCTCCCCATTTCTGCTGTGGCGTGAGTTTCATTTTGCATATGCTGACCTTGATGTAGGAGATGGAAAGTTTGTTATTAAACTTACGACCTGCCATCAATGTGTGCATCAACTTTTCCAAAACAATCCCAATCCATGTATTTTTCATTTTAGCAACATGTCTTTTCAGCTACCACACTAATATCTAGGGCCTCAAACAAGGACGCATGCAAAACAGGGCTCTTAGTTCCTATACTAATGAGTCACTATATAGTAGGTCAACTCTGCTGGACTCTCTGAGGTCCTCCCCAACATTTCTTATCAGTGGCCAGCGTCTCCTGCATAGATCAAATGTCCTTTCACCTGACACTAAAACACGTTTGCTTAGAGCTAACCAAACCTCAAACTTGTTTTTCCATCATACCCAAAGATATTTGAAAGTGATGTAAAGAACTGTCATAACCCTAACTCATATGCATCTACTGTGTATTAAAAGTGTGCATATTTATAGTTTTAATACATGGAATTATATACCAGTCTTTATGGGCTCAGAAGTTACACAGAGATTCTGTGTTCAGAGATCTGAAAACTAAACAGTCCAAACAATGACCAAATGAGTGAATTGAATGGTTAAGGAGATAACTTCTAAAGATGGTCCTTTGTTTCTATTTAACTCACATCTTCTTGTTCTGACACCTTCGACTTAAGACACAGAAGAAATAGTTGTGCTTTGTCCTCACCAGCAGATTTGCCACTGTTACCAGACCGTCTCAATGTTTCTCCTAGGATGTAATTCATCTTCGTTGTTTCTGTGCAGACAGGATGGAACCTGCTTACAAATTTTACAGCTAGCAATACTTTTTATTGTTGTTCTGAAAGGACTCCTGAGGGCTTTCTATTTTATTTTTAGGAACATTCTGATTTTTTTTTCCCTTTATGCTGTACTTTTCACTATTATGAGTGATGACCCTAGAATACTGGGGAGAAAAAACAACCAACACCTACCAAACTCTGTAACTGTCATAAGTTTTAATACAATCTTCCAATACTTTGATTTATTGCAGGTGCTACATTTTAACTATGTTATAGCTAATGAAGAATATCAACGGCTATTGTGGAATGTTGACATTCCTTCAAACTAAGAAATCTTTAGAGTGGCTCAGATGTCTTTCAAAGGAAAAATGATATAAAGGAATATAATATTTTTTCTTGTGCTTTTAGTTATTGAATTAAAATTTAGGTATTTCAAATGTAGTCAATTTTATGATGAAACTATGAAATTATATCATCAATGTCAACTGTGTTCCTTAAAATATTTTATTTTACTTCTAAGATATCCCTCAGGCTTGATTATACTTAAAAGTAGCCAAAAAGAGCCCAAGAAGATAATATAGTATGAAATCACCATTAACAAGTCTTTTGCCTGAAATTTAGGATTAATTTATATAACTTCAGAGAGAAAAGAAATATTACTTACTGAACAGTAGTGGGGAGGATAGCTTTGTGAAAAAAAAAAAGAGAAAAACAAAACAAAAACTTCATAGCATTTAAAATGAAACTGAAGATAAATGTGGCATTTCGTATACTAACATTTTAGGGACTTCTACTTATAAGTCACCTTGGGAAAGGTCATTTGTCCTTACATGAAAAAGAGGACAGGCAAACAAACAAACATGCTGAAACACAGACTAATGGTTAGGCTGAAGATGGAGGTGGCCCATGTTGTACCAATACACTTATTTTGGATAGAAGAGACAGATTTGCCCTCTTATTCTCCTGCATATTCAAATTTTGTACTAATGTTGAAATTTAATTATCAACAGACTGTTTTGTAATAGCTTATAAAAAAAAAATTTGACATTCTTAAACATCAAGACACATCCTGAAAAACATGTTCTCCACGTGTATTAATTACTATTTTAAAAATAAAAGTTTGTAATTGTGTAGTACGAGAAGTGAATTTAACTACTTTTAAAATAATTTTTGAATTTTTATAGGACCTCTTCCACCATGTGAGCTGCATATGTATGTATATATATGTATACACTCCAATATTATAAGATTTTTGTCTTTTTTATGTAACAGTAGCTATATGAAATCTAGAAAATTCATTCTAACATTTCAAATTCTTTCTAGAGACAGGGAAATAAAAATGCAGAATATAACTAAAATCCTACTGAAGACACCATACTGGTATAAAAAATGACCATGATATTAACATTTGATAAAACTTATATTTTCTTCTAATTACTATTTTATTTAAATTAAAGATTATTAATAATTTACTACATACTGAATTATGGAAATGATAAAATTATATCAAATTATTATGATTATATAATCATCACCCTAAACTCAATTTTGATAAGCAGTTTAATTATATTACTTACATTGCATCAAATTTAATTTTAACTAGAATTACAATTCATGTTGCATTGCTCAGGGTATTTTACTAATGAATATTTTTATGCTCGTTAGAGAAGTGGCACATTTATTCCATGAGAATAAAATAAAAAATCTTGTGAGCTTTCCGTATCGATAAATTTATCAAATGATATCAGAGAATAACCTAATAATACACGACGTGGATTCTCTTTGAAGGATATTTGTGCTAATGTCCAAAGGTACATGTCCAATGCAGAAGTTGTTTATAATTATCTAAATTTTGTTTTCCCGTTTGTGGCAAAATTGTTGTAAGAGCATATAAATGAGTTTTAAGCCAAGTGTACCTCAGTTATCTAATGAACATTGATCACTAGGTATTTCTATTCTTCATGGTCTTACAAGTTTAAGGAATAAATATCTGAGAGGAAGTAAGCATGTGAAGTTGAATCTTTACATGCAATTTAGCAGCTGGAAGTTTTAACGCAGGCTCTCAAATGTTCATCCGTGTTTATGATCTACTTTCTTCCATGAAGAGGCTGAGGGTGGCTAGAAAGGATTTGAGAGCCTGATAGTGTAAATTATTCAAATTATTTCATTCACTTCAGCATCAATGGGTAATTTCTGTTAGAACAGACAACGTACTCCCTATCTTCACTTGAAAAATATATTGTTTTCCTAACAACTCACCTTTCAGGGTTTATCTCCCTAACGTTCCTCTGAAGAAATCCTCTGATTTAGAAAATCTGATTTCACTAATGTCTTCATTCAAACCTTTTAATTTTCTGTTTGTATTTTGCAATTGTTTTCACTCTTGATAGAAATACTATCTACATTTCTCTTTTCCCATCAGAATCTCCCCCACTCTCCAAATCTCTTGATGCAATCTTTTTTAAAATAGTTTGAATGGTGTTCTGAATATATTTGTTTCTCTTAATTCATCTTAAATCTTGATTATATTTTTCCTTGTTATTCTTGGTGCTCCTTTTCTCTCTTCTGAGAAGCTGCAAGTTTCCATAGTGGCTGAGGATATGCTTTACCTATCTATCTACCAGTCATCCATCTACCTATCTATCTATTTATCTATCTATCTATCTATCTATCTATCTATCATCTATCTATCTATCTATCTATCTATCTATCTATCTATCTATCTATCTATTTATCATCTATCTATCTACCTATCATCTATCATCCCTCTATTTTTTTTTTTTTTCTGCACACTTGGACAGAGGAGTGGGAAGTGGACCTTGAAGTACATTGCCAGGCTTGCTTTCCAACTCTCCCATGTACTAACTCTGTGACTTGAGCAAATAACCCAAGGACTATATTTCAATCTTCTCATATGATTGTCCTGGCAGTAATGAAATGTCATGATAATTAAATAAGATATTTAATTCATGACAAAGCTTTATTTCACTTAGTAGGTGTTTAGCATGTATTTGTTCAAGGATAATGATTTGGCTGACTAACCTCTAGGATCTTAATTTCCTCTTAATAAATAGTCTTTAATTTACTCTAACTGGACTTGACACAATAGTTGTGATATTCCTGACGCATCATTTTTGCTTGTGTACTTTGTCTCTCTTGCCTTTTGTGAAGATAAAACATTATTATCTTTGATGCTATAATGCCTTTTAAATGTTTTCATTTTTTTTTTAACAAAAAGGACTGAAAGCAAAGAAAATATTGGTGAGAAAGACAAATAAAGACTATTATATTTGTAGAACAAGAGAAATAAACCTGTATAAGGGGTATGTAGAAGAAATTTGAAAAAAACGGATTTGGTTTATCAAAACAGAGGTGGAAAGGAAATATATTATAGAAATCGATGACTTTGTCAAATGCCCAAAGAGGAAAATGTGTTTCAAAGAGTGGTTTTCAAGCTAACCTTTAAAATGCAAGGCTTCTGTGAAAGTATTTTAAGGATTCTGTAAAGGTTTAATTGGCATTTCAGTTTTAAATGTTTCATATGGTTTTAAAACTGTAATTTTATTTATTTTTAATTATTTTTCAAATATTATTTTATTTTTCAATTATTATTGACATACAATCTTATATTAGTTTCAGGTGTACAACATAGTGATTAAACATTTATATCACTTACAAAGTAATTATTCCATTAAATCTAGTACCCATCTGACACCATACATAGTTATTACAATATTATTGACTATATTTTTATGCTGTACTTTACATCCCCATGACGATTTTGCACTTCTTAATCCCTTGAGCATCTTTACCCACTCCCCAACCCTTCTCCCATCTGGAAACCCTGAAAATGTTCTCTATATTTATAAGTTTGTCTCTGCTTTGTTTTTTATTTTGTTCTTTAGATTCCACATGTAAGTGAAATCATATATCAACTGTTTTTCTCAGACTTACTCCACTAGCACAGTACCCTCTAAGTCCATCCGAGGTGTTGCAGATGGCATGATTTCATTCCTTTTTAATTTTTTTTTATGCTGAGTAAAATTTTATTGTATATATGTACCAACTCTTCTTCATCCATTCATCCATTGATGCACAATGAGGTTGCCTTCATATCTTGACTATTGTAAATAATGCTACCAAAACCATGAATGCACATGTCCCTTCAAAATAGTATTTTGAGTTACTTTGGATAAATACCCAGAAGTGGGATTACTGGGTCGATCTTTGTTTCTTATTGTAGCCTTTGTTTTAAAGTCTATTTTGACAAGACTGTAATTTTAAAAGTATTTATTTGAACATTGTATTTTCAAATCATTCATACATTATAGCCCTCTAATACTTTAACTTTTGTTATGCTGAATTTGTTTCTACTAGTAAATATTTAACATTTAATTCATAGCACTCATGTATTCTAATAATTTCCCTTTGCCTATAATATTTGTTGGTTTCCACACGATTTTTATTCAGTAAACTATTTTTTACTGCTTAAAATAGTTTGAAAATATCTGGTTTGAGAGTCAGTCAGTGTGGATATCCAATGGAAAATATTATTAATCAAAGGGGACATCAGTTCAGAATCTGTGTTTTCATGGAAGTTTTCTCCTGAGAATAGTCCATAAGTTATCCTCCATTCTTGTTATTTGCAATAGTTCTGTCCTAAGTCACCACAAACACTGAATTAGCCAACACTGAATTATTGCTCCTCGGGGAAATACAGGGTTAGTTTCCTATGAGCATTTGGTCACAATATTTTTATCAAATGATCAATACATAACTTTGTTTTATGTGTGTTTCTGTTTAAAGACACTTTATTTAATATATATTGTTGATTCATTACCTTAAGCTCATGGCCAACAGCACTGTAACTCACGCCTGAACGAAGTGTATCTAACACACTCACTTTCTCCATGAGGCACATCAGAGCTCTTGCTCTTAAGAACACTGGACAGTATTTCATCCCTATGCTTGGGGTCATTTTAAACAGTGAAATCACGAAGGAAAAGCACAAAGATGCAAAAAATGTGGCAGTAAAGAGACCTCAAAGAAGGTACTGGTTTACAATTAAGAGCTAAAACGAGAAGGCAGAAAGTCACCTTGTTGAACCTTGGCTGTGAATGTGGACATCAAGAGAGTCTGACTTGCTTCTGCTCTGTGCGTGAGCACACCCATGACTGACTGAAAAAGCATGGCCATTGATTTTTGTGGTTAAAAGAAAATTTTAGTAAGTAAGCAAAATTGCAAATATAGAATCCATGAATAAGGTCTATTGACTGTATCAGCTCTTTAATCAAACTGGGGGATTAAAAAACAGTATTCACCTGGTTTAGGTCATTACTAAGGTGAGAAACCACTATGCACAGTTAAGCAACGAAACATCTGTATGTGTGCTGTAAGACTGAACTGTGAATATTGGCCTTCGGCTTGTATTCTAGCATTGTCAATCCAGTGTGATCTATGGACCCGTAGCATTGACGTCACCTGAAAGCTTGTTAGAAATGCGGATTCTTGGGCTCTCTTAGACCTACTGTATTAAAATACACATTATGCCGCTTCAAACGCATATTAAAGTTTGAACAGTAGTAGTCATGGCATATAGTAAATTAATCTCTGATCAGTAATATGGTGATAATAATGTCTCCTTGTCTGTCCAGGCAAAAATTGATCGAAGCAAGTATATGTGGAAATTCTAGGCAAGCTTTTAAATGCTATAGAAATGTAGAGATGGAAACATTAGGCTCAAATGGAAGTATAAAGAGAGAGAGACATTTTTATTACAGAGCTAAATTATCTTTGTCTAAATGAAACCCTTTCCACTTTTGAGCTACTTTTATAAATATGATTTCCTTAAAATCTGTTTTTTTTTTCCAGCAACTGCAGCTTTTTCCCATTTGTTTTCTTACTTTTATATCCATTCTAAAATGTTTTTTACTTCTTACTATTAATTATATTTTTTAAAAAGTGATGTGTCAATCTTTTTTTTCTGAGAAGATTTGCAACTGATAAAGGAAAGTGGGTTTTAAAAACTACCACTCAAAGATCTTTTGAGCATATATTTTTTTCATTAACAACAAAACAAACAGAAAAGAACTCACCTTTATCTTAAAAGCAAGAGATGGCCACATTAGAGTTTCTTTAATGGTTCATTGCGGAGTTAAATATCATGCTATTTTATTTTTGCCTTTTCAAAATCATTAAAAAAATTGTCTCTCTTTTTAAAAGTATGACAAAAGAGACTTCCAGCTACAGAATAAATCTCCTGAAACGTTAGAGGGCATCTAATACTTAATTTTATGTTTTCTTGGATTAAAAAAAAAAGAAGAAAAGAAGAAGAAGAAGAAGAAGAAGAAGAAGAAGAAGAAGAAGAAGAAGAGGAGGAGGAGGAGGAGGAGGAGGAGGAGGAGGAGGAGGAGGAGGAGGAGGAGGAGGAAGAAGAAGAAGAAGAAGACAAAAACAAAACTAAACTAAACCCTCTCAGACCACGTTCAAAATGCATGCAGTTATGAAGAAAGCAAAAGAAAAGAATAAAAAGGTAGAGGGCTGTTCATTAAAACAATAACGAAACTCCTCAAAGGAAACTTTTTGTTGGCCTATTATCATGCTGCTGTCCCTGGCGAGAGGATTTTCCTTCTTGCCATTGATTTCCATTCCAATATTTAGCCACCTAGTGACTTATTTGTGCTAAATGGAAAGTTTTCAAGCATGCAATATTTACAATTCTCTGTTTATTAGCTCCTGGAGACAGTTAGATAAAAATACAATAGAAAATAGTTTTTTTCTTCAGAAAGAGGAATGACTTAAGTATCTGAAACTCAAGTGCAGACAGAGCCTTGTTTCACATACCAAAAAAAAAAAAAAACTTTATTATGGTTTTAACAAAGATGAAATATTATTGTATTAAATAAGCATAAAAGACTTGACTTTAAATTATGAGATAAAAATCTAAAAATATCGTCAGCCCTGTAGATAAGAGAAGGTATCAGTAAAAACCAAAAGTTATATAGAATAAATAGTTATATATATATAATTTGCCATATGAGCACTGAGGGCATTTTCAAGAAAGAATCTGAAATTGTGTCAAAAGTCAGAGTTGAATTAAGAGTGATATTTAACACATCATCAACAATATTCATATGTTGTTTTGTTTTCAAGACACATACAATGCAAGGAAAGGTTTGTCTAAATTGATATATAATCTTTGTCCCATTACCAATGGACATCTCTTAGCTCTTACTTCTTAAGTATAGTTTTGAAGTTAAAGCATTAATTTTTTTTTTTTCAACCTTTCATGGCTTCAAAGTTTTATAGGACTATTGATTTCAGTAGCAGTGGATCACTGTATTTTTCGAGGACTACTCACTCTTCTACTAGTATGTAAGTGCAGGTGCTCTAAAAATGTATTTTAAAGAAACTATACTTAGGTCACAAGAAAAATCAAAAGAAGGGTGGTAAAGGAAGAGATTTCATTGAATCTTGAATCAATAGTATTTGACCTTATACAGCATTTAATTGATTGGCTCTTCGAATCCATAAAATGGAGGATTACCCTCCCTGTTTAGAGAGACCGTTTTATAGTCACTATGTACATTTGTATTGATCATGACTGCATTAGGTCATGGTTATCATTTAATAGATAGATCAGAATAGAAGAATCCATTTAAGTGTTCCACAACATTGTGATCCATCTGTAAGATGTCTGATGTTTGTGATGGTCAGTGTCAACTAACTGTTTTATTTTAAAATTGTAACCTCCTGAAAACACTTTCAGGTATTGGTTATGAAATGGGTACAGGACTAGTGACAAGATGGTTTATTGTCATGGACTGAATATTTATATCCCCCATGAAAATTCGTATGCGAAGTCTTAATCCTCTGTAGCTATACTTGGAGATGGGGCATCTAAAGAAGTCAGTAAGGTTGAATGCGGGCATCGGCATGAGGCGCTGATCAGTGGAATTAGTGTCCTTATAGGACGAGCTTGCTCACTTGCTCTCCATCGCCGCGAGAGCACAAAGAGAGGTCTTGTGAGCAAACAGATTGCTGGTGGCTGTCCATTAGCCATGAGAAGAATCTTCAGAATGAAACCTACCTTGTTGGCACCTCGATCATGGACTTCCCAGCCTTCAAAACAAAGAAATAAATTTACGTTGTTTAAGCCACCTAGCCTGTGGCATTTTGTTATAGCATCTGGAGCGGACTAATACTGCTATACAAGATACATATATGGAAAAAGTGACATAGATAATATCAAAGGAACTTCTGAATTGGGTGATTTACAAACAAAGGGTATAGGAGGTGTCTTTGATTCATGTCTATTAATTTGTGATGCCAGTTAAGAAGCTCTTTTGAGAATGTTTCCTTGTATAGCATCAATAACAATTTTGAGGGGAAGGAGGTGGCATAAGAAAGGAATGTAAAAAGTGAAGCTGGTTTGTTTTTCATTTTGTTATAGTGAGGAATTATACTGGACCAAAATCGAGAAGATATAGCTAGGAATATTGAGTCACTCAACTTTTGCGCTTTATGATTCTGAGCATGTTAATTATTTATTTTCTTTAAGATACAGGTTCTTCATATGTAAAATCTTGATAGTACCCTATGTGAGGATTCAATGAGGTAATATGAACTAACAGCACATTGCTTGGTACTTGATAGCACTCAAATATATTTAAGAATTTGAAATGTTATTCTCATTTTCCATTATTTCATAAATATTGACCTGATTTAAGAAAGTATTGTGTTTTCTTCTCTAGAATAACTATACATCAAACATCCTACTTTCTTCTTTTATCTACTACTTCCTACTGTAGATATATACCAACCAACCAATTTCTTAGAAAAAATAGAAGTAGCTTCATGACTGTAGCTTTTGGTATTAGACATAGGAGACTGGGCATAAATATAGCAAGTGGGTCAAATTTTTTTTCATTACAATCCCATTTCTTGTAGTAGTCTTTAAATGAATTTACCCAAGGTACGCTTAGCAAAGCTGAACTAATCTGCCAAGACTTGGGTACCCTACCAAAGAAGGACAATTTTGATAATTAAATTATGGGCCAACAAGAGGATTAAATGAGAGAATACATGTGACTGTTTAATATTCTGTCTGCCCTGAAGTGAGTTTTTCATAAATGGTTATTGTCAATATGATTATTAATTTCTATCATTACTATTATAAGATTTATTATATTAGTTAAATAATCTACCTTTTTGATTATGTACAGTTTGTCCTATATTCTTAAAAACTGGGTAAATGAGCAAAGATTAGCCATGAAGTTTGGTAAGAAGGCAAATAGGTATTTATTTTTGGTCTGTGATATTATTTCTAAGTCTATTAAGTAATGTAGATATTCTCAATGATTCAGTGATTAAAGTGAGAAGGAAGCTAGAGAAGAATTGTGTAAAGAGAAATGACATAATCTGACATAAATATTAAGAGAGTCACTGATTCTGTCTGAAAATAGATGTAGAATAAAGAAAGCAGGATGAACCATTGGTAGGTTGCCGCTATAATCTAGGCAGGAAATGATGGCATTTGGACAAGGGTGCTAGAAGTGGTGATAAGTGTTATTTATTTATTTTTTTTATGCCTACAGCACCTGGTATTCCTAGGTGGTCTCCCATCTAAGTACTAACCAGGCTCAACCCTGCTTAGCTTCCGAGATCAGACATTGGGCTTGCTCGGGGTGGCATGGCCATAAACCATGGACTGTGGCTACACTGGGGCATGAACCCAGGACCTTCTGTGTGTAAAGCAGATGTGCTAACTTCTACACTATGGAACCACATCCCTGATGTCTTATGTAGATCCACAGAATATAATTATGGACTGAATCTGGGTTGGAGAGAGCTACTCATATGAAATAACCACAATATTTTTGTCTTGAGATACAAGGAGAATTAATTTTTTGTTGACTGAGAGCTAAACAAGGGAAAACTGAACACTAGATGGGATTCCGTCTACAACGACTGTAGTTAGACAAGAGGTGAGAGGCCAAAAAGATGACCCTGTAATGCTCCAATGCTTACTAGTCGTAGTGAAGAAATTAGAGAAAGAGTGGGCAGAGATGTCAGAGAAGAATTCCAAGAGAATGTGTTCTCAAAGACAAATAAAGAAAATACAATAGTTGGAGAAAAAAGACGTGATCAACTGTGTGCAATGCTGTGATGTAGAGGCTGGAGCGACTTGAAGATTTTAAGTCTGTGATTGGGCAGATAATGTTGCTTTTAGTATATATTGGGAGTCAGAAGGATGAGTTTTGGGGCATAAGCTAATGAATTTACTTTAGAACAAGTTGAATTCATGGGACTAGTAAAACATCAAGTTAGATACACTTGGCTTGAAATATGAGTCTGGAGGTCAGAGCTAGGTCAGGATTAGAAGTTATAGATTTATAACATCATATGAATAGAGATTATGTTGAAGTTGTGAGATACTATTGCATTTAGAGTGTGAAGTGACCAATAGACATACCCTGGGAATGCCTAAAATCTAAGGGTAGGATAAAGATGATTTAAAAGTGGGGGTGGCAGTGAGAACAACATGAGTAGAACCAGTACTGTGCAATATTTTTAAAGTCAAGGATTTCTTTTGACTGCATGAATCAGTAGCTAAAAATGTATTAAGAACCAGTGGTTTCCTAACACCAACCCTTCTAACCTTGTAAGACACGTGGCTTCCTTCCACGAGCTCCATTCTCCCAGCTTGTAACTGATGTCAAACATTTTCCTCCTTCCGTCTTTGTTTATTCAGGTGGCAAAGCTTCCATCACCCACTAAGTCAGGTAGAGGTAGCACACAACTGCTGTGTGGGACTACTCTTAATTATGCTATCTCTTATTGTTCTAAAGTCACTGCTACTCTAATTAGCTTCTGTTGAAGATGTTGGCACTTCGTACCCCTGGCACGTCAGCTGCTGGGAGCCCTGCCAGGGTTGTGGGCTCTGCTGCTGTGCAAACAGTTCTAGATGTGCCAAAGCTAGGCCACACATTCTGTCTCCTCCAAAGCACAACACCGCACTCTGATACCTAGAAGGAGAAAACCCTTTCTTACCTCCTTGGTGTCAATCACGGTAATTTCTTCTTTGGGTCCCCAAAAATCTAACTGTAGTAACTTGCCATCCATGAGGTAATAGGAAATGAACAGGAGACAAGAAGAGTGTGAAACAGGATTTTACTTTAAATCATCCCTCCCCTCCAACAGTCAAGGCAGACATTCATAAATTAATTTCTTCTGCAAGTGTTTATTGAGAACCTAGTATGTATCGGCACCTTCCTGTAGCCAAAGCTGCCTGCCGGCTGCTGTACAGTGAGGTGATTTCCCCATGTATAAGGTAGCTGCTTTTACCCCAGTAGGTCTCTGGTCCCTGCTTGGTGAACTCGCCACACTTCAGAATCGTATCCACTGCAGTTTCCAATTTGAGCAGTCTAGTTGATGTGACCTCAGGAATCTATTTCCCAGATGTCTGATGCGCAGATATGTCTGGTCACCCCTGCTTTTGGCATCCTGTTTATACCTGAATCATACATGTGCACAAGGCTTTAATCTCAGGCTGAAACACCTAACGGATAAAGAAAAAGGAAGCTTAAAAGTGTGGTGAGCTGTGTGAGTACTGTGAGGAGGAAAAAAGAACATGGCTGTCAAGAAATACAATGTAATTGGTTGACTTGGAAGTCAAACATGACCTTGGAAAAATAATTTCAGTCACAAGGAGAGGGTGCTGATTGCAAGGATATAAAGGGTGATGTGGAAATGAAATCTATTAGGCATCAGGCTATTAATCATTAGAGAAACTTGGTAGCAAAATAGAAAGGTAAATTGTAACTGTATAAGCACTTGCGGGATATAGCTATAAAGTTTGGGGAGACTGTTTTTTGTTGTTGAATTTTGTTTCCTGGTGTTTGTTTATTTGTTTATTTGTTTTTGATGGGGGTATTTACTGCACTTTTCTATAGTGGAAGAAGCCTGCAGATGGAGATATTGAACAGAACTGTGTCTGTATGGTCGAGGAGGCGGGAGGTGATGATTTATTGATCAAGATCCAATGGTGTGCTGATAAGCTAGCAAGACCCCAGTAATGTGACAGGAAAAGAGGTAAAAGAAAACAGGCAAAAGGTTAGGGGCGAAGCAGGGGATAGGCTCTTTCTCTGAGAGACTAAGCAAGAAAAGCATTCCTTTTTTTGCTTAGTAAATGAGAAGAGATAAAGAAAATTAGGGCTTCAGTAGTCTCAGTTAAATAACAGATGTTGTCATTTGCCAAGAATGAGATGCTTAGGCCTGAACTGAGGCCTGAGGAAAAGCTACCATGTTGAATTCTCTTGTGAGTCAATAAGCGATAATTAAAGGAATTGTTGAACACCAGTGAGGGTCAAGTCGAGGTTGAACAGCACAGATTTGTAGAAGAGCCTGTCAACACCAGTTCCGGAGTGGCTCCAGCAATAGCTGGCAGCTCAGGAAAGAAGCAAAGAAAGCAGATGGATGAAGCTTTTGCCGGGCAAACAATTAGCAAGGTGGGCACAGCTGAAGGTCAGCAGAGCTAGGCTTTTTAGGTCCCTGCAGGAGCATCTGAAATGGTTAGCCACGGGGTAAGGGCTAAACTGGAGGGCCAGAGGGCCAGAAAGGGGTTGATAAACCAGGGAGTAAGAAGTGTCTCGAGTGCTATAGGTCTCACCTAGGATAGAGGATACACTTACTACTAAGGCACAAGAAAGAAGACAAGGTAAATTTTGTTAGAAGATAACAGAAGTCAAGTTTTTTGGGAGTGGTGCAATACTGAGTGGCAGAATGAATTATTTTGCCAATTTTGACAGTTGTTTTGGTTTCTAATCTATAGTCGCAACTGTAGCCTAAGGCCTGAAACATTTTTACATTTTAAGTACACTGAATGACAAGGGGATTATAACTGTTAAAGATTTTTTTTCCCATCTAAACAGAGCGACGCAATAAAACTATTAAAATTCAAGACATAAATGCAAAATACTATTGCATTCTATTTGTGTATTACATATGTTCAGAAATGAATACATTAAAATACACTTGGTATGCAATTGAACGGGAGCTTTAATATATTTTTCTTTGGAGACATTCTTAAATTTCCTGTGCTAGGTACATTTTATATGAGTGTATAAAATTTCTACAGCTAGCTGTAACTTATAATTGTAATTCATAATACTTTTTTAGTTAGAAAGATGTGTTCTTTTCCACACAAAACCCCTCAAGTCCCGAAAGAGTTAATGCATTCTCATAATCTTAAATTTGACACAATGAAATGACTTTATTTGAAAGGATTTAGCATTTTTCTTTTTACTATTGCTATTTGCTTAAGTTGTGAAACTTTCCTACTCCTATACATTCATTTAGAATTAACAAAAACATTTCTTAGGATGCTTCTGATTCCTAGATTCCTAGAGCTGGATGTGCGATTGCATTCTTCTAGGTTAAATCCTCATTTTAAGGATGGGTAAAGCCACACCAACACAGGTCACCTGACGCATAGCCAGGTAGGCAGCTGGGATGGAAGCAAGGGCCCCTAAGTTGTACTTTCTGAACTATTTAGTTCATGCATTCTCTTACTGAGGATGGGATTTTTAGAAATAAAACCCCCATTACTGCATTTCCATAAGTACCTGTCATAAGCAAGAAAAGCGGCTACTGAAGTAACACTCTTGGATGCGATTGTGTCTTTCCACAATGCCAGGTGTATTAAGTAGAGCCATCTCAGATAAACTGGTCAGGTACCCACTCAGGTTAGCACACAACACGCAGAGAGGGGAAGTGCAGAGCCTTATATGATAGAGCAAAGGGATGAAAGTTCTTATCATCTCCCAAGCGAGCTATGTCAACTAGCGACTCAGATAGCTGCATATGGGTTTCAAGTCAGTGGCTGCAACGAGCAGAAGGTCAGAGTCTTCGGCTCTTGAGTACCTGTCCATCCGTGATGCTCTAGAGTCAGTCTTGAGCATCATCTGTCTGAGATGTTTAGTTTACATGGACCTTACAAGGTGGGATCCTTATGCCAATCAGCCCCTGCAGATGGACCATTGTGGCTGGCATTTTTGTGCTTTTGAGCATTTCAGTCACTCCCTAAGGGGGTTCCCATTGTGTACCAGTTGACATTACTGCCATGCTCCCATGGAATCCATTTTGTAAAGTCCAAAAGGTCCTCAATTCTTTATGTTCTACACACTGGGGGACCAAAATAAACTTTGCAATTATCTAATTTTTGGCTAATATAATGCTCACCTCTCACACATAATCCTAATTATTTGCTTTATGCAAGAGAATATCTTAAATCACTTTCCAAATAGTCTTTGAAAGGGAGATTTAAAAAATTAAGTTGCCCGTATAATTTAAGTCTAAAATGTGATACAAGGTGTCAGTAGCCTCATTAACTTTTCGTTCAAAAATTATGAACTGAGTGAGAAAATAAAATATCTTAACCTCGTAACCTCAAAAGCACACCCACATGTTTTTTAAAAACAACCAAGGGATTGTAAATGTAAGCATCGCTAGTAGAGTACAGCAGAGAAAAACGTGAATCTTATCACAACAATATAACTGTGCCACTGAAGTCTCAAGCTAACTAGTGTAATACGTTTCACTTTTTGCAGATGGAAAATCCATTACTGGGGGCAAAATGAGTTTTGGAGTCCTGCCCTTGAATTCTATGATGGCTTTATTTTTATGATGTCTTTATTCTTTGAGATACTAAATGTTGTCATTACTAATTCTTTAAATATAGCCGGCCTGCTGCTGCAGTTATTAGTGCTGTTTAAAGGCCCCGTCTGTAAATACGGTGCAGCTTAAACCAAAACACACATGCACATCTCCAGAGCAGAAGACTGACACTGGACCGCTAACACATGAATGGGATGCTTTGTCTAACACAAAAATGCAAATGAGTTGCAAAGAAAGGAAACTAAGGAATTCAAAGGCTTTCTTGATTGCCTTCTTTAAAATGCCAAGAACTTAAGCTGCCCTTTCTTATCTTCCACTACATGCATGTGACACTTTAGTAGGTCTTTCTTATTGTACTATAATTCAGGGATTGTTCCAGCTCTTTGCTCCATGCCTTTTTCCAAAGGGCAGCCTGAGATGTATAATTCGCGTAATGAACAGCTGCATAATTTAAGGGTCGAACTAGTAGGCGCTGCTCCTTATTTGTGTTGCTTTAGCAGTCGCCAAGATGTTCCTGGTCTATTCAGGAATACAGTTTTTTGACCGCTTTATTTCTCTCAGATGATATATGCTGGGATTTGATTGTGTTCCAGAAAGTGAATTTTATCAGCAGAAGTACCAGAGCAAGCTTTTCTCTCATTTTACTCCAAAGGGCAACAGCACTGAGCTGTAATGAGGTAATTTTTTTCCCAGCCATGCACACTCTGGGTTCTATCAGGCAGGGCTGTTTAAACCTAGTCCTGTCCCTTTCCAAAGCACGATAGACTCAATCACCGAGCTATCAAAGGCATTTCCACACGACATCCCTCTCACACAAGGCCAATCTCCTGAACGCTGAAAAGAGCCGGGCAGCGAGGCCCTTCAAGATGAAGGCTGCATGCTGATTAATCAGTTGCTTTTTTTATTCCATCTTGGCAAGTATTCCCTGTTTGTAAATAAAAGGTTTACCCTGAATTTCCTGTAAACTCTGGAGCATACGGCTGATTTGGACCTCAGTCACAAAGCAAGAAAGCTGCCTGCTGTCCAGTGCACAGAGACGGGCTGTGTCTACTGTCATAAATCCACTCTCAGGTGTCTCGAAGCATATCCTGAGTGTGAGCTAATCTGAAAACATTTCCTATGCTAAAGCAGGCCAGGCGGACTTAAAAAAAATTTTTTTTTTTCCTTCTCTTTTATTATAACACTCCCTGCTTTGGGGAAAGATCCCAGTGAGTGTTTTCAAAGATACTGGAGTGTACGCCACACAACAATAAGCTTGTGGGGAAAAACACATCAATAAAATGAGATATCTTTTTTTTCAAGAAATAAATTAGTTCACTCTTTCACTCGTCAGATGGTAAATAGCTGATGGAAAAGGAATGTGACAGACCACGAAGACTAGGAGTTGTCTGCAAACTGGCAGGCACGGTGATTTGCAGATGACCCAAATTATTTTCAGGCAGTTTGGCACATCTCTATTTGTCACATTTCCACTACTGAGCCAAATGCATTTAATTAATATACAGTATTTTTTTTTCTTGAAGAACAAAACAGCAAGCATTTCTTGATTGTAGTCAAATACTACAAAAACAGCAGGGATTATAATCGGCATTCACCTTAGGTCATCCTCCATGAAGGGCACAAGCCACTAAAGGGTCATTGCTGAGTAGAGACTTTGTGAGTTGGGACTTTGGTCCACATAGAAACATATCTACTGTATGCATTTTGTGTTTGAGTTCTGAGAACAGAGACCATGGTTGTTTAAAAAACCTTTTGTGATAAAAGTTTGACGTTTTCTTCCTCAGTTTTGAAAGTAACGTGAAGAGACTTATTTTGTGAGGTAAAACCTTCTAATCAATACCACAGTTGACGCTCATGTAAACCCACCTATCTCAATGCAGCAGTTACAGCAATGTCTCACAGTATGGCCTGTGGGGTTGATGGCACAGCCCGAATTTCTGGAAGGGTTGGAAGGGTACTACTGTACAGGATAAAAAGCTGAAAACTTTTTGGAGTTTACAAAATGGATCTCATGGGAGCCATGACAGTAATGTCAACTGGCACATGATGGGCATGCCCTCAGGGTGTCAATGAAATGCCAAAAACCACAGAAATGTCAGCTACAATGGCCCTGGATAAGCCCCCACCTGCAGGGGCCAATTAGCATAAGGATCCCAACTTGTAAGCATCACGTAAACGAAACGCCTCAGATGGATGATGCTCGAGCCTGACCTAGAGCATTACAGATCAGTAAGCTGAGGGCCAAAGACTCTGACCTTCTGCTTATTGTTGCCACTAGCTTGGGACCAACATGCAGTTATCTGTGTCACCAGTCGACAGAGCTCATTTAGGAGACGATAAGGACTTTCATCCCTTCTCTTTGTCGTATAAGACTCTGCACTTCCTCTCTCTGCGTGTTGTTAACCTGTGTAGTTATCTGATTGGCTTATCTGAGAAGGTTCCACTCAATAAACCTGGCATTTTGGAAAGACAGGAATGCACCCAAGGGAGTTACTCTGGTAACCACTTTCCTTGCTCGTGACACCCAGTCAGGCTGTCTGGGCTCCTTTACCACCCTTCACCCCTTCCAAGCGAAGTGTTGTAGACAAAAGGCCAACTCCTTAAAGATGTCTGTGCCTTCACCCCTGGAACCTGGGAATATTTACTTAACGTAGCAAAAGAGACTTTACAGATGTACGTTTTATTATGGACTTTAAAATGTGGAGTTTTCCTAGATTATGTAGTTGGACCAAATCTAATCACATAAACTCTTAAAAAGAGATATCTTTCTCTGACTGGAGCCAGAAGGTACTATAGGGTAGAAGGAGAAGTCAGAGAGATTTAAAGTGGGAGAAGAACTGCACTTAGTTACTGGTTTCAGGACAGAGGGGGCAGTGGGTGGGGAATGTAGGAGACTTTAAGATGCTGAGTGCGGCTTGCAGCTGGAAGCCGTCAATGAAAAGGGGACCTCCACCCAACAACCACAGGAACCTGAAGTCAACAACAGCTTGAATGGGCTTGGAAGCTGATTCCATCCTCAAATCTTCCAGAAAGGAATGCAGTGCTGCCAAGTACCTTGATTTTGGCTTTGTAGAGTCTAAGCAGAGGACCCATCTCAGTCATTCTGTACTGAGACTTCTGACCTACAGAACTGTGAGATAATAAATGGTCTTTTAAGTCACAAAACGAGTAATTTGTTCTATTAGCAATATAAAATAAACACACTTGTCCTCTCGTATTGTTTCAGAAGCTTACCCTTCCAAGGAATACCTGTAGTTTAACCACTATTTTTATTTATGGAATTAAATACTTGTTATCACCTATAGCAATTACAGATACTGGTAAAGTCACCGTGGTTTGATTTTTGTTGTGTGTTTGCTTGCTTATTTGGGGAGTGAGAATAAAGAATGATTTTTAGTTACCAAAAACATAACAAGTCAGGTATGTAGAGTGTCATACTTGATTAAATGGACTCTGGAGCCAGACCGAAAGGGTGTGAATCCTGACTCAATCACATACTAGCTGTATGACCTCAAGCAAGTTATTTAACTTCCTGTGCCTCAGTTTCTTTCTCTGTAAAGTTCGAAAAATAATAGCACCAATCCTATTATGCAGAGTAAGTAAGTTAATACCTGCAATATCCTGAGATATAGTAAGTGCTTTATAAGTATAAATTATTCTGATGGTTATTACAAATATTCACCCTTATAGTTGTAAACATTTTGATATAGGACAGAGGCATGAGAACTAAATAAATTGACTAAACATTAAACCAGGTTGTATTCAAGGCCTACAACCGGGCTGCTGCTAGACCACTGGAAACCTGCAGAACAAATGCACATTCCTGCTGGGATCACTAACCAACTATTTACTCATACCAAATAATGGCAATGGGAAAGCAGAGTCTTTAAGTTATACCTTCACAAAATAAACCCAACCATTCATCCTCTACGGCCAGACCACGGGAAACCCATAGAACAAAGGCTGAGGTTACTGACATGCCTTTAATACTGCTTACCCACATGTTCACACTGCATACTCAACCATGAAAGAGAAAAGGGAACCAAAGTCTTTAAACTGTAATTAATAGTAACTAAGAATCACATATAAACTGCATTCCTCAAACACTCAAGGATCTCTCATTCGCTGTCTCTGGGAGAAGACCACACTCTGTGGAGCGCTACCCGCCTCTCTCATAAACTGTCCTGCCGTCTCTAACTCTGGTGTGAGCTTGAATTCTTCCTGTCTCTCTGTCTCTGTCTCTGTCTCTGTGTCTCTCTCTCTCTCTCTCTCTCTCTCTCTCTCTCTCTCTCTCTCTCTCTCTCTCTGTCTCTCTCTCTGTAAGACTTGAGTCTCCACTCGGGGAAGTTTGCTCTGTCCTGTATCTATCTCATTCAGCTATCTCAGTAGAAACTTTTCACTTAAAATGGAAATCACAATGTTTTAGTAAATTTTCAGGACACTTAAAAATATAGCAGTAACAGTCCTTGAGCTTCAAATTTTGAAATGGAATTAATATTTCTTTTAAAACTGAAATATGTTCTTAAATGATATCAAGTCAACCTTGATGTGAGAACTGCTCTAAAATATGGATATTTGAAAATCTATATGTTCAGATAAATTATAATTCCAGTGAGATAGGATTTAATGGCTTTAATGAAAGATATTTCCTGTTCAGAATTACTGATGTCAAGTCTCTCCTTTGAGCTTACGATGACATTAGTAACCAGTGTGCTGTCCCACCGAGCCCAGAGCAGAAGAGGTGAGGGTCCTCTTTTATTTTTTTCGGTTTTGCTTAGACTGCGATCTAACTGAGGTGGACACTCTCAGCCTGTGTGGCTTCTGGCACAGCGTATGGAAACACACACTTCAAGGGTGCATATTTATGCCTCCCTCTAGCACCATGGGACCACGGGCTCTCCTTCATCCTGCCTCCGTCCGCCCTGACCATGCCCTCATTCTGAAGATTTATGGCATCACTACACAAAAGTCCTGTGCCCGTCAGTGTGGGAGTTGTGCTAGCAATCCGACTCAATGCAAGCATATACCTTGCAGCCCAGAACACATGTAGATATGTTTGTTTTTTCTTTAGGTCACTTGTGCAACGAAAAATCAACAGAGTCATTAATTAGATTGCTGCTTCTGAAGTTTCATTCTGCGTGAGGATTACAGATGTGTTAGTTGAAATGCAGATTCGGGTTCGGGAGAGCTGAGATGGTGCTGAGAGTGACATTGCTCACACCCTCTCCCGTGATGTCACAGCTCCAGCTCCCAGTGCTGCACTTGGCACAGCAAAAAATCAGGGTGCCATTTAAACTTTAAGACATTATCCTCTTTTTAAGCAAGTTATTGTCACCTCAGAAGAAGCAACAGTATCTTTTCACACACTCTCTTTGTCTTGACCATTTCAAAGCATTTACATTTTACTATGGAAATATAGATTTGTTATTTCCTCTTCTGTAAGGACAACTAAAATCAAGATAAAGTCTCCTATGTTCAACTTAAATACTTTCCCTTGAGATGAACGTATAAATCCCACAGGGATTTGATATTTAGACTTTAGTATTAATGTATAAAGAAAACACAGTAATAGAACAATCCCTAGTGATTCAGATTTTGGAAAACAATGAATGTCAGTTTGCCTATTAGGTACTTGTAGCATGTTGGCTAATCACACAGGTGGTCTTGAGTAGGTCATGTAATCTCTGTATATAATGAGGGATACAGTATACCTGTCACTAGAATTTATATGTAAGAATTACAGGAATTAACTTTGTAAATAACTTAGAAAAATGCTTAAAGAAATAAATCCTTTCCAGAAAATTAGCAGGTATGAAATGGTATATATTTGGCATATCCTTATTGAAAAATGTCTTTAAGAGAAAGTTTAGCTGTCACTGTGGTGTTACCATTTCATGGAAATAGCTAAAATGTGAAAAGGACTGTTTGATTTGTCCTTAAAACTCTAGATCTAGCCTTGCCAGTGTTTCACGTCATTTAAATTTACTGTAAGCCCATTGGTTTGGAGCAGGAAAAACAAACCACATAGTGGGAAAATGTCATCATGAAAAGTATTCCCTCAAAAAAAAAAAAAAAAAAAAAAAACAGGATCTTTCATGTTTCCCAATTCTAATTTTCTCCCACCTGAGATCATTTGCTAGTATCAAACTAGTTGAGGACTTTTAAAATATTAACTGATTCTTACCAAATGGATTTTTGTTTCATATATAAGGGGTTTAAGTTGAAATATTTGAAACTGATATAACATCATCACATTTTTTATTTACTTGGATGACTGAATATTTGTCATTATTTTGGAATTTTTGATTATGAAAAACAATAGATATGCTTTGCTTTAGAAATGTTTCTCTCTCCTCACCTTTTCCCTCAAGTAGAGTTACTGTGAAAGAAGAAGCTTATGCCGACAGGTTACTAAGCCTAGGGAACAATACATTTTTAAGAGGTGGTGAGGGAGTCAGCTTCAGAGAGAATGAAAATCATGTGCTGAGAGAAAAAAACAAACGAATAAATAAAAAATATGATGGAAGCGATTGCGAGGAAGGAAGAAACTTTCCTCTACCCTTCAATGTTCTTTCTGCTTGTCTAATAAATAAATCTACATGATACAGATTAACAAAAAATAACCAAATTTAATTGTATACACATGTATGGAAACTCCACCTACATGACAGTGCCAGAGACCCCACGCACGTGGGAAGTTCAGGGATAGCAAGTAAAATGAGGTCTATGTGGTATTCTGAGCTAAGGATGAGAGAAGGCACCTTGGGGCTTCAGAGGGGAGGGAGGTGATTGCAGGCAATAAGAAGAGCAAATGTTCAGTTATTAATAGTTTGCCCTGCCCTATAGATAGGTCAGAGAGGCAATCTCATATTACAGGCAAGCTTCCCAATTTCAATTTCCCTAAGTAGTTCGGTAGGGAGAGGGCAGAAGTTTCTCTTGAGCCTGCAAGCTCTAGGTTGTCTTTAGCTGAAAACGATCTGCATACTTCAGAGGTATGTCTTGGGGTGACTTGCTATAAACCTCTAAAGGTTTAAGAAAACCAGTAGAAGTGAACTGGAAAGAAGCATGAGTTCTAGCTCTCTTTTTTTTTAAGAGCCTCCAAGGTGACTCCCATTTGCTATGTGAGTCAAACACATTGCATATTAAAAATAGAGGAAAAATGAATTTTCTTTGCTCCATGTTTGAAAACAAAGCAATGCATACACTTAAAAGCAAAAAAAAAAAAAAAAAAAAAAAAAAAAAAAAAAAAAAAAAAATACAGTAATGTATTCATTTAGCTTCTTTATTCTGAATACCTCAGGTACTTCAGATATATTATCTCAATACTTTTTAACAAAATATCTGTGATGTTATGAGACAAGTAAAAACATCTCTTTATTAGAAAAAGAAACGAATTACTAATGCAGCTGGAAAGCCATAGAACTGAGGTCAGCTCTCTAAGACTTAGGATAAGCAGAGAGAGGTAGAAAAGTTCTCAGGATGACCCTTGTGTTTCTTTTGGTTGTCGTTACCACATAGTGTAGAAAATGGAAATGAATCCCTCACCGAGTCTGCTTCGGCTCACCTGTGATCATGAAAGCTCGCGCGGTAGACACGTTAGGATGCCGAGTTGTTTGCTCTCTTCTGCTTTTCATATGCTTTTAGACTGTTGCCTATGTGAAAAGCTCAGGTCTCCTGAAACTAAAAGATGCGCCTGTCTGTGGTGAAAGTTTTCATTGACAATTTCAAATCACACGCTGCCAAAGATCTGCCACTGTTTCAAGTTGTGGCTATTTCAAGTTCTCATGTTTTTCTGCCAATGTGAAAATTGGTTTTGTGGGGTTGTTTATTGCTGCTTCTTTGCTGCTTCCCCCCTCCCACCCCTCCACTAAGAGAATATTTCTCTTCTGCAGAAACAATGGAAGCCTAAAAAGATAGAATGTTTTCATGTCAGAAAAATTAAAGTCATAAAGGAGATAGATTTCCAGAATTAAATTAGAATTGAACAAGTCAGTTATGTGTACATCCATCAGCCCAGTGGTCGGGATCTCATTTCCACTGAAGCAAACTTAGCTAGAGGGCAGATAGAATTTCTACACAGAGAACCCCCCACCCCGCCACACACATCTTTCACAGCAAATTATGCTGAGAAGAGGAAGCTCACCTGCCAATAAGAATAATGTCTTTAAAAAGGCATTCGCCTGTTTAAAAATACCATTGATTAAATTTACAAAATATTCTAAGTAAGAACCAAATATTAAAAAGTGACAGGATAGATTTACTGACTGTTATACCCAAAATATAATAATGATGCAGGTGTTTCCATTTCTTGACATATTACCATTAGAAAAACCCTCAATTTGATCATTAGTTATCAAAAATGTGAAATTAATACTAGTAATACTAGATATTGTTTATGGTAAATGACATTTTTTGTATGTCAGGTATATGTTCACATATATATGATTCAGTAAGGATGGTTATAATTTTGGCCTTCAACCTGGTCACGCAGGAAGATAGACATCGTACAAGCGGAAAAGGAAGGAGAAAGAAAAAGTTTCAGAAACGTTAACTGGGCCCCCCTTGTGTTCTGTGTACAATGCTGCATGATTTTATTTACATGTTTTAATAATCTTTGTGATAATTTTCAGAGGTAGGCATTCCATTCCCAACTGCATTGAACTGAAAACCGAAATTCTGGCCACCTAATTAATTTACCAAAAGTCAAAAGGTTCACACTTAGAATATAGTCTGTCTGGAGCCAAGTCCGTCTGAATCCACCGCAGAAGAGAAAATTGTTCATTGATTGTGGGTGTTCCCTTTATCCACCCTCGTTATATATGTTATCCAACTCTTTTGCCTTATTCTTAATGGTACATTGATTTTTCTAAAATCAGGAGTAGATTTTCCTCCCAAGGTCATTCCAAAGATTTGTTTAACTAAATTTCTTTTCTATTAAAGAAATGGCTTCTCAAATTGGAGATCCACTGAACTTTGATTTACTTTGTGCAATTATACGTAATGTAAGGCCTGCTATTTATCATACAATATTGTACTGTATTATGTTATGTCGTGCTATGGCGGGCTGCGCTGTGCCGTCCTATGCTGTGTTATATTAATGTGACACACCTATAATGAATGTACTGGCTTATAGTTAAGGGTATTCTTAAACTTAAGGAAGATTTTAAAAGGTTTTGAGATTGACGATAACTTTAAAAGCACCTTGTAAAAATTTAAAATCTCTCTAAGTGACTTAAGCAGTCCTTGACTTTGACTTAGAAATTAATGTCAAAAACAGATCAATTAATCTGGTTTTTTTTGGTTTGTTTTTGTTTTTGTTTTTTGCTTTTTTTCACAACCCCCAGTTGACTTCATATGCAATGAGGATAGTTGAAAATACTGAATTGCAAAATTGCAATCCAATAGCATATGTCTTAGGATGAACTGAAGTTTTAAAAGGGACATGATCATTTTGAAAGCCAGTTAGGTTGGCCTCACACCCTAATTATCAAGGGCCTCCAGGATGCAAAACCCTTTACTTTAGACCAGTCAATACTCTGCTCTTTCATGAAATGAAATCTTCTAGTTTTTTCCAGAATAGTTACATTTTTTGTGTATTTTCATTTCTCTCGAGGCCAAATCAAATATCAAAAGATCATTTTCAGAGCAAACTTAAATTTTCTAAATACACGTAACTTGAATGAAAAGTCATTATTATTATTAAGCTAATTTTGACCTCATGTCATTTTTGGTATTTTTTATAAAACACTTCTAAATTCGATGCTGGAAAGGCATCAAATATTGCTTGATTGTTATTACAATCTCATGATGATTTTGCATGCATAGTCATTAAGCCCTCTATTTAGTATTTAATATTGATTTATATTCAAACAACTTTTAAGCTTTATATTAAGGAAAAGATTATTCCCTAAGTAAAAAATACCTTGTAAGAAAATTGTCTAATTATGGCATAGTATCTTCTAAAGCTGCAAATACAAAATAAATAAATTATTTCTGTTAATTCAACTTAATTTTTAATTTTTAGATAGTTTGCATATAATATAATTTTTTAAAATCAAACTACTTATATTTAGTTTCAAAGAGATCCAGATGGATTGGAATTAGGAAAAACCTGATTCTTGTGACATGAGAGACAATATTTTGTCTGAGTTTGACAAAACAATTAAAAAGTATAATCTATACCGACTTGCTACATTAAGATAAAAGAGAATGATGTTGAAGAACCACAAATTACCGATGCGCTTTAACATTTACAACTTAGAAAATATGTACATTTTTAAATTAACATTTGTCTGCTTGTATCCAAGTAACAAAGCTCATTTATTTCCTTCTTATGTTAAGCTACATTAAATCATTGTTTCCTCAATTCACCACCTATGAAAGATTATTTGGCATTTTAGAAAGCATCTATAGCTTATTTTATATTAACATATTTGTCATATTTTATTAATTTATATTAAACCAATTTTATTCACGATCTCTGTTATTAAACTAATTAAGATAGCTTTGCTTTTTCCAGAGTATTATATAATCCTTCTCAGTCTGACCAGCTCTGAAAATGAATAACATAAGGTCTATATTTATATCTAGATTGTGATTTTATATTTGCACACTAACTCTTAAGACACTGCTGGTAGTCCAAACACATATTCTCAGTTGGTAGAGTACTGTGGATTTTGTAATAAACAAACATTCTGCGACTTCAAGTCTTTGAGTACTGAAATAAACTAGAAATTGTTTCATGTATATATTTTTTAAATGACACTTTAAATTTGATAATGTTAATAAAATCTCAAGTAGTCCTTTCATTCCTGAGAACAGGAAGTAAGTTCCTATAGACCCTTGAGCTGGAGTCATTCTTAGCCATGCGTGTTTGGAAGCATTCTCTTTTCCTCACATGACCAGTTACCACACTTGATCTCTTATCTTTAGAAGGAGGATTTGCAACCCTAGAGGATGCTGGGGGATGTAGTTGGACAATCTATACTTACAGGATTTTCCAGCGGGTTCTCTGCCAAAGCCAGGCCATTGTTGCATTGCTCTTATGCAGCAAACCTTACTTGACAGTGACAATATAGGCATCCAGAAGCCGTTGCTTTGAAATTTGGCAGAAGACCCTTGTACTTTTTACTAATGTTTTACTGGCTTACAAAGAGAAGAG
Organism: Rousettus aegyptiacus; assembly: GCF_014176215.1. NCBI lineage: Eukaryota > Metazoa > Chordata > Mammalia > Chiroptera > Pteropodidae > Rousettus > Rousettus aegyptiacus. The sequence continues at coordinate 80,349,538 of NW_023416286.1, forward strand.
CCAATTTCCTCTTGTTTATTGTTAAAGATCATTAAAAACTGCCAAGTAGAAAGGTTGTAGGGTCGAACAATATTTCACAGTAGGGGAGTATTTAATCCTTCCTACCATTATGGCCAAAAGTATGTTGTTGTTGTTGTTGTTGTTTGTTTGTTTGTTTGTTTGTTTGTTTTTGTTTTTGTTTTTTTTTAACCAGACAACGCTGGGTATAAATCCTGGCTTGGACACTTCAGAGCTCAGCTATTTCGTGCAAATTACTATCTCTGACTTTCTATTTCTTCTTTGCTAAAGTGAGAATAAAAGGCTCACCTCACAAGGTTAAGAATTTTAAAGGATAATGCATATCAGATCCTTGGCATGGTGCCTGGTAAATAAGCACACACTCAAAAGGTGTTAACATTTTTTGTCTCTTATTTAATTTATGTTGGTGTTGGTTATCATTGTTGTTAATGTTATTATCTAATAAGCTAACAAGTTAGGAAATATGTAAATATTAAGTGGACCGAGCATGTATAGAGGGTCAGAGCAGATTCTGTATTAAGTGGAGATAAGTAATATGAGAAAATATTCAAATATCAAATGAGGAGGAAGAAATTAAGATCCAGAAATTTAGTACTTTGAAGTAAACAGAAATGAGATGTTCACCTCATGTTTTATTTTATATGTCCTGCTGGGCTGATGTGTAGCTCTGCCACACATTTTATATTCTTAGTTTAGACACCAAAATATACAGGCGTGGCTCGAACTGCAACTCTAATTCTTAGGTCTGGTGCAGGACACATACTCAGGGAATATTTATTATTCTTCGCTTTCTCCACTTATATTGTGAAGATTTGGGTAAGACTCATCCTCATTTATCATCTATTATGTATAAAAATATCTTCACCTTAGGGGTGTGTGTGTGTGTGTGTGTGTGTGTGTGTGTGTGTATAAAGCTCAATAATATGAAATCAATAAATATAAAACATTAAACTGTTATTTGAGAGAGTTTCTAGAATTACAGGAACATTTGTAGAGTTTACAAAGATAAGTTCAAGTGTGAAGGGTCAGGCCAGTATCTGTTTTTCATAAAATATAAATCAAAAGAGAAATTTTTGTTGTAAGAATAAAAGTTTGTGTCGGTATCACAATCATTACACTACACGAACATCGGAAATAAGACATGAAGAATTAATTGTGTAGTCTAATCTAACAAAGATATTTTATATTATTATTTTTTATTTCTTAAATATAGAAGACTTACTTACTCTGAGGGTTTGTATTAGTTCTCCAGAGAAATTGAACAATAGGATGTAGATAGATGACAGACGATAGATGATAGATGATAGATGATTGATAGATAGGTAGATAGGTAGATGATAGACAGACAGACAGACAGACAGATGATAGGCAGATGGACTGAGCAATTTATTTTAAGGAGTTAGCTCACATGATTGTGGAGCTTGGTAAGTTCAAAATCTGTTCTCTTTCCATTTTAAAACCTGCAATTTTTTTTTTTTAAACAACAACAAAAAATAAAATCAGAAATAAAATTCTTTGTTTGTTCTTAGGTCATTCCATTTTAAAATTTCCTTCCAAAGTAATTTTTCCCCTTCACAGAAGTATCTAGTCCTCAGGGACCCCACTGTTTACTTCAAGACAGAGGAGAAAGCATTGCAAAGGGACAAGCTTCTTGTGGCTGTGCTGTGAAGAACATGGCACCCCCGCTGGCCTAGCCTTCGCAGGGGGTGCCTAGTCCATCATTTTACCTCAGTGCTATATTGGGTACAAAGGGTACTGCAGGTTTCTGATGTCTCCTGCAGTTAATGTCTGGGACGAAGTTAGAAATAAAATCTTCATCTTATCCTTTGACAACATCCTGAGACTATTACACTGTTCTGTTGCCTAAAACTCTGCACACACTATAAGCTTATTTCTCTTACCTAAGATTATAGTTCCTGGGTTTTTTCCCTTTTAGCTTACCGTGTATTTGATATTTTAAATGGAGACATGTGCTAGTAAGAAAGTCTTCCTCGTAATGGGAATCCTGTACATTTTCAATTCTTTCATAATTAAGAGTCTTTGCGGTTATAAATGCCACCTTTAGGTTAAATATAAACCGAGCATCTGTCAGAATCAATGTAAGAGAGCAAATAATGCCATAAATGCTAGGAGAGCAAAACTCGAACTGCATTAAGATGAGTTCGTCATCTCAAGGAGCAGTGGCAAACATCCCTGCTTAGTTCTTTAAAAGTGCAGACCTAACAAGTCCATGTATTTCACATATAGTGGCATATATACATATACATTCGTTTGCATGTAAACCTTTCCTTCAAGGTGTGCTAAACAATGTGTGATTTTCCAGTGCATGCAGCTCTGTTCCCTTCTCCTTTGACTCCTCTCCCTCAAAAGGCACTTCCCATGAGACTGATTCCAGGAGCCATGTCTCCCAAGAAGCTTTCCCTGACCACCTCTGCCCTGTGAGGCCAGACCCCAATGCTCCTAAAGCACAGGGCATATCTCTGTCATCACATTTGCCACCTTACTTATTGACCCCTATGCTTCACCTACGAGCCTGTGAGTGTCTCGAAGGTCTTCGATTCTCCAGCACCCAGTTCTGGGGCCTGCTCAGTGTTTATTAAATAAATGAATTAACATTAAGTAATAAAACAATAAACACTTGGTGTGTTCTACTTATTCAAGAATGTTAGAACTCTGTAGATTATATTATTAAAAGGGCTTGGATATATTCTCTTTTGACAAAATGAAGATAGTTGGACAAGCCACTGTTGGTGGCTTATCATAAGTTGAGTGAGGCCCTCTCTTTAACACGGTGTGCTCTGCATTTCATGCGACTTCCGTCTTTTTGTTTCTGGTCTCCTCCACCTCTCTTGAGTGGTCACAGCAGTATCGCTTCATAGAGGAAAATTACTGAGCACTGACTGCTGAGAGCCTCAGCGATTTGGAAGACACTGCTAGGTGAGCCAAGGAGGTACGAAAGGAGTAAGACTTTGCTTCTCAGGTAAAGTCTCTTAGCTTGCTTGCCAACTACTTGCTGCTCCTTAAGGTCCCATGTAGAGAGTCAGGCTTGTTTACTCACTTATTGCCGCTAAGCTGCAGTCCTCATGGGGAAAGGCCTTCTTGTTCCTACCTGTGTCCCCTGTACCTGGCAGAGCGTCTGAAACAACTAGGAGATCACTAAAGGTCTGCTGAACAATAACCCTTCTGCCAACACATTTGGGTTGGTCGCCTATTTAAATAAGGTTTTCAATAAGTCATAAAATATTTTATATTATTTATGCTACTTTTTGAATTTATTTAAGTTAACTTATCAAATCCTCAGAAAAATTTAGTTCACTTATGTGATCGTTCCCTAGTGCACACAGGATGCCTAATGATGAATTTCAGCACATGTTAAACCAAATAAGGAGATTTATTGTAATCATCTTCTTTTCCTCTGGTGCTTGTGTAGTTTGGGATCAGAGAATTCTCATAATAATATATTAATATGTGTTGGACAAACTTTATGCCTTTCATGAGTGGATTTGCCAAGCCTAGATTTTTCCAGTGACCATCAGATATGATTCTATGTGAACTTGAAAAGTCTCCCCAGTCATCTGGAAATTCTGGGTCCTTATTTTCCCTACATTTTACATGCAGTATAAATGCTAGTTTTAAATAACTGAGTACATTCCAGGAAACACAAACATGCATATAAATACACATGAACACAAACACACATGCACACAAACTTTCTCTTCAAAGTTTATGTACATAGTTTTTAGAGACTGATTCAACCAATTCCTAATGAGGATCCTTTCAACTTTACTTTGCTCTTAAAATGGAGAAGTGCTTTTTTGAGACATTATCTTGGACATAAATAAGATATTCCACTACACACATTTATTCCCAACAAATTATCTAGCCTTCAGATGCGAGTCTAATTTTTTCTAGAATAGTACACACTTTGCTTAAAATATAGCAGTCAGTTTAAGAACTATCTCATGCTAAGATTGGATGCAATGAATATGGGCTATTTGTACTTGAACATGTAATGTACAGCAGACATTTGTTTTATACAGAATTGTATGATTATGTGCAGTTTTTTTCAGCCTTAAGTAAAAAATAAGGCGTGAGAGCCTTTGAGATCTATACTTTAAATCTACTGTATAAGTGGAATCTTAAAGAACTTTTTTCTAGAAGTTATTTTATCCTCGATCTTTACTTTTAAGGTACAGCTTTGTTGATCACATTTTCCTTCTTTTGCCTCAGCGGGGGGTATGGTGGGAAAATAGATGGAATCTATCCAGTAGCTGTAGCTGAATCACAGTAGGTGTTAGTGGGAAAGATGAGTGTCTGAAACATGGGGAATACAGCAAGTGTTTCTGATGCTGAATTTTGCCACAGGACAGATGAGTCAGACACTTGAACAGGCAACTGCATCTAAATATGTCACTGGATCAGCAGGAAAGAGATTTCCCTCTGTCTAATTTTCAATTCTGAAAATGGGTCCTTATGAGCAATCGTGTGGTAAATTAGCACGACTCCCGAATAAGCAGCCAGTGCCAAGCCATTGGACGAGAGGCTTTTAAAGAACAAAGAAAAACAGGAAGAAACTATCAGAGTAAGCAGTGGACAGACTTCCATTCGATTCGCACCAGGCGAGCGGCATGTAAGAGGAAGAAGTGAAGGAATGTAACGTTTCTCAGGCGGCCCTGCTATGGAGCACTTACGAAGTGTTTTTAACCCTCTAATTGGGTTGTTCATTTAAGTTTGTTTAACTGAAAAAAAAAAAAATGCAGTTTGGGTGTTTAATAAAACAGCTACCAGATGTTTTTCATTGTAGATGTGAAGTTATGCATTTTGTTTCTTCCTGAAATTCAGTACTTTCTTATAATAAGAAATACCTGTTTGGCTTTAGTCAATGATGGCTGAGAAGAGAAGAAAAAAAAATGGTGTATTTTGGTTTTGTTTCTATCATCTGAGAAAGATCTTTGTTTGTATACTCTCCATTTGGCCTGCCTGTGTGTACTTATATTCACACGTTGTTCACAATACGCACGTGCATACACAGGCATGCACTCGCTCTATGTAGAGCATAGCACTAGAAAGGCTTTTTTTGGTCGACAAGGGTTATAAAGGGATCCCTGAACATTTTATTAAAAGCTGCTTCCATGTATTAGCCACAGGGAAAGACGAGAGACAGCATCATGAATCGTGATGTCCTTCGTCAGCTGGGGACATCCTCCTTAGCGTGCTACACTCTCTTGAGGAAAAAGGAGCCAGAAAAACATTGAACATAGATTCCTTTGGGCAAGAACGCTGAGAGGTGGGGGTGGTGAGGGGAAGTGGGATAATAAGTTGAAATTATGTACTCGAATTGAATTTTCACATTCGGTGACTGAGCAGCTCCCAGAATTAGTAGATAGATTCCCCCCCCCCCCAAACTGTTTAATATAGCTTTTCTACGTTGCAGGAGAAATAAGAATAATTGTTAAGCATTCAGAATATACCAATCACATAGTAACATAGCCAACTATGGCTGTGGGCTTTGACTCAAAGTTGCAATTATAAAAGTACTGAAATTACACAGATTTAGTATGTAGAAAAAACTGTCTCGGTTCCATGATAATATATGCTTTATAATGTGACTTACTAACTATTCTCTATCATCTTCCATTTATTACTTTACAGGTTCTTAAATCCCTATAGTTAACATAAAGAAAAGATGTAGAATTATCTCCAAAAATGAACACTTTTTAAACTTAGTTTCTTGAAAATGAGAAAATAGTAAGAGGAAGTAATGCTGGAAAATTACATCTTTGAATGATTAACTGAAAGCTGACAAATTAAAATATTAACTGATCTTTTAAAGTGAGTCTTAAGAATTCTTTCTTTAAGATATGTTCCAGTTTAAAAATGAGCATTCAACTTTTTAGGGCCGGTCTCCAAGAAAATATGCTTTGATATTTCTTTGAAACTCAATTCGATATCTTTGTCTAAGAAGGAAAAAAAAAATCACATCTTGGCTGTAGAAATCATATTGAAACACTAAAGTGCTTACTTGTAGTGCGGCTGTCAGTCATACTCGTCACACTTGGTGACTGTCCTCGATCCAGGCAGAAAACCCATTCTCAGTTAACATGGATCAATTGGAAAGAGTATAAACCACTCCACTGCTCTGAAGACACAGAGACGTCACCTCTCCACAGGTTATTTTGAGTGCTCAGTAGGAATGGACAGCAGCCCAGGAGGGCTCCTGATACACAAGAGATTTGATCATAATATGTTGCAAACTTTCTGTATTTTGTATGAAAAAGAAAATAAAGTAATCAGAAGTGATATATTAACGTCCTACCTTAACCATGGCCTAGTTTACTATAAATGACAATATCCTACTTCTAAGTTATTTCTTACTTTCAGAATATTTTTCTTTGAATGCTGTCAAGGTGCTCATGAGTTTAAATGGAGTGAGCCCACTGAATTATAAACAGACCTGACTCAATATTATTTATATCTGAAAATATTCATAGTTTGGTTTCCGTAAGTACAAAACCAGAGAATAAAAATAATAAATAATATTAAGTTGATAAAGCATTTCTTTTGATGCCTCAAAAATATTTTAGAGAGAGAAAATATTTCTGGCTTTGCTGAGAGTAAGCCTGAGATTAAAAACAGACTGATAAATTCCATGCAACAACTAATTATAAAGCACCCTACATGCATTTTTAATACCTAATGGGCTCTTTAAAGGGTCAGTAACGTTTTATTAATGTTTTTCAACATTGATCTTTAATAAGTAACTAAAGGCTTATTAATCAGATGTCAGATGATGCCAAATCAGTTCCAAATATTGTGGGAAAATACAAATCAGTTTAGAGAGATTAAAGACACAGGCAGGTATAAACAAAACTAAGCTCATTTCAGAATTCGCAGCTGAGGAAGACGGAATACAAGAGCTTGAATTCATCGGCTATCTATCTACCTTTCATTTTATTTCTACAGTGATTATGCATGATTGTTACCTAATATACTTATTGATCATTGACTCTCTCAGTAGCCTCATATTAAATCTGCTATTATAGTCTGTAATTTTAGAGATGACTTAAAGTACACAGAAGTTAGATAAGGCCCCAATCTACTATCTGTGATGAGACAGGTATTTGAATCTAGGTGCTCAGAAGCGAATCTAGAGCTCTTTGGCCCACACTACCCTGCCTCTTACAAGAATGTGTCTTACATATTTTTATAGTTCTTTTTGTGGGGAGTTACTGCTAGGTTAATATTTTTAAAGGAGTGATTAACATGGTACATTTAGAAAAAGAGGGAAGACTTGTAAAGGACATCCTTCAGGACAAAATAATTTCTGTTGTTTTCCAAAGTTCTGTACCATGTGGTTTCACATTCTCCTGTTCATAGAAATGAGCTCCCCCAAACCAAAACAAAAGCAAATTTTGAAAAGTGTATTAGTCTGTTACTCTCCTTTCCTCGCCAAATATGAAAATGGATGTTATGGCTTTCTGGTACCAGACAAGGGATCTAGGTCAGCCGACACACCCAGAACATCCCTGATATCAGGACTCACATTGGCCTGGTTATGGTGTTGTCCTGGTGTTTTTTTCTTAGGATCCAAAGCAAACAACACACGTTCCATTCTTAGGACTGACTTGGTGTGACTAGTTCAGAGTTTGGTAATGTGATTCTTCAGGCTACTTCTAAGGCTTTATATACAGAAGAGTATCTTAATAATTTGAAAGATAGTTAAATTAAGAAAAATGATTGTGACTGCTTTGGAGAGATAAACTAGAGGAAAGAATCTTTATGGAGACAGGGAGCTCAGTCTAAAAGTACTGCAGTTGTCCAAGGGAGAAACGGCGGGTTTTCATCTAAGACAGTGTGCTTGGTTGGGTGGGCAAGGGGAGGCATTTGTTTTATAATTTTAATATATTCTTTTTACTTAAATTAGATATATTCATTTTATCTATAAAGTTTAAAAGTTGAAGACAATGTTTTGATGTCTTCGTTATTAATTTTACCCACGGGAGTATAATTATCATGAATTAAAATGCATTATGCATCCATGGAACTGTCCTGGTATCACTGGATGTTTATAATATAATGTAGAGAACATGGCTGTTAACCACAAAGGGTTTATAATGGAAAAGATGAACAACAAGGGAGTACACAGTCAAGAGAATACATATGGGGTTACTTACCTGTACGTGGGAAAGGATCAATAGTTATGTGTTTATTAAGCTTTATCCATCCATGCCCTGGTTTAAACCATGTGAAGGTGTAATCAAGGAAATACAGGAGGAATATCATCTTCTTGTCATGGTATTTAGAGCAGACTAGCCTGTGAGAAGCAGGGGGCTGGTGAAAACAAGGCTATTAGAGTTTTCTGAATTTGGAACAACCGGAAACTGGTGCATAGAGTAACGAGAAGAATAATGTACCTGAGACATATTACAAGGGAAAAATAAGCCACAATTCCTGTCAGGTTTCTGAATAAGAAGTAGGAATGATCTGCCAATTTTGCTTCATTATGACTATAATAAACCTCTGATTCAAGGCTATTTCATTCTAATTCAGTCCCAACTCCATGAACACAAGATCACATAGTTAATTGAATTTTGTGACTTTTCTTCTCAATATCTTTCCAAAATACTTGTGCTCACTATTAGAAATGCGTGAACTCCCACTGATGTATTCTTGGATTAAATACGCATAACAAGAACAGTGACCCCATAGAAAATACACACAGTATGTAAATGCAGGTGCACCATGGCCATTCTTATGTCCCATTTTTTAAAATAAATTCTAGAATAAGAAAAAGAAGACATCCTTGTATTTCTCTAAATGCTGGCTTGCTTATTCAATGAAAGAAAAACAGAAATTTAAGCTTGTCAGGTCTAATCGTGAAATAAACTCACATTGTTTAACTTGACACAAATGTTACCTCTGTCCTTAACATTTTTTTTTGTTTCTGGAAGCTTCCGCCATCCCCCATCTCATTGGCTAAAAACAATTCATCACAAGTTCCAGAGACATCATAAGTGAATCTAAACCTTAACCTATGCGAGAGAAAAGCAATCTATTATAAACCTGAAATCAGGTCATAGTCTTTTTCTGAGTAGTAATTCTCCTTTAGCAAAGACCACAAAAGCTAAACCTGGATTTGAATGGGAAACATTTCTTATACAGAATTAAAAGTCATTAGGGAACACATTATAAAAATACACCTGAAGTTTGCACTGCAGAGACCCTCCCTGTTTTGTTGTCTAGAATTTGAGTAATGTAGATTTCTAGTGAATGGTATTATTTCTATCATATCAATAAATGATATTTTTAAGGAGCTATACTAAGGGCATACTACGTGTAACTTTGTCAAAGTGTAGTTATTGACATCTAGTTTCCCACAATGAAAGCGAGGTATAATAAATGCTCTAAGTGTATACATGTGGTCAGATTTACTTATTTTCAGCACTAGGACGTTTTTAAGGTTCTAATGACCAACTCAGGAAATATTAGTAGTCTGTGAGTATCCTGCCCAGAACAAGCCCGATCCTGTCTGATCTTGGAAGCTAAGCAGGTTTGGGCCTAGTTAATACTTGGATGGGAGACCACCTAGGAAGACCAGGTGCTGTAGGCATAAAAGTAAATAAATAAAATAAAAAATAAAATAAATAAGAAATATTGGTAACAGGTAGAACTCTCCAGTGATAAACCTGTCATTTCTAGTCACTTGGTGAATTACATTAATCTAAGTGTTCTGAATCATCCTAATTCCCAGACAGCATAATAATTCTGTGCTTATAAAGTTACTTTGTTCTATTTGCCTAAGAAATTTAACTTCCTATAATATTTTGCCTTGTAATCAATTTTTCTGTGCCATTATTGCACTAACATGCTACCTTTTCAAATGTATTCATCACACAGAATGTCCAATGGTTGCCCCTGCACTTGAGACTATTCTAATTGGCACAAATAGTTTTATTTGATTTTGTCATGCTTTCTCAATTACTATTATTGATCTAAAATCAGTGCCCTCTGTCAGTAACAGAGAAGCAGCACTGTGCAGCACTGTTTTGGGAATTAGGAGGACTAAATTATAGCCTGGTTCTAAGTAGCCGTGTGATCATTGCCAAGTCATTTTACCTCTCTGAACCCATCTTACCTAATGAAGATAGTGAGATAAGGGAAATGCTCTCTCCCGTCTCTCTCAAACAATTCTAAAACATGTAATCTTATCTATAATATTCACCAACATATTTTTCATATTGTGCAGGGGAGAACACAGCAGGATAGTAGAGGGAGTTGGTGCATATCACAGCCCCGGTGGTTTCTCTCAGATGCCAAAAGGAAAATGCAGCCTCACATGTTTCATGTGACCTTTCACAGTTTGCCGTTCTACTCTATTAGTACTCTGCTCAAGTCTCTTCTTTTTTTCTCCTTTGCAATCTTTCTTCAGGAAAAATTAAAAGAAAGAAGGGAGGAGCTAAGTCAGAATGTTGGCCAAAGCACTTTTAAGAGCAAAATCTCATCATTTGTATGTATATGCATTTCAGCGATACAATTTCAGCTACACTTGCTAGACCAAAATAATGAAACAGAGAAGAGAGAGACAGAGTTAAAATAGTCTAGCTGATTTAGCCAGTCATTCCTCCTGAGTGAGTGAGCAGATGCCCTTGAGTAAATTGTTATAGGTGATATGAATGCCTGTTTCTTCATTTCCCTCATGCTTCTTATAATCTGGGCAACTTGACATGCTGTGCACGTCAACGGTTGTTCTGACTATACCTGAATTTTGCTTTAAACATTCACTTTACACCTATTTGAGATGTGATGCCACTATAGGTTTCAAAAATATAAGTTCCAAATCAAAACAAAACCAATTAAATAGACTTAAAAATCGGTCTATCATAAAAGAACCTCCACACTGCCTATAAAATCTGTGCTCTAGAAGCAATAATTCAAATTACAAGAAACCAAAGAAATAAAATTCTTTAATTTCTAAAAATGAAACGAAGCAACTCTTTGTTTAGTGATACAATGATGTTTATTGTATTATTCGTGTTATATTATCATTATCTGGAATGTCTTTCTTTACATACACATACACACACTTTAATTGTCTACTATTGCCTTTAAATGACTCATTATTCTGGAATTGTTTCTTAATAATTTAAGCTACCAAGGTCAAGTGTAAGTAGCTAATTAAGGTTAAACAAAAGACTCCCTCCCAAAGAAAACTTTATAATAATTTCTTTCCTAAAATTAATATTTAAAGTAAAGCCAAATGTTCTTGAAAGGTATTAGGGGGCATATGTGTGAAGACTCTCATTTAAAATAATTGTTAGAGATCCATTTCCTTATTATCCTACACAAGTCAGTCATCAAATCCAACAGAGTACCAGAGGGTAAAAAGACCGAGAATTTTAAGTGTCTTGATGAGTCATTCAATATATTTTAATTATCATCTGCACTGTTATTCTTGTCAAGAAAGGGAAACACTGAATATGTTAACACTTGGAAATGGAGTAAATAATTATTTTTCTCATTATCTTACTTAATAGTTTTGTTGAAACGATATGTTCACTTTTCAGAATGGAAACTTATAATGTGTCATAGTTCACAGTGGGGAAATTTTCTTGTTAAGTATTATTGGAAGAATTTTTTAAAAATTTTAAAAAGAGAAGGAAGAAATAGAGCCAGAGAGCTCTATCAGCCCGTAGCTTTTGTAATTCTTTCGGACATGAAATACATAGGGTTTTTTTATACATCTAGTTTTGTTAGCAAAGCTTATAATGAACATATGTGCATATGCAAATAAAACTAAAATGTCTATTAAATACTAATTATGAAATCATTGGCTCTACTTCAGAAAACTTCATGTTATTCGTTCCTCGGGTTATATTTTCCAACATTCACATGGCACACTTTCCTATCCAAAATACAAACTTCTCAAATTAATAAGGACTATATGCATGCAGTCAACCAACAAGTGTGCCATTAAATTAACAGAGGAAATATGGCCTGTACCTTGTTCTCTAATGATACGAAGGAGGCAGATGACTCCAAAAATGATATGTCGGTTAAGGCAGTAAATCATATACAGAGATAACTTGCCAGTTTACCTCAAATCCAGTCTGTTTTCCTGTCTCTAAAGCTAAGCGCTGCCACTCAACTTGAACTTAACTGTGTCAGACTTTTGATTCATGACTTTAAACACTTAGGTAGTGTCTATATGTGTTAAACTGAGTTGTGGTCATTTTCACAATCAATACTGATCATCCCAGCTAAAATGATCGTAGGTTAATTTACATCTGCCATTAAGAGGTAACAAGAGAATGGAATGGCTTGGCTTCTCTCCATTCCTTTGGTATATTTTGTTTGGTACTTGAATACTATGACCAAGGAATGTATTCTCAGGGGAAAAAAATTTTTTTTTTTTTTAAATCCAGCGCGTCTTTCAGAAAAACAGGAAAAATAATGTGACGCTAATTTAATGTAAATTCCAAATAATAATAATAATAATAATAATCACACAATTGCTGTTTCCTAAAATATATTATATGGGCCTATTGATGTAATCTGGGTCATTTTATCAGTCTCACTTATGATTTGGATCTAATAGCTGGTGAGGCATTTACATTGCAGGCCTAGAATATTTCTGGTCCACTGGCACTGTAGCCAGGTACAAAAGACATGGAGTTAAACTAGAGAAGAAACATAAAAATGATAACAGGGAAGGAAACATCTGTGCCATCATGAGCCACCGTGAAGACACTTTAAGCAGGGAGGAGTAAGAAAACACAGGATAGTAATTTCAGATTTTAGAGAAGTTCAGAAAGCACACATAAAGATTACATGTCGTGTAGCAATTAGAGATAACAAGTATTTTAAATAATTGCTCTGTATATTTATGAACACATGTTCATCTGTAGTGACCATTTTAATTAAATACACAAACAAATGAACACTGCTTTGAATGTCATGCATTGACCTGACCATCTTAGAGATTCAAACAGCTCTTGGATAGGCAGCTAGCCAGACCGCACACTTTCCAACAGCACTAATACTTAAAATAATAGTGATGATCATTAACCAAAAATATTTTATATAAATACAAAAATATTGTCGGTGTCACATCAAACTTCATCTACACTCATTCAGCTTGATGCCAACTTCAAAAATCTGATCTTTATATAATGAGAATATATTTTACAGTTATACTTTTCAGTTCACTTTTTATTTTGAAATGAATCGTAGTAAAAATCCCTTACCTCTTAAAAACAAGCAGTTTTCTTTTTAAAAAATCACTGAGTCTTTATCACATACAGAAAAATCTAATGGTAAATTAACACTCTGCATCTGAGGAAAATCTTTGATATGTCTCTTAGTTCATGACTTTGGCTTTCTTCAACTTTATGCCATAGAATTTGAAGAGCAGTCTGTAATCATTGGTGTATATTTATAGTTCATTTCAAGAACTCAATCAGGCACGATACTGTCACAATGCCAGATATATGTTTTAAGATCTGCATAAGGTAGTGTCAACTAAAAGGAAAATACATTTTAATGGCTGTAAGCAGTATGGGTAATTACCAAGAAGGGATGTTCCTGATTTAGTAAAAAAAAAAAAACTCTGAAAGAAGAGGACATTTGGTCCAGTAACATGGTCAAAGGGAGGCTGCTCAAACTATATGTGATCTTAAGTCATCTATTTAATCCAATAACACCATTTGATGTTTTTTTTTTCATCTATGTCATCTTTTAGTAAAATGAGACTTGAAGAATATAATCAAGACAAACAGAATATAAATATTTTAACTAAAATAATAGTACTGTCAATTTGATAACTCTAAGATAGAGAGCCGATGGATAGATAGATGGAAACATATATGTATATATTTCTCAAGCTAACTCCAGGTTATTTATTAGTTATAACATGGTTGTGAAATATGCTGTTTGTTGGAGTTCTCTTTACATTCCATTCTGACAAGGAGAATGTGTGGGGGTATTTCAGCCAGATAAAAAATACTTTCAGTGATTGATTTTGAACCAAAGCCATACCAGTTGTTCTAGATGACAGCTTAACTTTATAAATCTTGCCAAAGGTTCACAGATCTCAGAACCTTTGACTGCCATCTAGATTAAAAAGTAAAGGTTCACCGTGCAGTTCACTTCTATTAGAGAGATACGAACTGACATCCTATGCATTATTGACTATATTTGGAAAGGGCCAACTGTCTTGTGATTTTATTAATATGGTAGACTGAGGCAGAGGCCAACTTAAAAATTCAAACATGAACTGAGTACTTTAACCACACATTCCTGCATGAAATAATACAAAAACAAAAGCACAGAAACTGTGATTTAAAAATATACTAATATTTTTACGTACAGTGAAGATAAATTAGATTAGTTTTTTTTAATGATCCATGTATGCACAGAATGTGGTGTTTGGTGAGTACATAAAGTATAGCATTTCAGAAATTTTTACTAAAATATTAAAAAGACAATGGAATATTTTACTCATTCTTGCTAGTTCTCATCAACTTATAAGATTACTCTGAATTTTTGATATTTATTCTGAGTTAATATTCTAATAATTGGCTTATATATTACCTATAGTTAATAAAAAGTATTCTTCCCAAACTAATCACACCTACCTGGATTAGGGGTAAATGGCCATAGAAGATTTTAAAGTTATATTTAGATTAGTCAGGACTTTAAAGTTTGGATTCCAATTGGGGAGTTATCTGAAAGGACATTTATTGGCTTTATATCAGATGATTTCCAGAAAACCTAAAAACAAACAAATAAACAAAAACTTTCCCACATTTGCTCTTATCATTTCTATTAAAAATTACCTTGCTTATTCATTATGTCCTGCATGTATTCTTCTGAATCTTCCCCAGTTCTTTGTAGATTCCAGACACATGTGCCCTTCCTTTTCCTTACCCTTAAGGCGTAGGAGTAGATATATTTTTCTATTTTTTCAGGCTCTGGCCTCCCTAACCACCCCTTATTTGTCTACTTTCCCTGGCCCACATTCCGCAAAGAGTCCTCTCATTAAATCCTTTTCAATTAATCTTTTCGAGTGCCAAGACACTGAAAGATACCCAAGCCATGCCAATTCATGGGAAGGCATACTTTCACACTGTGATCTGATAGATGCCGCAAGCTTTCTCTAGCTCAAAATCACGGTCATCTGCCATCATGCCTCAAGCATTCATGGGTTTGGATTGAAGCAACTTTATAAAGCTCTTACTGAAGTCTAGCTATCCTTCCAAAGGATAACACTTAGCATTTTGGTCAATAACATTGTAAGATTAATGAGCTCATCAGAGTAGCCAACCACCAATTATGCCCAAGAGACAGGTCATTTTGATGAGACAGATTGGAGGATAATAAAAACATATTTAATTGCAAAAGGACAGCAGATCTGGATGGGAAGCAAACGTGATTAGCCATAATTCCTCCAAAGAAGTTTTTGAAATAACCCAGAGGAAGAAAAAAGACAGCCCGTTAGAAGACAAGGTCAAATTTTACTTACCGAGAATTTTTCTTCTAGTTATAGAATTAATGGCTGTCCATCCTTCCCTGTTTTGTTTTCTTACATTCACTAAGAAACTGTATTCTGAGAGTGATATTAGTTTACCTAAAATTTTATACATTAACGTCAGTTTAATTTTAGAAATATTTAAATATTTTTGATTAAACATTGAGTACATTAATGTCATGACATGATTTTTTATCTTAAAAAGGATAAATGATTTGTCTCATAACATAAACTCATAATGACAATTAATGATTTTGATGATAAATATGTCATTATATTTATTGAATAGTTGGAACTTATGGTCAACTATGAATAAAATAGTGAAATATAAAGATATAACTTGTCTTCTATCATCAGAAAATTATAGTCTCTGAAAATAGGCAGAGCAAAAGATAGTGCAGGAAAACTCAGCCAAATTTGTATAGATGTTATAAATTTCACATGTAATACTTATTATTTTAAGAGAGAAATTTATCTTCAAAGACCTAAATTAATGAAGTAATTTCTTCAGATTTGCAAGGTGCGCTCAGAGATAAACATATTTTAGGTTGGAATGGGTAATCTTATGCATTGCCCTTAGAGGGCCTGATTTTTCTCCACAGTACTCTATTATACAGACCATGTTCAATAACAAAGTAATGGCACTTTCAACAGTTCCCTTAGGAAATTCTTTCAAAATACGATATTATACCCTACATTTTTAGAGTGGTTTTTCTCTATGTACAACTCACTTTAAGCAATGAATTTCACTGCGGTATTCTATATATATAATCTTATGTGTCTTATTAGCCTCTTTAAAGATCACCTTTTCCCCTTAAATTTGTGAAAAGTAATTTCATCTCTTACAGTTGTAAACTAATATATTTATAGAGAGGCTAATCTACTTTTAAGTTTCTAAATACATTTCATAGTCAACATAATTTTTTTCCTAACTATCCTTCCATTTACCTGAACATACCTGAACTAAAAAGGGCTAAATCCTGCAGTTATCTGCATCTCATTAGAGCTCTGTTTCAGAATAATTGCTAATAATTATTTTGATGTCTTTTGTTTTGTATCCTGTGAATCTGAACTTCTGAAGATATCTAAAGAGCTCTGTTGGTTAAAGGAACTAGGAACTTTCTGGCATGATAAAGTAGTTCAGTAGAATACAAGAAGTAACCTAATTATGTTTCACTTTGGGACATTCCACTCTCTGTACCTCCAAAGTAAATTAGCACATAGGTTATTTTGTCCTTAATATATTTAGACATTCCAAAGAATATCTTAGTGAAATTTTATGCTATGAACTCTTAGCAATGTTTACACACAGGTAAGTACTATCTGATTAACTATTTTCTGAATGTAAATTAGTTGTTATGTAATGTTTACATATGGGTTTTATGTCAGCTCACTGATTTGGGGCTCACCACAAACTTCATTTATTTATTCCTTCAAAATATATCTAGTAATTATTCACAATGTGCCAGGCCATGGTAACAAGTGTTGAGGATGTGGTTATCCCAAAGCAAATTACCTGGTTTTGTGGTGCCTACATGCTAGCGTGAGAGTTAGACTGCTAACAAATATAATGTGACAGATTGTAATGAGTGCTATCAAGAAAAATACAGCTGGGTAAGGGGACAGAGAGTGACCAAGTAGAGCATATTATTTGTTTGTATAAGGTGGTCAGGAAATACCTCTATGAAGAATCAAATTTGAGGAGACAGGTAACTAAAGTGAGGGAGTGCATTACTCTAAGGACAACGAGAAGGATAGTCCAGGTTCAAATAACAATGAATTTAAAGGTGTTGAGGCCTCATTAATCTTGGTGCATTTGAGGCACAGCAAGAAAATCAGTGTAATAGAGAAGAGGGAGTAAGGCTGGGTGGAGGAGAGAATGTGAGAGGTTTGAAATCGGAGTTGGACAGAAACCAATCTGGGCCCTGGAAAAGGGTGGCTTTTACTCTGATGCGATTGGAAGCAGAGGAATGAGGTGATCTGCTTTAAATGTTGTGTTAGGCTGCATAGTTTCTAAATATATCCACATACTAGTCCCCAGAACTTATAACTTTGTTGCCTTACATTGCAAAAGAGACTTTGTAGATATAATTAAATTAAGCTTTACACTGAAGCGATTATCCTGGTGTATCCATGTAAGCAGAATGTAATCACAAGGGTCCTTATGAGAGAGATGCAGGAGTTACAGGAGGTGATGTGATAAGAGAAGCAGAGATTGGAGTGATGTTCCTTGAAGATGGAGGAAGGACCCAGAAGCCAAGGAATACAGATGGCCTCTAGGAGCTAAAAAAAGGAAAGACACAGTTTCAGCTCAGCTGGACTCTTCTCTGGAAGCTCTGAGGTTGAATGCACTTTCCAGTTCATTCCGGTTGTTGGCAGAACCCAGTTCCTTGTGGTTGTAGGACTGGGATTTCTGCAGTCCTGCTGGCCGCCCAGTGGGGTGGCTCTCAGTAATTAGGGGCTGTTCTCAGATCCTTCCATGTGGTCCTTTCCAACTCCAAAGCCAGCAATGGCATAGCAGATCCTTCTTCGGCTTCAAATCTGAGCTCCCTTCTGCTACCAGTTGGAGAAACTCCCTGCTTTTCAAGGATTTACATGATTATGTTGACTATGTCAGGCCCGCCCGATAATCTTCGATTAACTAAATAGTTAACTTTATTAGTCAATGAATGCTTTATAACATCTGCAAAACCCTTTGCCATTGTATTAATTTGGGCTGTTCTAATAGAATACCATAGATTGGGGAGCTTAAACAACCGACATTTATTTTTCATAGTTCTGGAGGCCGGGAGATTCTGGATTAAGGTCTAGACAAAATTGGTGTCTGGCGAGATCACTCTTCCTGGTTTGCAGACAGCTGTCTTCTTGCTGTATCCTCATATGGCAGAGAGAGACAGAAAGACAGAGATGGAGAGAAAGAGAGTGGCGAGCAAGCGTGCCTTATAAGGAGCTAATTCCGTCATGAGGATCCCACTTTCTTGATCTCTGAATTTGATCACCTCCCAAAGTTCCCACCTTCAAACGCCATCACATTGGTTATTAGAGTCTCAAACTGTGAATCTTGGAGGGACATGAGCCACCAGCTTGTCGTAGCCATATAATTTAACACAATCACTTGTGTGATACCACATTCTAAATACTGGGGATTAAGCTGGGGAATATTGAGAAGAGGAGCACTTTAGATTTCTGTCTAACAGGTGCCAAGGCCAACTCCTTTTATCATCATTGTTCTGAATTGAGCAAGCAGGTAATCAGTGTGCTATATACAGGAATGGCTAATGCAGGGAGAAAAGCAGGTTCAGGGAAAGGAAAAATAGCAAGAATGATGTAAATTCAAAATGCCAATTAGAAATTCAAATGATGCCAAGGAGCCACCAGATTTACTGATACGGCTCCCAGCAGAAGGGTGAGGGCTGGAAGTATAAACCGGAGTCACCAGCATATGTATTATATGTAAGGCCACATAAGTATGTGAGCTCACTAGAGGGAGTATAGATAAACACTGAGCATATCAAAATTTAGAAGTTTGGAAAAGGTTGTGGTGCCTTCACAGGAAGCTGAAACCGAGAGGCTAATGACAGACTGAGAAACCAGGAAAATGTGTCAATGCCAGGCAACATGGTAGAACTGACTATTCTTGGGCTCCGCTCCAGACCTAAAGACTTCAGAATTCCTGAATGGGGTCAAGTAAGTAAATGCATTAAAAAGCCATCCAGCTAACCCGAACACATGCAAACTGTCTGAGAACTTTAGTTGTTTAGACCACTGAGTAAGGACAGAAAGAAGACAGGTAAGTCCTAAATGTCCTTTCATTTCAATGTGGAGTCCTTAAACATTCGCAGAAGCAGCACTTGAGAGATTGTTAGCAATGAGGGAACTCAGGACTCACCCAAGATTTAGTGAATCTGAACCCACATTTTAACAATTTCCCTAGGTGGGAAATCACATTAACATTTGAGAAGCACTGGTCTATGCTTGATTAATTCAAAGTGATAGGAAGACAATATAGGTATAAACACACACACACACACACACACACACACACACACGCACGCACGCACCACACTACACCGCACACCCCTACAAACCACATGAGCCATAAGTGATATTTAATGTCATTTAAAACACAATCCTTCAGGCATCTTTTACAATATATAAATTAATAAATCTTTAAGTCATTAATTTAGAGGATTAGTAAAGTATTTCCCCCAATTTCCCAGCGTTTTAATCACCTAAGATGAATCTCTGTGCCTTCTGAAGACCATGAAAAGTAAAATGTCTTGCCCAGATACTAGGAGAGGAATGAAACTGTGTCATAAGTGTCCCAGGTAAAAATTATCAGAGACCACTGGGCAAATGACAATTAACTTTAGCAGGTTTATTTTCCCATGCTAATTAAATATACCTGAAGTATGGGAAACAGTGGACATTGTACAAAGGCAAATTACTTCACAATATTGTGCACAGCTACCCTGGCTTCAGATAAGCAACTGAGAGTTTTTTTGAGAGGACGAAGAGCTATATAGGTTACTTCTTCATTTTTAGCTTGGATCTCAGCCTGAAATTAATCTGTCAAGTATTACTACATTCCTTAATACGTTAGATTTGCTCTTTAAGACTTCTTGTGCATAGAAGAAGATTTACCATGTCTTTTAAAAAAATAATAATGCAAATTGCAAGAAATGAATAAATCAGTATATGAATGAGTTTTTAAAATGAAAGACATCACATATGATTAAAAGAAATGGTAAACTATAGAATAAAGTAAATATGATTTGCACTAAAGAAAATAAGATGTTTTATATCAAGCAATTTGATCAAACTTAATTTAAATAATCAATGATAGTCTATCTCCTTAGAGCATTGTCATTCAATTGATTGCAATGTCAGATACTAATGGTGAATGTATACAATTATCAAAGATAATTTTTCCAGCAATTAACTTTAGTAGATGAGAAAAAATGCAGCTGATATTCATGCTTGCAGAAGAAAGTTAAAGATTTATAAGGAAGCACTCTTCATTCTTTGCGGCTATAAATTCTGTCCAAATAGCAATATCCTCTGCAGCAGAGAATCTGCTGCTTACGCTGGCCACGTGTTATTGTATTTGGACTGCCTCCATCTGCAAATGTTGACTTTTCATCTGTGACCACGGGGAAAAAAAATCTGTATGAAGAATGTGTGAAACATTTAATCCTTGTTTACTTGTTAACCAAGGTTTTGTCAAATCCTGCTGGTGTGAGGTTTTTGCATTTGTTTCTCAAGGTGACTGCATATGCATTCACAATGTTGTGTTTAAATCTAAGCTAGAAGCTAAAGCTCTGATCAAATCATTAGATGTTTACTTAGATTCAGAAATATAAATCTTGTTCTAAATGTAGTTTCACATTCTAAAACCTAAATGTGACCTAAGTAATCTACAGGAACAATTGACTTGTAATTTCTTTGTCCTGTCTTGGGTGTCTCATTAATAAAATGAATATGGCAAAAAGTTTGATTATCTATAACAAACTACAGTGATGTTTACTAAAAGAATAAGAAAACGGAGAAGTCATGAATCACAATTGAGTCTATTATTCTGATTTCCACATGAAAGACTAAGAGCTAGAGAGTTTAAACTTACTTTCACAAAGTCCATACTAATTCATTGTTCTACTGGAGCTCAATTCTATCTCTCTGTTTGCCCTAGCTATGATAATCATATGACTTGAGATTTCTGGATTGGCTCTGATTTAAAAAATTCTATGCAACAATCTCTTGAAGCTAACATGAGATCGAATAAAAATTATTGAAAGAATGAATGGAAAACATTTTTCCTTTCGTATACTAAAATTTTCTGGATCTATTTTTGAATTTAGACTGTCCATATAACTATGTTATACTATTTTATATAAGAACTGAGTAACCTGAGTTACAATGGCAATGAAATTTACATGCTTTGTTTTTCTGTAATAAGAGCAGAATGATAACTACTATTTATGCCCATGTAACTTTGATTTAAAGTACCTATTGGACATAGTATAATGTGATCTGAAGTAGAAATGAAATATCAAAGGAGAATGTGAGCAATACTGAACAATTTCCTCTGTTTATCATGCCAGCTCATATTGGAAATTAATTTTTACCCTATTTAGATTGGAAGCTAATTGATTTGATTTGTAATAGCAATTGCTCAATACATATAGAAAATGATGATGGATTAGTGTGGGTAGTATGGATGCCCATCACTAGGTGAATGTCCCTGACATTTTTTCATGCCTCTTCCATATTTATATAAATATTTAGCTTTATTTTTCCATTCAAAATAATCCACAAAAATGATAAATTGTTATGCTGTTACACCTTGTCTCAAAAAAAAAAAATAGGAAAAAACTAAAGGTGAAAATGAGCTAGTAAAAACACTAAATTTTCTTGTGTTGGTCTCCTAGAGATACTAAAATTAACCGAAAGTGTAATGGGTAAGGTTATTTTTTTCCCTGAAAGTTTGTTAGAGGAGGATTGAGTAAGGCAAGGAGCAAGTATAATAATTAAGATTATCCTTGGTATGTTAATAACAGCAAATGCAAAGCAAAACTACAGGATAAAGGCTTACACAAAAGTAATTTTATCACAGCGCCTAAATATCAGGGACACGACTTCAGCAAATCTAAATCAGTGGATGTATCTTTCAGTTTAAGGTGTTTAGTGATAAACAACTCTAAAAAGTCTAAGGAAAACTCATTCACATAGATGGCCAAAGCTTTTGTTTGAAACAAAAATGGTATGAAGCCTAATTAGAAATAGGAAAGTTCTCATTTTTTTTGTTTGTTTGTTTTTTGGTTTGGTTTTTTTTTTTTTTTTTTAGTATCAGTTTCTAGCTTTGAAATTAAAGCATTTCAAGTCATCAGGTTGAAAAGCAGGTGGTCAACAGGCCAGAAGCTACTTGTAATTACAGCGGTGAGTTAATCAATGAAGTAAGAGTTCTGCTTCTGGGTGTAATAAAATGAGATCAAGGCTCACTAAAGTATCCTACCATTTAAGTATAGCTGGAGATCCATTAACTTGGACTGTTCCACGTTTTACACCTGCATCTTTAAAAGTTAGCAATTCAAGGAGCTCTCAAACAGCTGTTGCCTAAGCCACAGGAAAAAGTATTTCATTTGGTTTTGAATGAGAAGGTGAGTTGTATAAAGATGGAGAGAGAAATACATTGAAACCTAATATAAATATTAACAGAGACAACGTTCAAGAAGCTTTTCGTTATGTGCTTTTGTTTTTGCTTTCAGCATTTAAATACAGATGGATTATACGGTTTCGCCAGTGCTTGTTTCTTTATACACTCAAAACCAGGAAAGATAACCAAACTCAAAGATTGTAGATTGTGTAAGGGAACAAATTATTTATTTATTTATTTTTGAAAATCATGAAATGTTTCAGCATTTAAAAAATTAGGATGGGGGGATTTTAATTATTTTTTTTTAAGAGAAAGAAAACAAATTGGTATAATGCTGAAATTATAGAAGGTACTTATAAGCAATTTGGAATCCTGATCTCAATTCTAAATAGTTATTGTGTGATGTAGAACAAATAGAACATTACAAATTATATTTAAAAATTGGAGACACACATGCTTATAAAATTTCAAGACATTAAGAATTTACCACAGTCTGATTCATGTGAGACATGTTAAGGAATCAACAAATACTTGTTGAGGAAATGTATGAATGAAAAATAAATGTAATTTTAAAGTAAGACAATTCCTTATAGTAATAATATTTAAAATAATTGTATGTCGAAGGTAAGAGAATACTATTTTATTGCATACACATTTTGCACTTTTAGCAAACACTTCCTGTGTGGTCAGGCCTGGTGGCCTTTCCTTCTCTGAAGCTCTAAATAACAAAAACTTTCATCTGAGTATCATTGTATTGTGTACCACCTTCTGATGGATTTTTAAATCTTGTAGAACAATTGGCTATCTAAGGATCTATAAAACTTCTATACATTTATTTGTAGACTTTATCAAAAGCCTTCAAATTTATTTATAAAAATGAATTATAAAAAGTTCAAGTCTCAAAAAGCAATTAATATTATCTAATAGACATAAACGAATTTTTTGCAAGTTAATGATTTTGCATGGTACACACAAATTATAACTATAAATGTCTTAAAATGTTAGTTATCTGTAAGAAGAACTTTCAGAAAATGGCAGAAATGATATAGCTTGGAACAAAGTCCATCTGTTATCTTGTAAAGGGACACACCTCCTTACATCAGTTAACTGGCTCCTATCCTTCCCAGTGACGCCTTTTCTCCCTTCTCATGCGCTACTTTTAAGGCAATTATTTGTTTTCTAGGATAGACCAAAAGCTCTATGAGGATTGTGTTGATATCTGTTTTGTTCACTATAATATTCCTGGTGCCTATCACAGTGTCAGCACATAGTACATGCTCAATAAATATTTATAGAATAAGTAAATGTTATCTGTTTTGAAAATAAAAAAAAATAAAGGGATACACTCTGTTAAACTGTGTCACTCAATGCTGAAGACTCAGGGTCCACTTATAGATACACAAACACATTGGTCTCAACCCTTGGGTGATATTTTGTAATTTAATAAGATTACAATGCATGTTGGATAAGGCTATATTAAAAATAACTGCATATTCTCTGTTTTCTGTTAAAACCCGATATACTCTCTTAAAAACCTGATTTTATCAAATAGCTGAAAACTTATTTATTTATTTTTCCTTTGGAGATATTAACAAGAAAACTTGATTCTGGAAAAGTAAAGATTAAGGGTTGGCCTCAAGATACATTACACATCAAATTGGTGATTAGCTACCTTTTCTTCATTGGTGTCTAGAAAGGAGTGAATATATTTAACAGAGAAGTTAAATTTATTAACTGTCACAAAATATTGCTAGGGAGAGATTTGCTATGAAGGAAGCTTTTGGTTTGATATTTGTGAAATCAGTGTCTTCTATTATAATTATATAAGGTCTGCCTTTAAGAGGAAGATATCTGTAATAATTTCTCAGAACATTTTCAACCTCATAAAATTTTAATTAACAATTAACATTATTCATAGATCATTACTATTGCTTAGGATTATGAGGAATCAGAAGACTGATAAGTCATTTTTTTTCATCAATGGATTTTAAATCTACTTGGGAGAAAACAAAAATAAAAGCAGATAAGAATGTACAGAACCTCTCCCAAATACAAAAATGTCATTAAGGTAGGAGCTGAAGGAGCTCAATTAGGAAATTTGTTATTCATCATATGAGAAGATCTGTGGAAATCTTCCAGATGCATATGAGATATGAATTTGTATAGTATTGGAAGCTTGCTGTAATGCAGGAAAAACAATTGACCCTCGAAAGATTGAATAATTAAATGAAAACGGGCTAGGTGAAAAGCATCCTCAAAGCCTGTGATACTAATGTGAGAGGATGGATTGGTTTGAGCAAAACGTGTTAGCTTTGTGGATACAGAGTCACTGAACACATGGAAGCAAATCTAAAGGAAATAAATTGATTTGAACTTTAAAGTGTGGGCAGAATTGAGAGGGCAAAGAAAGGTTCATAGAGAAGTTTAAATATTCTAGGAAGTAAGTAATCATTGAAGGTTTATGAGAGAAATAGGTTTCAAGTAATGAACATGTGTTTAACAAAAGTAAATCGGTTTGCTTTTGAAGGAATGGGGATACAAGTCAGATGGGAAGGAATTTTAAGGTTATTCTAATGAGCAGATTTTAGATTTGAAAAAAGGACTAAAATTTGAGTTTGCATGCAAGAGTACATTTTAGCAACATTTGTTCTCATCCAGTGTCCATTGATGCCTGTGTTTTGTGGTCTCAGGTATTTATTATATGTTTTGTGGTCTCAGGTATTTGCCTGTATTTTGTGGTCAGTCTCAGGTATTTGCTATCAACTATCACCTATCTCAGCAGGTGTGTTTTCATATGCAAGAAAGAACTAGAATATTTTTAAAACAAGCAAATGATAATATGAAATCCTCACAACTACTGGGCACTTAAAAATATTAGTAGCAGTAATTTGAGTTTTAGCAAAAGCCTACATTCCAATTGTTATTTTAATTGTTTACTAGGCCAACTTGCCCAGGTATGTTTTCCGCATTTTCTTCCACACTTTTATTCTGATGACTCTCTGCTTTTGAAAACGCTTTATACCTCAGGCATTATTACTCATCCACTTAACCTCATTCATAAAATCAATTCCTAATTTTCAAGCTATCACTTATCACTTGACTGTTTAATCAAGGGAGAGAAAAAGAAAAAAAAACAACAAAAAACGACATTTTTTCTTAACTATTTGACTGTTATTATTTCAGTAAAGGGCTGATTTCCTCTTTACACATTCAGAACAAGTTTATTCTTAAAATTATGGTTAAAATGTATGTTCTAGATTGCCTGTTGGTAAAAATAAATAAATAAAGAGAAATAGCTACGATGACTTTTCTCTCCTGAATATTAGACTCCATGCGATCTAATTCAAAATAGCTAGTTTTATACATTTCGAATTTCAAAAAATAGGTTAAGCTTAGAAGGAACCAAATGCTGTCTTTGGATGCAAATGACTTCTTGATTTACTTAGATTTCAGAATGCTTCCCGCAGACCAGATGTGCCTGTATTAATACACTGTAGTTAAAATATTCTTTAAAATAATTATTGGATTTTTTAAATAGAGTAAAATTATTTTCATGTGGTTTCATATGTTAAAAAACAAGTATTTACACAGAAAAACTATTTTACATAGCTATCAGAGTATTTATTTTTAATGATATATTTTAAGTAGTGCTTTTCCATTTTGTTTTCATGGAGTTGTAGCATTTACATAGCCTTCAATTTCACACAAAAATTTCTATTTCTCAAAATTTATCATAAATCTGAGCTTTTTGTTAAGAATTAGGACTTAAATCAGTAATAATGCATGTGCCTTAAGGAAAGTTCATCAGAAATGATACATCATGGGTATATCTGCTTACTCATGTCTGTCTATGTATCTATTTACTTATCTATTTTTCTATCTATTTTTCTGTCTATTTTTCTGGATGTAAACAAAGGCTTAAGGAAGACAATATATGTCATACCTCTGCAACAAGAAATTTGATTCACTGTATGTTATTCTAAAAAGATTGGGGAAAATATCTTTGAATTGTTTAACTTAATACAGTTTTCATAAGAAAACAAGATTACCAACACACATTTTCTCTAAGAGATAACTTTAAATAAAAAGTCTAACCACTTTCTTTCCTTATTCTCTGTCTCTTATTCTTTATAGATGGGCCTCTGGGCCCCCGAGGATTAGCTGAAGCCACAGAGATGTGCACTCAAGAGTGCTTGGTTTTGGGTCACTCTGATAATTGCTGGATGCCTCCTGGCTTGGGTCCATATCAACACCCTAAATCTCCTCTCTCAACCTTTGCACCCCAGAAAGAATGGGTCAAGAAGGACAAGCTTGTGAATGGGCACACTCTGACCAGAGCCTGGAAGGAAGACAGCAGCAGGAACCAGTTCAATGACCGTAAGCAGTATGGCTCCAACGAAGGCCATTTCAACAATGGCAGCCACATGACAGACATTCCTCTGGCCAATCTGAAATCTTACAAGCAAACAGGAGGTGCTGTTGAGAGTCCTAAGGAGCACCAACTCTAAAAATAAATAAACAAATAAATAAAATTAAAAAAGAAAAGGCTGTATGGGAACTAATAATGTTAATCTAAATAGACATGCTAATACTGTGTGTGTCAAGCTTTATGTATTCAATAGATCTCTACAACTATGCCCCTTATAGCAGGGATATTCATAACTTTGTGTTAGCACTATGGAGGATACAATGTTTTACAGCATAAGAGAGAAGATAGTTCTATTAGCCATGTGATCTTGTTTACTAGAATTGATTACTCTCCTGAGATATCTCCATTGTGAAAACATCCTTTTTTTTTTTTAAATTTGCATTTTATTTTGACCCTGGACTGCTGCTATGAACAATAGAATATGCATTTGGAGAGTAAGAAAGTTCCATGGATTAGAGTGACTGACAAACATATCCAGTTAGAAAATTGTGCTCTTTTTGTCATTGATTTGTGCTGGGACTGCTATACTTGACATTATACTTCAAACAAAACTTAAAAAGATAAGCATTCAACCTATTGTGCTGTTAACAACGTTAGTGGACACTTGTAAGTCAGTGTTAAAGTATTTGTAAATAGAAGCAAGTTATTATT
This sequence comes from Rousettus aegyptiacus, assembly GCF_014176215.1. Taxonomy (NCBI): domain Eukaryota; kingdom Metazoa; phylum Chordata; class Mammalia; order Chiroptera; family Pteropodidae; genus Rousettus; species Rousettus aegyptiacus. The sequence continues at coordinate 80,377,315 of NW_023416286.1, forward strand.
AACAACTTTTGTGTACTTATAACGTTCACCTAAACAATGTTGTAGCATAACTCTGTGTTTTATGGTTGCTTCTTTCCTTCTTTTTTTTTTTTTAATTTACCTTTTGTCATTTTGTTGTTTTTTTTTTTTTTAGTGAGGTGTTTCTGCGTTAGTAGTCTGTCTTGACACACATTGTTCAAAAGATCTCAAATACTTGTGTTTAAAAACAGGTTCTGGAATCTTGCTTCTTTTATGATAGCTTATAATGCTGAAATTCTGAATAAAATGAAGATAAAAAGTGAAAACTATATTAAAAAAAAGACTTGCGCAAAAGTTTGGAAATTCAGAACCGATTTTCCTGACATCCTTATTTTCCAAGTAGGCAAAAGCAATTACGTAATTAGTAGCATTAAGTGAGAGTGTAATGGAAAAGTGTTATCCTTCAGAAAGTGATATAATATCCTGTACTTGTCACTCATGAAAAACTAATGTATCAAAAATACATATATTAAAGAAAAATTACTATTCAAAAATACTTTCAATTGGGCAAATGTGTGTCTACAACTTTGTTGAAATGGCAGAGTTTGTGTCGATCCTCATATACAATAATGTTGTTGTAACACAAGTGTTAGACCATAGCCACAAAATATTTAATGTGTTGTGCCTTCATGATGTAACAGAACATTCTCCAGGTAGGGTAGTTTGGGGAAAAAAAGGGATAAATCTCTAATTATTGCTGTTTAACTGTTTGTTATCATAGTTGGTCAATGCCTGGCAGGTACCAGCATCTTGTCACTTAGGTCAAACCAACAGAGTGACAACTAATGTTAATAAGATCTCAGTTGCACGTGCAAAACAAATCCAAATTCGAACATTCTTAGGAGGTTTTTGTTAAGGCATGACAGATGATTTAAACAAATAAATAGCATGCAACAAAATGTCTTCATTGAAAGAAGTGAAAGTTATCTTAATGCCACGGTTCAACATCAGTTTAAAAGTTTAAAAAAATAAAAAATAAAAAAAAGGTTTGCTAATCTGATAGTTAATTTGTTCTTACCAAAAATAAAATTACTTTGTAAATAGCAATTCACATTTTTTCACAGTATAATGGAAAATAATGGGTAGGGGTGCATTGCTTATTGCAGTACATTTTTGTCGGTTTGTGAGGGGTGTTTGATGACTTTGACAGAATAAATATCTAAACAATTATCCTTGTTACTGCTTTGCCAGTTCTACATTATTTACAATTATTCAGCTCTTGCAATAAATGTTCTGAATTCCTGATTGTAGTGTGTTAATTCTTGGTCAATATCCAAAGTGATGATTTCTACTCTAATTGTTAGATAAATATATGTTGATAAAACTTGACTTTTAATTAGAAATCAAGGAAGATTTGTAAGGGATTTAAGACCTATGTTCTGAAAATGTGGTTCCAAGTTAGAGAAAAATGCCCTGAATTCAGGTCTATTAAATCATTTTCTAGAGAAATTCATGGAGAAACCTTAGTTTCCCCTCTAGTCAAGATTCATGCACATTTCATCAAATTGAAATCCCAAGTCAGAAACTGGGCAGGTAGCATTTGGTAGTTAGTAAGTTATCTTCTTGACTCTTAGCCTCTTTACTAAGCTTTCATGAAACAAACTCTCATATATTTTAGTTTTGGTCATGCAGAAAAGGACCACTCTGGGATTGATGCCTTGAAACAAAGGCCAAAACTTCATCTATATTCTTTCAGATTAGGAAACTAAGTACAGAAAGCTGTCAAGGATAAGACACACATACATATGCCATTTGTTTATATTCACTGTAGAACAACTGGAACAGTTGGGTTGTAGGCTAAATAAGCAGACCTGATTCTTCCTCTAGAGCTTTGTGAAAAGTTGGGAAATAAGACTCAGGAGACAGAGACACAGAGGTGAAGATATTTGGTTGGACCAGTGGCTGTAGCTGAAACCCTGACCCCTCACCTCTGAATGAGCCAGATTTATCCATTATGGTGAAGCACACCTATAGCTACCACTCTCCTTTCTTTCACAAGAGTGGAAGTTTGGAAAATAAACTCCCCATCCCCACTACATTTTGTCTGATAAATGTAACAATATCTTCTCTTATCAAGGCATTCAGTCAGGTGTTCTGTGATATTTTAAGATAGATAACATCACAAACCAAACTGAAGAATCTACTCATCATGTAAATAAAACAATGCACAAATAGATTTTATAAAATAGAATATGACCAATTTGAACGAACAGTTCCAGACATGCGCCGACATAAAAAATATATTGAAATAATGGCCATTCATTGATGGAAAACTCAGTAGTCATTTTGCTGCACTGATGCTACTCAACGAATCTCATTGGCCATAGTGTGGTGTTCCCCTCCCCCATCTTTCTTTAGCTACAGCCAGAAATGCAGCTGAGGCCCAGAAGTCATTTTAGTATTTATTAAACTCTCCTGGATAGAAGCCAAGAATGGCTAATTATTAGTAGTGAAGAGTTTTGGCAGCAAGGGATGAAAAGGATGCCTTGTCGATTTCAATTCTAAGGGCAATGCCAGGGTGCTATTTTGTAAAAGGGCAAAGCAAACTACGAAAAGGAAGAGCCCTGTTGCCGGTCTAAAGATGTCTCATTGTTCTGCTTTGTCTTAAATAGAGCTGATCTTCTCTCCCTAAAGGAAGCTCCTTCACTGGTTCTTCTGAAAAGGATTGCTTTCAAATTCTCAAGTATTCTTAAAGGCATAGTGGTTTATAGTATTTAAATATTTAAATATGCTTAAATAGTCTTATTTTTTCAAAGTTCTGCCTCGCTTTAAGAAATAATTTGTATAAATCATGAATCTCACTCTATATAGAATTGTATATAAACTTATTTTTACTTGACATAATTTTTTAAATGTTAAATTATAAATTACTTAAGTAATCTCGCTTACAAATTTCACCCTTTTGAAAACCTCATAATAACGGTGTCTGTGTTGATCCTCAGACCACTCCTGTCACTGAGTTTCTACCATCATTTGATTCTCTTGTCTGCACTATGGAAAAGATGGGTTTTCTTCAATAAGCATAAATTTCAAGATGGGGAAATAGTTTCCTCAGCTGCCATAGCCAGGAGGACCATAATCGCTATAAAACATACGTAGGTTGAATAACGTGACCTCGTTCTCCACTCCACCACTTTGTTTAAAGCATCCGTAATAAAATTCTGTCCACAATCTAAAAGACCACTCTTCGTGAATGTGGCAGAGGTCAGAAGAGACGGTTAAAACTTTTCCTGCTCAGTACGTGTGGGTTAAATGACCTTTAGTCAAGTTTCATAGTATGACAACTGATGTAATTTGAAAATTATTGACCTTTGCTTGGGATTGTCCTAAATAGAGGTGGAAATGGTAAGAGTTTTTCTTCAGGCCCAGGGATCTTCACAGTAACTGACAGAGAGGCCTGACATGCAGTGTAATTTTCCAAGGAAATCTGTCCAGCTGCACACTTGTCAAACTGAAACTCAAATACGTGGGAAACTTGTTTGTTGTCTTTTGTTTTTCTACGGTATATAAATATCCTTCAATGAAGTTTTGTCTTATGTATTCATTAACAATGTATTTATAGAGTGCTTACTCTGCGCTCAACAAAGTCCTAAGGGCTTACGTGCGTGAACACTTAATTTTCTCAAATACTGTTTTTTTTAGGTATGTGTTGTTTATATCACCTTATTGTAGATGAAGTAACTGAGATACAGAGAGTTTAAATGAATCTACTCTAGATCCGAGAATGAGCAAGCAGTAATGACAATCTTTTGGTCCAAACATGGACTCTGGACTCATAGCAACTATGCAATATGACCTCCTTATGAAGATTCAAGCGCTTTTTTGATTCTGAGACTGAGTAATAAATTGCTTTTTTTTCTTAAACAACAAAATGATTTATTAATTGTTCTGAAATAAATATGCCCTTCCACTTAGAGTTTGGTTTGCCCAATGGATGACATACTTATATATTAGTTTAAATATTATGTATTAAATATATAACAATTATGCTAGATAGCCTTGGGACAAAATAACACAGTCTAAAGTGACACACAAGTTTATAGTGAATACAGCCTAAACTGCATCGCTGGGAAATCTAGCTAAAGTCCCTGCTGCTAGATAAAGCCGCTGAATTCCTTTTACGCGCCCTAGGTGTATTTATTCAGAGTCACATCTTTTTTTACCTGTAGTACTTGCCTTCTGTTCCTTTCCTTAGAAAAACAAAGTGAATCACATATCAGGCTTCCACTGCCAATAAACAAGGCATTAAAATGAGACCAAAAACAGTCCGAATATTAACTTTAGCAAGCCTATTTTCTTTCCGTCACTGAAATGCGGCTTCCGTTGATGTCGAGGGGAGCTTCATGCTTATGTGGAGAAGAGAATGGAATCTTTGAGCACCATGGAGAAAACTACCTGTTAAGCTTCAAAGCATAAATGTCCTCTCTTATTGTATCACTAATTTTAATCAACTGTTCTTACATCGACAGTTTGGCTTATGGTCCAAAAGAAGAAATGCCTCTTAATTTGATAAACAAGAATCTCAGACTCCAAATATGAAATAAATTAGTGTACTTATAATACCATTTAGTTGTACTTCATTGGTTTAACCCTTCCCCCATGACTTCGGAGTTTAAATGTCAACTCCCTATAGTTTCTAATCTTACAGTACATTCTTTTGTAACATAGTGCAATGACAAATGACATAAGGTATTAAATATACACATTCAGCTGATAGTAATTTAATAATATCACAAGTTCATTCAATAAGCCATTGCTCCATTAAGCCACTCTCATAGGGTAATTTTATTTCTCCTTTATATTTTGATCTTTTATTATTTGGGATGACAATTATGCATGTAAATAACTGGATATAAAACGCATAGGAAATACAAGTTTCTTTATGTGTACTTACCTAATCAGCAGTATGAGAAAACTAACAATATTAAACTTCTTGAGGGGGAAAAAAAAAACAGCAGTTTCCTTTAAAAATGCTAACCTGGGAATCTTTGCATGTTTTATCATTTATAGATAGATATAAATAGCTATATAGACTGTTGCATGTTATTTTTTAATATTTATTACTGATAATTTATATGGCTATTTTTTGTGCTAATTTTGTATGGCTTATACAATTCCTGAATTCTAAGCATTTACCACAGATACCCATTTCTCAGTAGGATGGCATTTAAACTACCTGGTACAGATAAAATATCACCATAGAAGAGATTGCTTGGTTATGTATTCTAAGGGCTTACGAATTAATTTAAATTTATATGGCACAAAGCGAAATACTTAACTATTTAGTTCACGGTTGATGCCTTCAGCAATATTTAGTGGAAAAGAAGTTCCTTATAATATTTTAATATTTATTAAAATTAATAATGAAATGAGGATAAGGAGATTTAGCTTATAAATCCTACTTAGAAAAAATTTAAAGGAGATAATGGTTCTGAATCTCATCAAATTGAGAAATTTCCATTTTGCAGTATAAAACCTGGCATTTTGTATAATTGACACAATCATCTTTTAATAAAGTGAAATGGGGGAAATAAAATTCACTTCATAGGCTTATCGTGAAGAGTAAATGGGGTGATCCATTTATAGAGGTTAGAATAGTGCCTGGAATACCATAAGTGTTCCATAAATGCATTTATTATTATTATTATAATTATTACTTTTAGCAGTAATAATAGTTTATTTAAAACCTTTTTCAATCACAAAGGCAATTAAATATGTTAATTATACAGACTATCACACGTGCATTTTTCTTCAGTCCTGCTCCTACAGACTATTATCGTCAAGATTTTCGCTAATGAACTGCCTTCTGCTCTCTGAGATTTTGCCCTTGACTCCAGAGGGCACGGGTGGGGTTAGTGAAGAACTCCCTAAAATTTTTATCAAAACAGGTAGAAACTGAGCTACATTTCCTTGTTTTTTTTTTTTTCTTTCTTCACTTCTATTAAAATCCTGTAACTTTTCTGAATCCATATCTTTCAACTCTTTTAGGGTTTTAGTATAATTATTCTGTCGTTATTCTATAGTTCAGCCTGTACAAATTGAAAACATGTACAGAGGCCAGATCAGTATAGATACATGAATTGAGCAAGAAATTATACTTATTTTCTTTGAAAGAGATCATGGTGACTATGTGGTCATCACAGCCATTTTCATACCTAATACTGGACCCAATGGTTGGCAAATGTTCCAAATGTTCAAATGAAACCTAAGTTCCATATTTTGTGGGAAATTTCTCTGTAGAATATGTTATAGGCTTAAAACAAATAAATCTGTGGGCCAGTCATGGCCCAAGGTAGTGTTTTGTTAACTGGTCAGAAATTCTCTCCTATTTCCTATAAGTTAAACCTCTTTCTTTTTACTTGCTCATAAGCTTATGCCTTTTCATAAGCATTTAAAAATGCTTGTCTAATTTAAAACAAAGAAATAATAAGCAAATAAATAGGAAACCTTCACTTTTTCTACTACCTCATCTGTTTTTTCCACTTTACAGTCTTGTAAGTGTACAAATCTTTCAGTAAACAGATTTCTTTTTTCACTTCTAACCATTCCAACATCATTTCTCTCACTAAATTCTCTGAATTCTCTTGCCCATATTTATTCCTAAGTCTAAAGGACACCTGTCAGGCCTTACTTCACTCAATCTCTCAGCAGCATTTTATGTCTTCTTAGAGTATTCTACTCTTTTATTTTTGAAACAACGAACTTTGCTGGGGTTTTCCCTCTGTATTCAAGGCATGTCTCCTTAATAATCCTATGCAAAACTCCTTTTTTTTTTCAATGTTTCATATGTTAGTTTGCCCTCAAGTTTCTGTCTTCTCTCACTCCCTATTCCTTAGATAATCCCACTCATGTCACTGGTTCAGTTATAAGTGCCCCAAATCTACACACATAGTCCATCTTTTTCTCCTACATACCAGATCCATGTAAACAACTGGCCAATAAAAGATCCCAGAAACATCTCACATTTAGTTTTGCCTGGTATCTTCATGCAGCTTCTAGAGAAGTCAGATGTCATGTCTGAATCTGGAAGTGGAGGAAGAACAGAGCCCCTGTGTACCTGTGCACCACAGCTGCTGTGGGTTCTGCTGTACTTGGTAGGATCGAGGTGCGTGAGAACAACTGCTCCAGGAAGAACTGGGGAGGGCCGATCCTGCTAGGATGTTAGGAGCAGTGCGACGGCCCTTTCTGCTAACCTTCGAAAAGCCACCAAAGCTACTGAGGGCCTGGGAGTCAATTGGTGCTGAGCAAACTGGAGGCATTGTTTAACCTGAATTTGATACAGGTGCTATGGTGGGGTCATAAGCTCTAACATCTGTTCTCCACAAGTAGCCAGTATATTTTGTCTAAAATGAAATATCATCTTAGATTTCATTCTAGGTTAAAATCATTCAATGTTCTCTATTTCTCTCAGTATAAAGGTCCATATGACAAAATAGCCTGCTGACTCCAGCATGCTCAGCCCTCTGATTACTTGACCAGCCTTTCCCCAATTTACCTCAAAACATGGGTCTGTCAATGATCCAGCTAAATTGAACTCCTTCAAGTTCCTTGAAAACACCATGCCCCCCACCCTTTTTTTTTTTTTTCCTCCTGGACCTTTATGAGTGTTCTCTCTGCTGGTACATTCTTTCTTCTTGTTCCCTCCCTTACAGTAGCTAACTCCTTCTCACTCTTCAGGTCAGAGGTCAAAATATGTCTTCCTTTAGGATGACTGGTTTTGACTGCTCCTAAGTAACCAGACGCTAGTGCTCTATCATAGCACTTACATTATTACATTTTTGTCTGTCTACTCTCCAGTGTCCCTACTGGTCTTTAAACTCCTCCAGAACAAATATTATGACTCTGTTATTCACCATTGTACTCACCAAACCTTTGACATAGTAAAGGTTCCATAAATGTTTGTGGAATTAATTTGTGACTGCATCTAATTGCAGGATCCTATACAGAGGGAAGTGTTTTGAATCCTCACAAGTGCACTGGTGCTATTAAGAGAACTTAGAAAACAATCCAAGTGCTCATTACAGAGGTATTACTGGGTATTCTAATGGTATTAACAGTATTTTTAAAGCAATTTAGGAAAGCTGTTCTGCATTCTTCTTCTCTGATATACAATGTGTTTTAGGTTTTGTTTTGTTTTGTTTTGTTTTGTTTCTTCCTTTTTTCTCTGTCTGGGGGAAAAAGAGACATCCTTTTGGTAGAAGCTGATTTAGACTTCACCGCCTTTGCCAGGGTACAGCCGACACAGAAAAGGCAGAAGCAAAAGTGATCACTCCTTAGTAAAGAAGTGCTGTGGAGAACATGATTGCATTTTCACTTGACCAAGTACCCCTCCTACGCATTCTTTCAGTGCCTTATCAAAGTGTTATCACATTAAATTACAATTTTCTATTTATTTGCTGGCCACTCCTACCAGCTGGGAACTATTTGAAGGCAGAGACTGACTTGTTAACCCTGTGGAATAAATTTCTCATACAGAACTTTTAATGTGGTAGGCATTTAATGAATGTATAGTGCAAAATACAAACTCTTCTGCTTCTAAAAATAGCAAGCTATACTAGCTATAAATATGACAACTATGTGTCAGGAGTTTTAAAAGATATATACATCAGATATGGGTTTGATTAAATGGTCTTTAAGTATCATTTCTTCCAACATGGTATTATGTGACACTTTGTAACATAACTAGGATACATTTATGGAGAGGTATATAGGATAATGTAAGTTGAAAAATAAATATCTATAAAGCAAAACAGATAACTGAAACCCAAGTTAAGTCTGTTTCTTATAATTGTTTCGTTAGAATGTATTTTTTAACATGATAATAAAGCAGACATTAGAGTAGTTTATTCTAACTTGAAGTTAAAAACTTCCTGCTTGTTCTTTTATGATTTCTCCTTCTTAAACTTTGTATTATAGTATAAATAATTCAAAAACATTTCAAATGTTCGAATTCCATATGAACTACTCAAGAATTATGCTGCGGTTGCTAAATGGCACTATAAAATAAAATGGTTGGGCTGTGACTATGAAAAAACTATACTCAAATATAGTTGTTCAAAGTTTTATGCATTAATACTGAATTATGAGTTATCAGTCATTCTTAAAAAGTGCATTTTATTTGAAATACTAAAAGGTATTCCATAAGAGACAGTAATTTGCACTTACTCAATGCCCTAATATATAGAAGCAGTAACGCTTATGCAGTAGAGATAAACCGCTATTTTAAATTTCCAAGAGTTTATTCTATTGCTCAAAGTGGAATCTGAATTTAAAAATTACTGAAGCTGACAAATGCAGGATTGGCAAATGCAGGATTTATAACCAGTTTCTGTATTTAAGGTTGGACATTGAAATTGTGCTTGGGAAATACTCTTTATGCTTTTCAGGTCCACTCGAGAGCATCACTGACTCTTACAGAAGTGAAGCAATCTTAAACCAGCAATGAAGTTCAAATGAGGACAATCAGATGGAGCTGTTAGGATGTCATGAGGGCTCAGGAAGAGGTGAAGGAGATTACTATAATGTTTACCCATCCCCTCCCTATCCACCCCCACCACTACACACACACACACACACACACACACACACACACACACACACACACACACGCGAGGGGGGTTAACGGCAAGAATGAGGACAGAAGTTGACTCCAGGCAAAAATGATTCAAGAAAACGGATAGTTCTGGAAGTGAAAAAGAGTGATAGATTCTAAGACTGGATTATCTGATGCCCATTTTTTCTTTTTCAATCACAGTTGACATTCGATATATACTAGTTTCAGATGTACAACATAGTGGTTAGACATTTATATAATTTACCAAGTGATCTCCTGATAAGTCTAGTACCCACCTGACACCATACATAGTCATTGCAATATTATTGACTCCATTCCCTATGCTGTACTTTACATCCCCATGGCTATTCTGTAGCTGCCAGTTCGTACTTGTTGATCCCTCCATCTTTTCCATTCAGCCCTCCAGCCCCCTCCTAACAGTTTGTTCTCTGTATCTATGAGTTTGTTTCTGTTTTGTTTGTTTATTTCTTTTATCTATTTATTTATTTTTTTATATTCCATATACAGATGAAATCATATGGTGACACCTGTTTTTAAGGTGCCTCTTCCTGCATTACAGTTCATGATGTTATAATCGAACTTTAGCAAAGTTGTATTACATACAAACTGGTATTAACTGCTCTGTGCAAGAACAGTGTAGAATCACTTCCTTGCCTGGGAGGTGTTCGGCAGCATTTGGAGAAGCAATTGAGAGACAAGAGATAACAAAGAGAATCCTAGAAGGACACCACATAAAGACATGGCAAGAACCGACCAGGATCCATTTGTTGCAGTAGAGAATCATTTCTTGGGAATCCTCAGTATGAAAGATAATCTATGAAAAACATATATTTTTTATAATCAAATAGGATTGGAGTTTGGGCTATGTTAATTTTGTACTAGAGGAAGAGAAACTGCTTTGGCTGAAGAACTTGGGAAGTAAAAGCACTAAATTTATGTGCATAGTAGAGATTCCATTGATTTACAAAAACAAGCATTCATGTACTCTTAAATAAGTTCGTCTCCAAAAGTTTTCTTCTATACTAAATGTTAAAAATCTGGATAAATTTTCTCAAGGAAAGAGTTATGTGATAGTTATGTATGTTTGTTAAATGCCTCAAAAGCCTCTTTATCTTACTGATTTTTTTTTCTCTATTCCCCAATGCTTGCATGCCACATTGCTCTCTTCCATAAGTACAGTCTGCTGCTTCCATAGAAAGCTTATTGACACATGGATCAAACAGTCTTGATTGCAAACCAACTGCTCTTTCAAATTTAAATAATGATTATTGATGGATGAATAAGAAGCTCTTTTTTATGACTAACTTCCATCATGACATAAGTCTTCCCTCTCCTTTTTTTTTTTTTTTATCTCAACTTTGTAAAAACTATAAAATTATGGTGACTTCCCACTGGTGGAATTTTGTACAGTTACAGCAGATCTGTAGCAGACTGTGGCTTTCACCGACAATTTGAAAGTGCAGGGAGTTGGGAATGTCAGGCTAGATGAGTCGTCATGCCAGTAAAGCTAGTGAGGAAAAAAGGGAAAAGCCACTCACAGGGCTTGCCCTAGGTTAGACGAGAGGTAGAGACAGGTCAGGCAGAACACAACAGCAGGTTGCAGCCATTGGAAGGGAATGAATGGAAAGGCATTAAAGAAAGCAAATACCAAGCATTCACTCTGATGCTAGAAAAGTCTAAAAAAACTATTTTTGGGAGCCTGACTTAATGAGTTTCCACTTATACCACAGACTTAACTTTTCTCTTTCGGCAAAAAGTATTTATTAGAACACTGTTTTTAATGTTTGTTTTATACATGCTGAGGTGAAAATCCTTTCTCCAACAATTTTAATTGAGTAATTACACTTTTGTTCAAGTGTAATTTCTACTTTTTCATTAGAAAACATACACCAACCAAAAAACAGTCATTACCTTCAGTTCGTGCAATTTATTTTCTTTAGAAAATTTGTACCGTATCTTATCTTTATGATATTGATTCTTTAAAGGTTCATTGCTGTAATGTTTATAGAATCTATACTACATCAATTTTTATAAAATATAATCTTATCTTCTGTGTATAATTGCATATGAAATATTAAAAACTCATCTATAATTACCGACTGCCTTGTGGCTTTACATTTCCAAAAGTGAATTATAAAAAAAAAAATAGGAGGCAATTAAGTCGAGATGATTTTATTGAAAATGTTTAGTAATAAAGAGTTATTAAAATATTATTGTTGATTTAATCATATTAATTATGTAAGCACTTGAGACTATTCTGCACCATGGTAGTTACCTGATTTCATACTTCATATTCACTTAATTAAAATTAAGAAATGTATCCTATGTAAAATATGCTTTGACTTATTAACTTTAAAAATGAGACAAAAAATGTTGTCTATTTATTTTTTGTTTAAATGACTCTGCTATTTCTATCCATAAGATATTGTGAAAAATAGCAGGTAATTATAAATTTTCAAAATCTTGACAAAAAGTACATTAATTTTTTCTGTGCATAATATGATTCATAGTTGCTATATATTTAATTTTCTAAAGGTAGACTTTCTACCTCTCAACAAACTTAGCATATTGTTGTAAATTCGAAAAAGCTAAGTGTCTTCTTAACAATTCCAGGTATAAAAACTTCTCTTTTGTTACAGAAATATGTTCTCATAGTAATTTTGTTAAATTGGCTGCACATATGGTCTTTTTAGTACTGAGGCTGAACTACATCAATAAATTTTTACCACACAATGGAATCAAGCCACAATTCTATGGCATATTAATTAAATTAAATTAGAGTACATATAAAATATGATTCAATAAGAAAAGCATTCCTTTGGTTTTAGGATATGTGTCTAATGTATAGTATTGTGATAGGCTTACATATTCAAATTTATGATGTATGACCCTGGATCAAATTCAATCATAAATTATGTTTTTTTTCCTTCTGCTTTTAAAGTGATTTAAGAACTGATTAGATTGGATCAATCACTATGCTTTTAAAACATTTTTTTTTCCTCAAATACTCATGTATTTTTATACCAGGTTTATTTCTTACCTTTTTCCTTGTTTCTAAAGGCCTGATTTAGTTCAGCAATAGAACAGGTTTTCCTTAATCTCACCAAAGGTGAGATTAGTCTCTGGTGTAGGACCGGATATATAACACAGTTCTTGCCAATGACACCGAAGGGAAAGTCTTTGGGGAAACTCTGAGACTCCTTTTTGTTTTTTCTTTAATGAAAAAGATGCCTTGGTTGGATGCGGCTCTCTAGTTATGATGAGAAGGCCAAGGGAATTATCTAGATGCGTACTCAGAACCTCGAGCATAGTGAATCTGTGCACTAACCCAATGACCACCCACCTTGAGATTTCCTAATAAGTGAACAATCAACATCCTGGGTTTAAGCCACTGTCACATAAGTCTGTTATTATAAAATGCAACTCTCACAGGCAAATAGCTTCAGAGATGTAGCTTAGATGTAATTTGATCTCATCTACAAATAAGACATGGCTTCTCTGATAGTTTGTACACTTTAAAAACAAACAAGCAAAACTAGTGGGATAAAATAAAACAGGTAATTTTCCAAACCCAAAAAAGGAACTCTCTGAAAAATGAATATGCCATATGGGTGAAATGAATATTAAGTTCCTTTATCATTGCATCTGACTTCCATACTGTGATAATCCTAGCCTGGGGCAATCTCACTTGCTGTCCAGAGGGCGGGTGGGAGTCAGTATGATTTGGCTAACAGAAGATGGAATGAAAGCCAAGATGCAAGAAATTTGGTATAAGATTTAATCCGATGTTTAAGGAGTAACAGCCTTTAAATATTCATTACAAATAAATACAAGACAGTTAACGCAATAGTCATATTCTGGAAGCGCATTAAAATAAACTTTATATCCAAATTAACAATTCTTTCTTCAGGTATTATGCATATTAAATATACATAGAGTTGGGATCCACATTCTGAAAATCATTCTTTGATTTTAAACTAGAAGCTACATAAAATCTTAGGTCATGAAGTATGGTAGAAGGAAAAGCTGGAGAAACCCATATACAAAGAGTAAAATCATAGTTAATTTTAATAAGTCAAAATCCTTGTAAAAACAACAAAACAATTTGCCCTCTTTGTTGAGAATCACCAAATGTAATGCTGTGATCAAATGGGTGATACTAGTCCATGAAGAAAATGTGTTTATTTCTCTTCACTTGTGATGCTTTTAATTCTCTTTTAATGTCACTTATCTTTTTTTAAAAAAATAATTTTATCTTTTACCCTTTATGCTGCATATAGTACTTGATTAATAATAGAAGCATAGTAATTTTTCTTGATATATGAACAAATTTCCAACCTCATTAGAAATAAAAATACAGTTGAAAACAATAAGATATAAGTTTTAACCTATCACATTAATATTTTTTGAGGAAACTGCTCAGTATAAGAGAAGATATGAAATTAGCCATTTTTATCCATTGCTGGAAGGAGAATAAATTGGCACAAGCATATACTAATTATGCATATTTTCTCATTTGTAAAATAAGGAAGAGAAGACGTAATTCACAGATAGAAGATAAATGAAGTGATATACAGAAGCATCCAGCATAATAGTTGGTACATAGGGACACTAAAGTCCTGGTAGCTTATGAAGAAGGAAGAAGAAAAGGAGAAAGAGGGGGAGATGAGGGAGAAAGAAGCAGCAGCAGCAAGAATTGGACTCTTTTCGTATTTCTTATTAATTTTGTGTCTTTCTCTTGACCATAAACTTCATAACGTTGGGTTCCACATTCATCACGTTTACTATTGTACCTGACACCTTATGCAGTACCTGCTACATTGTCATTTAGTAAATATCTATTGAGTTGATAAACTTTAGTTAGCTCCCTTAATTACTAAAAACAAAATTCATGTGCAAATTCGTACTGGTTATCAGTGGGAAAATATAAGACATTTTAGATTTTAATTAAGGCTTTGAATTTGGAAGAAATGCTTTCAAATTTAACTTGTTATTCACCATTCATAAGTTATTTCAACTCTTCTGAACCTTCATTTATATTTATGTGCATCTAGAGTGAAGATAGATGATCCTTCTTAAGGAATTTCTGTTACATTTAATGAGAATATATACATTTAAAGGTGTTGTATGATTTGCACAATCACAATGACATAATAGGTTAGGATTCAGATCTATAATTATCACATCTAAATACAAAATTTTAGATTTAGAGGAGACTTCAGAAAATCTCTTTAAACATTCTAGACAAGGCTCTTACCCAGACTCAAAACGGGTACAATCGTCAGGATTCCTATCACAGTTTGTGTCCCTTTCATTCTACTACACTCTACCAGAGAAAATTGAGGCTGAGAGAATTTCATTGTCCAACATCATACAACCATCAGGTTATGAATCCAACACCCTAGCTCAAGAAAATAAAATCGTTTACTCATTATAAGCTGATGATAAAATTTAATCTGGAAATAAAAATATTTGTGTTTATTCAGTAGGTTCCTTTATCAGGATTGCAAGTAGAGATAATGTGAGTTTTTGAAGTTACTTTTTCTGAGGCGAAAACCAAGACTAAAAATGAGTAAATTGTGTACAATATTCCTTTTATTCCATAAAAGAGAAAACAGAGTCCAGAATTGTCAATGTCTCTTCTATTTTCTCAACAGGCTTTCCTGGTGCTGGGTTCATCTGGCAGTTCTGTGGGACTGCATTTTTAACTATGGAGTTGTCTTCTGTTTTTATGTCTCTTTGTAGTTTTTAACATTCCTATTTTCCGAAATGTTCTTTTTATTGACAATTCAATGTTATTTTATTAAGCTGAAGGTAGGCTTTGTTTCCTCGATAGCTTCCTGACACTGAGACTGCCAAAACAAGATGGATTTGCATTTTAAATGCTTTGAAGTAGGGACAATTTAAATGATGGAAATTTTAAATGTTGCATGGAGACACAGCAAATTCCTTCATTTCCTGAAGCAGATAAAAGGGGGGAAAAAAGTCTGATTCATTTGAGTTCTACTTTTAAAGATGCTTTAAAATCGTAATGATGAAATGCTTATATGTGTTAGGAGTTTTAAGGGTTGGTGACATGATTAACTGAAAACCAATAACATGAATGCTGGTTGATGATGTCAACCTTTGCATTAGGTTTTAACTTTTGAACAATGTCTGAAAGTTGGAGTGTTAGAAGATAGTCTTGGAAAAATATTTTATTTGTCAGAATCATCCCTGGAAAGTGCCCATTAAAAAAAAAAGGCTTGTTTCCCATATTTCTCTCCCCACATTTTGAGCAGATGAAATCAGGTTAAAAGCAATGCTCATAAAACACGAATAAAGAAAAATATCATTAAGTATGGCCTGAAGGAGAATATATAGAAAGGAATAAGGCCACTTCTTCCCCACTTCTATTAAAAAACCAGTTAATATTCAACTGTTTTGACTTCAACCCACAACAAGAAATACATATTATGTTGATATTTGGCACACGTATTCAAATGTACAACTGAAATGAAAGTTTTATGATAAACTATGTATGATATACTCAATTAGTTATTCTTTTTCTGTTATATTTACCACATATTATTTTACTTAAAAAATACTAGCCACTATCACAAATTGAACTTCATGATCCACTACTTAAGATTTTGAAGTTTGAAGAGGAAATTGACATTTTTGTATTCCTTTGTGCCCAACTTATGTCATTTCTGTCTTTGTCACCATGAAAAGTCATAACTATAATTTGGGGTCACTTAATAATTGTATTCTGTTTTATAAAAAAACTCAGGTGATCTGTTTTATAATACACTTAAAGTTCCTGTACAACTAAAAATATAAATTTCGTTATGGCCTGATTTTAATGGATATAAGTTTACTATGCCCTCCTTTCCCTAACATCTTTCATATGCATTTAAATTTATACATTCTGAAAACTTAAAACAATTCATTGATTTAGGTATTCACTGCTGATAAACATAACTATTTCCAAGTAGTTATAAAGTCAAGCTTTGTTTGTTGAAAGCAAAATTTTTTTTTCAGAGGCAAAAATATTTATTTTTCTGAAAACATGTTGAACAGTTGCCTTTGAATGCACAATTGTTACATTTATTAAGGAATGGAATTAAACTATTTGTTATATCTTACCACTTTCTTCTTATTTCTTAAGAAACAATTTTACCCCTAGAGAGATGAGCCATAACCTTAAATTAGCTGAAGCTTACTAAAGTCTAGATACTATAAATGTTTGCAGAACAGCTGCGGATGTGCAGATTTGTTACCTGCAACCAAATGGAGCTTGATGCTGATCTATTGCTTTCCTGAATTCTCTAGTGTCTTAGCCCTGCCTTTGGGCTCCTTCCCATAACACACGTGCATGTACACGCACACACACACATACACACACATATACTGTCACTCACTCACAGTCGTTTACATTTAGATACTCATTCGCTCCCTTTCCAGAATGCCATTTTGACCTATAGTCTGCTTAGTTAAACTTTACTTGGTGTCTGTCTATTCTCTCTTACCCTCTCTTAGTCTCTCCCTTCCTCTCTCTCTCTCACACACACATATATACACACATCTATCCATCTATCCATCTATCCATCTATCTATCTATCATTTGTCTATCATCTATCTATCATCTATCTATCTATCTATCTATCTATCTATCTATCTATCTATCTATCTATCATCTATCTATCTGTCGTCTATCATCTCTCTGTCTGTCTGTCTATCTTTGTCTCCATGGAACTGCATTTTATTCATAGAATTCAGCATTTGCATCTGACTTTATTCTCAGCATAACAGTTATATTTCAATGGATGGCTCTAGATCTGAGTTTTTTCTCTTGTTCTCAGGTTTTGGACAGAGCCTGCTTGAGTTATAAGGTTTGCTGCTTGCTGAGGCCATTTCTTCCTTACCTGTTTGTAAACTTCCCTGTATTTTTTTAAATCTACAAGACAAATATTTATCTAACTTATGCTCCCTTATTTCTTTTCCCATTTGCAATTTCTCTCTATAGATTATGCACTATGCAACTTACTCTTTAGCAATAGGCCATAAAGTAGATTTCTGGAAAATGAATCACAATTTTCCTTTGAGTTATATTTAAGATGAATAGATACGTTCCTTTGCAAAAACATCTAAGCTGAAAAACTTGATTTGTGTACCTTTTTATTATATACTGGAAAATATTGTTTAAAATTACGTTTTGCTATGTTTCAAAATCTGTAGTCTGATCTCTCAGACTCTGTCCTCTTGGTTGACATGTTTAGTGTTTTAGGTGATAATATCAAATCTTGCTTTGAATGACGTATTCTAACACAAGTTTCTATTGATACTAGACAAGCCTCTTAATTTCAAATATTGAATTAAAATAAAATAAAGTGGTATCAAATTGATCACTTCTATAGTTCTATCATACAGAGTATATTTAAAATTAGTATACGTGCCAAGAACTTCTAACAGATGTCAACTTTGTCCATTGCTAGATTTCTAGCATCTAGCTCTAGGCCTACACTTAGAAGTTTCTTAATATATTTATAAAATTAATTAATTAAATGAATGCTCATGTCCTCAATTCAAATACCAAAAGTAACATAGACTTAAGGAAAATTTATTTTTCAATGTAAGTAGAGAAATCTATAATCTTCTTTTGTACAATAAACCACCATGCTCTCAAGAAAAAAATAATAATACTATGCAATATGTAATACGTGCTAAGTAATGCTAAAGATCCCCTCGTTTCAGTTTATTTTCCCTTAGAGTTTTTAAGTGTCACAAAGATGCTGATGTTAATTGTACTAAAGCAAAGCTTCGTTTTTCTTCCAGCTATGCAGGGTGCTTTCATAAACACAAAGAAGACACTTGAAAACTATCTGTGGTCATCACTGCGTAGTTTAGCACACATTCAGCTGTTAGCCTCTTTGATTTAGGAGTGTGCTAATGGGGAAAATGAGCCTTCGTGCTCCATCTCAATCCTCCGTCTCCACATTAACCTGAAATACCATTAGCGCTTCATAGTCTCTATATCCCTAGGGTATTATACAGATCTCTCTCTTTCCCACCTTTGAGGAAAGGATGATGACAATCACTCCTGTCTCAGTAGGTCTCCTTTCATCAGGGGTCATGGTCACGGTGGTGGAATAACGGTCAGAGTGTGAGAGTATGAAACAGTGAGCTAATGGTTTCTAGGACAGTCTAGATCTTTCCATGCAAATCTTCCTCCAGTTCCCTTGAGAATCTTTGAACAGCTTCTGGCTCATACTCTGTGCCATACAGCCAGACGCTGGGTCAGGTAGCATCTCTGCAGGTTAAAGAAAACAAGTTCTTTTTACAATAGCACTAGGGTTGAATGTATTTTCAGTGTTGGCCTGCGAGTGGCCTGAGTAAGCCCACAGGACAGAGAGTCTCATGGAAACGCTTGTGAGGAAAGGAAATCGTGAGGCTGCTTCCACTGAGAGACCCTGTGGGCAAACTTCTGGACTAACTCCAATCATTACACATTTGGAAAGGGTTTCACACAAAGGTATTTTGTGCATGAATGGTCTAGAGGAATAGGTTTCTGGACCAACTGGTGTGTAGCTAATTTTAAAAAGTCAGTTTACCATAACAATTATTTTATGGGCTGTAGAGCAGATCTCATTAAAGAAGGAAGGGCATCGTAAATTAGAGGAGAAGCAAACACATTAATATGCCTAATGCTGCCTCTCTTAACATGGATGTTACAAATAGGATTAAGAATACAACTTTATTTTCTCTTTCTCTTCTCTTTACGTAAAAAGTAAAAATAACTGTGCAGTGAAATATTTCAATACTATATCTCAATTTATTTGATTTGTCACAAACAAAATACCTACTAGTTTGTTCAAAAACATCTCCAATGGAGTCCTAATTATTTTATTAGTTTACTCAATTTTCATAGACTCTTTAATTTTCTAGAAATCTTTGGAAATTTCTTGTATTAGTATTTTATTTCTCCAGTGGCCACCCACTTTCTTCTATAATTTGCTATGGAATTAAAACGAGTTGCTTAAGGCTGTTCTTGATAGTTATTAGAGAAAATAAAATATGTATGCCTTATCACATATTTTGCAGAAAAAAAATGTTAATATTTTCAGTCTCATTTATTTGAATATTCCGGATTTTGTGCATATATTTTTTTAAAAATGAGGTGTTTAATACATTTAATTTCCTCTTTTGTTGGTTCCTCACTCCTCTCACAAACTTTTCCCAAATGTTAACATATCTTTTTATTTGTATTTATTTTTTTCTTTAGGAAAAGATCATAAGTATCTTGCAGTATGTACAAGGTGCTGACCACTTTTAAGATATTCTCCCCAAGTTTTAGGGACAGCTCTAAAGGTCCTTTCTTACAAATTTTACCATTACATCTTTTTTATGTATTTATTCATCTCATAAATATTAATTATTATAACTTAGACAGTGATCGATTCAGATTTGTAGGAGCTTAAGCTTACATAATTTTGGAGGCTATCTTTTGTAAGAGACTATAGAATGAAACATTTTACGAAATGACAAATGTTTAACTAAAACATTTGGACACTTTGGTTAGGGCCCACCCAGGGTCTTGGAAGGGACACTGAAGCCTAAGAATTGGGTTATCTTCATGGGCTATTTGCTTCTAGTTTCAAACACTATAACTGGTGGTAGGAATACAGAGAAGAGCAAGATACATTAGAACTACATCACTTATGTTCAGAATCTGGAAGAAAACAATCCCTTTAAACAAATCTTACATTTAATCAACAGTTCTGTTCTTATTCTGCTCTGGGAAATCTCCTTATTTATCCTCTCCTATCTGATCTTCTTTCCAGACCTACGCATTGTGGCTTCTAATACCCAGATCATTCTATTCGAATTTCTATACTTTTCCCATCACATCACATATTATTTACTCCAATGTTAGCCTTAATTCAGTATTATCTCTCTGTTTGTGGGTAACTCATTATTCTTGAAGAATAGGACTGTGAGCATGCCTCCAACCCCATGGCTATTTTAAATAATTATTTATATGCAGTGATTTCTTAGTCACACCAGGTAAGGAGACATTTTTATAATTGTAAATCAGTGCTTTTGTTACTCCTTCTTCAACTCTTCTGGAATTCTAGCTACTGTATAATTCTTCTAAAGAGATCCAAGTATCTTTGAGGGCATGTAACAAAAAGTGCTCTCCAGACTAGCCTGTTGGCTCCTATGAGACCTCTCGGACTCTGGTTTGCTGTGATGCTATCTACAGTCATTGCCATTGTCAAAGGCCACAGCTTCTCCCCAAGATCCCACCATAGCTTTGATGCCTGATAAAGTCTACACTGAGGCTGTAGTACTCAGGGTCAAAGACACTAAAATCTGAATCAAACAAACAAAACTATCAAGGCTTTTGACAGAACAACTGGAACTACTTCCAGTACTACAGAGGTTTAGAGCCTTAGGTAGTAATATCCTAGGTCTGCAGTGGAGCAAAGAAGAAAACAAATTTCCCCACCATTACTCAATCGTTTCCCCCCAACATTCTGTAAGATAATTTTCAAGCATAAAGAAAGGATGAAGTAATTTTTAGCAAGCATCCATGTTACCACTACCTTTATCCTATAACTAGATTTACTAAATTTACTTAACCACATCTCTATCCGTCATCTTGTTTTTGATACACTTTGGAGCATACTTATTCCTAAATACTTCAGCATACACAACACTAAAACTAGAGCTGATGTGTACATTTTTGAGGTGAGGACTATTAAACTAGCACTCTTTTATGTCTCGCTCAATAAAAATCTTGTTCGATTATTGCTTTTTCTGTCTCCCCCAGCCAAACTTCTGCTGTACCTTTCTGTTCTGGGCTTTCATTATTTATCTTTATATTCACATTACTCTCTACAACTCATTAAAATACTCAGTACCTTATTTATAGTCTCTTTATGTCAACTTCTGCCATTATTATGGGTAACTTTAATATCTATTATTAACCCATTTACATAGATATAACTTAGAACTTGTTATCACCGGGGAACAATCTACTTGTGAGATTATTGGGAGGCAATGCTCCATGGCATTTGTACACATTATCTTAGCTTATCTTGTCAAAGATGTTTGAATAGCAAATAGCCTTGACAGCTACAGATAGCCTATCCTTTTGCATTTGTTTTCTGATTACCATAACATAAATAGAGAACATTGCTCTCCCCCAGAACATTCCATTGTCATAAAGTCTTTTTCCTCTACCCAGAGGGTATCTACTTACTTTGCATGGCAAGACAATGACCCCTTGGGACAAAGATTGGGTGGGGTTGTTAGAAGCCCCCATTTAGATTTGGTGTTTTCTAAACTTGGTATTCCTCAGCATCCTTCATGCCAGTTCTTTTATTCTCATCCTGACCCACCATCCTTACTAAATTGCACTTCAGTGTGTCATCCGCCCCTGCCTTCTCTTTCCTTCCTCTATACACTTCAATCAGGTCTCTACCTATCCTATTGCTGTTATCTTAAAATTCCTTAAATATGTGGTTCAACCCTATGAACATCATATCCAACTCCACAAGCTGTTAAATATCTCTACTCTTGACAAGAGTGTTGACATCTTTAAATATTTAAATATGATAACTTTAGCTGGACCAGAGGGTTAATTCTACCAGAGGGCTTTTTTCTTTCTTCTTTTGGTTTTTGTTGTTTTGTTTTTTGCTTTTGCTTTAACTCCTTTTATCCTCCACAACCCACATAATGTACAAAATTCCCCAGTATTTTCTTGTTACTTTTATGTTAAAATCCAGACTTCTCAAAATGGTTAATTTGCTGAATAACCTGATTCCAGAACAAAAGTCTAGTCATAGTTCACCACAGCAAACAACTTGCACGGCCCTGTGTAGAGGATGGTCTTTCCTGCCTTGAGGCTTTGATAATGCTGTTTTCTATTTGAATTGAATTTTTCCTCTCAACTCAGTGGAGCTCTACTAATGCTCCCAAACTTGGTTCGTCACCAACTCTTTTTTCTTTTCAGAAGAAAATACAATTTTATTCGAAAGAACATGGTTTTGGAGATAAACTTACCTGGATACAATTCTTTGTATAGCTTGAAGATGTTACTTAACATTTATAAGTCTTGTATTCCTATAAAATGGGCATAATTATGTTTGTTAAGTTTGTTGGGTCAGAGTAATGAGAGTTCAGTTATACAGATAATGGATATGTTATTCCCCAAACTGATTTGCCTTTTCACATAATCTAAATTTAGATTTATGACAGGTCAGATCACAAGAAAGTTTTCTTTTGCCCTTTTACTGAGTATATTCTTCACAACCGTCAACAGGTAACAGCTGGCTTATAAATGCCGATTCTCGATATACAGTACTTATTTAAAGGGACAATGAAAGATACTTGTTTTGTGATGCACTACTCATGAAATAGGTGACATACGACAAATTTATTTTGAAATTTAGTGCCTTGAAACTGTTTTTATCCCTTTAAAAATCGTTATACTTTCCACCGTCATGTAAAATAACTAACTCTGGAGTGTCAAAAAGCTCAGAATTTAGAACCAAAGTTAGTGTTCTAATAATGGTAACTATATTCATTTCACAGACACTTTTTTTTTACATTGCTTTGATTTTTTTTCTTTCTATTTTAATAAGCCTTTAATTTAATCTTCAACATTTTTAGAAATAGATATTCACAGGGAAATAAAAAGGAAATAACTAATTCTATTTTAAATTAGAGTACATACCTTCAAGCAATGTGTTATTCTAAGCCAGCTAACATTAAAAATGAGTAGAATAAAAGCACTGAACTTGAAAATAAAATTTCAAAAAATAAAATATGACTTTAATGAAAGAATCTATTATTTAAAATTTTACTAATTAATGTGTGCTGTGTTATTTAACATATGCTTTCAAATAAATTATTATTTGAACCTCAAAACACCTGTCTTAGTCTGTTTGGGCTGCTATAACAAAAATAGCATAGATTGGGAGCCTTCAATAATGAACATGTATTTCTCATGGTTCTGGAGGCTAGGAAGTCCAAGATCAAGGTAGCAGCAGCTTTAGTATCTGGTGAGAAGCTGTTTCCTTGTTCATAGACAAATGTCTTCTTACTATTTCCTCACACAATGGAAGAGTCAAGGGATCTCTCTGAGGCTTCTTTTACCAAGGCATTTATTCCATTCATGAGGTTTTGCCCTCATGACATAATCAGGTTCCATCTGCAACACACCTGCGAGACAAGTAATACTAGGATACTACCCAATGGTGCTTGTAGGTTTCACCAGAAACTTCAAAATCCGAATGCTTTTCACGATTTGAGTACTGCACATTTGAGGAAACATGAAGTAGCAGTTCCTTACTTAAGTCACTGGGTTAGCTTGAAATTCTTACTTAGCAATTTACTTACTTAGAGACTTTAGAAAGTTGTTTAATTCTCGGTGCCTTTGTTTCTCCATCCGTAAAATGGAGATAATATAATACTTACTGAATAATGTTATAATAATTAAAGTAACAGTAAAAAAAAAAACACTGAGAAGACCATCTGGCATGTAATAATTGTTCAATGATATTAGTTATTCTTACTATATGTACTGAAACAAAAACTGTCCCCAATTACCAATGTCTGCCAAGGGCATAAAAAGGAACAAGTTATTTATTGCACCTCCTCCATAATTACTCTGGAGGCAGAGAGCCTGATAGAGAAAATGTCACTGTAAGGCAGTATAGAGATTACTACAAAACATGTGCTTTGATGAAGATAAGTAAGTAAGAAATATGTAATTCTTATGAAGCAGTAAAATAATGGCAACTTTCTGGGCCTTTTTACAAGTCTCTGCAAATTTCCTTTAGAGACTATTAGAAATGCTCATCTGTGAGAGTTCAGAAAGGCATACAACAAACAAACAAATAAACAAACAAACAAAAAATAGTACTGCAATTATTAACAATCCAATCTTGCTTATTTTGGAATACTTTTAGTTTTAAGTTATCTTGAATGTGTAATAAATATGAGTTTGGATTACAGGAGTAAGAAGGTAAGAGTGGACATGATTAAAGATGATGCAAAAACATAATAGAGTAGTAAAAACCGTGGTACGATAGCAGGTATGATACAGGGGCAAAATGATCCCTGAAAGACTTAAATGGATTCAAAAATATTTATTAAAATGAATGTCTGGAATGGCCCAGTGACTAATTTCTTGATATCATAAGGATGAGATACAAGATATGATCTATATAACACAGAAATCAATGAAAAAATAATTTAATATTGATTAGTTATGTTTTCCAATAAGGTGCAATTGGAATACAAGGATTATATTTAAAATAGTTAGAAGTCAAATAGAAAATAAGTGGATTGGAAGTTTAGGCTATTATGAGATATATATATATATATATGTATATGTGTGTATATAAATATATATATATATATGTAAAATTCATCACCAAAATTGAAGTTTGCAGTATAAATTTTATTCTTTCCAATTTGGAGATTATAATTTATTAATTTTTGTAATTGTAATTACGTTGAAGCTAAAAACAAAACATGTCCTCGACCCTCTCTTTACACTTTATTCCCAGCACTGCTGCGGCCAAACCCTCTCTGGGAAGCTTACTGGTAAAGCAGAAAGACCAGTCCTTCAGCCAGAAAACCTGAGTTCAAAATCTATTGCAAACCATTTAAGTAATGTAGCCTTGGACAAATAACCAAAAAAAAAAAAAAAAAAGAAAGAAAGAAAGAAAGAAAGAAAGAAAGAAAGAAAGAAAGAAAGAAAGAAAGAAAAAGGAAAAAAAAGAAAAAGAAAGAAAAAGAGAAAAAAAGAAAAAGAAAAACAGCCTCAGCATCACTATTTGTATAACGGAGATTTTGATCCATGTCCCACAGGTCTGCTGAAATTGAGGGCTGTTTTATAGCATAGGACCTCAATGGATATTTAAAATATGTATTACACAGTTAAACCATTTTTGTGCAACAGAAAGAGGTGAACTTAAGAGTTTATTAAACCTGTGACTTCAGGAAATTAATAAACTACTCCAAACTTCAGGTCCCCTGTCTGTAAAAATGGAGATATTTATACCCACATAGAAAAAGTATTGTGGGCATTAAACAAGATAATGCATGTAAACTGCCTAAAATACTTCTCAACATAGAGTGGGCTCTCAATAGATAGAAACTATACTTGTTTTTAAATAGCCTAGTAGGAACTCTTCTAAGAGCTTACTCACATACAGTGTTAAAAGTGAATTTAAATAAATATTTGAGCATTTAGCTTCTGTTTTTAAAATTATAGGTATGCATGAAATTTTACATACCAGAGTATAAAAATTCCAGTTGTGTCAGCTGGGTTTTGTTTTTCCTGCTTTAAAACAACCTTTACTCAAGGAAGGTTGATGGGAGATTTGCTGTTGTGTTCCTAGGATGGGTCCTCTCTTAGCCTGGAGAAAGGATAAAAAGTATTTGCGATACTCTAAGTACTGAGAAAAATGATAATTGTAAAATAATAAAAAAAACTAACAATATATAGGTGCTGTTCTAAGCATTTTACATGTTTATGTACTTCAATCTTCTCAAGAACCTTATATTAGCAATTTTTCTTGCCCTCATTTTAAAGATGAGGACTTTAAGAACAACAAGGTTAAGTAACTTGTCTGAGGTCACAAAGTAAGGCATTTATCTGACCCAGAGACCTCCCAGTGAACCAGCTATTCTTTCTTGACATGCAAGAAAAGTAATCTACAGGGATGAAATATTTATTTTATAGTCACAAGTTCTTTTTTAATCGTGGGCAATATATTTTCCCTTTTTTAAGTCTCAATTTAGGAGCAGGCATCGAAAACCTGATAGGGATCTCGGAAAACTAAGATGCACACTAAAGAGAAATGATAAAATAAGCCTGCTATGTGATGCAGGCTTTTTCTAGATGAGTAGATAAATACTGTCTAAGATATGTACAACATGGCTATAATGAAACCCTACCATAATAATTGAACTGGCAGTTTAGCAGAAGCTTGCAACTATTCATTAGAGATGAGGGCCTGTGAGTTGATTAAAAAAAGATTTCAAGGAACTCTCTGAGTGATTCTTATCAAGTTTTAACAAGGAGATCAAGAGCATAGCATGGGCGTGGCACGCAGAAAAATGTCCCCACAAAGGTGTCCACATCCTAATGCCTGGAATCTGTGACCACTTTGTAGGTGTAATTAAGCTAAGGATGCTGAGAAGGAGCGCTTAGTCTGAACCATTCAGGTGGGTCCAGTCTAATCATGTGGGTCCATAAAAGCTGGAGCCAATTTACCAGCTATACTCACTCAGAGAAAGGTGTGGCTATGGAAGAACGATAAGGAAAAAGCAACACTGCTGGCTTTGAAGATGCAGGAGGAGGGCCACAAGCCAAGAAACGTGTCTTCCAGCCTCTACAGGCTGGAAAAAGCAAGGAAACAGATTTTTCCCCAGAGCCTCAAAAAAGAAGCAAAGCCCTTCCAACACTGAGATTTTAGCCCTGTGAGATCCATGTTGAACTTCCACAGAACTGTAAAGTAAAAAAGTTATACTGTTTTAAACCACTAAATTTATGTAATTTGTTACAGAACAATAGAAACTTAATATAATGAGGGAAACAGCAGAATTATAGTTTTGCATTTTTTCTATCAGTACTAAGATTATAAGCACAAGAAATTTTATTTTTGACTTAGTTTATACTCTTTGACCAACATCTTTCCCACTTACCCCATCCCCAGCCTCTGGTAACCACCGTTCTGTTCTCCGTTTCTATAAGTTTGACCTTTTAGATTCATCACATAAGTGGGATCGGATAGAAGTAAGTCTTTCTCTGTCCGGCTTATTTCACAAAAAATAATGTCATTCAGGTTTATCCATGTTGTCAAAAATGGCAGGATTTCCTTCTTTTTTAAAGCTGAATAACAGACATACCTTGGAGATACTGTGGGTTAGGTCGCCGATCATCACAATAAAGCAAGTATTACAATAAAGGGAGTCACAATTTTTTTGCTGGATGAGGATCTTTGCCTTCAATTTGTAAAAATTCAACATCTCAGAAGTATAATAAAGCAGAATGCAATAAAATGAAGTATACCTGTATTCCTGTGTGAATGTGTGTGCGCGCACACATGTGAGTTGTATTCCTGTGTATTTGTGTGTGTGCCTACACATATGAGTGTGTGTGTATCACATTTCATTGATCCATTTATCTGTTGGTGAACAAATATTTAGGTTGTTTCCATATTGCACTATTGTGAATAATGCTGCATTGAGCATGGAAGTGCAGATATCTATTCAAGATAATAATTTTATTTCCTTTATATACATACTCAGAAGTGAGAATGCTGGATTATTTGGTAGTTCTATTTTTAATATTTTGAGATACCTCCATACTGTTTTCCACAGTAGCTGTAGCAATTTATATTCCTATCAACAGTATATAAGTTTCCCTTTCTCCACATCCTCGTCAATACTTGTTGTCTTTTGTCTTTTTGGTAATAGCCGTCATAACACGTGTGAGGTGATATTTCATTGTGGTTTTGATTTGCATTTCCCCAATGTTTAGTGATGTTGACATCTTTTCACATATACTTTTTGGCCATTTGTATGTATTTTTCTGGAAGGTCTGTCGAGGTCTTTTGCCCATTTTAAAATCAGATTTTTTTTTTTTTTGGCTATTGATTTGTATGAGTTACTTAGAGATTTCAGATAGTAACCTCTTATCAGATATATGGTTTGCAAATATTTTCTCTCATTCATAGGTCGTCTTTTCATTTCGTTGTTTCTTTCTTTTGCTATGCAGAAACTTTTTAGTTTGATGTAGTCCCACTTATCTATTTTTGTTTTGTCTGTGCTTTGGGGGTCATACCTAAAAAAAAAAAAAAAAAAAAATTGTCGAGACCAATATTAAGGAGATTTTCCCCTTGGTTTTTTCGTTTGTTTGTTTGTTTGTTTGTTTTTATGAGCATGACAAATTTAAGCTCCTTAAACACAGTGATTATTTCGCTCACAGTTTTATCTCTAGACCCTAGAATGTGGCTCTGCACATAATTGGATCAGTGTTTGTGAGATTTAGATGCTTGTACTCCAACCATGAGTGAGTTTCCACTGATAGACTATCACCAAAACAAAATGTCACTGACAACTTACTTCAAAATCTGTGAGTCACTCAGCAGGCCAGAACTCTGTTTGGACAGAGACTTGTTGTCTATGGCGTCAGTGAAGAAGTGATGCTCTCTGAGACTCAGGACCTAATCCCTGACCATCTAGTTATTGAATCCATAAGACTTGGCCTGCCATTCATCTGGGATCTCATGCCTGCTTAAATGCTACCAGGACTGTGAATCTCTACACCAAACTCTGTCCACCAAAAAGCTGAGTCTCTGTAACATACTGGGACACTTTTAAGTCCTAAGAGACCAACTATATGATCACATCAATAGTGAATCTGTCCATATTTGAGGAGATGCTTAGGAATTTTAGGATGCCATGAAGAGAAGACAAAAAGAGGAGATATTCCTGATATAGATAATTATATGAGAACATACCCAAAAAAAGTCAAGCAATTAAATGAATCATATTTCTTCTTCCATCTTCCTTTGAATATATATGTTTTTTTAGTCATTCCAAGTCAAGTTACATTTTTTATCTGTATCTGCCACTATTCATGAATTCTTTCAAATCCTTCTGTGCAGATTTAACCCTCTAGAATAAGAACTTTTTTCCTTTGTCTGAAAAAAATTATTGTTAATAATTTTCACTAGAAATTGACATTTCAATGAAAATTTTTTTCCAGGCTTTATAGACAGTTAACCCAAACTGAAGAAAATTTTGAATCAGATTTCAAAATTTAATTTCTTTCATTAGTTAATTTTAAAAGGTGTCCAGAAATATACCAAGATGCATAGATTATTTTTAATGAGCAGCAGGAATTAGTTCTCTCTTCCATGTTCTGTCACATCACCAGAACTTACAAGGAAACCATTTTTGTCACTGCGTAATGCCATGTGAGTTCAATCTTTTTTGAATTACCAGTTAATTAGCTTTATGGAAT
Source organism: Rousettus aegyptiacus (assembly GCF_014176215.1). NCBI lineage: Eukaryota > Metazoa > Chordata > Mammalia > Chiroptera > Pteropodidae > Rousettus > Rousettus aegyptiacus. The sequence continues at coordinate 80,406,942 of NW_023416286.1, forward strand.
ATGGTTTTCCTTGGTAATTGTCAACTTTCTACACATCACGTTTTCTCTCCCCACTCCCAAATTCAACACTTCTTGAAATAGCTGATAGGTTTGATAAGTGTAATTTAACCAAATTCTTGATAATCCACTTTCTAGAATATATGTGAGTGTGGGGTTATTAACAGGAAAGAGATATAATGAATTTTAAGGCAATAAATTGTGAATAAATTTTCCTAAGCCACGTAAATCTCATTTCTGGATTTGGTGGTTGTTGTTGTTTTGTTTTTTTTTTGTTGTTATTGTTTCTTTCTTGTTTTGTTTTGTTTTTTACTGTGCCCTGACAGATAAAGAGTGAGTGTTCTTCATTTAGGCTTCCTACTGCCTTTTGTTGCTTGTATTGTGAGGCAGTGTTGATTGGGTTAATGTAAATTTAAAAAGGGCAGCACCTCAGAACTTGTTAGAAAAGCAGAAAGTCTGGCATTACCCCGACCTACTGAATCGAAAGCTGTGTTTGAATAAGATCTTCAGGTGATGCAGACACCTTTCAGATTTTGAGAAACACTGTTCTAGAATCCAATCCAATCCAATCAGTACTAATAGGACTAATTCTTTGCAACACTGAGACCATAGTACTTCTCGGTCTTGTTATTCTCAGTCCCCAAACAGTAGGTAAATATAAACAGGAAACATTTTCCCTGTACTCTTGTCAATCCACTATTTTGTCCTTTTTCTCTAAGTCACTCAGGCTTATTCCCTCACTCTCAATCTTTTCTAGTGAGCCCTGGTGGTACTAATAATGGTATTAGTAGTAACAACAATAAATATTATGACAATAATAATAATAATGATAACGATAATAGAACGAATACTTTTTCCAGTATCAGTGACTTAAGTGACACCCTCTATTCCAGGAAACCAAGATACAGCTTTCCTCAGTTTTCTCAAAATGTTGCAATTTTATCCTACCTGGTATACCTCAGAATCTTGAGAATAGGCTCAACTTCTTCTCTGTTCTGAGATACAGGTTTTAGAAAGTTCTTCTGTTACTCTCATAAAAAAATAAAAGATCTTGTTCCTTTAAAGTTTGTGACATCAGCCTAGTCAATCAGCCTTTCTTATTATTACTCTTATCTTCTACCTTCTCTGTCACTTTTCATACTTTTTTCTAAGGCTTTGAAACTAAACCTCTGTCTTTACTGATAAAACCCTGTCATCCACGTGATTCAACAGCGGCATTGCTAGACCTCAATATCAATGACTTTTATCTCTATACTTTTTAATCTCTTATATAGACACAACTGGACCTTGGCATTATCCCAAATTATCATACCTTTGCAGTCAGTATGATTTTTTTTAAAGGACTCTATTGTATTAGAAAAAAATCATAGAAATGTCTCTCCTATTTTTGCAGTTTCCAAAGTTTATTATTATTATTATTTTCATACAAAAATCTTTTAACTCATCTATTCCTCTCCCCCTGTCATATATGTCTTTTAAGATTTCAATTCTACTTGATCCAACTTAGTGCCTTCTAAGCAACGGCATCTAACTAGTGAATATTACTGGAGAAAAATGACTTCGGAAACCTGGTTTCATTTTAAATTCATTACCACAGACTTTGACGGGTCACTCAATTGCTCCAAAATTCTACACAGTTTTATAGAAAACAGTTTTATAGCTTATCCTCTTTGCTCAATATTCCTCCATTTTCCCTCCTCCTCACTCTCAGCTGATGACCTTACCTACATAAAAATGAGACAATAAATGCCTTCAGAAAAGAAGTATATTATCGTTCTACCCCAAACAGTAAAAACAACACTGACCACTGATCTGTTCCTGACACTTAATATATCATTTCATTTTATCCTTATAATAAACCTATATAGATGTTTTCTGATTACCACAGATGAGGAAGCTGAGGAACAGAGAGGTTGAGTAACTGGTCACACTAGAGCCTGGAGTTAAACCAGGTGGTCTGACCCTACGAGCACAGACATCGATCTGCTTCCAGCCATAAACTGATTTTCACAGGCTTGTTTTATTACTATAAACTACCCAGCAATGGCTATGTCTTGGACTGTTCTGTGGTGTCATGCATAATCATTATACCAGAAGACATCTATCAGAAAATAGTAATTATTATCAATTATTATCAAGGTTACTGAACTTTGTCAGGAACGCTGTTCTAATTTCTGATCTAAAACTGATCCACTCTTTCATCTTGAGCAATTCCCTTATTACTAATAGAGTTTAGCTGTACCACTTTTAAAATGCAAAGGATCGAATGAGAACTAAAGACCATCCCATCTCTAACACCATAAGCTTTTTAATGACCATATGCATTAATTCATTTCTAGTTATGTGGTAAATTAAAGATAAGCAGAAAACCTTTGATGCTCCAACCACTGAAATGCTGGGTCTGTGTTCCTGCTTCCAGAATCTGGGCAGGCTCTAGAAACGTGAATGAAGCCATCTTGGACCCTTCAACCCAGCTCAGTTGCCAGCTGAATACCACACGATAACCACATTTGGTGCAATTTAGAGCAAAAACAAATAAACACACACACGCAAATAAATCATTCAGCTTTGTGGGGGCCTAAACTTCTGGCCAAGAGGTCATGGACACAGTACAATGAGTATTGTTTTAAGCTACCAAGCTTGGTGTTGTTTGTAATGCAGTAGATAACCAGAACAGATTCCAGTCCTCATAGGCTTAGACTGCCAAGTTTGTTTTCCTGCCCAAAACGATTGCAGAAAGAATAAAACAACTATAAACAAAGTTAGTTATTGAATCGTCTACACATTTGTGGAGAGAAAAAAAAGTGCACTAGAAATGAAATATCAGATCCTCAATGTCTGTGGATGCCTTGGCCCAATTAAAAGTATCTGAAATGAGAGCAGGTAGGAAACCCAACAGGTTCTGAGGGAAAAAAGTGCTTACAGAACAAAAAGAAGACCTCGTAATTAGGAACTTCTCTTAGGAGACTGGTTGGGGAAAATAACATTTCTTGCACCAGGTTTATTATATGCTGAAACAATATAATCAACACAATTTATTGTTGTTCCTTTCCTACTCATGGAATGTTTTTGTTTTTCTGACCTGAGAAATAAACTCTACTTTGATGGTGGTGGCCTGCATTTGAGGATATGTCTAGGCCTCACTCAGGGACTGTATGACAATTAATTACATGTGGCCAATAAAACAAGTTAATAGAATATTAAAACTGTTTAATGGAATGTTTCATACAGAATGAGTTTAGTAATTAAGAGACTATTTCTACCTGTTCTACAATTTTCCAGTGAGTGAATGCCCAAGAGATAGAGAAATAGTCATACAAGTGAGAATCAATAAAATTGGATGTGGTACTTGCAAGGGACTCTGAAAAATCATGCGTATCTGACAACTAAAGTTAGATAGGGGAGGGAGCACTTCTAAAAAACAATACGGAAACAGCCAGGCTCTATAGAAGTTATTTCCTTTGTGTCTGCTCTCAAGTGCATCCATAGTTAAGTGCGTGGTAATAAACTTGGGACTACATTAATCAGCAGAACCAGTGCTCAAGAAGAGAAACAGCAAAGAATAGGTGGGACCCTCCGGCACCCTTCTATCGGTCTGTCAGTATGTCTGATTGTGATGACATCTTCAGAGAATGACCTTCTGTTTCTTTTTCACCTTCCAAATCTCTCAGAATCCCTCTTTTGGCCAGTTCTAACTTAGAATCTTATAAGGTATGTGATTCTAGGAAAACCTAACCAGCTTTAGCATAGTTTACTTCACAGAATCCAAGACCACATACTATATGCAATTTAGGTAAGCTGAAGATAACCCGTTGTTTTCTGACTCAAACCATTAATACTTGAGGGCCTTCTCCCCACTGACATTCTATCCTGAGTGTCACAAACAAAAATTAGAGAAGGGAGAGGCAGGTTATACATATTTATATGTTAAAACTAAAGGACATGTTCACATGTTTATGATATCTGCTGGCACTGTGAAAGCAATCAGCATGTTACTCCATAAATCTTGATTAATGCTTGTGGAGATTATAAAAGATTTAAGAATTATAAAAATTTCTCTAATATTAGCAATCCTTTTATTTTAAAACTGTAGTCATGATATTCATAATGATTTTACAAGGAGAAAAGAGACTAAAAGGATTTCAAACTTGAGAATTCCATCTTTCATTTGGTGGTATCTGTATTCAGAGTCATTTAATATTTGCTCTCTTTTGGTGACCTGATCTAAATCTTTTAGGTTCTCAGGATCTTGCTACATAGCAATACCTGTTTCTTGCATGAAAAATTAAACAGATGAATCTTGACTCCAAAATGTCAATTACCCATGAGCTAGGATCAGACCATTATAAAGACTGTATACATCCTAAAATCTCAGCTCTATTTAAATCTGCAACTACAAAAAAAAAATGAGCACTCAAAATATTAAAGGACAACAGTTTTTCAGGGAATCAAGAAGGGGAGCAAGGCAATTCTGGCTGGACTGCAGAGTGTGCTGTTAGGTGTTTAGTAGAGCTCCTTTTAAATCTTTTTCATTGATCCCTCAAACTCTGCTTAAGCCAAACCTAACAAACAGAAAAAAAAAAAAAGTGTAACTTTATGAAAGAGGCTGAAAGTTAAAAATTGTCAAAAACAAATGTAACACCAATTAATAAGGATTATTCTTTGGGGGGAAAAAAAAAAGACCTAAGGAACACCTTTAGTTTTGCAAATAAATATATATAGTCATGCCATTTCAGATGGGCATGAACACATTTAATTTAGATACATGTGGAATGTTGACCCCTCTAAAGCACCCTGAATTGCATTGATTCATCTGGACATAAAGGAAACTCTTTAGGTCTCACTCCACTTCTAAGTTAAATGTCTATGTATTGATTGGGACCATAGGTGACCCACTGCTATGTTCCAGCTTCATGGGATGAAGCAGTTCCTCATCTTCAATTTGTTTTCGGGAAACTGGATGCAGGATTTTCAGTCTTTATTCTACTCTATCTTTAGAGAGAATGTAAATCTTCCTAAAGGAACCAGAATCATCGTTTAAAGCCTTGCACTTAGCTACAGAATGATTCAAGCAGAGACAGTAAGTCCCTTACCAGTGATCCTTAATTTTGACTTAGAGATTTTGGCTCTATAGGAGACATTTCTGTGTCTGTGTTCAGGCAGTCCCAAGCTTCCCTGATGAGACTGATAGAAAAGGCATTGACTTGCATCAATTGTGATGATAGGTTTTATGACTGGACTGAGATCAGAAATTCATTTTACAGACCACTGAACAATTGCTAAATGCCTGCTCTCCTCAGTTTCCAATCATTCATTAATAACTTTAGTCCTGGGGTGGATTTTATGAATACTGGTCAAATGCCACAAGAGTGAAAATTAGAATTATTGGGGGAAAAAAGGATGATTTGGCTTTAATATGTGACCTCATCGTCCTCAAAATTTCCTTTTCAGTTTGTTGTGAAATCTATCTTAATCCACAAAAATACCTAATTTCACAACTTGATACTCTCACTGCTATTTTAAACTAAAGACTTTATAATGGATAGTAATTTGCCCTATATTTTATCTTCTTTCCTGTATTCATATTTTTGTATGTTTAGATCTTCGAAGAGAAAACAGTCTACCACAGGTAACATTTAAGAGAAACTTCAAATGTAATATCTGTTTTAAGTAATCATAGATACTTATCATTAAAATTATTGGTGTACTCTGAATTTTGACCATGTAAATCATAATATGGCTACCAGATAAATTTGAATTATAAAAATATGTTGGTAAATTAGTGATGCTAGGCTAAATTTTCCCCTAAATTTCAGTGGTTTAGGAAGTGAGAAAGTGTTTCGTTTTGTTTTTTTCTTTGTGTAGTCATCCTAGGTGGGAGTTTTATGATGGCTCCATGTTCAGAATACCAGGCTGCCATATATAACATTGGTCATTTAAAACATTTACAAGTACAATCAACTGGAAGGGGTAAAAAATATGAAGGGATATATTTGAAAGATTATGGAGAAATTTGAGAAGAAAGGAGTTAAGAACAAGAGTATAGAATGAGAAAATATAAACGTAAGATGTTCCCTGGTTAGGAACCTTAATTTCTGTTGATCGAAACCTAACTCAAAACAGCTACGATAGGAAAGAAAACGTGTTAGCTTACAACTCTAAAATGTATTGAGATAGATTAGCTTCGAAGAGTATCAGAATGTCTCACTCTTCTTCTGTCCCTGGGTTCGGCTTTCCTCTCAGTTGGCCACATTCTTAATAGGCTCTCTACTCATAGCAACCTCCACAGCAACAGGAATACATCTTTACAGGCTCACTGACATCATAAAAACAAAATGAAACATTATTTTATTATTATTTTAAAGAAAAGCCTT